>NW_027491950.1:0-724763 GCF_021521415.1 Bidens hawaiensis
TCTCGACGACCAGATCACCAAGACGTTCCGTGCCACCGGCCAGGAGCCGAAGCGGGCCGCCACGGGTACTGAGTTTGTTATTTGATCTTGTTTTAATCTATCAATTGATTGTTTAAGCAATGTATGTTTTTTATTATCAAAATTGCATCACTTATCTGGTTGTGTTCATCAACATTTTGGACTATGTTATTGTGTCATTGAACCAATAATCGTTAGTCATTGCAGTATAATTGGTTTCATAATATCAAACTGGTAATTAGGTGGATCATGTTTAGTTGTGCTAACAATTCGGATAGGGTTTCGTTTGTCATCACAACCAAACTACTAGGTCTAGTAATTATTGAGGAATCAATTAATTGAATTCGTGATTAGTTTGTTATCGCATTACCTGAACTTGAAGTGAATCACCTTTCTCATAATTCTTTTCAAATATTAAAAGTAATCGTGTGTTCTTAAAACATATTTTAAAACTGCTTGACAGCGATTGCCCACTTAATAAATATTTAATAAGTCATGAGTTTTACTTGCACTATGGAGACGACCTTACTTACCCGTAATAGTTATCATACTTAAATAAATTAAAATAATTGTTTTTTATTGAAGCACGACATCTACATCAGTTAGGATATAGTTTAATTGATATAATTGATGGATGAGGTAGCACTGTAAAAGTGGTATATCATATTTTTATTTCAAGTTGTTTCTTAATTAAAACTAATTTTTTTTTTCATATATTTTCAAGATACACATTAAAAAATATATATTATAATATTTTCAAAATATGATATTGTTGTTTTACAAAAATCATAATGAACTAATTACAACGTATATATATCTTTCCTTTTTTTTTTTTTTTGATAATTACTCAGTTGATCATACCATATTCGATCCGACTATTTTTGGACTATATATAAAATTGGTGACATCATATAATATGTATTTTTGATAGTTTATTTTAAATATTTATTAAGTTACAATCTTTTACGGAATTTTTTTTATTTTAACCAACTATGTATGAGCATACACTCTTTTAGAGTGTTGCCACATAAACTTTATCACATAGCACTTAAAATGTCATACCCCGATCAAAGGCGGCGAAATACATCGAGGCGCTTCAATGCGCGCAATGACACTATTAAAGTTGCAATATTAATCAATTCATTCATTTCATTTAACATCAAAGTACGTCACATCTTGTTCATACAAATAAAACAAGTACAATGAAATACATTGTTCATTTAACTAATAACCTAAATGGTACTAATATAATAACATCTTCAATCAACAAATTATTAAACCTGTAATATTGCAAAAAAAAATATTTTGTCAACACGAATGTTGGTGGCAATTTCATGATTTTTGTATATATAATATGAGGCAAAATCAACAATTCATATGTGAAACCGTAGCGAAAATTGCGGTATATAAATCATAAATAAATGAGACTCCTTCTAATAGGTAAAACTACAAGATTACAATGAGGAGCATATGATCATACTTTCTGAGAATGAGGGTGAGGCCAACCAGCAAAAGCAATAAGCATTTAACAATTAATCATATGAGGCATATAACACACTATCGGACAATTGTTCTAAGTAACACATATACTAGAGTTTGCGGTTTAAGGATCCGAGTCTTAAATCATTTTTGTTTAAGAAAATACGCAAGCTACTCCTAAAATATAAAAGTGAAAACGGGGATGAAATTACTCACTTGGAATAAGTGACTTTGATGAAGAAATACTTAGAATAAAAACTTCAAGAAAGCAAGCCCAAAGATTTAACGTACGCGTTCTAGATTGAAAGATCTTAACTTAATATTGAGTCTTAAAGATAGAATATAAATGATAAAATAGTTAATAAAAACAAGGATTCGATTTTCGGGATTTTAAGTTATATTTTACAAAATGCGGTTAATTGAGTTTTACATGAAACTGGGTCTTTGACGTTTAGTTTTACTCAGCCGTTGTTAAGTTTTACATAAGAGAGTTGGTTTAGTGCTAGCGTGTACGATCCCGTTAATGTAAGCATCATGATCCGACTTTAAAGATTTGCTCGGTTTAGTCAGTTCAGGACTTGATAAAGCACCAAATCCTAATCCAGCTTACCAAACTATTTAAATATATGCATCACTTCAATAAAATCAGTAGCTTAAACAAGTTTGAGCATTTTTATGAATTAAAGTCTCAAACTCGGTTTTAAGCGAGTGAAAGTTGACCTAGTCTTCGTATATACCAAGTTTAGTTCCAACAACCATAATCTTAGAAATATAAAATAATTTAAAGTGAAACATACATTAAAAAGGTTTGGAAATGTTTTTGGTGGTTTGAAGAGTGACTAGTTCCTTAAGACTATTAGTTTGACTTTTACTCGATTTTTACCCGAAACTTGGTTTAAGTCAAAATTTGTTCCAACATTTTCAAAATCTTAATTAATATGAGAATTATAAAGTAAAACATAACTAAAAAGATAGGTTGAACTTTTGATGGTTTGAACATTGACTAACTTGTTAAAATAAGTGTTCGGTTTTACTCGGTTTTTATCCGAAACTTGGGTTCAAGCCAAGATTTGTTCTACATTTCCACAACAATCATATAATAACTAAAATATAAAGAAAAATTTAGATCTAAAGTGTTTGAGGCAACATGGTTGCTTAAAAGCTAATTAAAGTGCTTAAATGAGTGTTTGGTTTGGTTCGGTTCTTGACTTGATATGAAACCAAGGATGGTTACCACATGTCCAACACCATAGAACTAAAATATAAAGAAAAACTCAGATCTAGAATGTTTCATGCAACATAGTTGCTTAAAAGTTAATTAAAGTGTTTAAACGAGTGTTCGAATTTGGTTCTTTCCTTCACTTAGTATGAGAAGAGGATGGCTACCACATGTCCAAATCCAATAACTAAAAATAAAGTAAAATTTCCATATCTAAACTCAAACAACAAAGTTAAGCGAGTAAACTTCCCGAAAACGACCCATACGGGCCTAAAATGCATAAATATGTGTTTGAATGCCCAAAAGCCTTAAATAAAGATGAAAATGGTTTTATTAACATAAAATAACTTAGAACAACTGAAAATATGAAAAACATATACATGAAATGGATTGAAATTCAAACTTAACCAAAACTAGCTAGAACAACTTGTAAGTTCAAACAATTTGAGAGAAAGAGATGAAGATGAGCAGGAGAAAATGACATAGATAGAGGGTAGATATGTGGGAGGATTAGGGTTTGAGGAAATAGGTAATGCGTTTATTTGGTGGATAAACCGGTACATTTTGATTCTTTTGTTTAAACAATTTTTGATTTACAAAAATTATAACAAAGGATAAAAATATGTTTGAAGGGTTCTAGAATGGGTTGAGTCATGGTTGGTTTGGATGGTTACAACACAAGTTCGGACCTTAAACAAGCTTAAGCGAACTAAAAACATTAAAAAAATTATTTTGCTTAACCGAGCTGTGGGCCACACCACGCTGCGAGATGAGTTCAGCCCTACGCACCGCCTGAGGTGGGGGTTTTTGGCCAAACTTTTTTTTTTTAGCAATTTTAGTCCCTATAGTTCGTTTTAGGTTTTTTTTTAGCACAAAATAAGCGTTTTAAACATCGTTAAAGACTTTGGAACAAAACGACAAGTATGAAACATGGTTATAAGAGAAAAGTCATTATTTTATTAATATTAAAATATTCAAAACCAAAACGGGTCGAGATTACAATACAAAAACAAATACAAAGCGAGTCAAAAATGACGAATGTCACATAAATTGAAAAAATCGTTAACATTTGTTACATTTAGATTCAATATTGCATACGTGTGTGTATATATATGTATATTTGAGAAATCACTATCATAGGGTTTAAATTCTTCTTTGTTACTACGTAAGAATTACTTCCTTATGTTGTTTTGAATTTAATTTTAAGGACTCAACTACTTTAGGAAACTCATAACATTTCCAATTATATTCAGTTCTTTAGCCTATACAACACATGCAATGTATATGACTCTAAATCAATATACAACAATTATGATGTTCTCATGGACTTACTATACATGATTTTAGCAGTTCAAGTTCTTCAAGCAGTTGCATGTAATTTTTTGTAAGATGATAGTCACGACATTCATAATATGCATATTATTATATCTAAAAAGGTTGGTTTACATATAATAACATGAGGGTACACACAAAGATTAACTTACATTCTCATAAGCATCGACTTTGCAATCAATTGTTGACATTATAAATGCCTAGACAAAAACTGCCTATGTACATAAGCTACCTGAATTTCAACAATTATTCCAATAATCAATTGTTATTTGGATATAAGTTTATCGTTATTGTCAAAACAAACATAATTACTTAAAATAATTCACTTGCTATCTTACTACAAATCTTTCAAACTTCATCTTATAAACTTGATAGCCATTTAGACAATGCATGAATTTAAAACTCTAAATAAACACAGACATGTATGTATGTGTATATATGTGCGTGTGTGTGTGTTCGAGCGCCCACATGTGTAAACTTTTATCATTTCCAGAATATTTAGAGACTCATGCTTTTCATTAGTTTGTAATTCTTAACATTCATGGTGAGCAAACGTTACACTCTAAACCCTTTAGATCTTAACCCTTCATAACATCATAGACTTCTAGTTTATGATCATATATGTTTTTAGTACCAGGTAATGAAGTTGATTTTAAGAGGTCTCAAGCTTTAAGTGTGAAAAGACACAATTACTCTTAATTAATGGCGTTTGACATTATGTTTTTCGTTAAAAACTAATTGTGATTAACGGTGGGGGACTAATGTACAACTCTTTCACAAGTTTTTGGAGTAATTTTATAAATTTTAAAATCACATATGCCATGTATTCAATTTTCTCTTTATGTAATTACGGTAACAACTAAATAGGGCATTTGACAAATTTTTATGGTGCCCTATGCAAAAGCATTCTAGAATTTCAAAATTAAAATTTGTATAAACATGTAAAAGAGTGTATTAAACACATGTGGGCTTAATTTCCTTAATAAGGTAACAAAGAGACAACGACATGGTAATTGAAATTGTTTATTTGGGGGGGGGGGGGGGGGGGGGGGGGAGGGGGGGTGCAACATGTTTTAAGTGTAAATACTTACGACATTCACATAAAAGATTATTCTTTATATAATGAATTGTTTATATCGTGTTCTCCAAACCTTAGATTAATGTTGCGAACATTTGCAATTTTGCTTTCACAATGTTCAACCCCAAAACATTAAAATAACATATGTAATTCTACGGACATCTTAAGAGATAAGAACTTTAGTTAATCGGATCATAAACGATGAATAAATCAAGACCGAACAGAACACATTCAACCACCATAGATAAGATCAAAAGCTTTAACAAAATCAGAACTACAGGGGCTACCACCTCAAATAAAATAGGGCCTGAATAGAACGGATCTGGTGCATCAAATCTAGTTAGGGTCACAAGCATCATACTTAACTGGTCCATGCCATCACTCTTTAGATCCATTCCCTAAATATTGTTAACCCCTTGGTTTTCAAGCATTTCTAGTTAGCTACCACATTATAAATACACCATTATTTAAAAACATCCAAAACCCATCCAATAACGAATCCTAGAAACCCCCCCCCCCCCCCCATCACATGCACACATCACCCGTTTTTTCTAATTTTTGTCTGAGAACATCTTTGAAAAATAAGCACTAAGCATGGTCCCAGCCTCCCACGATAAACAAAAAAAAAACTAATGACAGCAAAACACACCAAAAAGCAATCTCAAAAAACATACTGTCATAGATGCTCTTATGTTATCTATTTGTAAGAGGCTTATATTAACCGACGTGTAGTAGTGCAGCTGGTCCGATAAAATTCATGTTGATGGTACTTGCTTAAATAATTCTTAATTCTTTATTTTCCTTGTGTTTGTGTACCTATCCAAACAACATGGTAAGTAAGACACATGATTTAATACAAGCGGTTCGTAATCAAAAGCTTCCAGAAAGAAAGAAAAAACCAACGGAAAATCTTTTAAAGGAAAAAAAGCAATGCCAAAAAAAGAAAAAAAAACAATATCCTTCATATACAATGATGATATAATTCAAAATGTGAAACAGACAAAATTAAAAGAAAAAAGGAAACTAAACTTTAAAATATAAATAAGAGATAACGAGCTACCATCTTCAGTTTGCCATTCATCACCATCGAGGAGCCTATAGAAGTTGCCTATAAATGCTCCTGCATCACTTTCCAATGTACAACTTTTATAAATTGACATTGTTATTAACTTTTTATTTGATACTTGTATAGAAAAACATATAAAAATCATTAAAAAAATGAAAGAAGTAAGTTAAATCTTTGAGTCACAGTTGGTTAGTTGCTAGTTAAAAAAAAATTCGTTGAGTCACAAGCTGACACAAGTTGTATACAAGGCAAATACGAGCTCAAGTTCAATCTCGGAGTGAAGATTACAGATTTACGTGTCAAATTAACTCGACTCATGTTATGACCTCGAGCCCGAATTAATGTCTATTCATATTAGATCGCTTATTTAACATTATCGCCCCAAGTTTACCTACATTATCAATGTAAAAACTAGTGGCGGATCAAGAAAAATGTAAAGGTATCCTGTTTTTTTTTATTTTTACTTTTTTTTTGTATGTTTGCTTCTTTTTTTTGTTGTTGTTTTTTTCTTTTTTTTTTTTGCGCATATAAAATAAGAGTTTTGTTATTTGACATGCCGGATCTTAAAGTTTTGGGTATACGATACATAAAATTGTACTTTACCAAGAAAGTTGATGGGCGTCCTGAACACCTGCTGCCCCAATATAGACCCGCCACCGGTAAAGGCTCTTTAGCCAAGTTTAGCGTTTCAGCTCATCATAATCATGCAAAGTATGTCAAGATTTTGCGGTATTTTGGGATCACAATATGGAGACATGGTTTTATCATAGACGAACTAATGCATTATTGAGTTTAGCTCTTTAATAAATTCTTATAAAATGTATTTTATTTTTTGCTTTTTAGGAATTGAGGCTGCAGATGGTTCATTAGTTTAATAAGAAATCCCTCCTCACGTGAAATGCATATAATGATATAAGTGGTAATTTGGGTCCTCTTTTTGCATCTTTATGTTGATCAATATTCAATAATGCTACCATGTGCATTTACGTACAACATGCATGGCAGATAATTAATGTCCAAGTTGCCGACGGCTATGTGCGGCAGCCTGATGGCTGCTGCTGCTACTGCTCTTGGTTGCGGCTGCTTCTGCTCTTGGTTCTAGAGTTCCTTTCATTGATCATTAAAAGTGGATGTTTAATTAGTGTTGTATTTTTGACCAAGTACTCTCCATTTTAATGCTAGATAGTAGTGATTAAGAACCATGAATTACTTAACTTAGTATAAATCATAGCATTATTAGGTCTCAATCAAATACAAATTAAATTAATGTGCTAACCGTGCGAATCAAGTACTGTAATTATATATACAACATAGTGTAATCATAGTGTAGTGTAATTGCATAATTACACCACTTGCGTTATAATTACACTATTGATTCGAATATTTAGCAAGTTTTTTAGTTTGTACGTTAACTTTCCTTTAAATAAATTATATATAGGATCAGGATCAGGATCAGGATCAGGATCAGGATCTTGTGAGAACTTTTTGGGAATTGAGAACTATAAGAACCATTTTGGACCCCAAAAAACCCAAAATAAAAAAATCATAAAACAAAAAAAAAACACAAAAATAAGAAAACTAAAAAAACCAAAGTTCTTATTTATCATCCCGGTTTCTTAAAAAAACGTAAAAAAAAAATTCTCGGTTTAGCTAAATTATACATATACATATATGTATAATATGTACATATATGTACACACATGTTTTTTTCCTATACATATATGTATAATTTAAGGTAAATGATAATATACATACGTGTACATTACATAACTAGAGATTAAATGAAAGTATACATATGTGTATACGTATAATACGAATTAAAAAGAAAAAAAAAATCGGTTTTTTTTTATTATACATATATGTATAATATGTACACACATATTTTTTCCTATACACATATGTATAATTTAAGGTAAATGATAATGTACATATGTGTATATTATGTAACTAGAGATTAAATGAAAGTATACATATGTGTATAGGTATAATACGAATTAAAAAGAGAAAAAAAAATTCGGTTTTTTTTTAATGAAACCGAAATGAAATATAAGAATTTTGGTTTTTTTTACTTTTTTAAAATTTTCGGTTTTGTTTGTTTTAATATTTTTTAGAGGGATTTTTTAGTGGTCCAAAATGGTTCTCAAAATTCTCAATTTGCCAATAGTTCTCTTAGAATCCTTACCCTATATATATATATATATGTATGTGTGTATATATATAGAGAGAGAGAGAGAGATAGAAAGAGAGTGGCGGATCCAGAAATTGTTTCCAATAGATGCACTGTTTTTAGATGCTCCAATTTTATAGAGTTAAATATAAAAAAACTTTAGGTCCGTTCAACGATTCAGTTTGGGTGATTGATTTGTTTTTGTCAAGTTCGATAATCAGGAAAGAATGGAACTTTTTCCTTAAAATCTACTGCGTTTTCTAGCTAAATCTCCAGTTTAATCTATTTTTCCAACAATGTATATAATATATTTTATTATCTTTAAAATTGTAGAATTAAGAGTGTGAAGCATTCACTATTATAAATTTTTTATATCAACACAACATTCCTTATTCTTGATGTTATCGATATTATTACTATTATCAAAATTGACCACATTTTATTTCGATCATCAAGCATTACTAAAAATCTTCAAACTTGAATTAGCATACTAGCATTTACCAGTGGCAAATCCATGACATAATTGTTCTTGCCACTCAAAAAAAATCAATTCATGAATCATGAATATTCATGCACAACCAAAACACATGAGAACTTGAGCTTGTTTTCCACAATTATCTATGCAGATTAAGCATGTTTAATGCATCGCTTACTGATATAACAGGCTTGAAATATGATGGAAAACTTGCATCGAAAGATTATTAATTATGACGCATCAACTTATCAAATTACTTGACAAGAAACAAAACTAAATTGTTAGATAACCGAGCTAACTATTGTAAATTCAGATCCAGAATAACTAACCGAGAAACAGAACTTACTAGGCCCCAGCATATGCCGAAAATGACAATGTTCCTACTAGTGGTTAAAAAAATCATAGTACTTTATCATCTTTTAAAACAACCTCAGTTTCAATTGAAAAGTATCCATATTTGAAACCTAAATAATCAAGAAATTTAAAAGATCATTTTACAGATAATAACTAAATATAGTTAACAAAAATATAACACCCCTATGAAACCATGGTTTCATTAATCACAAGCCTATTGCTAAAATGTTGAAAAACCATCCGTTAACGGGATTCAAACCCAGGGCATCTGAGTTAACAACCAACACTTTTGCCACTCCACCACTTTTCTAGTATGGTTACTAGGTGAAGTCCAATTTTATAAGTGGTTGCACTCCAGATTTTATATATAGCATTACACTATATTTTCGAAACTCGGGGGTTCCGGTGCACCCCGACCTTTAATGTAGATCCGCCCCTGCCTCTATGGAAGATCTTTGGGATGGTACTATTGCTTCAGAACATGTGGTAGATCAACTAGAAGAAATCAACCAGCCACTGATGTTCTAACCCATGTCCCAAGGGTTTTTCACCAATTAATAACCTGACTATTAAGTTACAAGTGAATCTAATTCCTTAGAATGAGCATTCACAGATCACATCCTACTGAGAACATCATTGTATCTCCATCCGTTGGCATTCAAGCAAGGAGCAAGTATGGAACTATTAACAAATGTCTTTTTGCGAGTTTTATTTCTCAGTTTGAGTCTAAAGACCATCGTGTTCCTCTCAAGGAGAACTCTTGGGTTGAAGCTATGCAGGAAGAATTACTTCAGTTCAAAAAGCTCAATGTGTGGAGACTTGTGAAGAAGCCAGAAAATAAGAGACCAATTGGTACTAGATGGGCTTTTAAAAACAAGAAGGATGATAAGGGTATGATTATTCGCAATAAAGTGAGATTTGTGGTACAAGGGTTTTCACAGTGTGAAGGTCTTAACTATTATGAAGTCTATACTCCCGTCGCTAGACTTAAAGCTATTTGTATCTTCTTAGCTTATGCATCATACATGAAATTCAAAGTTTATCAGATGGATGTGAAGACTGCTTTCTTATATGGAAAGGTTGTAGGTCCCAACGCAGGTGGATCTAACAATAAACTTGGATCAACCGAACTTAGTGCTAGCGGAAATCACACTAAGCCACCTAAGCGGTCTCGGATCTTGAGAGGTTATTTTCGGCTGGTTAGAGAGAAAGAGAGAATGCCGAGAGAGAATGAGAGTTTGGCAAAAAGGTTTCGTTTGATTAACAATGAACCACCAACTCTCATGGCATGCTTCCTATATATATAGGGAAGCATGCATGAGAAGTAAGTCACATCAAATGTCCAATGAGCTTTACAACATTATTTCCCTTGGGCCTATACATTCAAAACTAACAACTAAAGCCCAAAACATAATAAACACATCACAAAAGACTAATATAACAAAATGGGACTGTAAGGCCCCGTTCCCGGTAACCCTACTTTGGTGTTGGATTTACTCATAAACACAATTCTAAAATCAGAGTAAATTAAAAACTTCGCGGAATAATTAAAAACTTCAAACATCACATTACAAAACATTCATTCTTGTCTTAACATACAAATTGTCTTTTCATAAATAATTAATTAAAACAGTCATAACACTTCATCATGGATGCCAGTCTCTTCAGTCCATGCCCTGTGTCCCTCCTAAAGCCAGCTGCCTCAACCTATTTGTCTACATGCATACTAAAAGTCAGCTACGCTGAGTGAGTTCTAGTTAATCGATTAACATACAATACATTCATACCCTTACTCATACGCGTCCGAAGATACGTATTCATACCTTAGTTTTCTATTACTCCTTTCATATATACCTTATATACATGCATACATAGTTGCATACTTTCTTTCATAAAACCCTATGGTATACCATAAGCTATTCTACATTAAACATAACAGATATTGTAAGGGTCTGGTCCCTATCATCACAGATATTATAAGGGTCTGGTCCCTATCATCACAGGTATTATAAGCATCATCTAATTGTTCAGATGATGCTTCAAATCTTTCAACTTGTTTTTCTTTTTCTCGTTTATCAGAAATATCAAGTTCCAACTTTTCAATCTCATCTTTTAAATTATTAATTATGTTCTTATTATAGATGACATTGTGCTCCTTTTGAAAGATTTTAAGTTTAAGATTTGCAACATCATCGTGATGAGTTTTAATCTTTTCAACATAGATCTTGTCAGCCTTTACATATTCAGCATTTAGTTGACGAAGTTTTGCATTTTCTTTCAAAACTTCATCCTGAAGATATCTATAATATGTAACTTTATTCACCCAAGCTTGAGAGCAAAGATTTTTATTTACCTCATCAGAGGGTGACGCATCAGAACTTGCAGCAGTAGACGAAGAAGCTTCATTGTTTGTTATGAAAGCCATGTCAGCCATGTTGAGAGGATTCTGCAGCTCTTGGAATTGATCATCCCAATCCATACCAGTTTGGACTTCCGTTTGGGAGACAAAGGCCCTTGTGTTTGAGCTTGAATTGCCCTTGTGTGGATGATTGTCAATTCTTGGAGCTAAGCTGTTTGGCTTCTAAACCTCATGCTTCTTTCCAGCAGCTTTACTGTTTTCTTCCTCAGTCACACGAATATCATTGGTTGGCTGTGTTGGATTCGTGCATTCTCGCGAGAAGTAACCCATTTCACCACAGTTGTAACACCTCAGCTTTGACTTATCAAAACCGATCCTCTTCCGGTCTGAATCCTTGAAGCTGTCTCTCCCGTACAACTTCATGAAGTTTGTTGCTCTTTGCACAGCTATTTCCATTTGGTATTTGATATCCATCTTGTCAAGATTCTTTTGGTTGATATCTCTCATGTCCCCGATCTCAAATTGTGGTGGCAATAGATTTCCTTGCAACAACTCTTCATGGCTCGACAGAAAAGCATGAACTATTGAGACATTTGAATCATTTTGCAATGGAAGAGCTTCATTGTAACTTGAAGGTTTGCTTGGTTGAGGTTTTGAAGATGAGAAAATCCCTTGAGCTTTTAATACTTGGGAAACCGCACTGTCGACTGCCTTTTGAAATGAACTTGTACTGGAAGAATCTGATTGATTGCTGGTTGAGATGAAAGCAGTTGGTTGTGAAGGCACACTTGGGGAATACTTAGGAGTGGTCACAAGATACACATTCTGTTGAGTCTTGCTTATGAAGGCAGTTGGCATTAACGATGCAATACTCACCCCAGCTTGATTCAGAGAACTCAGATGATTATTCATTCTCATTTGTTCATCCATTTCAAATGATTTGATAGTAGAAATCAAATCACTGTTTGTCATGGCATTTAGATTTGTCGTTCTCTTGATTGTGATTGTGTTTGTACTCCAACTGTAGGGCAACGAATTCATCAACTTGTGATTGACCTCAGAGTTGGTTATGTTGACACTGGCAGCTCTGACTCTAACCATCAGCTTCTCAAATCTCTTTACCAAATCCAACACAGCTTCACCTTGTCGATGGTTGAACATATTGAACTCTTCCTTCAATAAGGCCTTCTTGTTTTCCCTAATTTCAGCAATGCCCTCAATTTTCTCAACAAGTGCTTCCCACAAACCCTTGGCACTTGTGTGTTCACGAAGAGTCTCAGTGATCTCATTTGAAAGACAGACGGTTAAAATGAGATAGGCTTTCTTGTCTTGTGCTAATAAGTCTCTGTCTGCTTGATCATAGTTGTCAACAGTCTTAAGTTGTTCCCCAACATCAGTGCGAGTCACAGGAATATAAGGACCTTGTTCAAAACATCTCATTAGGTCAGTTTCAGTCAATGAGATGTAGTTCATGAACCTCCATTTGAAGTCGGCAAAGTTGTCATCTAAGGTCATAAACTTAGGAGGCTTCTGAGGGGTTCCCACTTGGTTTTCCAACAGCAAATAGCCCTTTAACAACTCAGAATCAGTGCTCGTCATGGTCTTGGCAGTCTCAAACACTTAATAAACCTTAAAAAAAACGTAAATTTTAAGACAGTCAACTTTTTCGCGCGAAACAGCTTTCAAGCGAAGCGAAAAAGATGTTTCAAGCGAAGCGAAAAAGTTAAGCAAGCGAAGCGAAAAATTAGGTAAGCGAAGCGAAAAAGTGAACAGTAACGCGAAGCGAAAAAGTTCCAAGCAAAGCGAAAAAGTAGGCGATGCGAAACCCCAAGCGATGCGAAAAACTATGCGAAGCGAAAAAGTTCAGTTTTCTAGAAGAAATCTTTCTTTGGATCTGTTCCACCTAACTTGTCAGTACTAGGTCAAAGGTTGGTACACTGATTTTGATGCCATGAGAAGCGAAATTCTTAACTTGTAAATTTTAACACTTTTAAACAACCCGTAACACCAAAATTTATCACTTTTAAGCCTAAGACTTTTTAGATTTAGAACTTAAACACTTGTTATCTTCACCAAGAACACTTTCTAAGACATTTTATGAACTTGCCGAATCTTTTTGTAGTTTTCTTGTTTTTGTTGTTTTTATGATTTTTTTGTCAAGAACACTTGTTTTCTTCTTCTCAAGATCAAAACCCAAGGTTGTGATCCAAAACCCTCAACTAGTGAACCGATGCTCTGATACCAATTGTAGGTCCCAACGCGGGTGGATCTAACAACAATCTTGGATTAACCGAGCTTAGTGATAGCGGAAATCACACTAAGCCACCTAAGCGGTCTCGGATCTTGAGAGGTTATTTTCGGTTGGTTAGAGAGAAAGAGAGAATGAGAGTTTGGCAAAAAGGTTTCTTTTGATTAACAATGAACCACCAACTATCATGGCATGCTTCATATATATATAGGGAAGCATGCATGAGAAGTAAGTCACATCAAATGCCCAATGGGCTTT
Organism: Bidens hawaiensis; assembly: GCF_021521415.1. Taxonomy (NCBI): domain Eukaryota; kingdom Viridiplantae; phylum Streptophyta; class Magnoliopsida; order Asterales; family Asteraceae; genus Bidens; species Bidens hawaiensis. The sequence continues at coordinate 14,054 of NW_027491950.1, forward strand.
ACAACAATATTTCCCTTGGGCCTATACATTCAAAACTAACAACTAAAGCCCAAAACATAATAAACACAATACAAAAGACTAATATAACAAAATGGGACTAACAAAGGTGAAGGAAGAGATTTATGTCAAGCAACCACCAGTTTTTGAGGATCTAGATCGTCCAGATTATGTTTACCGTCTTGACAAACCTCTCTATGGTCTCCCTCAAGCACCTTGTGCTTGGTATGCTACCTTGGCAGAAAATTTGTTAGAAAATGGCTATAAGAGAGGTGTTATTGATCAAACACTCTTTGTCAAACAAGTTGGTGACGATCTAATCTTGGTCCAACTGTACGTTGATGATATTATTTTTGGGTCAATGAATGATGATTTGTGTCAAGAGTTCTCAAAGATGATGCAGAATCAGTTTGATATGAGTTCTTTGGGAGAGATGACATTCTTTCTAGGCCTACAAGTTGAATAAATGGACGCGATTTTGGTTCATCAAGAAAAATATGTTCATAAGATTGTTCAAAAGTTTGGATTCAAGGATGCTATTTCCTTTGCCACTCTGATTGCTACAAGACCAGTGTTAGCTCCAGATCCATTGGGGAAATCAATCGATCAACACCTTTATAGGTCTATGATTGGATCCCTAATGTATCTCACAGCAAGCAGGCCATACATCGTGTTCCTTGTTTATCAGTGTGCCAGATATCAATCAGATACTAAGGAGTTCCACTTAACCGCTGCCAAACGTATCTTCCGATACCTCATTGGAAAGCCTTGTTTGGGCCTTTAGTATCAAAAAGATTCTCCTTTGGTGTTACATGCTTATATTGACAGTTATTATGCGGGCTGCAATTTAGATCGAAAATCAACTACTGGAGGATGTCAATTCTTGGGTGATCGCCTGATCTCTTGGCAATGCAAGAAGCAGGTCATAGTATCCACTTCCAACGCTGAAGCTAAATACATCGACGCCTCCAGCTGTTGTTCACAAGTGATTTAGATCCAGCATCAGCTGCTAGATTACGGTTTGAATTTGTTTAACACCCCAATCAAGTTTGATAACGATGCAGCGGTATTTATTGTCAAAAACCCGGTACAACACTAGAAGACAAAACATATTAACATTCGAATGCATTTCATTTGTCACTGTTATGATCGAGAACTTGTCAATATTGAAAATGTCCACTCATGTTACAACTTTGCAGACCTTTTAACAAAAGCTTTCGATCGTGCCCTATCCAAATTTCTTGTCGAATTGCTTAGCATGATAAACTTTGACTGAGATTTAACTACCTATATTTTTGTATATAATTTTGTAAATATTTTCAAAGATATCACAAATTTAGAGAGAGAAATTGAGTTCATTGAACTCACCAAAAAGATTTTTACTTTGCTTTTAAAAAATTCAGAAAATATTTCAAAAAAGAAGGTTCTCCCATTTAAAGGGAGTCTGTAGTATTGTAAAATTTAAAATATTGAGTAATTGATCAAACCTTTGAAAAAAGACAAAATATTGACCTTAATACTCCTAGCACATGAAAACAGTAGACGAAAAGTCAATAAGATCATTGATTGATGTGTAAATAGGCTTGACAAATGAGTAAGTATCAGTGTGATATAACTAAACTACCCGCCGGTGCTAGTAGTATATACATTCATGTGGTGGTTGCATGGCTCTATTTAAAGTCTTATATATGAAGGAAGAAATGTAATAACATGTCATACCCAAACCTTTCTTTATCTGATCATAGTTGTCCTATTTTGTCTCACTGGTGCTAGTGGTTATACATTCAAGATGTTTAAGTCTTTTGTATTTATTAACTTAATTATCTCATGTAATATTTACGTTTCTGTTTATTTCGTTCTTGTTTGGGCCTGAGGCCTTTTGTAAGCTAGCTCATTGGGCCTTGAATAGAATGTATGTGCACTTGCTAGTACTATAAATGGTACTAGCATAACATGCACATACAAGCTTTTGACATGCACATAGCTTTTGAATTTCACTACAACTCTACTTTCTCTCTCTGCCTTATCTTTTCTTACTTACCATTTATAGTAAATAACAACAATATTCGAGATCCTAGTATTGTTAGTGATTTCCGTTAGCTACAACACGGATTGATCCAAAATAAGTTATGACGCCCGTTTCTATAGGACCTACAATATGTGACACCATGAAATCTTATTTATTAATATGAGCTACTTGTTTCATCATGCCCTTGGTTCGTTAGGAGAGTGGCAGAGACTATTGACTAGTTATATGCGATAACAAGTTATGTTAAAGTCACATATATTATTATTGATGTTACATTTATAGATAAATACAGGTTCACACAATACCGTGTGTGCAAAGGCACATCTACAGATAAATACATGTCTATTTGTACTAATCTGCATATCTTGACTGACATACAACACATTACCATGTGTAGCAAGGTATATTTCAAAGACCAACACAATTAATTATAGGGTTGAAAGAGATTTATGATCTATGACCATTTATAGTAAGTTAGTTGCTACTATATACACATACTAGCTTTAGAGCTCTTGTAGCACACAGGATGATTTAAATTATAAACTTACAAGTAAAACAAATAGTTACATAACGTATATGAAAAAATGTATTACATCCATGCTTATATCTATACTATGTTTACATAATTAATTTTATTTATATCACAAAATGATTTTTTTTAAATGAACTTAATAAAAAAAATGCATGTGCAAAAAGGTTACCCAAGAACGCTTCTTCTATTGAAAATCTCATTCTCTGCTTCATATATGTATAATTAAAAAAATTTTGATTATGAACCAATTTTTAGAAAAAGACTTCTCATATAATAGTAGTCCTGACTACTCAGCCTAAATATATATGGAGCGTTATCTTTATTCATGATATAGTTATCAATTTACCACCCATAGAAGTAAAGGAGAACATTAAATTGTAATGACGGATGTTCTTCAAGAACTATGTTTTTCCGAGCTACATTATGAAAGATTTTAATAAGTTTCATGGGGCGTTTCGACTTTGCCATAATGACAATATAAAAATTAACATGTTAACTCATTCAATTTTGTGAATATTTTGCTTTATTTGAGCATGGTTTTGCATGACATACTTCTCATACAACGTTCTGATCACCATATAAGGAAAAGTTAATGCTGACATAAATGTTTCAAAATTGATAAAATAAGCATTGATAGGCCTGGAGGTGGTATGTCAAAAGTGTTCGCTAACTTTTTTTAAATTTTAATAGTCGAGGGGAAAAGAGTCAATTTGCTAAATCCCGAAGCTTTTGATTGTTTCCAAAAATTCCATTGAAAATAAATTTGAAACCCGAATCATATTTAAAATTCTAACTTTCATTCGTTTGACATTTTCAAGTCAACACTTTGAATCCATAACAAGTTTGACAATAAATCTATTTGGATTCTCAAACTTTTAAAAATACTCAGATTTCCCATTTTTGGCCCGTAACAAATTTTGAACAAAATGTAGTTAACTTGTATCAAACAATCTATTACCAACTTTTGACCCGTAAAACTCAAATTTCAGTTTCACAAAAACCCGAAACAATCATTGATAAAAAAAACCAAGAAATTAAATATGATAAACTTTGTTATATATGAGAGTGATTGGTATATACTATTCTTACATTTTAACATATATGTAGCTTACTAAATTAACCGAAAAAATAAATGGATAGAGTTAAAGCATATATTTATAATTTATAAAATTATATGACAAATTACAATTTTAAACAAATAGATTGACTTTTAAGCATATATTCATAATTTAATCAGGGTCGGCTCAATGTGGTCGGAAGCTTAAAATTAATTAAAATGTCGAGGTCTTTTTTTAACTTTTGTTATGCGTATAACTAGAGAGAGTATCCATGAATTTTGGAAAATGGATGATAATGTGTTATGCAATAATAATGTGTACGTGGCATTCCACCTTAAGTTATTAATTCTACAAAAAAAATCACTTTTAAAACCCCATAATACAAGCCTCTATAAAACCGGAGGCCTAAAACCTTGGCCATATTTCACTTACCCATGAGAATGCCCTGAATTTAATGATGAAAAAAATGCTTTGTAAAATGAAAGTATATTCGAGTTTCGTTTTTCTTTACAATTTTCAATAATATACGTAGTGTAATATGTTAATAAATTATTAACATTTGAAATTATATTCCTTCCAATCCTTAACAAACATGGGTTGTTGTTTTTCGGATTTCACCAAGAATTTAGAATATATACTAAAGTGATATGTTAATATTTATTTTTATAAAAATGTATAGATATAATATAAATAAAGTATAAAGGGAAAGTGAATACTTCTTAATTTATAGCATATATTAGGTTAAGATATTAGTTTTGGAGGGAAAATAGTTGTGAAGTTTAACTACAAAGTGACACATGTCATAGTTATTTTTTTATTAGAATATGTATGTATATATATATATATATGATGAGTATCATTACAGAACTTTTAAATTATTTAAGAATTTGAATGAACTCTTAATAACTAACGTTTTTTATAAAAAATTTTGCATGTTAATTTTATTTTATTGTAGTTTTATCACTTTTTATATTTATATTTACAATTACAATTATGAAAATTATTTTTGCATATATCATATGATAAAACTAGTCTCAAATAATGCTAGTATTGATAAGAATCAAAAAAAAATCTTTGGTTGTTATGAGTTCTAAAATGTTCTTAACATTTTTTTAGTTCTGAAATGAAACTAACACACATATATATGGCATATTATTGACGCATTATCATCAAATAGATGATTGTAAATACTCACACCAAGTGATTGAAAAGTATGGGCAAAAATCCTATTCGAATTTTTATGTTTAGTATTGTCATCAGACTAGTTACTTTGAGAAAAATTTTCAGAAACCTTTCAGGTTTGACAAACACCTTAAAACATGTGCGAGAATCTTATCTGAAGTCTTATCTTTAATATCACCAACAAATTTCATGGCGCCGTTTAGCAAAAGATACTTCCCACAAAAATTAACCATGTCGGTGGTCCGTTACTCATGCCATTAATTACCGATAGATGACTTCCGTTAGTCTAATGTCGTTGGTGATACTTTTTTTTTATAACACGTGCAACCTCAGTTTGAATTATTGAAACTAACAAACCCAACCAAATCCGAACTAGATAAGATCCGAATTATTTTGTATAGTTTGGTTCTCAAACTGCGGTACTCATGAAGTCGTCTTTCGGTCTGACTTGCTTCTATATCAGCAAAGATTTGTTAAACTATATATATGGAAACTTTATGTTATCAAAAAAAATATTTAAAAAAACAAGTTTTAGATTGATTATATATTTTACCAATATAAAGGGAATTTTGGTGTAAAAACACGTATACATTTTTGTTTGTTTTTATTTACCTGTTGATTCAGGAAGTACAGAAGCATAAACTTACAATTTCATTCCTCAACAGGTAATGCCAAATACTAAAAATTAAAATTATTTCCGAATGATTAAATGTCAGACCTTCTGTTATAGAACGAATTTAAACTGATATTGCGGGTAATGTAAAATATTAAATATTCAAATTAACAAAAATAAAATCCAGTTATACTACTGATGAATAAATGCTTGGTTAAACAAACTCATGATTCACACATTTTACAATTGAAAGTGAATAAAAAAAATGATAATTAAGGAAAAGTTATTAAAGCTAATATCAAGGTTTTGTGTTAAGTTTTCGTCTCCTGTCATTCCGAACGTATAAAGCTTTATGCATGCATTAAGTTGCTTCTCTTTCAAAACATATATTTTTGTCTTTGCAAATTGCACCATTGATTTATGTAAGTATATGCCAACTCTTGGATATTATTATTACCAGACGGGTGCCCGCGCGATGCAGCGGGTGTATGAACGCAAAAAACTGTGGATTACGTAACAATTATGAGTGTTCATAGTTCAGTTTAAAACCTTTAAACCTTTTAAACCGGTCATCAGTTTGGTTTCACAATCGATTTTTTTTTTACTTTCACTCGGTTGGTTGGTTTCAAAATTTCAAACCGTAGCGAACGGTTTGGTTCGCGACTTATGCTGAAAACCAGCTATATGAAACCAGACAAAACTTTAAATGTTGTATGTATTTTAATCTCTTTTATTATTTAGTGTTTGATATGTTTTGTTATATATATTAGTTAAGATATAATTGAATATAAAGTCCTTTTAATATAAGTAAACTTGACTATTACAACTTTAAATTAACCTAATTCCAGTATGATTTTTTTTAATCTTCGTTCTTGTTATAATTTCGCATCCTAGGTCTTACATTAATCTTTACCATTTATGTTGCTAAAATTATCATTTTTCCTATTTTGTTATATAAGAGACCGTTGGTAATGATTTGGTTTCAATTTTCAAGGATTCAATTTTTATTTTGAACGATGAAAAATCGATACTAATGGTGGGGTTCACAAGTTTTAACTTACAAACCATCAAAAACCGGAATTGAGCACCCCTACGTAACATATTAATTTTTTAAAAATTGAAAAAATTATAACAGTATCATACTCAAATTAAAAAGAATAAAATGCTCGATTTTATGATGCACTTTTTTTTTTACAATAGCATGCGAAAAAATTATGGCCGTTTAAAAATCGTGGTGGGAAGTTGGTAAAATTAAAATTAAAAACATAAGATGGTAAAAGATGAGGGGGTAAACTTGTAAGTTAGGTGAATTGTATTTAAAAGACAAGTTTACCCCTTTTTACACATGTACTTATGCATTAGGATTTGTAAAACTCTTAAAATCAAGTATCTTAATTTACCATTGTCTCATGTATTATAGTATAGATTATAGGTAAAATATAATGTATATTGTTATAAATTAGTTGAATTCTCACACGCAATGTGGTGTAAATTAAGTATCGATTATATCCGTTACAATCCTGATACTCGGTTTAGCAATTGAAAGAAAAAGATCAAAGAAAATAGTTGTCATATGTCCAAAAGAATATCAACTCATGTTTTATATTTATTGAAAACCATATAAATGAGTAAATCGGTAATATGTGTAAAAGGATACTGACATATGTTTTATATTAATCTGACACCATAAAAGCAAATATCAGTTCCAAAGTCGGTAACACTTGGCTCGTAAAAAAATTTATACCCAGAAAGTCGAGAAATTTTTTTAAAACACATGCGTCCTTAGCTTCTTCTCAAGTTTTGCTTCTTTTCAAGTAGCTCGACCCTCATTTTTAGAAAATCGTGGTGATTCTTGTCAAGTGTGAAGATTTATAGTCATCGACTCGGATCTAGAGGTGCACAAATCGGTTTTTTTTTTAAAACCGGTTCGGTTATTAACCGGACCGGTTTTTTTGGCCCGGAAAAAAACCGGTTCGGTTAATAACCGGACCGGTTAATAACCGGTTTTTGTATGTCAAAACCCTAACCGGTTAGGACCGGTTTAGAAACCGGTTAGAACCGGTTAATAAACCGGTTTTTTTATTAACCGGTTTTTTAATAACCGGTTTTTTGGTTAACCGGTTTTTTTTAATTTTTTTTATTTTATTTTTATTTTTTAAATAACCATTATTTTTTCACAGTATAAACAAACCGGTAACTACAAGGCAAACCGGTAACTACCAGGCAAAACGGACTGACCGAAGCCATTCTTTGCTTTCGTTGTTAGGGTTCTTTGCTTGGAAGATTAAAAACACATAACTTTCATTTATAGTTTTTACATTAAAAATACAAACATTAAATCGTTATCGCATATTCGTAACTCAAAAATACAAACATTAAAGAATGCTTAGACACGATTACATGAACAACTTGTTGTTTCTTACTCATTATTTGCCTCCATGTTTGCTGTTTCTTTAACTAATTTTCTTCGCTACCCGATCCCGAGCTATTCCTTAGGTAATCGTCGTACGCGGCTTCTTCATCGGTCATTGGTTGAGTGTGTCCTTGATTGACCTCGTCTTCATACAAGCCCGCCTCATACTCCATTTCCCCCTCGAGTGAGCGTTGATGTTGTGCCATATCTAAAGAGTCCAAGTAATCCTTGTAGCAAATCGACATCTCTATAGCTGGTGGAGTGAGTCGAGTCCTCCTAATCGATATAACCCTGCCAGAAACAGAAAAAGCAGACTCCGAAGCTACCGTGGAAGCTTGGACCGTTAGTAAATCTTTGGCCATGGCGGCGAGGATCGGAAACTCATCCTCCTTACCTCTCCACCAAGCCAGCAAATCAAGACTTCTAAATTCATCCGAAGTCATGTGTTTCACAAAGTTGGTACCACCATACCTTCCAAGTTCACTGCTTGGGGTGTTTACCTTTTGACGTTTACCGGCGTCTTCCCAAATCATGTAGTACATCCCCATTTCAAGGTCGGTTTGGGATTGGGATTGGGCAACAGCTCTTAACGAGTCATGAATTTGGGAAGACGACCCGTATTTTGTAAGGTAAACATCATACATGTTTGACAAGGTGGTGTTGAAAGTATTCTTTAAAGTTTGGCTATAATAGGGGTTTTGATCGTCGTTTAACTCTAGCTCATCACAAATTTTTTCTATTAAAGCTTCAACACCACCAACATTGATGCAAGGGTTTAACGCAGCAGCACATGTCAAAACAGCGGGTAGTTCTTGAAAATATTTTCTAAATTTTTCTTTCATTTTTACACCCATATCAAAATAAGGTGCACCCCTACAATGAAGTTCACTCAACTTTGTGCACATGACAGCAATTTTTGGTAAAGCAATGGGGCTTGTTGGATAGTAAACCCCGGATAAACTAGTTGTGCAAGATTTAAAAATTTGAAGGACCTCCGTAACGATCTCAATCAATAAACAGTTTCTAGGATCGTACGGTGCACATTTACCCCTACTTGACAAAATTTGATGAAACGCAATTAATGATTCTTTTTGTTGGATGGCTTTCTCAAACATATCACAAGTCGAGTTTCATCTTGTTGGACAATCCCAATTTGGCCCCAACCATTGACAATTAGCTTCTACACAAAATTTTTTGTATCTTGAAAATGTTTTATTGTTGCTAAAAACATCTCGTAACATTCTTTTAAAATTGTTTCTTTGCGTTTCGATCACGTTTAACCCATCTTGCACAAAATAAACTTAGTCGGATCTAGTCATTAAGTTTATTTGAGGTAACGTTATAAACTATTATTTTAGTGAATATATTAATCTAGCCGAACCTTAGTATAGGGTATAATCAAACCTATACACAAAATAATAATGTATTTTATATAAAAGTTCTGACAAACATTTAAGTCTCTTCATTAAGAAGAAATGTGCTGCATTGATAACGTTTCTTAAAACAGTAGAAAATGTTTTTCAAAACAAAAATAAGATTTTTTAGAAATATTTAAACCATAAAACTAATAAATGTTGTATCAAAAGGTTTGAAACTATAAAACCATACCAACGAGGGTCTGTAGCCAGATAAAAAAGAGATCTACATATTTATGCATACTTATTAAATGATAGGTTAAGCATAGGGAAACATGGGTTATCGGAATCACCAAAACAGAACTTAGAGGTGAATACGTTAACCCCTTTTAAAAACCTTTAAACAGATTCACCAATTGAGCAAAAAGGTGAATATTTTAACTTTTAAACAAACTGATCTACTCCAAAAAGATAGACATATTGTTTGTCTTATAGAGTCTAAAAACGTTTACATTAGATAATGAAATCTCTAAAACTTTATAACACAAGATAGAATATAAAAGTTCTCAGACTAAATACACATATGTCTGGATTCATTCATAATTGATAAGTAGCAGGCATGCGATGTGTCAGTCTCAAGCCATAACTCTAATGAGCACAACTCCTGTAGACATCGCTGACTTGTGTGTATATTAGTGATATGCCATGCGGGGAAGAGCAGTTTCCTTGTTGATCGGCATATAAAACTATATTTGTTTCTAACAAAAAGTTTCAAAATACTTTAGAGTTAGTCAAAGATTCATTAGCGTATCGCTGACGTATTTTTAAAACTGTTTTTCAGGAGATCAGTAATGTTAAATCAAACAAGATAGACATAAAAGAAGTTTGAAGATATAGTCATGAGATGCTATCTAATAGTTAAGATATTTGAAACAAAAATTAATGTAAATTATGTTTCACAAAAAATGTTTTGTAATATCAAAGGGCATTTTAATCCTGAGATTTTATAAAAAAAATATTTTATTGAAAGACTTCTGCTAAAAGAACGCAACTTTGATACATTTACAAAGCTGCTACAAACTATTGATCATATGTCTAGGCTCCTGAGGTCAGGTGTTACATGTACTATCTTTAAGTATCACCTCATAATTCCCTATTTACGATTGATGAGATATGCATCGTATGTCGCAAGACGTGTTTGAACTTTTTTGAGGAGCACACAGTATATTCTAGAGAGCTCTTGTGGTTAAAGTGTACAGACATGATTTGGTTATAGATGATCTCCTTGACATATTCATGCGAAGTCACCACTTGTAAATTTCTAGACCGACCTGTTGGGTAGAAGGTCGACACTCGGACCAACTCACATTGAGGGAAACATGCTTTTATAGATCTGGCATGTGCTTTTTTTTTTCTCTTGTAGGCCTGGGAGTAATGTTTTCACATTGGGGCAGACTTCTTTAAAAACTATTTCATGCAAAGTGACCAAATATGAGAAAGTGTGTCTTAAAAACCAACATGTATTTATTTCATTTGCACTTGATACTTTTGGTTTCATAGAGCTTGAGGTTGTGAAGCTACTTAGTAATATCCAAAAGTTTATGAATAGTAATGTAATGACCCGACGATCTATGAATATTATTTTTAAATGACTTGGTTTTGTTATTCAAAAAGAGCTAGCGGAGTAGCTTGTTGCCTGTTTTCCTTTTATATTGATGTAAACACTGCTATTCAATGAATGGTATATTTGACGAACGGTTGCAAATTCTCATTGCATATATTAAAAAAAGAAAAAAAGGAAACTATACTCATTTTTTTAAATAACAAATTTCTTTAATCCTTGGACTTGAAATTATACTCATCTAATTAAAAAGTAAATCTTATAATCAAACTTTAAAACACAAAAAAATTGTGATCAATTACAAAAGGAAAAGAATTTACTGTGCAATTACACAAATTCTAATACAACAATATTTGTATATATAATTAATATATAAATATATTTATTTCTTGGAAATAAATTGAAATAAAAGAGTTTTGTCTTTTTAGGATGATAGTGATATTACAATTACAACATGGGGGAAACGAAAACAATTATTTTATTCTTGGAATCAGAAAGTTGGCGACTGTGGAGTCAGCCAGACAAAATAATTTGTATTAGTTAACCCACATGGTTTTTAAATTTTGTTGTAGGAAAATAACAGCAACACATGGCACGTATAATTTATTAAATAAATTCGGGTAGCAGATACGCACCGAAATCAATCATTTAAAACTAAAAGTTAATGCATACTGATCTTTCACTATTATCTGAGTTTGTCCGAAAACACCGAACATATGTTGTTACTTGTTTAAAAGAATAGTGAATGATCACTCCAACCTATCATCTAGCTAGGCTCCTTTGCAAAATCATCTCGAGCATGATCTTGTTAAAAAATGGATGAATGGTTTTGTGTTATTGACAGCTTTAAAGTGAACTCCAATTGTATATTTAAGAATTATAACTTTAATTTACTTGCAAAAAAGCGGATGACTGGTTTTTGCGTTATTATAAGTCTTAAAGTAAACTCTAATTGGATATTTGTAATTTTTAATTATAACTTATCATTTAATAAGGGATGCCCTTTGCGGTGGATATCCCAAATCTAAGACTCGCTAGGGGAAGTAGTAGCTTTACTGAGCGTGGTGATACATATACTAAACGTGTATAGGTGCAAGCCGTACCTAACGAGATACTGGTTCTGACTCCGAGCCCACAGCTTTAGTGTTGGGGATCGAGTGGCCCTAATACTATGAGTTCCCAAGAAATTGGTAAGTTTAGTTGGTATTAATTTGTTTACATGTTTAGTTTAATATTTGTAATTTGATGATTATTGTATTTGACAAACTTTCGTAAATTTTTTGTGCCCACAAGTCACCTCTATATCCAAGGCCTCATTCCATGGTCCTTGGATGGTTGAAAGGAATCCCCTAAACTGTTGAGCACCTACACATATTCAAAGTCTTTTTTGTAAGTATGTAATTAATTTGATATTTTATTATTGCATGCCTAGTTTTTGTACTTTATCAATGATTGGTTTGCACATCAAGGCCAAAAGATGGCACATTTTTTTTCTTATACTTTTTACTTGATACTCTTACATTTGTATTTGATTAATCACTATCAAGTTAACGTGATGTATGCTTTTACCGACACACTACGATGCTCCTCCACTTCCCACGAGCTCTATTAAAGGATCCACTCTAGAAATAGGTGGGGATTGTCTTTGATTCTCCCCGTTACCTTATTTGAAAGCGGTTAGGCTATCCACTGTGGAAGGGAGCAACATTGCCCCTCCACAATGCCATGTCACTATCACATGAAAAACGGAGCTTCGAAGCCTCTTCTCATAACGCCCCACTATGGTTTGTTGCCCCATTATATATATGTATGCATATATATATGTACGTGTGTTTATGTGTGAGAGGGAGACATGCAGGTCCCCCCACAATCGTGATGTAGCCCCCCCCCCCCCCCGCGCGGTGTGTTCACTCCCTCAAATCGCCCCTATGCAACCCTTTTGAGGCCCACAGTGGACATGGTCTTAGAGTGGAGATGCATTCATCTTGTGTTACTTATTTATTGTTAACCATACCATGAATTAGTTTTCCGATGCATTCCTTTTTTGTTTTGACAAACCATGAGAGATGTATTCTAATATTTATGGCATTACTGTTGACTCCAAGTTGTAGCACTATGAGACCTTAGGCTCATACTTCTTCTACGAATGTATGTTTATACAAGGAATTATCAATCAACGAATCTCTCAGTCGCTGAAAGAAATTTATTTGTAGTGATGTCCGTCTTCAAAACATATTGGACTAATAATCTTTATTGAAGGCTTATTGGAGCTTTATTGTTGTTTTAATTATTAGATAGCTCGTTTATAGCCATTTGCCAACATGATAGCTAGCTAATGGGCTGAATGAACTTTATTCTCTCAAATGAATTATTTATTCCATCACACAATAAGTTGACGAAAGTTGCTGTTAAGGACTAGGGTTTTGTCCTTTGGACTACTCTTTGGTTGATCACTCTGATGGTGAAGTATTCAATTATAATATATATATCTTGTTATAAGCTGTAATTTTTTAACAAGCATTTAGAATTACCTTAATACCTGAGTGTTCATTAACATTCTTGAGACGAGATATCAGCCGTCCATATTGTTTTAATCTAGCAAACTAACATTGTGTACGCCATTCACTCGAGCAAGTATAGCAACTAGGTTTAGGCATGCTTACCCAAAATGAACAATATACCGAGCCCGAGTGACATTAATTAATGTTGATGGCGAAATATAAAAATTACATGTCACATTTCTACCATGCTTGATTGGCATTTGCATCTCTTACCTGTGTCATCATCTAAGTATATACAACAAAAACCGTACCCACAAATTGCAAAAAGTTATTAATAGGGTCTAGAAAGGATGAGATGTAGACGAACCTTATCTCTATCCATGAGGATTGAAAGACTGAGTCAAGAGAGATCTCCCAAAAACATGCAGCATCCACACGAACATGTACCAATAACAAAACAAATAATGCAAGGGTGACATAGTATGCAAACACATACAACATTGTGAGACACATACAGACAAAAATACAGGAATTCACATGCCAAATATATAATATGTTGAATTTTGATCATCTAAGTATATATACATGCATGCCAAACTAAGATATGAACAAGAAGCTTAGAGAAAACTAGTGTTTTCTGAATTATATGAAGCCAGTAAGCAAACAGCGAATCCATGGATATTTGAACCCGAGTCCATTTTCCAACTCGATCCAATCCATTCGTTCGTAGAGCTATTTACTCGATCGCAGACATTTCTGGAATAGACGTTTTGCTTCTATATAATTCTTTATGTTTGGATTTTGAAGAATTCATATTCTGTTGTAGGATTAAGTATACATTGGAGCAATTATTCACTTAGACAAAGATTAATAACTGCATGTGTACGTAAAATCTCACGTAGATAGTTATGTGTTCATCCTATATATTATCAGTCATTAGTGTAATTACAACTGAAGGTATAACTTAAGATGGTTACACTTATAGTTCGTGAATAACCTCAGCATGTTATATGGTATTGGTGTAGAAAGAAACTACTTAATAGTGAGATTATATAAAGTGACATATTTATAACTTTAATGCACAGGGAAAGAATCAAGAAAAAACTCATTTTTAGAGAGAAAACTTAAAAACTCCTAAACAATTAATTTTAATTAAAAATAAAATAATATTTTTAAATTTCTGTTTTTGCTATTATTCTTGTATTTTCTTACCCTTTGCTCGAAAAAAACAAAAAAAAAAACCGCTGTAATGCACAAACGTATTACTGTGCGATATCGTTGTATTAGACATATGTATTACTATGTAGTTTTGAGTTTAATAGTGTTTAATTGCATATATTCAATATTTATGTATTTTATATGTGTAGTAGTGTTGTATTATATGAAAAAAATAATAATAAAATAAAAGCCGATGTGGTGCACATGTGCGTTAATGTTGTATTACACATACGTACTAATGTATATTCGATGTGTGTATTTGTATTATATTGCATATATACAATAGTGTGTGTCAAATATGTGCAATAATGTTGTATTCTATGCAATACAAACACTTTTGCATATATAATGCACACTATTACACATGCGCACTATACCGACGAGGTTACCGACAAGGTTGGTTTTTTTTTTAAAAAACCAATAACAACATATAAGAATAATGAAAAGAAAAAATTTTTAAAAAGTTAAAAATAATTTTTTATAAATTTTTAAGTTTTCTCTTTAAAAGAAGTTTTCACTAGATCACACCCCTTAATACACATATGTCTAGCTATTTACATAATGCATGTGTACGTATGGAAACTTAGATATTACATATACCCACCTACTTTAACAAAACACTTTATTGATATTATCGACTTGTGAACATCATCTATAGGCTACCGTAACATATTATTCGGTCGATGTTAATTGATGTTGATATCAATTATGTTGTTTGATATTTCTTTGTTTGCATATTCATGCTACAACTTTATGATCGTTGTATATCTTGTGCATTCCCGTCTCTACAGGTTTAGTGAGCGGTTAATTAAAGTAGCCAAATTGGAAAAAAAAAAAAAACGGAAACTGACAAGCTATTTACACTGAAAACTATAGAAATGTCGGCTTGATACGCATAATTTGCTTTATATTGTTAAATTGTAAAGCGACACACATTTTTAATGAATATTAAGCATGACTTTTATTTTATTGGTATACAGAATTATTCTCTTTATTGAAATCTACTTAGAGATCCCCAATCGCATTAGAAAAGGAAACAAAGTAATAAAATAATTGTTTCTAAGGTTTTTGTTGGGTGCATAGGTGCTCATGAGTGGCAGTTGGAGTTTGAGCATGTGTTGCAATTTAATAAAACAACATGGGTTATGATTGATACCAAATAATTATCATCTAAACATTTAAAATGTTCTTGGAAAACATATTAATATCTACTATCTAATGTGTCATCGGTGTAACAAATAATGTTAATTTGAACTTTTGAGTCACTTTACCTATTCATTGATTAATAGATCATGTTAATTAATTCATTGGTAAAAATACAAAGGTGAAATCCAATAAATACATTTAACAAGGTTTATAGTTTACCTGCATTGTTATAGCCTAATTCCTAAAGTAGTTTGAACATTAAATTTAATTTATTGACGATTTTAGTATTACCAAGCTATTTCGAATAATTTGGTAATAGGAGCCACTAATTACGCATGTATTTCTAGTAATGTAATCTGTATTTATTATATGAATTATCTCCTAAAAATAGGAGATCTCCATGAATTATCTCCAAACATAGGAGATCTCATTGTATCATTATATATTGAATTACTGTGAATGAAAGAGGCAAGGAATTATCATCATTCTGTATGGTATTAGAGAAAAATACGAACCATCAATAACATGATCCGTACCCTCTTATCACAAGCCTCCCTCCCTCCATCCTTTTGGCATCATGCCTTTGAAACCGCCACCTATCTTCTAAACATTATCCCTAAGAAAACCCACAAACTCTTATCCCCCACTACCCTTCTATACAATGTCCTCCCCACCTATACACATCTTCACATATTTGGTTGTCTATGCTATCCCATAACCCCCTCCACCACCATAAA
Organism: Bidens hawaiensis; assembly: GCF_021521415.1. Taxonomy (NCBI): domain Eukaryota; kingdom Viridiplantae; phylum Streptophyta; class Magnoliopsida; order Asterales; family Asteraceae; genus Bidens; species Bidens hawaiensis. The sequence goes on from NW_027491950.1 coordinate 30,456, forward strand.
TAAACTCACAAACCGCTCCAAACCATGTGTCTTTCTCGGCTACCCATCAAACCATCGCGGATATAAATGTTTCGACATCTCCAATAATCAAATTTTTATATCCCGACATGTCCTGTTCGAAGAATCCATTTATCCCTTCTCCATACAACACTCCAATACCACCCTAGACTACACTTTTCTTTCCCCTCCTTTCAACCCACTGTTGTGGGATAATGTTCACTCAAACTAACCCACTGCCCAACCCAGCGCCCCACATCCCACTCCCACCAGCCCAACTCCAACTGACCCACGTACACCTTCGCCTAGCCCGAGTAGCACACCTCAAGCTCCCACCCATTCTCCTTCGGCCCAGCCAATGAACACACTTCCCCCACCACTCAAACACCAACTCCACCCTCACCTCAACCCAATCCCCCCCCTCGGTTTCACAACAACGAACCCGTACCATGCGCACTAGAGCAATGGACGACATCACCAAGCCCAAACACCCATTCAACCTTAACACTACTTCCATTGTTCCAATACCGAAAAATCCCCACATTGCCTTGTCCACATCAGAATGGTTTGACGCCATGCAAAAAGAATTTAGTGCACTTATTAAAATGACACTTGGGAACTAGTACCATGTTGCTCGGACATGAATATTATTCGTAGTATGTGGCTCTTTAAGCACAAATTTCGTTCTGATGGCTCTTTAGAACGGTACAAAGCAAGGTTGGTATGTGACGGTCATAGTCAACAGGTTGGAGTTGACTATGGTGACACTTTCAGGCCGGTGGTAAAGCCAACCACTATACGGACGGTCCTCACTCTGTCTCTCTCTAAATCGTGGCCGATACACCAATTAGACGTTACAAATGAATTTTTACACGGTCACTTGCAGGAAACCGTCTACATGCACCAACCAATGGGTTTTCGCTACTGGGACTATCCTGATCATGTTTGCCGCCTCAAGAAATCTCTCTATGGCCTCAAACAGGCACCCAGGGCCTGGTATCAATGGTTCACTGATTTTGTTCTTCGGCATGGATTTACTCAATGCAAAGCGGATAACTCCTTATTTATTTATTTATTTATTTATTTATCACCACGGTCACGATGCGGCCTATCTTCTAATATATGTGGACGATATCTTACTCACCACCTCCTCTGACCAACTCCACCAACAACTCATGAATATTCTTGCAGGTGAATTTGCCATGAAGGATTTGGGGCCCCTATCCTATTTTTTTGGGCATCTCAGTTACTAGAACGGGTGACACACTCTTCTTGTCACAACATGCATATGCCAAAGACATCATTCATCGCGCAGGTATGGATTCGTGCCAGCCTACAGCGAAACCAGTAGACACTCAGAGTAAATTGGGCAGTGAACCGGATTCATTATTTGATAACCCTACCATCTATAGAAGCCTTGCCGGTGCACTACAATACCTGACCTTCACAAGACCCGACATCGCATACACTGTTCAGCAAATATGTATGCACATGCACTCTCCATGCATGGCTCACTGGAATGCTCTTAAGCGTATCATTAGTTACTTACAAGGCACGACCGAATATAGTCTTCATCTCCGCTCTTCTTCGGCACTCTCCATTCATGCCTACACAGATGTTGATTGGGCAGTTTGCCTTGACACTCGTTGCTCTACATCCGGGTACTGTGTCTACCTTGGTGACAACCTGATTTCATGGTCCTCTAAGAGACAATCCACCATCTCCCATTCTAGTGCAGAGGCTGAATACCGTGGAGTTTCCAACGTAGTTGCAGAAATATATTGGTTGCGAAATCTTCTTCTTGAGCTACATCGTCCCTTGAACAAAGCTTCCTTAGTCTACTGCGACAATGTCAGTGCCATTTACTTATCAGGCAATCCAGTCCAACATCAATGTACCAAGCACATCAAAATCGACATCCACTTCGTTAGGGAACACGTTCAAAAAGGCCTGGTTCGTATACTTCACACGCCTTCCTGTTTTCAGATAGCTGACATTTTCACCAAGGGCCTTCCTCGAGTTCTCTTCGATGATTTTCGTTCCAATCTAAGCATATGTCACCCTCCCACTTCGACTGTGGGGGAGTAATAGGAGCCACTAATTACGCATGTATTTCTAGTAATGTAATCTGTATTTATTAGATGAATTATCTCCTCAAAATAGGAGATCTCCATGAATTATCTCTAAACATAGGAGATCTCATTGTATCATTATATATTGAATTAATGTGAATGAAAGAGGCAAGGAATTATCATCATTCTACATTTGGATTTACTTGAAGACCAAGTAATACATCAAAATAAACATTAATATAAATTTTTAAGAGTTGTAAATTTTTGTAATTTCGCATGCACTCATAATTACTTATTTCGTCGCATGGTCCGCATAGCTCGTCCTGTTGGGTGGGTTAAAATAATAAACAACATGTATAAGAAAATCTTGTGAACATCTTATTAAAACGAAACTAAATTAACGGCAATTGAAACCAATAATAATAATAATAATAATAATAATAATAATAAAATAAATAAATAAATAAATAAATAAATAACTTTTGAAGTCAAATATGAATAATGAAATGCCAAGGTTAACAATAACAACGAAATAATTGAATAAACTTAAATAACGAAATTCTAGTGTATCTAGACAGAACGTTGAAAGATAAATTTACGAAGTATTAAAGTAAGAAACCCTTGCTATTAAGGATAACATAGTAAACGATAGTATTTATCGTAATAGTAAATTTAAATATACGAAACATTGGGGTCATGAAAGAATAAAACCCGTGTAAACAAATGATAACCATAAGAAACTATCAAAAATCAAAAGAAGTGAAATAATGATGTAAAAATGTTAACAATGTTATTCTTGGGGACGTTTAACCGCTATAAGGAGGGTTTAAGTTTGAGGTGTTCGCATTACGATGTTGGTAAATTGCAAATGGGATATAATTCATAAAAATAAAGTAATATAAGTGCGCATGGCTCCTATTAGATAGCTATGCCTTAACCAAGCACACAGCCCCGTCTCAAAAGTAACTAGTCATAGGTAACCTAGATTACGGTTCCTATTAGATAACCATGCACATAGCCATGCACATGGTCCCGATTTCCATTAAAAATACGCTTGGGATCACCAGTCATAGGCCGTTAGATTGAGTTGAGAATGATTAAACAAATAATATTCTGTAGATAGTATAATCAATGCATTTCGTGCTTCGTGAGGAAAGTAAATGAAGATAGATATATCAAATGCAAACATGATTTTATTAATAATATTGAAAATTTGATAGTACATTCAGACATTATTTAAACGGAAGATCAAAGACAAAAAAGAAAAAAAAAATATCATATGTAAGAAAAGTGTCTTCCATGATTCTTGTATTCTCGGGGGTAGGTAGGTCTTGGGAATAAGGACTAGTGTGAGGTGGTGCCATGATTTCTAAGCTTAAATTCATTGGCGTTGATGTAGTACATACGTCCTGGCACACCCTGGTTGCCTTGATTTACTTGATTTTGATGGATTGGCTTGGTTGTGTTTGAATAGCTTGGATAGGTTGGGCTTGATTGGCTTAGGCTTGCAGTTGGAAGATTTAGGCTTGATATATTTGAAGTTGGTCGGTTTGGTTTTGGTAGGTTTGGATTTGATAAACAAGTTTTGGACATGTTTTGCGAAGGTGGTTTGGGTTACCACAAATCAGCAGGCTTTCATAATTGGGAGATTGGGAGCATATGGTAGGGCGTATGGTTGGTGATATGGTTGAATAACAAGTTATGGGGGAGATGAGTTGTGTTGAGCTTATATAGGTTCCCGGCAAGATTTGATGAAGTGACCGAAGCGGCCACAACTGAAGCATTTTTGGAATTGTGTGGTAGTAGGGTGGTGATACTTGCATGTGCTACACAAAGGATAGGTTCCCTTGTATGGCTTTTTGTTGGGTTGACTTTGGGTATCATGGATTGGTGTTGAGTCCGAGTTGGTTAGGGCATAGTTTCGGTGTTTGCGTTTATTTTTGTGGTTGTTGTTTGTGTGAGTTGGTTTTAATGAGGTTTCGACCTTGACTGCATTGGGAGGTTCGGTCGTGGATGTTTTTGTTGGCTTTTTGGTTCTTTTACGCGTTAAAGTCCCAGCCTTAACATGGTTTTCGGTTAGGGTACCGGCAATAGTTATAGCATCGTGGAGGATCTTTGGGTCACGACTTCAGATGGAGTCTTGAATTTGCATGGGCAAACCTAAGATGTACTTATTAATGGCACGCTCAAGAGGGCTGACCATATGTGGAATGAGGAGGCTCAGTTCGTGGAAACAGACGTTATAAGATAAATTGCGAGCACCTTCTTGTTTCAAATTCCAAAACTCTTCTTCCAACTTCTGGAGCTCATATTTTGGGCAAAAACTTCTTGAGCATGAGCTTCTTAAGGTTGTCCCTATGGCAAGGCCATGGCGATTTCCGCCCCTAGAGAGCGTTTTTAACTATTCCACCAAGTTAGGGCTCCTAGTTCGAAAGTACTTGAGGCGTTGGCGGTCTTTTTATCCATGGGACACTCGCAATGAAGGAAGACACTCTGCTTTCAAACCATTTGAGGAGAGTGGTAGCACCCTCGGCTCCAACAAACTTGGGCGGGTTTGAGTTGGTGAATTGCTTGAAAGAATAAACAATTGGGTTGGTTGTTGCGGGTGCGGGGGTGGCATTCATGATTTGAAGTTGGGTGATGAGGGTTGGAAGAGCTTCCACAATTCCCCTAGCAATGTGAGATGACATACTACGACCTGAGTTACCGATGCGACGGTGACGGTTGATGAGGCCAGAAGACATGCTGCGGGGATAAAATGTGTAAAAAATCCATGAGCTTCGGGTAATTGATGTAAATATACGGGTTTTGAGTATGAAATTTTCATAAGACTTGGGTAAGTTTTGTAAATATATGGTGTTACGTAATGTAAATTGACACATGTGTAATAATTTTGAGGAAATCCTTAAATAATTCGATGTTGAAATTAAAATTTTTTATCATTTATGAAAAAAAATATACAAATATAAATCATTCAAAATTTTGATTGTATTAAATGAATTAAATAGAATTCATTTAGTGGCTAGGACTTCATGAATCACCATGGTTCTTTCCAACGAAATTATAACTACTACTCGGGTCAAATATAACAAAAAGAAAATTAATAAAACTAATGTTGCTGAGATATCCATGTATTACCATGGCTTTGCTTCAACAAATATCAAAATCGATTAAAATCGAGATATAAGGTGTAGATGCGAACGATTGGGGTATCCATGAACCACCATGGCGTTTCCCACCCATTCATTCAACTAAAACAACATAGGGAAAACCGCGTTTAGCAATGTATCATCGTGAATTCGGTTATAGTTAAGGAATACAATCGTCACATGATCACGTTTGATACAATGAGGCTAGTAGATTCGTAGACGTTTGGTGTAATATGCTTTCGCCTAATAGGTTCACATCTTCGCCGAACCTTCTAGGAAAGCCGTCGGGTCTCGCGGTTGATTGAGATTATACGCATTGCATTTCCTTAGGCTCGCAAGCTTTGGTGTCAAGGGTTTGAAGACCAAGTGTGTCACCCTTCCAATTACTGCATATCTGTCACACGAATCATCTTCAAATAGAGGGGGGTAAAAATTAAAATTTTGGGAATTCTTAAGGAATTTCCCAAATTAAAATAATAAATCTAGGTTTGAAAATAGTTTTGAGAGTGAGGCATACCCTTGAAGTTGTGTGTGCTTTTCATGTACAATAGTTTGAATAAAAACATTTAAATATGATTAAGCTACTAAAATAATTTAAACAAATAGGGTACATGTGTTGGAACTTGTATAGGGACCCTAACCATGCTACTAGGTCGTTATGTCTAACCACCTATCGTATAGCCTTCGGATCAGATACCAATATGTCACACCCCAACCTACGGGGGAACACGTCGGGACATGTAACGCCCGTAAAGTTCGTTAATCGGCTCGATCGTTTATAAATGTTGGTCAAAAAGCCGGGGTTTCATCTTTCTAATTTAGAGCCTTGTAATACATTTTAAAAGTCCGTTTGCCCATCCTTTTTCCCAAAACATCCCCTCTTACGACTTAAAGTATTATATTAGTATGTAGCACCCGACATTTTCATTTACGGCATGCATGTTGTAGAGTTTGTATATTTATCGGGTTTGAACCGGCTTACTTCGGGGACCTCCTTGTCATACCCGTAAGTTGAATTAATTGACTTTCCACCCAAGTTGCTACACACTTCATACTGGAGGGACTAGAGTGTAATTTATTTTATATCATAATATTAAAAAAGAAAAATCCTAACCCTAACTCTATTCCCAGCAGCCGATCGGCCTCAAGACCCCCCCCCCCCTGCTCGTTTTTCTTCTGCCCAGCCAAGTTTCAGCCGTGAAAACTTCAATTCAAGGTCGGTTTTATGATTCCCCATGTCTTTTACACCTTAATTGATCATATTAACGCGCTTATTGATCGTTAAGGTTGAGTTTTGATGATAACAGTTTGCTGACAGATTCGTATACGTTTATTGTAGGGTCTGTAACGCGATGATAATCCATTGTTTTTGATCGATTCTTGATTCCATGATGTTCTACTTTGAGTCTAGTTTCCAGAAAGGTATAATACGTAATTTTTGGACGAGATTTGAATGGTTTTTATGAATTTATAAAATCGAGTGTCAAAGCTGATGCGGGATGACGGATTCTGGTCTGTCTTCCCGACGTCATAACCTTTTTTCGACAGGTCCAAATTGGTTAGTTCCACTTCTGAAAGTTAGTATTTTGAGTTAGGAACCAAACCCAATTAGAATCGTTTAATTTGGTTCGGTAATGAATTTTATAAAAATAAAACCATTTTGTTGCGCACTGAAATAGCTGCACGTACCTTGCTGTGTTGGAGGAATTTTTATAATTTTTGTGCCCAATAGAAAAATATAATAAAAATATTTTTATAAACCTAAGACATTTATTAAAGTTTGGTAAAAATTTAATAATTTATTTTAAAGGTTATCCTATGCAATTAAATGCATCTTTGCATGCTAAAATCTACACGTTTTACTCGTTATTAATCGATAAGTTTGTTTTAGGCTTAACCGGTGGATTTGGTTAGTTGAAAGGTTTTAGGGGCTGAGGTAAAGTAATTGGGTATGGGTTGGGCCTTGGGCCAAGTGTTGGGCCTTGGGCCAAAGTGTTGGGCTTGAACGGCCCGTTAGGCAAGAGTGTTCTTACGGTCTAGTTTAGTAACGCGTTGTGTACTATTTACAGGCCCTTGCTTGTGATTGTGCACTTAGGGATTTCTTAGCTCGTTGCAGGTGTTCGATTGATTTCAGGTTAGTTCATGATGCCCCTTTTTACTCTTTTTACGTTTTGGGCTAGCATACACACCGAAATCCAATTTTATACGATTTTACCCGTTACAACTATTTGAATGGTACTACATGGTCTCACTCATGATGGTGCATTTTGAAAGTTATATTTGAATTATTTTATATGCTTTAGGATATTTTAGACTCGTTTATGGTCTTGTATCCTTTAAGGTTACGTACATTATTAATGGTCTAGACTCGAGGATGTTAGTAGACTTGGTAGTAATTGAATAGGAGTAGACCTATTTACTTAGTTCCCGTATGGGATGGTATATATAGATATATATATATGTATGGAGGTATGTATGTATGTATGGGTATGTGTTACCTTATAGCCTACGGTTGTGTGATGATATTTAGTTCCTCGTGACTAAGAATGATGTGAGTAGGCTTATTGATGTGTGTGCATGGTGATTCACGGCCGGGTCAAATATATTACTCGGGTTGTACCCGTGGTGAAGAGGCCCATGTGACGTGATCATCATTTTGGCGGGTCAAATATATTACTCGGGTTTTAAAATCCCGTGGTGAAGAGGCCCGTTGGATTTTGAGCCGTGATCGGGTCAAATATATTACTCGGGTTGTACCCGTGGTGAAGAGGCCCGTATCACGTGCTTGGATGTGTGAGCCGGGATCGGGTCAAATATATTACTCGGGTTGTACCCGTGGTGGAGAGGCCCGTATCTCGTGCTCGGATGTGTAAGTTGTGACCGAGTCAATATATTACTCGGGTTTGACTCGTGGTGGAGAGGCTCGTGTCACATGCTTAGGTCTAACCGTGTCTGGGTCAAATATGTAACATCTTAAAATTTTAATGATAAATAAAGGAAGTTATGTTTAGTGATTTCGCGTAATTAATTAATATCGGGTAAGGAGCGGGTCTTGGACTTGGATTAATTGAGATGGATTAAATGAGAATGGGATTTCAGGGATATAAATACCCCCAAAACCCCAAAATACCTTCATTTCCATCATTTTCCTAAAAACACTCCATAACATACACACCACCTACAACCGCCGGCGGCAGCCGAGGAGAGGGAGAGCGAGGTCCGAGAAAGAGAGAGCGGTTGGTTGTGATTAAGCAAGTAAACGAGATCCAAACAAGCCCAAAAAGGTATGGTTCTTGATCTTTGAAGTTTAAAGATCCAAGCTTTTTAGTGTATAAACGATCGAAAATGGCCGGGTAGCGTAGTGGGTGATATTGAACCATAGCAAGGGTGTTAAAATTGCTCGAAATGCCGATCAGAAGCTAAAACAGCGGCTGTCTGGGCAACTTCGCCTTCATCTGGGCAACTTCGCCTTCAAAGCAACGAACTTCGCATGCAAGCTAAGTTCGCCTGATGAACTTCGCCTGCAAGCTAAGTTCGCCTGATGGCAACTTCGCTGTAAAGTTAAGTTCGCCTAACTGGTAACTTCGCCTGAGGCCAAGTTCGCCTGATGATAACTTCGCCTGAGGCCAAGTTCGCCTGATGACAACTTCGCCTGAAGCCAAGTTCGCCTGATGGCAACTTCGCTGTAAAGCTAAGTTCGCCTAGCTGGTAACTTCGCCTAAAGCTAAGTTCGCCTAAGTTTAACTTCGCCTAAAGTCAAGTTCGATTAGAAAATAAATTAAAAATCTAATGAAAAATGTGTTAAGACAGTTAATGGAAATAAAATTTTTTCAAGCTGACCTGGCAGCTCGACCCCAGCCAGGGGCTCTGCCCCTTGGACCCTGCTAGGGGCTGCCGCCCCTAGACCCCGCTGCCAAGGGCGCTGCCCCCGGACCCCCGTTCGTTGTGGGTCATATAAAGATAGAAATACATTATAAGTAGTGATAGTTAAATTGATATGTATACTTGTTATACAGTCAGCCGTGCACAACTGAAGAAAGGGATTACGATCAACGGAGAACGTAACCGTGTTCAGGTGAGTTTCTAGCCCCATTCCTTGTTATGTTTTCGGGGCTGTGTGCATACTTGATGTGTTGTTAATACATTTATCCTAAGTGATAAGTGTATGCCCTATGTGATATATGTGTTATGTAGGAATGATTGCTTGATGGTACGTGAACGATCTTCGGATATTGCACGTACTGTCAGGTTGTAATGCTATGTATAAGGTAAGTATATTATGAATGCTTATGCGTATGAACGTGATAGAGATAATAAAAGAAGGAAATAATGATGTATGGTTGTATGGTTACGAAAAGGGTACCGAGCCCTAATAATACTCGAGGTATGATGTATGGTTGTATGGTTACGAAAAGGGTACCGAGCCCTAAAAATACTCGGGGTATAATGTATGGAACGAAGAGGGAATCGAACCCTACTAATATTCGAAAACTAGGGACCAGACCCTTATAATATCTGTGATGTTAGGGACCAGACCCTTATAATATCTGTGATGTTAGGGAATCGAACCCTTCTAATATTCGAAACTAGGGACCAGACCCTTATAATATCTGTGATGGTAGGGACCAGACCCTTATAATATCTGTGATGTTAGGGAATCGAACCCTTCTAATATTCGAAAACTAGGGACCAGACCCTTATAATATCTGTGAGGTTATAGGGTGAAAGGCTCTTTAAAACGTATGATTATGTATGTAAAGAAAGTATGAAGGTAAAAATGAAGTAAAAGCACTTAAGTGTGTATGAAAGAAAGTTAAGAGGTTAAGTATGAAGTGTAAAGAATGTATTGTATGATTATGTGATTAACTAGAACTCACTCAGCGTAGCTGACTTTTAGTATGCACGCAGGTGAGTAGGATGAGACAGCTGGCTTGAGCGGGGACACATGGCAGAAGAATAAGAGCCTGGCATCTGAAGACTTACGATGTTTTAATTTTAATGTTTTAATGTGAAAGACAAAGGACGTTTTGAGACAAGTTATGAAATATTGTAATGTTTTATGAAAAATTTATATTCCGCGTAAATGTTTTAATTAACTCTGATATTTAGAACTGTGTTTATGAGTAAATCCAACACGAAAGTAGGGTTACCGGTAACGGGGCCTTACAAGTTGGTATCAGAGCAAAGTTCGAGAGATTTAAGCATCCTACATGCTTAGACTCGAACAGAGTATGGGATATAAGTAAGAAATGAAAGAAGATGCCAGTCCAAGAATGCCATGTGTCGCTCAAGCAAGATCAGTAAAGGTAAATTGTATGATTAAATGATATATGTTAATGAGAAAGAAAATATATGTGAACAAAAGGGATAGGAATAATTGATTGTTGATTTGACTAATTGCTTAAGTAGAATCAGCACAAATAGACTCATAAAGGGAAGTGTATAGGACACGGAAAGCAATGTGATCAGCTAGTCACAGCTGGCCACTGTTATTACCTGCTAGCCTTGCTATCCTTGTACTAAATAGTTCCTTGAATGATGATGTTTGTGTTTTCCCTTTTAGAATACGATGGCTCGAGCTAGAGACATTGTTGGGGCTGGAGGTCGCACTGGACGACGTGGCAGGCCTCTTCGTGTCCAGCAACCTTCGGTTGAGACCGCTTCCAACACTGAAGCTGAAGGAAGCGCAGCGGGAAGGAACCCGGAAAACAATGAAGGAGTTCAACTGGATCCCGCCATTCAAGCAGCTATTGTTCAAGCTGTGGCCACTGCTGTGAAGAATATTACCCCGGGAAGGTCTGCTGGAAGCCGTGAAAGAACTGTTGAAGGGGCAGGTGGTAATAGCAGAAAGGATGACGAGAGGGAAAGGGGTGACTCAAGTGAGGTAAGGTCTGTGAAAGATGATGATAGGAAGAGGGGCCGAGGCGGTTGCAACTATAAGTCCTTCAAAGGTTGTGACCCGCCTAAGCTGACTGGTTTAGGAGACGCAATCGCTACTCTTCAGTGGATAACCGCCATGGATAAGGTTATCCGCATTAGCGAGGATGAGGCTATGTATTGGTGGGAGAGTGTGGAGCAGAGGAAGACCCGAGAAGAGATCAAAGAGATGAGGTGGGGCGAACTGAAGGAGTTAGTAATGAAGAAGTTCTGTGCTGACGCCGAGGTTGAAAGGGCGGAGATGAAGTTCCTAAACTTGAAAGCTGGGATGATGACACATCGTGAGTACACTACAGAGTTCAATCGAATGTCTAGGTTGGTACCCGATATGGTCAGCACTGAGGCTAAGAGAATCAAGTGTTATGTGAGGGGATTACCACAGAGAGTCCGCATGTTAGTCAGGACAAGTAAACCTGCTACTTTCGATTCTGCTGTCGAACTCGCAGAGATGGTCTATGCAGACCTGGCTGCGGATGATGTGGTGGTGGGAGACGAGAAGAAAGAGAAGAAATGGGCCGCTCCTGCTAAACGACCCGGTACTCAGTTATGGAACCCCAAAGATAAGAAGCAGAGAGTGTGGGAGAAGAGATCGTGTAAGACCTGCGGAAAGATGCATGGTGGTGAGTGCAAGTGGGGTAAAAGTTCTGGTGTTTGTCTCAAATGTGGAAAGGCTCACGGTGGGGAATGCCGGATGGGGTCTAATGTGTGTTATAAGTGTGGGAAGGTAGGGCATTATGCCAATGAGTGCAGTGCAAAGCCAGCATGTTACAAATGTGGCAAGACAGGCCACATGGCGAGAGAGTGCACAGATGGTGAAGCTGGAGGTAGTGGAAGGAAGGATGCCGATCAAGCTAGGCCAAGAACTAGAGCCTACATGCTGACCCAAGAACAAGCCAAGCAGATTCCGGATGTCGTCACAGGTACGTTTCTAGTGAATGGTGTTTCCGCTTCTGTATTATTTGATTCGAGCGCAAACAAAAGTTTCGTAGCCACACCATTTAGTAAACTAGCTAAAATGAAATGTTGCCGAGTGTCTGAAACTTTTGTAGTAGAAACCGCCAGTGACACTTCGGTTAAAATAACAAAAATGGTTAAGAACTGTAAGATAGAATTGGAAGGACATGAGTTCCCGGTTACCTTGTACGTTATGACCTTGGGAGGGTTCGATGTGGTTTTGGGTATGGATTGGTTGTCTGAGTTTGAGGCTCAGATAGTATGTAAGAGTAGGATGATAAGGTTAAAGTCATTGGATGGTAGTGCGGTAACGGTTTATAGTGATAAGGAAAGTTCTGGGCTTAATGTCATTTCGATGATAAAAGCCGAGGGTTTGTTAAGGCGAGGGTGTCGTGCCTACCTGGCGTATGTCGTCAACGCTGCGGCCGAGACGAAAGAAATGAAAGATGTTCCTATTGTACGCAACTACCCAGAAGTATTCCCTGAGGATCTTCCGGGGTTGCCGCCGGAGCGAGAGACAGAATTTCAGATAGATTTAATACCAGGAGCCCAACCTGTCGCGAAAGCGCCTTACCGTCTAGCACCGTCCGAGATGAAAGAATTGATGTCACAACTGCAAGAACTCCTCGACAAAGGTTTCATAAGACCGAGTGTTTCCCCGTGGGGCGCACCAGTGTTGTTCGTGAAAAAGAAGGATGGAAGTATGAGAATGTGCATAGACTATCGTGAGTTGAATAAGCTTACGGTAAAGAATAGATATCCGTTGCCAAGGATTGATGATCTGTTTGACCAACTTCAAGGTTCAAGTTGGTTCTCACGAATAGATCTCAGATCAGGCTACCATCAGCTGAAGGTGAAGGAGGCAGACATCCCTAAGACAGCGTTCCGAACGCGGTATGGACACTACGAGTTCCTCGTAATGTCATTCGGTCTAACAAATGCTCCTGCAACATTTATGGACATGATGAATAGGGTGTGTCGGCCGATGTTGGATAAGTCGGTTATCGTCTTCATTGACGATATATTGATTTATTCAAAGAACGAGTCTGACCATGCTGAGCATCTGAGAGAGGTATTGGAGACTCTGAAGAAAGAGAAGTTGTATGCCAAGTTTTCGAAGTGCGCGTTCTGGTTAAGAGAAGTGCAATTTTTAGGTCACGTGATTAATCCGGAAGGAATTACCGTGGACCCAGCTAAGATTGAAGCGATAACGAATTGGAAGACTCCGCAGAATCCGACTGATATACGAAGCTTCCTAGGGTTAGCTGGCTACTATAGGAGATTCATCGAAGGTTTCTCCAAGATAGCCGCACCGTTGACCGGTATGACCCGAAAGTTGATAGTATTCAGTTGGGGGAAGTTTCAGGAGGAAGCCTTTGAAGAATTGAAGAAGAGACTCACGCAAGCTCCAATCCTTACTTTACCCGATGGCGACGAGGATTTCGTTGTTTGTGCTGATGCCTCGCATCAAGGGTTAGGTTGCGTGTTGATGCAACGAGGGAAGGTGATAGCCTACGCGTCTAGGCAGTTGAAGGTCCATGAGAGTACTTATCCGACGCATGATTTGGAGTTAGCAGCGGTAGTGCATGCTCTCAAGATATTGAGGCATTATCTGTACGGTACTAAGTGTACTATCTATACATATCATAAGAGTTTAAAGTACTTCTTCGAACAGAAAGAATTGAACATGAGGCAGAGAAGATGGTTAGAATTGATAAAGGATTACGACTGTGAGATTAAGTATGTTAAACTTCGCCTAAACCTTAAGTAGTTTTAGTTTACCTGAAGACTTTGTTTTGATCGGGGCGATTAATGTTAAAATTTTTTTAAGGGGAAATGAAATTATTTTTCAAGTCTACTACTTCGTAAGAAGTTCGTTAGCTATGTTTAACAGAAAATTGATCTAACCTTGGAAAATGATATATATACTGATTCTGTGTGCTTAACTAGTGAAGTTATTAGGCTTAAAAGGCTTTAGGACAGTCATTGTATGTCATGGTAACTTTTTATGGTGCGTAAAAGTAAATGTGATACAAACTAAAACTACTTGATTTTACGTGGAAACTCCTTACGAGTTTTGCATGTCTTCATATATATCTTTCCGAATGATAGGCAGAAAAGCGATTACCCGGTCATACACGAGCCCGTAAGTGTTCTGATTCCCGTGAAGATAGCGTTTCAAGGAACTGCAGTGATCCAGATTCGGGACTTGCAGTTGGTTACTACTCTGAAGTCTATGTAAATGTTTATCATAAAAAAAAAAAAACAAAAAAAAAAAAACAAAAAAAACTTATGAGTTATTGAAACATTTTAGAGTTCAACATATCAAGACTTCTTAATCATGGAGTAAGAAAGAGAACGGGAAGGAGATGAAGAGTAATTACAATCAGACACTAAGGGTCGAAGTCAATTCGGGGTGACTTGGGGAAAGCCAAATACGCTTTGAGAATAGATAGGAGGCATCAAAATCTCTGAGTTGTTGTCCACTTAAATTTTGAGGCTTAATTGAACCTAACTCGTATCACAGAAACGATGAAAACCATCTTAAGTTATTTACCTGCTTACAACCTGTCTCTATATGTCATAATACAGCTAAACACGGATCTATGTGACAGTCACGTAATTAGTATGATTCCTGTTCGGATCTTTTCTAAAACGTAGTAGTCCCTATCGAGACTGAAATTTGCTCCCTTGTACTTTAATTTTTTAAAAGTTTTTTCGTACTTAGGTAGTTTATGATTTTATAACTGGTTACTTGGACTTGATCGTGTTATTTAATTCTTAAAGGGAAGTTTTAAAAGTTAATTGCAAAATGTTCAAATTATAAGGGTTGATTTTGTAAATATAGGCGATGTTGTTAAACAGGCGAACTTGTGAATAACTTCGCCTAGGCGAAGTTAACCGTAACTTCGCCTGTATAACTTCGCCCCTATATAAGGATTTTCAAGAGTCAAACTGTTCATTATTTGAAATATCAGCGAACTTATCCTCGATTCACACAGCGAACTTAATCGATTTTCATCCGATTATCTTTTTTTCCGATTTCAATCAATATTCAAGGTGTGTTTGGGTTCTATATCTTATACTCGATGTTCGATGTTGTTAATCCTAGGTTGTTTCGACACCCGGTTAACGACCTCGGACGTTCGAAACCTATACACGATTTCAAAACTTTTTTTACGTGTTCATGAGCAAACTGATCGTCCGGACTGCCTTAATACCATGTGTTTTAGTCTCCTTAATCGTCTAAATTGGCCGAAACATCAGATTTTCGATGTTTGAATCGATCTCACTGTCGCCGATTCAGATTCGGGCGAACTTAAGGTTTAGGCGAAGTTATCCGTAACTTCGCCTGAGTCTAAACTTCGCCTGAGGCGATGTTGTGGTGAGGCGAAGTTATCATTAACTTCGCTTGGACCTTTTAAATTTTTAAATTATTAGACGAACTTAAAGATGAAGCGAAGTTGTTCCCAACTTCGCCTCAACTATAACTTCGCCTATACAGAAGTTATCACAACTTCGCTCATGGTGATAAGCGAACTTGTGTTAAACCTTAACGTGTATCTAACTTGGTTCGTTTGTTGCAGATATGGCTGCAGTACCAGGTGCTGGAGGTGCTGGAGGCAATGACGGAGATAACCAGAGGCAATTCTTTCCGGGTCACAACATGTTCGTCACCTTAGACCCGGAAACGAGCGGAGTTGAAGACTACCGTGAGATCATCACATTCCTCATTCGCTCGAGGATATTCCACGCTATCACGACGACTCTGCCGATATCCTTACCCAATATCGAGGATTTCTGGCAGACTGTGGAGTACGATTGCCGTGTTGAGCCCCCGGTTATGCGAGCAACCGTCAACAACCAAGAAGTTCAGTTCTCGTCTGAACAAATACGGGTGGCGTTACGTTTCGGTGAGGAGACTAGGGATAACCCTACGGAGTTTGTGGCTCCGTTTCGTGATGGAGCATTCCTACGAATGGGATATTCTGGTCCCTTAGGCGATACCCAGAGACGGAAGGGGTTCCTGCTCGATCAGTGGCGCTTCCTCATGCACGTCATGATTGTGTGTATGTCTGGGAGGAAGGCGGGTACTGACGGTATGGGTGCGACCATGCAGTCCGCAATGACTGCTCTGACCTATAACAAACGTTATAGCTTCAGTCAGATGGTCTTTTACGAGATCGATAGACAGAGGAGGGCGATGGCTCGTGAGCGGTTCATAATGTATCCAAGATTCATCCAGATGATCTTGAACCATGTGGCTCCAAATTTGCCACAACGACGCCCAATAAGATACGTGGAGAGTGTGAGCAAACGTATCTTTGCTCAATGCCGTACTTCGAGTGCGAGGAGCAAGCCTGAACGTCGTCCAAGGCATACTCCACTCTTTGGGTTCTTAATAAACCCGGGGTATGTGCCAGCTCGGGGGGATGAGTTCAGAGACCCTCAACCACAACAGGCAGGAGCAACTCGAGATGTACCTACTGTGCCTGTGGTGTCGGCTGAGGAGGATGTAGACCTTGATGCTGCATTTGGCGGCCAAGGATTCTTCGACATGGATCGTTTTGATCCACAAGAAGAAGTGCAGGTTTCTGCTGCACAGGTTAGGGAAGTGCGTGTTACTAGAGCAGCTACGACGGTGGCTGACTCAGATCTTGATGACGTTATGGATGAGGCGAGAAGGATGTTGGTGAGACGTGAGAGGACGTTGGGGAAGAGGAAGAGGACGGTTGATGATAGTGAGTCAGAAGAAGAGGAAGAGGACATTCACAAGTTGATTAGACGTTCAAGACGGGAGAGGACAGGTGCAGGTATGGGAGCTGGAGAGACTTCAAGGGTTGTACGTTTCGCTCCATCCGCACTGTCAGGTATGTCGATTGTTCCTACTTCTGTACAGGTTACAAGCGCCGCGGATGTTCCCGTGGTGGCTACATCAGCTGTCGGCATCCCATCCATCACACTACAGACGACGACTCCGGAGATTGTGTCGTTACCACCTCCAACGCTTACTCCTTCAGAGGTGGTGGCACAATTTGTTGAGTCTACCGTCGTTGCAACTGCAGGGTTGTCGGTCACGATACCACCTGCGGTTACGTCCACAACTGCTTCTGACGTCCCGGTTACATTCGAGATCCCTGCTGAGTATACTCCAGATACATCTAGCATGAGGTTTGATTTCGATGCAACCCTCTCAGACTCGGAGAGAATAGCTGCACTTGAACGGGTCGTGGCAGAGCAATCGAGGATAAACTTTATCCAGACCCAGGCTATTCAGCGCCTTGTAGCAGAGAATCAACTACAGTCGTCCCTCCTTGTTGAACATGGGCGAATTATAGATGCTATGAAGGAGTTCTTGGCATCTCAGGGGGAGACAGGCTGTAGAGGCGACGAGTTAAGGACGAAGAAGCGTTTTGATAGAGACGATGATCCCAATGCACCGAAAGGTGCAGGTGGTGAGTTGCCAAGAACTACTCAAGCTCTTGGGACTTCCACAGCTCAGGGGGAGTCTGCAGATGCAGTTGGTGGTGATGAGGTGGTGATGGTTGATGATGATGATGATGTGATAGATGCGTTGAAGGAATTGAACGATGATATGCTAGAAGATGATGATATGTTTGATGATGATGTGCTGCCGTGTGAGGAGATTGAGAAGATTGGCGCACAGATTGTGATTGAAGATGGGATAGAAGAGGGGGAGATAGTAGAAGAAGACGTTGAACACGAGATCCCAGATGTTGAGAAAGTCGACATGGGTACTGATATGGATGAGACTGAGTGGGAGGAGCAGCCTAGGTGGAAGGAAGGCTGTGCTCATTGGTTTATTAAGACCAAGAAGCCTGCTGTTCCAGCCATGTTCAAGAAGAGTTATAACATCAAAGGCTATGCTGAGTCGAAGAAGGGAATTATCTGTTGGATATATGATGAACAGATAAAGTTGTTTGTGGTGAAGCGTTATGATGGTATTCAATACTTCAAAAGAACCCTGAGATCTCTCAATACGTTGCCGGAATGTGAGGTGAAGGATTTGGCCAGGTTGGGCCTGATAAATAGAAGTGACGACAACATGGCAAGAGTGATTGGGAAGATCGTGTGGAAAGAAAGCATAAAAGAAAAGAAGTTTGAATTATTAAAGCCACAGAAGGGAAAGCTCGTGGAGGATACAGAAAGGGGAATGAGAGCAGATGGCAAGCCATGGATGGTGATGAAGTACAAACCGATCCGATGCATCAAGGAGGTTCCAATGAAGACTATGCCTCAAGATGTGTTGAAGAATCTAAAATGGTGGTACGTTGATTGCCAGACTGCTGAAGCCGTGATGGAAGACGAAGACGAACAAGAAGTGCTGAGGGTGTATGATCCGATGCATCTTGTTAACTTATCGAAAGCTGATCTGCAAGTGTTGAATGAAAAGAAGATATTCTATATTCCTGCTTGGAAGGATGAAGCAAGGAAATATCAGCGAGTAGTCACGGTATGTGTTAGAGAAGGAGTGCATGCGTGAAGATACAGGATTACAAGACAAGAGCTTAAAGATCAAGATATAAAGCTACTGCCAAGGGGGAGTCTGTTGGTGCATGAATGTCAGTAGTTCATAGTCTAGTGTCTGTAATCGAGTCTTTATTGTTATTTATGTTTTTGTTTAAAGCGAAGTTGTCAACAAGTTCGCCTAGGCGAACTTGTTGAACAAGCGAAGTTATGGACAACTTCGCCTGAAGATGTCAGGCGAAGTTGTCGTGTATTTATACTCAAGCCTACGGCTTGGTTTAGGGGAATCAAGAGTTGGAAAATCAGTTAATCAGTTGTTCGTCTAGGTTGTTCGTGTAGTTGAACGTGTGTTTTGTAACAGTGATATTTACATCACGTGAGTTCGGTTATAATATATAACGTGTTTCGTGTAAAAAAAAAAAAATTTGTGAGTATTGAAACATTCTAGAGATGAAAGTGTCAAGACTTCTCAATCTCCTCACACGGCAGCACATCGTCATCAAACACATCATCATCTAGCATATCATCATCTAACTCTCTCAACGCATCAATCACATCATCTTCATCATCAACCATCACCACCTCATCACCACCAACTGCACCTGCAGACTCCCCCTGAGCTGTGGAAGTCCCAAGAGCTTGAGTAGTTCTTGGCAACTCACCACCTGCACCTTTCGGTGCATTGGGATCATCGTCTCTGTCGTTTCTCTTCTTAGTCCTTAACTCGTCGCCTCTACTGCCTGCACGTCTCGAACGTCTGATCAACTTGTGTATGTCCTCCTCTTCTTCCTCTGAGTATTGAAACATTCTAGAGATGAAAGTGTCAAGACTTCTCAATCTTAGAGTAAGAAGAAGAACGGGATAATCAAATCTGTAGATTCTTATATATAATAATCAACCACGAGACATACATAACATAAACAGAAAACACGACTGACCCGAGGTGAGCTCTACCTCGGGTCGTCTCACACGACTCTCCTTGTCTCTTACTCTCTCTAAACAAACAAACTGCTCAAAACACACACTAATTACTAGATTACTTAACCTAAACAAGACACACGTATATATATATAAACTTCAGTAGGCGTCAGTAGGCGAAGTTGTTCATAACTTCGCCTATGGCGAAGTTGTGATAACTTCGCCTAAGGTGAAGTTGTCCTAACTTCGCCGTTGGCGAAGTTGTTCTAACTTCGCCTAAGGCGAAGTTGTTCTAACTTCACCTATGGCGTCTCCGCTGGTCTGAATTGCATAGCGACGGTCACAAAATGCACCAACAGTCTCCCCTTTGACCGTTGCTCTCAATTCTAACAAACACAAAAGATCATCTGTTACACGACATGCACCAACAGTCCCCCTCTTAACTGATGATCTTCTATTTGCAGTCTACCAGCCGTGTCTGAATCTGTCATGTAGCTTCACAAATCTACCAATCACCCAGCGTCTTCCATATCAGATCTCCCCTTCAGTGTAAGCTTCTCCGACTATATAGGTTGAGGTCTTTGAAATGCATGCATCCTCGTGCCAATAGATCATCTCAACCAATCACGTGAGTCCATCTGACTTCACCAACACGTGAAGTTGGGCTTCCTCCACAACTTCACCAACTCGTCGGCATACGATAAGGTTTAATCTTCAACTACTCAACATCAAGTGATCAATTTCATCACAAAACCACCTTGACAGAATCTAACACATGACCATTAATTAATCTGAAGCATCTTCAATCACCAGGGATAACGATCAAGAACATAAACACTTTAGTTCCCGATTAAATCCAACTTGTTCCAGAATTTTCACTCTAATAAATAAACATCACGTTTCAGGATCCAATTCTCGAACGCCTTGAAAATAACATAAATAATATGCTCTGACCGCAATCCAGTAATGACAAAAACCTTCAGTTCAATTTGACTTTCTTCAGTTGGTCAACCTCGAGCAACAACAATTTCATTGCCCACAAACACCCAAATATGTGTCAATATCCAGTTTCAATCAATATCCCATTCTCAAACT
Organism: Bidens hawaiensis; assembly: GCF_021521415.1. Classification (NCBI taxonomy): domain Eukaryota; kingdom Viridiplantae; phylum Streptophyta; class Magnoliopsida; order Asterales; family Asteraceae; genus Bidens; species Bidens hawaiensis. Next base: position 51,067 of record NW_027491950.1, read on the forward strand.
CAACTCCATATCCAGAGTTGACACGTATTTGTTCACACGTAAAACCAAGAGATAACAAGTTTCACTCGTTGACGGAACAACGTCTTCGGTCTCACAATAATCGTGTACACCTGGCCATACAGACGAAAACTCCAAATACTTTTTTTTTTTTTTTTAACTTCGCCTGGCTATAACTTCGCCTGTCCGTAACTTCGCCAGACCTTATATCTTCGCTGAAACCCTACGAACAGTGACGGCAACTTCTCCTGATGAACAATAACTTCGCCTGCGGCGCTGTTCGGCCAGAAACGCACAAAAACGTGCCAGAAACACCAAAACGCAGATCTCGAACCATAGCATAAGAGCCTAAGGCTCTGATACCAATTGTAGGTTCCCTGTACGGATCGCACGAGATATCGCGGTCTACTCAGGTGCGGAATCCCTGCGTAGATCGTTACGAGTATAGAACACAAACACACGAATACACGAAACACGTTATATATTATAACCGAACTCACGTGATGTAAATATCACTGTTACAAAACACACGTTCAACTACACGAACAACCTAGATGAACAACTGATTAACTGATTTTCCAACTATCGATTCACACTAAACCAAGCCGTAGGCTTGAGTATAAATACATGACAACTTCGCCTGACATGTTCAGGCGAAGTTGTCCATAACTTCGCTTGTTCAACAAGTTCGCCTAGGCGAACTTGTTGACAACTTCGCTTTAAACAAAAACATAAATAACAATACAGACTCGATTACAGACACTAGACTATGAACTACTGACATTCATGCATCAACAGGTTAAGAAGTGGATGCTACCGCTTGGACGTGTTGGATGCTACTCGGGAGGTTAAAGACATTTCTGGTCGAGGAATTCAAATAAAACAAACATTTTCTTTACATTTGATTTTGGACACCTGTACCCGTGTTTGGGATTTTTTTTAAATACTTACATTTTTTCCACTGTTATTTACTCTGAACTGGTTTTAAATAAAATAAATTGTTTGGTTTTAAATTTTTGTGAAATTGTGGATGTGATTACCAACTGTAGGATTCCCGGGATTCGGGGCCTTACAGGGCATAACTTAATTTGTATCATAACTCAAAGATACTAAAATAATAATAAGTGTCATTATCTAAATTTATTCATTCACAACAACCATACACAAATTATTCAAAATAAAAAAATATATATAACATTTAAATATTTATAATTTGTAGCCTAAATCCAAACAAAGTTCTTCACTTGAATTCACTTCATAAAACAATATGCATTATGCGTAAAAATAATTTGTCAACAACACATATTGAGCGAGTAACCACAGTTAAGCATGGATATAATAATAATATTGAGAAATAAGCAATTCGTTGCGTACGCGAATAGCATTAATTAATATAACAAGTATATTTGTCTTTTCAATTATGCTACTAGATTACGGACATGTCTACTTGGACGAATTCGCAATCAATAAACAACATAAAATAAAGTGCCATTTCCCTGAAACCCAAACGATGTCAAGTTATTCCGACAGCGTATGATCATACTTAAGAGAATGAGGATGATGATGGGTTACCAAACAACCAAAAAGTAGTAAACACATAATTAACATAGAAATTATCACAACCACGTAAATAATAGAATTGTGTTTGTGTATAATAGTGTAATCTTTGTTTAATACGCATAATGCCCCCAAAAACAGAGAAAAGGGGTGATTACGCACCTTAGAGACATGATAGACGATACGACGGTGATGTAAAGATGGTTTAGTTAGTTAGTCCTTTGAGGAGTCTTGACGAATTCTCCAGATATGAGTAGGAATTGATGGAAAACACGAAGGTTAAGACTTCGGTTCCGAACACGGACTCGAAATGGATTATAAGGGCTTTCTAAGTTGAAATTGATAGAGGGCTAAAGTTTTCGATGATTAAAGGACAGTGTGCACACGATTTTATTGAAACAAGACTACATATTTATAGGTAAATGGGATCGAGTTGGTACGCGGATTGTTATAATGGTGATTTGTATCAATTAACTGTTAATTAGGATAATTAAAATGATGATTGAACATGTGTTTTTATCAATTAGCGAGTAGACATTGTCCAATTACGTGATTCTTGGCTGATTTGTGGATTGAAGATCAAGAAAGGGAGTGGGTTCGTTGATGTTGGGAATTAGGGAAAGGAAGAAAGGAAAGTTTGAATCTTTTTGCAATCTAGTCCCTGGTGTATAGTTGTTTGATCAATGGTAGCAAAAACTTAAACGTGGGGGATTAAATTTTTCATAATCAATACTTTAAACGCTTTATTTCAAGCGATAAATGCATAAACAATAATCCGACGTTATATTAACGAGGAAGATTGGAATAATAATTATTATTTATAGAATATTTCAATCTCAATGATTTACGTTTACTGTAGTTCATTTTTTATTTGTTTGTCCAATTCATAAAAACTTCGGGATTTAATTTCTTAATTAATGACCCTCAACAATACGAGCATCATATAACAAAATTACCCAAGCATTCAAACTCTAATCTCATCATTTATAACCAATATGAAAGTATACGTTTATAACATTATATTAATTCCGCTTTTAAAAAAGATTGATTTTTGAGGGGGCTAATATGTAAATACGTTTAAACTATATTAATTTATTATAACTCCTCCTTCCAGCCATCACCTGCCGGCCGATTTTCCGGTGAGCCATTCCGGCGCCGGCGAATCATTTAAAACACCTTAAATCTCGCGTCAAAATCTAATTAACCTTCTGTGACAACATTAGTACGTAACAACAATGCTTAATCATCGTTTATATCACGTTATAACAACTCTTAATGGACAATAAATCTCGCGAAACCCGCCGGAAACGGCGGAAATGCAATTAACTCCAATAAATCAATATACGACTCAACTAATCGTATAAATAGGATGCTTAACTAAAACTAAACTCGTACCAATAACCTTTTTCATCTAATATACTCTGTATCATCCATAATCAATAGTTGAAGTGCGTTTTCCGGCAAGCAGTATTCATCATCAACCCGTCATGTTTTCAAGTATTTTAAACTTGCATTGTTATCGCTGTCATCAGTAAATTTAAACCCCTAATGTTAATTGATCGAACCTGGAACCAAATCTTAGGATTAAAAGCTATGGTTTATTGTAAAAGTTGAACATGGTTAGTTTATTTATATTTCTGTTTCAAGTTAGTAAGCAAATATTAAGCTGGTTCCACTAGGTTGTTCACAAAAGTATGAATAAGGGGACTCGGGTTTGAACCCGGGTTTGGACAGCTGTTGTGTTTTTTTTTATCATGTTTCTTTTATAAATTAAACCTGTTAAAATCAATTAAAAATCGGAATGAAACAAATAAAATTATTTTTAACAAACTAAATTCTGTTACAAATTATATTCAATCAATTTTCGTCCAAAAACCCAATTTTTCATATTCGTTAAGATTCAAAACCCGGGTCAGATATTAATTTTTATGATATATTCTTATTCATTTATAAAGTATTTAAATCTCTTAAAATTCATAATTAAAATAAAAAATCATTATAAATTAAATAAAAATTATATGAATTAAATATAAAATATATTTCATCCATTTCGCTTAAAAACCGAACTTCCACTCTCGTAAAACGTTAATTAAAAATCGTTAATAATCTATATCATAATGTTTAAAATATTAAAACTCATTTCGTTGAAACGTCAAATAAATTTCTAAACTTACAATTTTTTATTCAAGAATGTCGAACCTTATAACCTTCACGTCATCGCCAACAAAATAATAATATAATACTATAAACTAAATTCCATAAACTTAATTAATAAAATAATAATCAAGAGTTGTAAGACTTGTAATATATTCTCAAACCTCAACATAAATTATCAAATTAACCTCGTTAGGTTATCGATTAAAGTCTCGTATTTATTTATCCTAGCTAGTGCGGATCTTTCAAGTTTGCTTTTGTGACCCTTTCGGTTCGTTCGCCGTTTACAATATTTTAGACACATTCAGTTATTATCATCATATCAACACATAAGGTGAGTTTTTCATAACCCCTTTTTCATCTTTTAATGTTTTAGGGTGTAACACGTATTTTATCTTCATATTGCAAACTAAAATTCACATGCGTGTCTTGTATGTATTTGCTTCGTATCATATTGTTCGTAAACTATGTGGTTATGTGCTAGTTGTTTATTGTTTTGTTGGCGGAGACTCGTACACATACTCAAAGTGGGAGGATCCGACGGGACATACCTGCGCCGTCCGTTGTTAATAAATGGCGATATCATTATCATATTCTATACTCCAAGTAGCTTGGCAAACAGGGGTTCCTTAGTAGATTTGACTTATGTCAAGCGAACGGGAATATCATGTATTTACTTTTGTTTTACTTTATGATTGAGACGATACATCTTGACTTGTGAATTTTGCACTTTTCATATTATATATATGCAAAGCTTTATGAATTCTCACCAACATTATTGTTGACAAAATATATTATTTTAAACGTGCCGCAGGTTGAAGTTTAAGGATTGAAGACTAAATTAGTTGGATTATTAGGTTATTAGAAACATATCATAATTCAAAGTTATTGTAATGTGTATTTTTTATGTAATGAAATGAAATAAATATAATTATTGTCGCTTTAATAGCGTTACGAGTTTATGAGTGATCTGTATGTACACCCTGGCGTATTCCGTTTAAAGCCGAAGTGTTACATTAAGACTGAATAGTTTTTAACTCTAATCTCAAGTATCCTGCTCACGCGAATGCCGGATAGTAGGCTATGGAAATGTTCGGGTGACCCACCCTCGTGATTTTTGTTTAGATCACTTAGATGGAAGTTTGATAACATAAATCAACTGATATTCGACTTTACTTACTGACTAAATGGGCCCCAATCAAGTTAATATGATTCATTTAGAAATTGTTACTAGACCAAATTTCGACTAAGCGGGCTCTCTCTACAAGAGGAGTTGACGTAGATGATGTTAAGTGTGTTTTGTGTTGTAATAATGTAGAAACTTATGAACACTTAATCTTGCATTGTACGGTCTCAAGGCGTGTTTGTTCGATCAAACACAATTGGGTCAAATTACCAAAGCGTGCTAATTTCAACACGGTTGAGGGAACCCTTGATTATCCATGCAAAATCATTAAGAATAAAGAGGAATGTTATGTAGTTAATCTATCTCTGCGACAACCTGTTTGGTTGATTAGGAAAACAAGGAATGACTTTATTTTCAATAACGTGCCTTTTCAAATGACCAAGGTGATAAACGAAATGAAATCCACGTCCTTCTTGTGGATGAAGCATTGAAGCAAAAGGACAACATCAGATTGGGAGAAATGATGCAAGTTAAGCTTTGTTAATTTTCCTTTATAGTGCAGTACAAGTTTAGTGTGGTATAATTGCTATTTACTTTCTTGGTTTTTACGGACTTCTTACTCCTTACGAATAGTCCTCCTTTTCATTTATGTATATACTTTGCCTTTAAAAAGAATGTTACGTTCATTTATGTATATACTTTGCCTTTAAAAAGAATGTTACGTCAAAGCATGCCTTGTTCCCTTGGTGCAATATGACATTGATTTGGAGGTCGGCTTGGTTGCTTAATTTAATGATTACGAGATGATCGAGTTTAGTGATTTTGTATGGACTCATATGTATAAACTTAAACGCATTATACATATTGATTTTAAATATTTTTTTGAAAAATGAAAGAAACCGTAGAATGTGATAGGTGTGGGGCCCACAATCTGATTTTTATTACTAAAAAGACACACTGTCAATAAAACTAATGGAGTTGGGATCCGTTAGGTTTATTAGTGACATGAGAAAACAAGTTACAACTTAGAAGTGGTGGAAGATAAATTGTTAGTTGAGAGTGTTATCAACCAATTATGAGTAGAAAGTTGAGAGTATTAAAAACAAACAATCCTGTAAAATATAATATTACTTTAGTTGCACATTCCTCTTTTATAACGTGTCTGCCTTTTCCTTTATTAACTTGTACAACTCTAACATATGGTTAACAAACAAAGGTATGACAATCTTGAAGTGTAAAAATACCACAAGCAATCATAACTCATAAAGGACTTAATGAATATCAAGTGAAGTTTGAAATATGTGTTGATCAATACGTGATATAAGGATGAATTAACACCCAATAATTCGAATATTAAGTGAAGTTTGATATATGAGTTGAACAATACGGTGATTACCGCTGTACACGAACCGAACGAACACGAACAAGGCCTTGTTCATGTTCGTTCGTTAAGAAAATAATGTGTTTACGAACACAAATAACTTTAAAAGAACACGGACACTTAATCAAACAAATATTTATGTTCATGTCCATTCATTTAAAAATGGACATTTGTGTTTGTTTGTTTAACATCTAAAATAAACAAAGACAAACGAACATGTATGAACAAACGTAAATGAAAAAAATATAAACAAAATTAAATGAAAACAAATTAACAAATAGAAGACCTTTAAGCAGATGAACTATCCAGATAATATTTAATTATTTTTAATTAATACATAAGCGAACATAAATAAACCGGCATAAACGAACGTCCATGAACATAAATAAACGAACGGAACATGTATTCATGCTCTTTCGTTTAACTAAAAGAACATAATTTTTTTGTTCATGCTCGTTTGTTTATTAAATAAACGAGCATAAACGAACTTTCTGCCGAACGATTCACGAATGGTTCACCGAACTTTCGGTTCGTTTACAGGCCTAACTGTGATATAAAGATGAATTAACACACAATAATATGAATCTTAGATGAAATAACACATAATAATATGAATCTTGCGCCTGTGATTCTGGTTAACGTGTTGAGAGAGGGGGGGGGGGGGGGGGTGAGAGAGAAGGGGATGCGTAGTACATGTGTGATGATTTTAGAAGTATAGTAGATCTAGAGTAGAGAATATGCTTGTTCACGACAAAAAACGATAACTGAACATATACTTTTTTTATATGATGTTTTCGGCATTCTTGTTAATTAACAATGCTTCAAAGTAGTTTCTTTATTGTATATACGCATATTCGATTTTCAATTCAATTTTTCATGTGTTCACGTATATTTTAAAAACTTTCATAAATAGTTTATGGTTAATGAAATATGTAAACGCATTGCCTCGCGTGAACACAAATACCAGTTTCTTATTAAAAGCAAAAACGTATAACAGACAGCAGGCCGACTTATAGGGAAGGCGACCACTGAAGGTTCGGTCTCCCATGGGGCCCGAGAGATTTATATATACGCATATATATCTTTATGTATATAAACGAAACATTTAAAAACGACATTTTGGTTTCCTACATTCTCTCAAGCTATCATATTGCTTTATTTGTAAATGGAGACTTCTCATGTATTTTACCCAAATTTACAGTATGGGTCTCACCAAACGTAGCTAGCCCCTTAAACGGGTTATAATATCTCATTAAATTAAAAAATTAATATCACCAAATATTTGATATAAAAATCCTATAAAATAGGGATGTGTTAAAAAATAATATCAGATTTAAAAAAAAGATATTATTCATAGTTAAGAAACATTATTATAGTAAAAAAATAAGCGGGTCATGGGTATCACCAAACTCAGATAGCTTTTAAACCAGGTAATAACATCTCATTTATTTGTAAAGCTCTTTCATCGATCATCAAACCCTAATTATATTATTAACTTTCTTACAATAAATAAAATTAAATCCAAAAAATATATAAATATTATAAACGAATAATTAAAAACAACACTCGTAATACTAGGGATAAAATATAGTGTGTGTATGTATATATATATATATATATATAATTTTTATTTTGCTAAACATACACTTCAAGATCCAAATTTTTAGGTCCATTTAAAGATTAAACCCACTTTAAGTTTTTGATTAAATTAAGTTCGTTGAATGATTTAGGTCCAATACCTAGTAATATTTAAAAAAAATAAAAAAGAAAAAACAAAAAACAAAAACAGCTCTTTATTACTTACGTAAATTGTATACTCGCAGAACCCATAGTTACAAAATATTGACCTGGAGTTTTGCTTCTAAAAATATCAGATCGAATTGCTTCATGTTTCGTTTAAGTATTTTAATTAAATCATTGTGCTAGATACTTTTGTTTGGTTTATTGCTATCACAATTATTTGAATTATATATGAGTTATTAAAATTTTAATTTTAGGTTTGTTTTTCACATATCATAGGCTCTGGAAGATTTTTTTTCTTTTTTTTTTATTTCTCCAGAACAAACATGTTAATAGCTTAGCTCTGTATGGTATCGTGTTAACAACATGTAATACATATGGCATATTAATTAGTAATAACATTTTAATTTCATATGAATTTATCAACCAATATATAAAGGATTGATTTATTTTAATTACTATGAATTTTAAGAACTCGAAAGAACTCAACATAACAATTTTTTATTTTTGAATTTTTTTTACATATATGTAATATATGTAGGTTACATGTATGTAGAAAAATTACAGATTTTTTTACGTACCGAGTCGACTTTTTACATTAGTATAATCACTATAAATATTTATTCTCTATTCTACCTAATTTTTTAATCACGCTTAATCTCAATCACATAATATAATCTATTTAATTAAATGTGCGGTTAATAATGAAGTTCTTAAGTTCTAAAAACTTAACAAGGTAGTCAAATTATCCCTTCCCCATATATATATATATATATATATATAGGGGGTGGGTTCTAGTGAAAACTCCTCTTAAAAAGAAAACTTAAAAACTCATAAAAACTTCTAAAAAACTATTTTTAACTTTTTAAATTTTTTTTTTTGAAGTTTCTTTTTTTCTTTTCATTATTCTTATATGTTGTTATTGGTTCAAAAAAAAAACCCAACCTTGTCGGTAACCTCGTCAGTATAGTGCGCATGTGTAATAGTGTGCATTGCATATATACAAAAGTGTTTGTATTGCATAGAATACAACACTATTGCACGTATTTGATACACATCATTGTATATATGCAATATAAGACTAATACACACATCGAATACACATTAGTACGTATGTGTAATACAACATTAACGCACATGTGCACCACATCGACTTTTATTTTATTATTTTTTTTTCCATATAATATAACACTACTACACATATACAATACACAAATATTGAATATATGCAATAAAACACTATTAAACTCAAAAATACATAGTAATACACATGTGTAATACAATGGTATCGCACAGTAATACGTATATGCATTATAGCGATTTTTTTTATATTTTTCGAGTGAAATATAAGACAATATAAGAATAATGGCTAAAACAAAATTTTGAAAATATTTTTTTATTTTTAATTAAAAATAATTCTTTAGGAGTTTCTAAGTTTTCTCTCTAAAGATGAGTTTTCTCTTGATCCTCTCCCTATATATATATGTATATATATATATATATGTATGTATTTATGTATATATGTATGTATGCATGTATGTATGTATGGAGAGGATCAAGAGAAAACTCATCCTTAGAGAGAAAATTTAAAAACTTCTAAAAAATTATTTTTAATTAAAATAAAAAAATATTTTCAAATTTCAGTTTTTACCATTTTTCTTATATTTTGTTACCCTTCACTCGAAAATAATAAAAAAAATTAAAAAGACGCTGTAATTCACATGTGTATTACTGTGCGATACTGTTTTATTACACATGTAAATTACTCTATATTTTATGTTCAACAGTGTTTAATTGCATATATTAAATATTTGTGATTTGTATATGTGCAGTAGTTTTGTATTATATGTAAAAAACATGAATAAATAAAAGTCGATGTAGTGCACATGTGAGTTAATGTTGGATTACACATACGTACTAATGTGTATTCGATGTGCGTATTAGTCTTATATTGCATATATAGAATATTTTGTATTCTATACAATACAACAATTTTGCATATATGCAATGCACACTATTACACATGTGCGTTTTTTTTGGAACAATATCAGCATATAAGAATATGGAAAAAAGAAACTACAAAAAGAAAATTTTTAAAAAAATTAAAAATAATTATTTAGAAGTTTTTAAGTTTCTCTATAATTGTAGTTTACATTTAATCCCATCCCTATATATATATATATATATATAGGGAGAGGATCAAGAGAGAACTCCAACTTAAATAGAGAACTATAAAGAAATATTTTTAATTTAACTAAAAAAATGTTTTTAATTTTTTTTTCATCCTTCTTATATGTTGTTATTCTTCACTATAAAAAATATGAAAATAAAAATTTAATAAAAAATAATAAAAAAAACTCGTTTTAGTGCACATATGCAATACATTGACTTTTTTTTATTGCATATGTATACTAGTGTGTATTTTGATATGTGCAATAGTGTTGAATTGCATATATGCAATTGTTTGTATTGTATTAGTGCAATAGTGTTATATTATATACAAAAATAAAAAAATCGATATAGTGCATTAGTGTTGTATCACGTATATGCGATAATGTGAATTGCATATAACTATTAGTGTTGTATTTGCATATATTAAATAGTGTGTATTGTATAATACAATTGAGTTGTATTATTGTTGTATTATACTTAATAAAACACTATTGTATATATGTAATACACATTATTACACATATGCACTACATCGACGGTTTCTGTTAGGAACAATATCATCTTATTAGAAGGAGGAAAGAAAAAAAAACCAAAAGTTATTTTTTTTAAAAGTTAAAAATAATTCTTTATTAGTTCTCTAATCTCTCTTTAAAAAAAGTTCTCTATAGATATCACCTCTCTCTCTTTATATATATATATATATATATGGGAGATTTCAAATGAGAAACCCTTTGAGTTTTAAGAACTCGAAATAACTTAGTGTAACGATTTTTTTTTCGAATTTTTTTACACATGTGTAATATATGTAGGTTACATACACCTAAAAAAGTTACAAAATTTTTTACACACCGAGCCGACATTTTACACATGTGTAACGGACGCAAAAGTTAGTGTAATCACTTACATCTTTGTTTTCTCTCTTACTTTGACTTTTTTGCCAGATTTAATCTCAACCAGATATTCCAATTCATTTAATTAAATGTGTGGCCAAAAAATAAGTTCTTAAGTTCTTACAACTCAACATGGTTTTCAGAATATCCCTCCCCTATATATATATATATATATATATATATGGGTAAGGATCCTAAGAGAACCATTGGCAAATTGAGAACTTTGAGAACCATTTTGGACCACTAAAAAAACCCTTTAAAAAAATATGAAAACAATTATAAAACAAACAAAACCAAAAATTTTAAAAAAGTAAAAAAACCAAAATTCTTATATTTCATTCCGGTTTCATTAAAAAAAACCAATTTTTTTTTCTTTTTAATTCGTATTATACCTATACATATATGTATACTTTCATTTAATCTTTAGTTACGTAATATACACATATGTACATTATCATTTACCTTAAATTATACATATGTGTATAGGAAAAAACATGTGTGTACATATTATACATATATGTATAATAAAAAAAACTGATTTTTTTTCTTTTTAATTCGTATTATACCTATACACATATGTATACTTTCATTTAATCTCTAGTTATGTAATGTACACGTATGTACATTATCATTTTACCTTAAATTATACATATGTGTATAGGAAAAAAACATGTGTGTACATATATGTACATATTATATATATATATATATATATATATGTATAATTTAGCTAAACCGAGATTTTTTTAGAAACTGGGATGATAAATAAGAACTTTAGTTTTTTTACTTATTTTATTTTTGTGTTTTTTTTTGTTTTATGATTTTTTTTATTTTTGGGTTTTTTTGTGGTTCAAAATGATTCTCATAGTTCTCAATTGCCAAAAAGTTCTCACATGATCCTGATTCATAAATATATATACATATACACACACTATCGTCTTAATATTTGTGTTGATTGCAAAAAAGACGAGTCATAATACTAAGAGGTATATATAATTCCACCATGCATGCATGCAGCCGTTTGTTTATTAACATTATGAGTCTTTTACTATCTGGCCTCCTTTTTTAAAACAAGCAGGTAGGACAAAAAGCTTGTAATGATATCAACCAATAAAATATAATATCCATTAGCTTTATTGAATTAATATTTAAAATTTAAATGCTGCTAGTGTATAATACATATATATTGAGATTTGAGAGACATCATTTCTACTAAAGTAGGGTAGTAATTTAGTAGGGAGCATTCCGGAAGCTCTTTGTAAGTTTTTTAAATTTTTTAGAGGATTATAAATAGTTGTGAATTGAAAAGAGAGAAAATTTTAAAAAGATGAGAAAATTAATATACTTGAAAGTGGTTGTAAGTGGATGGGAGAGAAAAGATAATGATAAAAATGTTAAAAAATGTTACTTAATTGTATATACGAGAGAAAATGTAGTGTTTAGAGAAAAAAGTATCCTTTAGCTTTATTGAATTTATATTTAAAATTTAAAGCCTGCTGGTGTATAATATACATACACACACATACTAGTAGGAAACCCGTGTTGCGGGAGCAAAATTGACAACGTGATTTTTCTGTGCTCGTATAAATATTGTCTTGATGCAACAACAGGTTTTCTAATAGGTTCGTGGGAAGGAAGCTGCTTATATATAGGAATGACCAATACGATGAATATATTGTGAATGATTTTGCTTGATAAATTAGTATGTAAAGAGATGCGAGATATATTTTGGGTTGTAGATGTAAAGCATATTTGGTTGTGGATAGAGCTAACATCTTACAAGTGTGAATATGACACATTTGGTTGTCACTTTGACCGTTTCTCTATATTTCTTTTATCAATGAGAAAATCGGCTATAAATAATCCAGTTTCTCTCTCTTTTTCCTTGTCTAGAAAGTATTTACGCAATTCCGGAATTGAAATTGTGTTTTATAATAATGAATACCTCGACCAATAAACCAAGTATAAAATGACTATCACCTATCTAGTTAAAAAAATTGACTACAAATTGTTCAATTGTATATATAACACAATGCATAGCCACAAGTCTCTTACCATTTACTTATAATTTGAAATCATAAGGTTACAAAACCAACGGATTCTAACTTTTCATTACATTAACATAATTACTGAGTTGATTCTTTTGGAATATTTACAACAAAATCAATCAAATTAAACAAACATATCATTAATAAATCTATTAGTAAAACGACAAACTAACTTAAGTACAGTTTAGTAAGGACTCTAGTACATGTTTATGCTAGTTTCTAAACCACTAAAAAAATAAATCTAAGACCAACAAACAACAATAATAGCAGCAAACAAAAAACAGCAAACAAAATAGCAAATTGTTTGTGCCCACAACACAGTTGACTAATTATGTTGTTAGTGGCTTGAAAGGATTCAATGACATTGAAACCTCGAGGCTTCACAAAAGTTTGAACGGGAAAACTTTTTCAAGAATCTTGTCAACCTCGTCTTAGTATTGATTGTAAATGTAGAACATAACAAACGCAAATGAAGTATTGCCATAAACAAAGTATAAAGCTTTCAGTCATATAACTTCAATTACAAACTTTAAGAAAAGGTTAAATAGCAACTTTGATGAACCAAAAAGACAAATTAACAGCCTCTGTGACTGCCACTAAAATTTTCGTAAACTTACCCCAGGACGATTAAATAAAAACACTACCTCTGCTCCTTGTCTAGTTTATGAAGTTGATGGAGTTGTAAATAGATATACCGCTTTTAGCTTGCACTCTCCCACTGTATTCCATGAATCCTTGGTAAGCTGTAACACAAGTAAGCATACTTCAACTAATCAAAAATTATTGCAGGGAAATTTCAATAAATAACAACCAATTTCCTATAGTTTCCACATTTATACACTGGACATCAAAAAACGTTTTTAAGTTTAATGAAATCAAATCGTGTTGTCTGTACCGACATTGTGACTGAGATAGAGACATAAGCTGAGCTGGATTAAGCTTGAGTTCTGGCCTTCCCCGGGGACTGTTTAGCAAGCGGCGGTGTAACAAATAAACTCTTGGCATAAGGTACTTCTGCAACAATTTTTAAGTTTAATGAAATCAAATCAGATCCAACTAAAATTTATCTCAAAATAATTCTACTATTTGCTTGTTAAGGCTATTAATAGTTAAAGTGGGTAAATAAATATCAGAAGTGATGTTAAAAGTTGTGGTATTTATACATAATAATTTTGCTTATCCTCATGTTCTTTGGTGGACTTCATCTATAGTATTGTATTTATACATAATAATTATTATGTATAAATACCACAACTTTTGAATTTCTTAGGGTTAAAAGTTGTGGTATTTATACATAATAATTTTGCTTATCCTCATGTTCTTTGGTGGACTTCATCTATAGTATTGTATTTATACATAATAATTATTATGTATAAATACCACAACTTTTGAATTTCTTAGGGTTAAAAGTTGTGGTATTTATACATAATAATTTTGCTTATCCTCATGTTCTTTGGTGGACTTCATCTATAGTATTGTATTTATACATAATAATTATTATGTATAAATACCACAACTTTTGAATTTCTTAGGGTTAAAAGTTGTGGTATTTATACAAAGTTGTGGTCGCCGAATTACTGTTTTAGGATGACACAATTGTATCATAAAATATACTGAAATCACATAAAAATGGACAAATTATACACATATATGGATAATTTGATTGGAGAACACAGAAAAATTCGATGGAAATAACAGAAAGTAACTTACCACTCATAACAATAGCAAATTAGGGAGGATGAACACCTATATCGGATCTGCTATAGACGGGCGTACACGTGACAGAACTTCCACAATGGTGCCATCGGCTTCTGTTCAACAGTGTTTGAGAATAAAATTGAAATAATGGAAGGTTAAAAGCATATGAAATAAGATTATATAATGCGGATAGAGAATGAAATTGAAGACACGCACTTCTTGAAAACCTAAGTTCGAAAAAGATTTTATAGTATTGTAATTTCAGATCATGAAAACCCTAAGAAATTCAAAAGAAGATCGACTACCAAATGAAGGGCTCACGAAACCGTCATTGACGCATTTGTTTCAGGTCCGAACAGCAACGAACGGTGGTGACAGGCCAAAAACCCGCTATCCATTCACAGTCTGCTTTGTGTCTGCCTAATTTGAAAGACGATGAAAAAAACATGAGAGAAAAAGGGAAAAGAATATGTGATGTTAAATGATGGTGAGTGCTAAATCTGAATTTCAAAACCTACTTCAATGTTGCTGCACAACTACCTTTTGCTTTAAAGCATTGTACCTTGTGCTTTCAAATTTATACCTCTTAATTTTTCTAACATCTCAATCTTCTCTCTAATATATATATATATATATTACACACATACAAATAATAATACTATTACAGCCAAAACCCACACCGGCGACAAAAACTACACGCCCCCCCCCCCCCATGTCGCCCCATTTATCGCCTGGGGGGTGGTGTTCCACTCCCTCATCGTCCCACTTTGCTGCCCAGCGTAGCCTTAGTACTTAAGTGGACTATCAATCTACAACTTCAAGTATGTAATATATATATATATATATATATATGTATATATAGAGATTTGAGAGACACCATTCCTACTAAGGTAGGGTAGTAAGAGTATTCCCGGGAGCTCCTCTATAATTATGTGAGGGTGTTTTCTATATTTTTAAAAGATTATAAATGGTTGTGAATGGAGAGAGTAAAAATTTTAAAAAGATGAGTAAATTTGGATGAATACTGTTCATCCTCTATTTATTTTTAATATATTTGAAAGTGGTTATGAGTAAATGAGAGAGAAAAGATAATAATAAAAATGTAAAAAAATATTATTTAATTGTATAAGAGAGAGAAAGTGTAGTTTTTTTAGTGTATTTATAGAGATAAATATAGAGAAGTTGTCGGGAACGTTCTAAGATGGTTTATTATGAAATAGAATGTCAGAAGTTTATTCTTTACGGTGTTTAATATTTAGCCGTTAATATATACGCGCGCGCGCGCGCACACAGGGAAGGGTTATCTTGAAACTCATCCCTAACTAGTGAACTCTTGAAACCCTTCTTTTGACCATTGATCTAGAAATTAGAGGGATGGGATAAATTCATGAGATTAGTCACACATGTTTTATTACATTTTGAATTAGTTTTATTGCAAAATAGCAAAAAGGAATTTCAAATATGATAAAAAAGACAAAACTGATGCAAAAAGCAGCATTGAAATGCGTGCATGGTTTTCTCTCTCCACCTTTATATAATCATGTGTGTTTTATATCTGTTACATCGTTTACATCGTTTACATGCTTTACATTCAGGCGTGCTTTACATGTTTAAGTCACGTTTACATATTTTACATGCTTTACAACAACTAATAAATGTAAGAAATATAAATTGTCTGGGTAAAATTATATAATCAGGCGTACTTAACATCTATTGCATCTTTTACATGCTTTACATTGAAGCGTGTTTTACATGTTTGCATATTTTATATGCTTTACAACAACCAATAAATGTAAGAAATGATAATGATATGTTTAAAATTAAAGAATCAGATGTGTTTTTCATCTGTTACATCATTTATATCTTCTACATATTTTACATTCAGGCGCGTTTTACATGTTTACATATTTTACATGCTTTACAACAACCAATAAACATATGAAATGTCACTGGTCTGGGTAAAATTATATAATCAGACGTGCTTTACATCTGTTGCATCATTTACATCTTTTATATGCTTTACATTCAGGCGTGTTTTACATGTTTTACACATGTTTACTTATTTTACATGATTTACAACAACCAATAAATGTAAGAAATGTAAATGGTTTGGTTAAATAATGCACATGAATCTTGCGAAAGAAAAAATGTAAAGGACTTAAATATATTACTAACCAAATATATGTAACAAATGTAAATTTTGAGTTCATTAAGAGATTTTGAATGTAAGAAATGTAATCGTTTTGGTTCAAACATGTCCTAAAATCTAAAATTTGATACACCACTAAATTCAAAAAAACACTCTCATAACCTCGTTAAAAAGTCAGTGTCTAAATTCCTCGTTAAAAAACACTCTTATAATATAAAGCACACTTGAAAACTAACCGGCTCATGCATACCCTTTATTCCTTTATTCTACAAAAATTAATTTTTTATCCATTTTATTCTACTTGAAACAAAAGAACTACATTTTGGTAATAAAACACAGAAACAAAATATATCAGCTAATTTCTAACATTGAAAATGATTAAAACAAAATGCAAAATTACCTCTTGCGGGTCTTGAACAAACAAACATGTATTGAATGTCTTAAATGAATAGCAGCTCCATCGAAGATCAGATTTGTGACACCCAAAAGTTTTAGGTTAACTCCGTTAACTAGACTCATTAAATATGCTAACCCCATTAGAAAACACATATGCATGTCACGTGTCACATGAGCATACACACGAGTCAGTTCGAGTGCGTTGGTGACCTAACAAGAGAAATATGTTATCAATAAGAATAATGGAGATTATATACAAATATATATATATATATATATATATATAAGTGTTATATGTTACATGTGAACTTGGTTATATATATAATTTTACATGGGCTGCATGCTATAGAATGTTACATGACTTTGTTTGTTACATGTGCTACATGTTATATGTATTACATAGTTATGGAATGTTGTTTTCCTAGAGAAAAGGTATTATAAAAGATATTACATGTCACACTTAGATTAAATTAAAGTTAGTATAATTTGATTTAAAGAATAATTAAAGAGAATGCATTAAGTATGGCATTTATACAACCAATTATGAGAGTTTATGATCTAAATTATGACCAATTAAGTTGGTTAACTCTTTGCTTGCATTTTCTTTTCACTCTAGTTTACACACACACACACATAAACACTCTTCATTTTTCATTTTCTTTCATATTATACACACACACACATATATCTCTCACTTGGTGGATTAACATCAATGTGTTAAAGTGTAACATCCGTAATTTTTGAGAATAATAATAAAGGATAATTTTATTATTACATGTGTGTCGTTATTTAATTTTACGAGTAAGAAAGGGAATTCGTTTATTTAGTGGTGTGTTAGTGTTGGATTATGTTGGGTTTAGATATAAGAATGGGCTAGGGAATAGGTATGGGCCCTAAGGCCCATACACTAGGAGTATATAAAGTCCAAGAATCTCTCTCTCACTCATTTCCATCACCTTAATTCTATCCAAACACACTCAAGAACACACACACTCTTCCTCAAACCCGAATCCAAATCCGAGTTAAAGTAAGGAAGATTTTGTGCTCAAGTATCTTCAAACAACAAGAATCACGCTTAGAATCTACGGGTTGGTCCAGATCCGAACCCTAACCGAAACCGTGAGGTATGTTTTGGTTAAAAGGTTAAGCTCTTGAGGTCGGATTCGATATGCAACTTGGTATGATAGTGGATCGGGTTGTAAGATGTAAGAAAAATATAAATTTGATGAGCCGCAAGTTAGCGGGGTAGATATGGGACGAACGAGTGACGTTCAGGCTATGTAAGAAGCGATTAGACAAAGTTGTTACGACCAAAAACTCACCAAAATAGTAAAAATGGGGCATAAAGAATGGTTAAATGGCAAAATAGCTAAAAGAATGGTTAAATGAAGAACATGATGAATCAGATTGCATAGGGACAATCGCATCGCACATGCATGTGATGCAATTGGTTTAGGAAATGAAATGCGATTCATCTGGCATGCGATGCGATTTCTATTAGCCATGCGATGCGATTGAATTTCATCCATGATGTGATTGGATTTCATCCACACAATGGATTTGATTTCATCCATGCGATGCGA
Source organism: Bidens hawaiensis (assembly GCF_021521415.1). Taxonomy (NCBI): domain Eukaryota; kingdom Viridiplantae; phylum Streptophyta; class Magnoliopsida; order Asterales; family Asteraceae; genus Bidens; species Bidens hawaiensis. The sequence continues at coordinate 69,958 of NW_027491950.1, forward strand.
TTGGATTTCATCCATGCGATTGCGATTGGTTTTGCCGATCTGAATTGTTGTACAACTTAACCCGACTCGTTTTCTAATGAAAATTTAATAAAGAATTATTAATGAAAATAAAAATTTCCAAGATGATCTGGGCTTTGCCCCTTCGACCAAGCCAGGGGCTCTGCCCCCTGGACCCTTCTAGGGGCTGCCGCCCCTAGACCCCGCCAGGGGCGCTACCCCCAGACCCCCGTTCATTAGGGATTTCACTAACTTAGAGATATGAATTGGTTAGAAGTAGTTAGTTGATAATTATAGTATTACACAGTTAGCCAAGGGTATCACAATTAACTCGGAAAGAAACCAACTATAGGGGAGTTCTAGCCCCTTTCCTTGTTACGTTTATCGGGGCTGTGCGCATACTCCTACATGATTAGTTAACACAGTTACCTTAAGCGGTAAGCGTGTGCTACATGTATGCGATATATGATGTTGCATGTTATAGAAAATGTTAAGAGTGTGTACATGAAGGTATGTCAATGATTATAACTAAAAGTATGGGATGTATGTATGGTTTAACGATAGTATGGAAAGAAGGGACCAGACCCTTTTGTTATCTGTGATGTTAGGGACTAGAACCTTACAATATCTATGATGATAGGGATCAGACCCTCCTAATATTTGTGACGGCAGGGACCAGACCCTTATAATATCTATGTGGAATAGGGTGGAAGTCTCTTAAAATGTAGGGCAATATGAAAGACAAAAACGAGAAGGTATGAAAGTAAGCAAGTATAAATGTATGAAAGTATGTATGAACGAAATATATGAGCAGGGTAAGTATGTAATATGTATCCTAAGATGCGTATATGTAAGTATGTGTATGTAATGTATATTGCCTAATTAACTAGAACTCACTCAGCGTAGCTGACTTTTAGTATGCACGCAGGCAAATAGGTTGAAGCAGTTAGCTTGAGGGGAGACATGGAATGAACCGAAGAGGCTGGCATCTAAGAAAAAGTGTCATGATTGTTTTATTTTAATGTTTACGATAAGACAATTCGTATGTTTAAGACAAAATTAATGTTTTGTAATGTATTGCTTGAAGTTTTAATTATTCCACGAAAGTTTTAATTAACTCCGATTTTTAGAACTATGTTTATGAGTAAATCCAACACCCAATGTAGGGCACCGGGAACGAGGCCTTACATAAAGGATTAGTTAATTTCATTAAATATAATCAAGCAAGTGGGATCTATTAATGATTTGATTTATGTTTATATAATTTTGGTTTGGGAAAATCTAGTATCCAAATGATGACAAACATATGAAACTACAATTAAAAGTTGAAAGATGAAAGATTGGACCATGTTGATCATTGTTGTTGGGTTGATTATTGATCTATATAAAAACCCTAAATGATCTAAAAATACCTCTGTAATGAATGGATAAAATATGAATCTTCATTGTGATTGATGATTCATTAGTGACTTTGGGCCATAGGATTGTTAGAAACATGCTTTACATAAGTTTGGATTGAAATTTTGTATGCTTGCAGAATTGTTTGTTACGTTTGTTGATGATATAAATCGATGATACTTTGGTCATTTTGAGTAAATTTTGATTATATGATTTACTAGTTTGAATATAGTTTCCATAAATTCAAGAATCATAATTTTTGGAGTTAGATTTAGTAATTTTATGATTTTACAAATTCATGTGTCTAGGTTGCCTAGATGATTTGTAATTTGGTCTAAGTTGTAGATGGTATATCTTTAGTTTGACAAAGTGAATTTGGAAAATTCATAAGTATCAAAAATTCCCCAAAACCGGGAAAATACCAAACGATAAACAATGGAAAAAGTTAAGTATTAAAACCGTGACCAAATATAAGGTAAAATGGTCTTTTTATTATAAGGTCTCGACTAGGAATGCCTTCAACCGTCCGAGTAGTCTCTAGCACGTCCAAGCGATAATCCTAAATCCTTACCCTGAAAATCAAACTAACATACACACAAAGTAAGCTTGAGCTGAGGGAGGTCAAGTTTTAATAAACGACATGTATAAATCATCCCAGATTATAAGTATAAAACAGTATATGGAATAATAGGCAAATGTACAAACGATAAGTACATCTAGGTGCAATAACCTAATATATAATCGCGGTCGAATACGCGTACGGCCTAAGCACATGATACGGGATTTTAAGAACCCGTTAAAATGATGATAATGCCACACGAGCCTCCCCCCCCACGGGATTTAAGAACTCGCCAAAGGATTTAAGAACCTGAGTAGTATAGTTTGGCCCGGCCAAGATCACTATGCATAAAAAGAACTAATGATAATGATGATTATGCCATACGAGCCTCCCCACCACGGGATTTAAGAACCCGCCACAGGATTTAAGAACCTGAGTAGTATAGTTTGGCCTGGCCAAAATAACCATTCACACAAAGAACTATTATAATACCAATCGTAGGCCATAAAGTAACATATGCATATACATATATAAATAAGTCATCCCAAGATATTCAATAGTATGAGTAAGCCTACGCGTAATCATTTAAACAGTTTAACGAGTAAAACCAATTAGGTGTATATGCTAGCCCAAAACATCAAAAGAGTTAAAAGGGCATCATGAACTCACGTGACATGAGGCACACAATCAAAATGAGCTAGAGAACCCCTAAGTATTCCCACAACTAAAACGCCTGTCGGATTACACACAAGGATTACTAACGGTACCGAGTCGACTCGTTTATCCTACGAGACGTTCTAACGGGGTTTGATTTACCTAAAGGCTCGACCTCACCAAATTCAATTACAACAGCCCCCGGGGCCTTGTATTTACCAAAACCACCCTTACATAATCTCGGGGACAAAGGATTCCCAAATTACCCCGGAAGTTGCTAGATGAGACGAATATGCGCGTTAATGAGTTGTTCATGTACTTAGAAACCAACTCAGCCCTGTGTGGACTAAATTTAATATAATCACAGCCAACAAGTCCACACGACACCGCACGAGTTGGATGGGTCGGTAACTCGCAAGCACAACGCATAAAATTCCAATAACGCGAATTTGCGTTGTACCGACCCGTTTGAGTAACCGACAACCAATTCAGCCCCAATACATAAAAGAAATAATTTTTCCATAGTCCATATATCAAACCGAAGCTACAAAAACTGAATTGGTTATTAATTCCTTCAAACCTCACGTTTAACGCAACAATTTAACAATCTAGACAACCGAATACTAGTTTTCAATCTATCACTATTTGACCAATCAAACGAAAACCACAGCTCACGATATTAAAGTATGTTACACTAGACATACCTAAGAAGATGATGGAGCACGAACTTCAATTACAACAGTCGTGAAAGATGCTAGAATCAGCCACCGGTTAAGCTATAACAACCGATTGCCGACCAATAAGCGAGTTATTTTGACGAATTAAGGAGAAAAAAAGCTGTAGCAATATAGTACCGACATGGAACAAGTCTCGGGAGGCTGGAGAATGGCTGGTTTGCACGCAAAAGGATAGGGGGGGGGGGGGGGGCGTAGGAGGCGCCGATCGGACAACATGTAGTGTTAGGGTTTAATTTTTTTTGTTGATATAATATATTAATTAACACTCTAGCCTCTCCACTTTGCTAATGGTGGTAACTTGAATGAAAGGTTAAGTAGGTTAGGCTTACGAGAATGACATGGAGCTCCCCAAAGAAAGCTGGATCAAACCCGGAAAAATAAAATATACACAATTCTACAAAGCCAAAATATTTTAACGGAAATTAACGGACGTTACAAGTCCACCCCCCTTACAATGGGATTCGTCCCCGAATCCCGTTGCGACAGGAACAGCTGTAGGTAGTGCTTCATCATCTCGTCCTTGGACTCCAAGGTAGCCTCAGAACCCCTACGGTGCCTCCACTGCACATTCACCTGCCTAACCACTTTATTCCTCAAACGCCTTTCCAGGCGGTCGATAATGGCAACCGGTTCCTCAAAATAGTTCAACTTACTATCGAGCTCAATATCACCCAGAGGCACATGGGCCTCCTCGTTTTCTAAACATTTCGTCAATTGAGATACGTGGAAGGTAGGATGAATCCCGGCAAGCTCGTTAGGCAAATCTAGTCTATACGCTACCTCCCCAACACGGGACAAGATACGGAACGGACCTATGAATCTCGGACTAAGCTTCCCCTTCTTACGAAAGCGGATAATTCCCTTTCAAGGAGAAACTTTTAACATAACCCAATCACCGGCCTCAAACACAATATGTATTCGCCTTTTATCCGCATAGGACTTTTGACGATCCTGTGCGGCCTTCATAAAAGCCTTAATCTTATCAAGCTTTTCGATCGTAGCCTCGGCCACCTCCAAACTACACAACTGATTCTGACCAATGGAGCCCCAACAGACTGGAGTCCTACACCTACGCCCATACAACATCTCAAACGGCGGCATCCCAATAGTGGCGTGGTAACTGTTATTATAAGAAAACTCGGCCAACGGTAAGTGACGATCCCAACTACCACCAAAATCGATAACTCAAGCCCGCAACATATCCTCGAGAGTCTGTATGGTCCTCTCCTATTGACCATCCGTATGCGGGTGATAAGCGGTACTAATGAGGAGTTTGGTACCCATCTCCTCATGAAACTTCTTTCAAAATCTGGAGGTAAAACGCGTGTCCCTATCCGAAACAATAGATACAGGCACCGCGTGCCTAGAAACAACCTCACGAATAAACAAATCGGCCAGCTGCTTGGAATTATAAGTTTCTCGAATCGGCAAGAAATGAGCGCTCTTGGTCAATCTATCCACGATTACCCGAATGGTGTTATAATTTTCCCTAGGAATGCGAGGCAGTTTAGTCACGAAATCCATCATAAGATGCTCCTATTTCCACTCAGGTATTTCCAGAGGTTGAAGTTTCCCGAAAGGCTTTTGGTGCTCAGCGTTAACTTGTAGACAAGTCAAACACTTACTCACATACTGAGCCACCTCATACTTCATCGCAGGCCACCAGTAATTCTTCTTCAGGTCTTGGTACATCTTAGTCGCGCTCAGATGAATGGAATAGCGCGACTTGTGTGCTTCATCTAGAATCTTACTCCTGAATCCCCCATACCTAGGTATAAATAAACGACCATCCTTATACTTCACCCCGTCGCCGACGTCTTCCAACAACTTTTCCTGACCCCAAATACGCTCTGACATAATCCAATCCACCTGTAAGGCCTCATTCTGAACGTTGGCTATCTGTTTCAAAATATCAGGTCTGAGAATAAGCTGATAAGATTTCACACGAATAGATTTCGGCCTCTCCTTCTGGCTCAACGCGTCAGCTACCACGTTAGCCTTACCGTGATGGTACATAATCTCTAGATCATAATCCTTAATTAACTCCAACCACCGATGTTGCCGCATATTCTGTTCCTTTTGCTCGAAGAAATACTTTAAACTCTTACGATCGGTATAGATGACACAGGGGGATACCATACAGATAATTCCTCCATAACTTAAGCACGAACACAACCGCCGCCAGCTCTAGATCATGGGTAGGATAATTCGCCTCATGAGGCTTTAACTGCTGCGAGGCATACGCTATGACTCGACCCCGCTGCATAAGAACACACCCAAGCCCCTGGTAGGAGGCATCAGAATAGACAACTAGATTGTCAGTGCCATCAGGTAAAGCTAGAATCGGAGCATGCATTAACCTGTTCTTTAATTCAAGAAAAGCCTCATTCTGCTCAGTACCCCAAACAAACTTAATGCTCTTCTTACTCAACTTGGTCAATGACGAAGCGATTTTTGAAAAGTCAGGAATAAACTGGAGGTAATACCCCGCCAAGCCTAGGAAACTACAAAGTTCAGACGGAGACTTAGGAGATTCCCATTTGTTTACGACTTCCACTTTTGCAGTGTCTACCAAAATGCCACTCGGGTTGATAACATGACCTAAGAATTGAACCTCGTGTAACCAAAAAAAGCACTTAGAAAATTTAGCATACAACTTATTATTTCGCAGTGCTTCCAAAACTTCCGTTAGATGACGAGCATGATCGGTTTCATTCCTGGAATAAACGAGAATGTCATCGATGAACACAATAACAGAACGATCAAGCATCGGCCTACACACCCGGTTCATAAGATCCATGAATGCAGCCGGTGCGTTGGTCAAACTGAAAGACATCACGAGAACTTCATAATATCCATAACGAGTGCGAAAAGCAGTCTTAAGAATATCTTCCTCACGAATTTTAAACTGGTGATACCCTGACCTAAGGTCGATCTTTGAGAACCAGCTAGCTCCTTGGAGCTGATCAAATAAGTCATCGATCCTTGGTAGAGGGTACCCTCTTTTCACGATGAGTTTATTCAATTCACGGTAGTCGATGCACATCCGTATGCTACCGTCCTTCTTTTTGACGAACAGGACTGGGCACCCCAAGGTGAGATGCTTGGTCGAATGAAGCCCTTTTCAAGCAAGTCTTCCAGTTGAGTCATGAGTTCTTTCATTTCGTTTGGTGCTAGATGATAAGGAGCTCGAGCAACGGGTTTAGCACCAGGCACAAGGTCTATCTGGAACTCGACCTCGCGATCTGGCGGCACATCTGACAAGTCATCGGGGAATACATCCGGGTAATCATGAACAATAGTAACATTACCGATGGTAGCCACCTCAGTTTTCACGTTTATCGCATACGCCATATACGCCCCACACCCTCGCTACATAAGTTTTCCCGCCTTAAGCATGGATATGATATGTGGTGTCGCACCACTCTGATCACCGAAAATAGTGATTTGGGTCCCATCCGAGGCCCTTAAACGCACAATTTTCTGACCACAGATAATTTGAGCATCAACACTAGCGAGCCAATCCATCCCACGCACCACATCGAAACAGCCCAGCGACATCAAATACAGCCGCACCGAAAATTTATACCCAGACAACTCGATGAAGCAACCCTGAATAGCCCTAGAAACAGGAACGGACTTTCCTACGGCGACGTCAACCTCAAACACATCGACTACACGCTCGGGTGATTTATTCAATGCGGAATAAAAAGCGGTAGACACAAAACTCCTGCTAGCACCCGAATAAAACAAGACCGAAGCCTGTAATTCATCAAGTTAAAAGGTATATGGAATATATTACACTACTACTTAGCTAAACAGTTACACATACGTTCCTGAGAGAATGATGAATTACAAACGTTAGGATATAAAAATTGAATAAGGAAAAGTGTACATGAAATAGTATCCGCATCGTCCTTTGCTTCCCTCTTGGAGATGCTGAAAGCCCTCACCTTGGCCTTCGGGTTTTCTTCCATTTTCCCCCTCGTGGAAGTCCCCTGCTCGGACCCCCCCCCCCCACCCCCCGCCTTACTAGTAGAACAATTGAATGCTAAGTCCTGCCCCCTTACATCGGAAACAATTCAAAGTCAGACAATCGTAATGGGGGTGTCCAGTCTTCGCACATCTAAAACAGGGGCCAATCCCAAGCCTACACTCCCTCCTATGCGGTTTCCCGCACTTCTTGCATTTATCTACAATCGCATTCCACCTATAACCCGAAGTATCAGTTTTCACTCTCTTTTTAACCGAATTAAAGTTATTTCCCCCGGGCCGTTTACCATTAGCATTCGAGTTCCAAGTCTTCCTAGTCCCAAACGGCAACACCTTCTCTCTCTGATCATACAAAGTACCAGCTAGGATAACCACCGAATGCAAAGAGCTCATGTCGGTAGTCACCACACCCCTACGAATATCCACTAGAATACCCTTCACATACTTCTTAATTCTCTTGGCTTCGGGAGTAACCAGATCGGGATATAAACGAGCCATTTGATTAGACTTTGTGGTATACTTCATATGTGTCATATTTTACCCGCCTCCAAGGTCAAGAAATTCTGCTTAATCTTATCCAACTCATGTGGAGAACAAAATTGATCGAGAATAAACTGCTTCAACTCCTCCCAAGTCATTCTCCTAATAGAACGATCACCCATAGCCTGAGCCAGATTATCCCACCAACACAGAGCCTCAGAACGAAACGAGGCAGTAGCATAAGTCACCATGTCTTCCCTTTTACACTTACTAACCCTCAATATGGTTTTCTTCTCTCTCACCCACTGATGTGCTGCCGACGTATTCTAAGTACCATCGAAAGTGGGAGGGTCACATTTCTTGAAATCCCCATATGAACAACCCCGAGTAGACACACTAATCGCACGAAACTCTTCTTCGTCCTCACTCGGCACAATCACCTCGTCCTCAACCTAAGTCTCCTTACCCTCCCCCTACTTATCCGAACTCTTACCAATCATCGTTTCCTCCAAGGCCCTAACAACCTCAGCAACGATCTCGGGAATGGCGCTATGAAGAACCTGGTAAACCTTATCCGCAATGGCCGCGCGCATGGCAGGATCTAAGGCGGGGTTATCCCCCTCCTCATGAATCGGGATCTTTTCCTGCTGCGGAGTCAGATTCTCTTTCTCAGCCTCGACACGTGGCTTACGACCGCGACCATGAACACTGGGACGACCTCTCTTAGCTGTATGAGTATCAACCATGACTTATCCCTTCAAAGATAGAAATTTAACACGGTCAAGTACAAGTAGTATTTAGAACATGTAAGGTAAGGGTAAACTACTAATGACATTGATCAAGTTTAATTAGTCGTTTACTTTACCCGCCCGTCCTAAGCACCCTCTGCCCCTAACCATATTAGTATTACATCTACACTTAAGCAATTATTCACATAATGAGATTTTAAACTTATAAGAATGGCTAAACAATTATAATTACGTCTTGGCGTGCAGCTACTCGCGGTTGGCATTTCCAGTTCGAGTCAAAGCATTTGGGAAGCTCGGATTCCTCGAACCATGGCTCTGATACCAACTTTCAAGACCCCGAATCCCGGGAATTCTACAGTTGGTAATCATATCCAAAATTCAAAAAAAATTTTAAAACCCAAAGCAATTCATTTTATTTAAAACAAGTTCAGAGTAAATAAATAGCGGAAAATTCATAAGTATCAAAAATTCCCCAAAACCGGGAAAATACCAAACGATAAATAATGGAAAAAGTTAAGTATTAAAACCGTGACCAAATATAAGGTAAAATGGTCTTTTTATTATAAGGTCTCGACTAGGAATGCCTTCAACCGTCCGAGTAGTCTCTACCACGTCCAAGCGATAATCCTAAATCCTTACCCTGCAAATCAAACTAACATACACACAAAGTCAGCTTGATCTGAGGGAGTTCAAGTTTTAATAAACGACATGTATAAATCATCCCAGGATTATAAGTATAAAACAGTATATGGAATAATAGGCAAATGTACAAAGGATAAGTACATATAGGTATAATAACCAAATAATATAATCATGGTCGAACATGCGTATGGCCTAAGCACATGATACGGGATTTTAAGAACCCGTTAAAATGATGATAATGCTACATGAGCCTCCCCCCCCCCCCCCCCGAGATTTAAGAACCCGCCATAGGATTTAAGAACCTGAGTAGTATAGTTTGGCCCGGCTAAGATCACCATGCCCACAAAGAACTAATTGTAATGATGATTATGCCACACGAGCCACCCCCCTACGGGATTTAAGAACCCGCCACAGGATTTAAGAACCTGAGTAGTATAGTTTGGTCTGGCCAAAATCACCATTTACACAAAGAACTATTATAATACCAATCATAGGCCATAAAGTAACATATGCATATACATATATATAAGTCATCCCAAGATATTCAATAATATGAGTAAGCCTACGCGTAATCATTTAAACAGTTTAACGAGTAAAATCAATTGGGTGTGTATGCTAGCCCAAAACATGAAAAGAGTGAAAAGGGCATCGTGAAATCACCTGACACGAGGCACACAATCACAACGAGCTAGAGTACCCCTAAGTATTCCTACAACTCAAACGCCTGTCGGATTACATACAAGGATTTCTAACAGTACCGAATTGACTCGTTTATTCTATGAAGCGTTATAACGGGGTTTGATTTACCTAAAGCCTCGACCTCACCAAATTCAATTACAATAGCCCCCGGGGCCTTGTATTTTCCAAAACCACCCTTAGATAATCCCAGGGACAAAGGATTCCCAAATTACCCCGGAAATTGCTAGATGCGAGGAATATGCGCGTTTATGAGTTGTTTATAACCAACTCAGCCACGTGTGGACCAAATTTAATAAAATCACAGCCGACAAGTCTACACGACACCGCACGAGTTGGATGGGCCGGTAACCCGCAAGAACAACGCATAAACTTCCAATAACGCGAATTTGCGTTATACCGACCTGTTTGAGTAACCGGCAACCAATTTAGCCCCAATTTAAAAAAAAATAATTTTTCCACAGACCATATATCAAACCGCATCTACACAAACTGAATTTTTTGCTAATTTCCTTCAAACCTTGCGCTAAACACAACAATTTAACAATCTAGACAACCGAATACTAGTTTTCAATCTATCAATATTTGACCAATCAAACGAAAACCATAGTTCACGATATTAAAGTATGTTACACTAGACATACCTAAGAAGATGACGGAGCACGAACTTCAATTACAAATGTCCCAAAAGATGCTTGAATGGGCAGCCACCGGTTAAGCTTATAACAACCGATTTCTAACCAATAAGCGAATTGTTATGACGAATTAAGGAGACAAAAGCTATAGCAATATAGTACTGACCTGGAACAAGTATCGGGAGGCTGGAGAATGGCTGGTTTCAACGCAAAACAAGAAGGGGGGGGGGGCTAGGAGGCGCCGATCGGACAGCATGTAGTGTTTGGGTTTAATTTTTTTTTGTTGATATAATATATTAATAACACTCTAGCCCCTGCACTTTGCTAATGGTGGTAACTTGAATGAAAGGTTAAGTGGGTTAGGCTTACGAGAATGACATGGAGCTCCCCAAAAATAATATATTCACAACTCTACAAAGCCAAAATATTTTAACGGAAATTAACAGACGTTACACATTATTTTTATGTTTTCTTACCCTTTGCTAGAAAAAATTAAAAAAATATATAAAAAAAAGAAAAAAACCGATGTAATGCACATATGTATTACTGTGCGATACCGTTGTATTACACGTGTGTATTACTATGCATTTTTAAGTTCAATAATGTTTAATTGCGTATATTCAATATTTGTGTTTTTTATATGTGTTGTAGTGTTTTATTATATGCCAAAAAAATAGTAACAAAATAAAAGTCGATGTAGTGCAAATGGGCATTAATGTTGTATTACACATACGTACTAATGTGTATTCGATGTGCGTATTAGTCTTATATTGCATATATACCCTAGTGTTGTGTCAAATATGTGCAATAGTGTTTTATTCTATGCAATACAACACTTTTGAATATATGCAATTCACACTGTTACACAAGTGCACTACACCAACGAGGTTACCGATAAGTGTTTTTTTTTAAACTAATAACAACATATAAGAATAATGGGAAAAAAACGAAACTTCAAATAAAATTTTTAAAAAAAATAGTTAAAAATAATTTTTTAGCAGTTCTTAAATTTTCTTTTTAAGAGGAGTTAGATTCTTTTCAGAATTAGATTCTTTTCAGAAGTATTCTTACAGCGAGAAATGCGAGAAGTAATTATAACCAATCATATGTTTTCTTTTTAATTTTCCTTTAAATTATATGCAAGGGTATACTAGTAATCTATCATAAATGCTTATTTTTGGTAACTTTTAATTGTTAGATGTTTCAATTAACTTTTATTTCTTCGTTAATTAGTTTTAGATGTTTCAATTGACTTTTATTGTTTTATTAATTATTTTATGTTTCTTTGAATCAACCGTTCAAGAATTCAAAAACGTCTATGTTCACAATCCCATATTTCTAGCACCACCAGCGGTATTTCGATATCTATCCTACACACTCTATACATTAAATCGTTAACTATAATATTCTACACACCCTACAAAGTAAATATTTTATTCTGAATTCCCTACGTAGTAAACACAATTATCCTAGACAATAAAGATTTTATCCTACATACCCTACATAGTAAAAAAATTATCCAACACACCTAACACAGTAAAGATTGTATCCTCCATACCCAACATAGTAAGCAAAATTATCCTACACATGTAATATTAGTTACGTGTTGGAGAAAATGAAAGGAACTAACATTCCATGCACAGTGAAATACTCCCTACGTAGTATAATATATGAACCTACATAATACTTAAACGGTACGGCATAAACTACCGAATTGCCACTCCATATCACCCTCAGACGAGTGGGTAAGTGGAGGTTTCAAATAGGCAGATAAAAGAGATTTTACAAAAGATGGTAAGAACCCAATTGTAACGTTCGTTACTTTTCAAACCCGAAAACTCGACCCATTTCGAATTTTCGTTTTTTTTGTTTATAAATACACACACACACACACATTATTAATATTCTCAAGTTTTCATTTCATGTGACATGCGTCAATTTCTTTCGTATTTGGTTGTGTTCGTAATTGTATTGGTATTCGTTAACCCGACCCGTTGGGTCGTTTCGATGTACTTTTATTTATTATTTATCATTAATAAAATAGTCCGACGATTGAGGTTCATCGCTCGTTTATTCTTTCTATTTTCGATCAATTATTAAAACTCCGAGAGTTAACGTTTTTATTTAACCGATTTGCGAACTATACGGGTATAATTTGGAAATTTTCTAAGTTTATAAACCTTTATTACATTTATTAAACATTTCAAAGCCCAAGGTTCGTTTTGTAAATTTACTTAAATTTTAGTTTTAAAACAATATGAAAGTTGAGGGTTTAAAGTGTAACATATTCAAAATTTATTAAAATATATTAAATAACAAAAACAAAAAGCCAACCGGCCATTTCCGGCCGCTGGAAAACGGCTCCGGTGACCCCCCTAACGTCACAAATCTCGTCCTTTAACTAAATTAATTTGCGTATTGACCTTGGACCATAACGAAAAATCAATAATATACATTTATATTACGTTATAACGGCTCGAAACAATCCCGTAATCCAAGCCGTAACCATCCCCGGATTTCCGGCCAAAAGCATTTAACATCAAATAACAAGTTACGCTCCAATTAACACTATATAAAGGACGTAAACCTCAAACTAAACTCGTACCAATGTTAAATTTCATCTAATATACACTCTGAGATCGCGAATTCATACACTAAAGTTAGTTCCGGCCAAGTCTTCGTTCAACGTCAAATCATAACTATATCAGGTAATCTTTATATGTTTTTGGATCATTTTAAGCCGTAAAATAAAACCCTTAACATATCTTGAGCAAACTTGGAACGGATTTGTTGATTTGATTGCTAGGGTTTTCAATGGTGAAGATGAACTTGGGTAATAATATAAATTAATATGTTTCTATACGTAAGCAAACAAACAATCTTGGTTCAATGGTTAAGCTAAATGTGTGTAACCTGGACGACCCGGGTTTCGTACCCGGGTCACAGCAGTTTTGATTTCTTCTTTTTAAACCATTTTCTAACTAAATCATATTAAATTAGTAAAAATCATTAAAAATCATTTTAAATTAAATAAAGTTAAGTATAATTTATATTTTATCTTTGTAATCCAAAACCAACTTTTCTTATTCGCTAAAGTTTTCTTGAAACCCGACAATATTATATTATTTAAGCTATTTCCATCCCGTTAACATTATTTTTTTGTTAATAATGTTAGTATGCTAAGCTAATGATTAATATTTAAAATAATTTAAAACCGTTAAAGTAAGCTTATAATTCGTAGCTTCTAATTCGTTAGCTTATAAATTAATATTTAATTAGTATTAAAATAATTTAAAACCGTAAAAGTAAGCTTATAATTCGTTAGCTTTATAATCCGTTAACATGACCATTTTCGAGTTAAAACAATCGTTAAAATCCATAATTCGCAAATATTACATTCCTCATTATATTGTTAAATTATTATTCTAATGTAGAAAAAATATTGTTTAATTAAATTAAAACGCTACATTTTCTTTAAAGTTTAAATATAATCTTACACTATTAAAATACCATAACACGCTTTATCATAATAATAGAACACTAGAATAATGCAATATTCCTTTAACCAAATTATTTAACTCTCATTATGCCGTTAGCTAGCCTTTACATTTTCGTATTTTATATTATTTATAGTTTGAGATGTTCGGTTTCTTCGGTTTCGTTATTGTGCTTTCGATTTATATTTCAAGTTATCATCGATTTCGAGGTGAGTTTCTCACAACTCCTTTTTAAACATTTTCATATTTTGGGTGGCATATGTATCCTACAAAACTTCAAGTATTTATGATTTCGATTACAAACTACAATTCACTATATGGACTTGTGTGTTATTTGAATTACTTGCTCGAACTTTACTTGCATGTGGTGGTAGCCTCATTAGGTATGATCATACGCTCCCCTTTGCACTCCGGTCCGTTTGTACCGAGTGGAAAAGGGCCTCATTATCCAAGTACGTTGGTTGTTACCAACTAGAAAGGACCTTACTTGCGCAAATACCCAAGTACGTTGGTTGATACCAACTAGAAAGGACTTTACTTGCTCGTTTATCACTGGTCCATGAATTGTATGATTTTTATGTATTATATCAAACTGTGAGAATCTCACCAGCTATGTTCATAGCTGACTTTATTTTATACATATGTTACAGGTGTAACGATACGAGGATGAAAGTTAGAAGACACATAGCATGCCTATAGGATATTCAAATAACAACTTATCATTTGTTTATTTATTTGTTACAACTTGTATTGCATAAATAATTAAATGAAATAATGTTATTATGGTTACCTAATAGTGTCACGTGTGTTTGAGCAATCTGTACATCACACTCAGGCGTTTTCGCTTTAGCCGGGGTGTTACACCGATCGTAAAGATTGGTTAAACAAATTAAATGATGCTTTATGGGCTTACCGCACTGCTTATAAAACACCTATTGGAACAACCCCTTATCGGTTGGTTTATGGGAAGGGGTGCCATTTACCAATTGAACTAGCCCATCGTGCGCTATGGGCGGTTAAGAATATTAATCTAGAATATGAGTATGCTGGTAAACAGAGAAAGCTGAACATATGCGAGCTGGAAGAGTTGAGAGATGAAACATATGAGTGTGCATCCGCTTACAAAGACAATATGAAAAGGTCAATGAGTTTGGCTATATAGCTGGCGATTGATATTTTTTCCCGGTAAAGCTGAAGAGTAAACGGACGTAACCATATCAAGTTAAGCAGGCTGGCAAGTTTAGAGAAGTCGAGATTGAGGATTTTGATTACCTACGAAGGAAAATTGTGAATGGGCATCGTTTGAAGCCGTATTTTGAAGATGCGGATCTGAACAAAGAGATACGTGAGTCAGAAGTTAGCTTCATGGCGGACGAACCGACGTATTCGGTTAACTGAGAGAACCAAGGAATGTATAGCTGTAGACATTCAATACAGCGCTAACCGGGAGGCAACCCGCCATTTGTAAGTTGTATTTTGTACATTGAGTCTTGTTAGTTTAGTCGTTTTCCTCGAATGCGCAACGTTAAGCAAAGATCGAATGGAGGGATGCGGCATTGTTAATCGTCGTCGAGAGGTTTTGGTAAGTGAGATTGTTGCCAGAGGGAGCCCTAGGTAAGTATTTGATGGGTAGTTGTTCACCAAAGTTGGTGACAGGGGAAAATAACCAAGAAAACGTAAAAGATAGAATATTTTTTATCATTAAAAATCATTTTTCTTCCTCGTGAAAAGAGCCTTTTGCGCAACGTGAATTAGTTTTTGAGAGTGTCCTTCATGCTATGCGAAGGACAAAGAAGTCTAACTGTAAGTTCTTCCTTTGCGTACCGCAAAGGAAATATTTTTTTAGTGGTTCACCCGGCGCGAAGCAGCATAACCCTAGAACATTCTTTTTTTCGTTCGCATATCGCGAACTGCTTATCACATTCTCCTTCGCGCTGCGCGAAGGAGATAAAACCTGCAGAAAAAAATAATATAACCACTGATACTTTATCTTATCCTCATAAATCATATTTTGTCACCTTTTCATCCACATATATCACCATACTTTTACCACCACCACCGTATATCGCCGCCGCCGCCACCATTAACACCGTCCCTTATTTTATCACCTAATTCTCATTTCGATCAAATGTATGTTGGTAATTTCATTTTGAATCGGTTAAATTATTGGTGGTAAGCTTGATTTCATATTGTTTATGGGTGTTTAATGTTTGAATTAGGGTGCCGGGTTGTTGATATGCAATTATTTGAGAGTGTTAATGCGGGTTGACGAGTTTGGTTCATTAAAATTGGGTGTTTTGATGACGAAATTAAGCGGGTTTTATTACTGAATTGTTTTAAGTTTGGCTCGGATTTTCAAAAATGGGTGGCTGAGTTTTTGGAATTTCGGGTTGCCGGAATTATTTTTCGCCAATGTGTTCATAAGAATATTGAAAAGTTGGTGAATGATTTTAGTGTCGGTTTATTGGGTTTTTGATGATTTGATTGTTGTATGCGTTTATGTTGAAATCTTAAGTTCATCATGTTTTCTAAGATTATGGGTTTGGTTGTCCTATGAGGTTTATGGTGAAATCATTGTTAATCAAGTTTTTTAAGTTATAAGTTTTTGTTCGATAGGGACGGTTTGCACCAACATAAGACTTGATAGATTTTTTGAAATGGGCTTTTCATGTAGAATGCTTTTCACGTGTGTTTTGTTGGAAAATATTGTTGGTTTTATTAAGTTCGATTAAAAAAAATTTTAAAATTACAAAAATATTTTTATTTTATGTTTGTTTTTGTTTTGTTTCTTTTATTTATTAGTGTATATTTTAGTATACTCTTCATGGGGACAATCGCGACCAAAATACTATACGGTTGTCACCCAAAGTTTGTAGTGACATGAACTGATTATGGTAATTTGTTTGCAAATGTCACATAAAGCGGGAGGATTATGACTTGCTGAGAGGAAGAGGTCGAAGAAACAGCAGGGTTTCGACTATACGACACAGCAGTACTTGAGGCCAGCTATTCACTACGTGGTGGATGAGATACATGTCGATGGAGCAGCGGTTGAGACTATCACTGGTGGAGAGGATTTTCCACATATCATCCTGCGGTTTAGCATGAATACACCAGAGATAGAGATATGACAGGATTTCTGATGTGGGGTTGTTACGTCACTGGCCGTTTGATTGGGATCTGTTGGACACTCTCGGACAGGTTGAGAGGGTTAGAAATTACTTGGGTCCATGCTGGTTGAATGGTTTGAGGTTTGAGAAGATCCAGTGCGAGGAGTTGGTATATGAGTTTTATGCTACATTTTGCCACAAGATTGGAGATTTTTATGAGTCCCATGCAGTTTCTTTTTCTTTAGGGAGGCAGATATTTGAGATGACTGTGCCTCAATTTGCTGTGGTAACTGGGTTGTATATTGAGGCGCATGTGCAGACTCAAGCTTTTGGAGAGAGCATACGGGGAGTTACTATGAGTACCCGTCGTTTCTAGATGTCATTGACTGATTTGGGATTGTTATGGAGTACCATTGCTGGGGGGGGGGGGGGTACATTCGAGTAGCGTCATTTCGTCTGCCATTCATGACCCCGTCCACAGGTACATTCATCGTGTTATCGCATCCACTTTCGTTGGCTGTCAGTCGGGCCACGACAAGTGTAGTAATCTTGATCTTTTGTGTTTGCTTTAGACTATTGGAGGTGTTGAGGTGAATATGGCTTGTTGTTGACATCTTTTGGTCGAGGAGGTCGCAGGGCTGATACAGCTGCAAGGATGTTGACGTTGGGGCTGATTATTACAAGGATGGCTCAGTATTTGGGTGTGTTTGGGAAATATTCGGTTGAGTATCTGACGGAGGGGCCAGATTGTAGCACCCTGGCTAAAGCGGAAACGCCTGAGTGTGTCATCCGGATTGTTCAAAGCACATGTGACACTATTAAGTGACAATATTATCATTAATTAATTTACAATTCAAGTACACAAGTTTGAAACAAGAAATACAAGGAAAATAGATAAAACTAACCAGTTTGCTAATTGGTTTAAATAACCTAAGTCTATTATCTTTTCTGTGTGTCATCTTCTACTAACGGTACCTGTAGCATATATATAAAATACGGTCAACTTATTGAATAGTTAGTGAGTTCAGGTACATAAATATCCATGCAATTCCATGAAACTTATGAAAATTATAACTACTTCGCATACAATGTCCTTTCCAGTCGGTAACAACCAACGTACTCGGATCGGGGGTCCCTTTTTCACTTGATACAATGGACCTGAGTGCAAAGGAGCGTATGATCATACTTATTGAGGCAACCACTTGAAATTGAAATCAACGCACGTAAACATGTAAGCATGTAAACACACAAGTCCTTGATATGAATCGCAGTTTTGTAAGTGACTCGATAAACCATTGAATAGAAGGATATATATGCTACCCCAAAATGTATGAAATCGCTAAAAATGGGGTGTGAGAAACTCACCTCTAAATCGAAGGTACTTGAAATTTAAACCGAAAGCATAATAACGAAACCGAAGCAACCGAACATTTTGAACTATAAATAAAAAATTATGAAAATTTAAAGACTAGCTAACGGGATAATAAGAGTTAATTATTTGTGGGGGATATGTGTTAGTTTAATTATATTATATTTTATTAGCATTTTATGGCATTTATATTATAATATTATTTTAAGCTTTAATGGATTTTAACGATTTAAATATTATTTTAATATTAGTTAAGTAGGAGTTTATTACTAAAATAAGAATTATATTATGTATCGGAACGTTGGTTTTAACGGTTAGATTTTATCTTGCAAATATTATGACAATGTATCTTTAATGTTAAAGAAGCAGCATTAACGAAACGAAGTTTTAAAATAGCATTAACGGGTTTCACGAAACTCATAGAAAACGTACAAGTTGGGTTTTTAGATGAAAAATATAACAATATAATTTATAAAAATTTATTTTAAGTTAAGATTATTTATATTTGATTTATTATGATTTTTAATTAATTTATTTGATTTATTGTGGTTTTAAATATAATGGGTTATAAAATTAAATATCCAAAAAGATTTGCCTTGACCCAGGTTCCAATTGATACACAAATAGGTTAACCACTAGACCATACCATGAATTTGGTTATTAAACAGAGACAAAAATTTACATAATATAAAAGACTTAAGTTGTTCATCATCATCATCATCATCCCTAACCCTAAGTTACATTTCAATTAATTAGATCCATGTTCGTTAAAATTGAGTTAGGGCTTTTGTTTTATGGAAGAACACAATCAGAATACATATTCTAATTACCTGTAAAAGTCCTTGGTTGATGGGGAACGAGACTCGCTAGAAAACGGGTTTCTTATATGGAATTGATAGTATTCGAAGGACTTTCTGTATGATTGGATGTTATGAGCAAGTTTACACGATCTTGGAGGGGAGGGATTATTTGTAGTTAGATTTAGCCGTTGGTTGATTAATGATTGTTAATGCGTTTTTATAACTTTCCGAACGTTGGAGGCTTTGATTAGCCATTATTTGGTTGTGAAAACTCATTATAATAATCAATTATTATTAGTCGTTAGTGGAGAAACCGTTTATGATCATTAATTTGGAGCTAAACACGTTTTGATCAAGCTTTAATGGTTGCCAGAACATTTCTTCGCCGGCCGGAGGTCTAGCGGAAAACCGGGTGGTGGGGAAAGGGGAAGGGGGCTGGTTATATTAATATTATATTATATTTTAAAAACCAAGTTACATAAATGGTCCTTCAAGTATTAGTTTCTTTTAAATCCGGTTTTAAGTATAATTACAAAATAAACCTCGAACTTTTAATATTTTTATAAATGAACAATAATTAATATACTTGGATAAATTCCGAATTAAATCAGATTAAATTGCGAATTGTACAAACGTTAAAACTCGGATTTTAAATAATTGATCGAAAGTAATATAAAACGAACGAATGATGATTGTAAATCATTGGGAATATAATATAAATGATGAACAACAAATTTGGATACATTGAAACGATAAAACGAATCGGTTTAACGAATACAAATACAAATTCAAATAACGATTAACGAATGTCACATAAATACATGAGACAAACATGATATACCTATATATACGTATATATATATAGATATATATATACGTATATATATATATATAACAAAAACACCAAAAATTCAAAATGGATCAGGTTTTCGGGTTTGAAAAATTACGAATGTTACACAGATACAGGCGTGGTTGGTGTTGTGGATGCCCAAAAGGCGGGCATATGTACGTATGATGATCCACCGCGGTGGTATGTGGTGAGGGATGCTGGTCAGGGTAGTTCTCATCGGCACCGTGTGGAGAGGCCACCTGCCCAGCCGCATCAGAGGCAGCCCCGGCAGTCTAGTCCACCACCACCACAACAGCATCCACAGCATGTGACTTTGGATTATGTGTTGAGAGACAGTTTCAGATGCATGACGAGCTGAGGGGTAATCGTGATGAGTTTCTTGGTTATCAGGATGAAAATAGGGGTGGTTATTTCAGGATGATGTTTGATTTCTAGCATATTCCACTACCGATTTCGTTACAGCAGCCACCGCCTGGGCTGGGTGGTTATGGAGACACTGTGGAGGTTATTATGGAGCAGGAGAATCTGGTACCGGTGAGGCCAGTGATGATGATGATGAGTAGATGATGATGGTAGCAGCCGTCACATCCGATATTTTGTGTATATGTTTCATTTTTCCCTTAATTTTTTTTATTATCGTAGGGTCTGTACTGATATTATTGTTATTATTTTACTGCTAAAGGGAAAATGAATGGGAGGTTCAGTTGGGTAATAAATAAGGACTTTTATATTTGGTTGGTTGCTTGTATATTTTTGTTGTAGTTGAACTTTGTGGGTGTAGTTCACTATAAACCCTCACGAGACCATACTCGTCCACCCGGGCTACCGGGGGGTTTAAAGGGCTTGCTGCATATGATAAATGCAATCGTGATTCCTACGAAAGTGAGTTAGGTCTTTTAATACTTTTACTCGTTTAACAAATTTGATTATGAAATTTATTTGAATTCGGTTGGTAATTAAAATTCAACGGTTTGCAAACTGTTTAAAAGACCTATTTTAATAATTGTGAGAAGCGTGCTTCTACATTTCTGAGAGTTTGCAAATATCGTTTCAAGAGTTGAGGAGATAGGTTCACCGAGGACACGAAAGTCGCACTTGAGTGTTATATTTCTTATTAGGTAATTTCATTTCATAATCTTATTTGTTTTTCTAGTTTTTATGTTAAGAGTGTACTTGTATTCGTGTATAATAAATAAGAACCATCACATTAAAACCCAGTTTTAAAATTTATCAAGCAAATTTTAACCCCGTCCCTAGTTAAGTTCTTTTAATTGTTAAATTTTAAAACATTGAGGACAATGTTTGCTTCAAGTGTGGGATGAGGGAGAAATTGAAATTTTAAAAAGTGTTAATGTTCCTTGAATTAAGAATTTTTGCAAAATAAATGGAAAATGATAGAAAATTGGAGATTGTTTTTCAAAGTTACTATACATATGAGCTAAAAATAGAACGGGAATGCACTTAATTTGGGATGTGTCGGTAGACTCAGCTTTAAGAAATGAAAGGATGGTTTGGTTGTTGACTTAATTAAACCTTAAATTGCTTGATTTATAGTGGGAAACACCATCAGGTTTTGTTTGTTTATCTAAGCCTGTGTAAGGACTTAAATGAAAGATTGGGCCATACTCAAGCCTTTTGTTAGATTTGATCACTAAAATGAAATTTTAAATATGAATAGACTATTGAACAATGCTTGGATAGGCTTAGCGTTAGAGTATGCTAGATGGCTTGTGATATAAACATAAATAAAAATAATGCTAGTTTAAGTGGTTAATACTTCATAGGCGTATGGTTTTATAGCCTTAAATCCTGTATTAATGAGATGCTCCGGGGTTCAGAGGCCATGGGTCTGTATGAGGTATATCATCTGGGTATGCATATCTCCTAAGTGGATTTATGGATATTAAAAAGCTTAAAAAGAGCAAACCCGCAGTTTATCTGCCAAATTATAAGTCATTAAGCATGATCACTACGTGCTTTAAAAGTACAAATACACTACTGACTTGATCATCCAAGCTGTTAGTCATATGGGTCCCTGCGCTCGCGTCTCATTACCATTAAGAAATGGATCACATGGGACACGTCATATGTAAGTCCTACAGATGAATTCGTGTATACTCACCTATGGAGATGGACTTTGGGGTGTTTCTTGATAACGGGGTATGTCATGTAGTGGGGACTATTTGCTAGATAGTTACTTAATTGCACCTTAATAGTATGTAATGGCCATTCTGGTAGACTTTGATGCTTAATTTTAGGTTTGGTTCGATAAAAATATCCATGGTTGTCTTAGATGTTACATATGGGCTTAAAAATTGTACAATTGTGCAAAAAATTTTGATCATCTAATCTCAAGGTTTATGTCAAATTGGGGTGGTCTGGTTCTGTAAAACCATAATGAAGCATGGTAAGGTGGCTTCAGAGCTTTGAAAGTGTGGGTTTCATTTTAATCATATAAACTAATAAATTGTCACACCTTACTTTTTCCCGGTAAGTATTGAGGCATGGATTTAAGTGGACAACAATATCGGCAATCACGGTTTTTGTGTTCTCCGTGCTTAATTAAAATAAACTAAAAGCATTTTGTAAAGATAATATCTGATTCTGATTTCATTGCATAGTCTTTTTTGGGACAAAAAGGATAAGTGTGGGGATGTATTGGTTGGGTAAAAGTTAGGTATTTTTTATATTAATTAGGTATATTTAGTTAAATAAATTAATGAACAATGGCACTTCAAACATCTTTACGTGTTTCAGGGCATTGTACATTATGGAGGCTTAAGGGGTTGATTTGCGAGCTTGGAATGAAGGCTTAGAAGTGCAGAAATGGGATTTCATGCTTCAGGATGCAGAATAAAGAAAAGAAAAAGAATTTATCTACCATTTTTGTCCTTTGCATGACGCGAAGGAGTTAAGCTTCTTGTTCGCGCTCCCAAATCAGACCCCGACTATTTTCTCCTTCGCGCTACGCGAAGGACAGGCCCATTACCTATTCGCGCTATGCGAACCACCTTAAAACGAAGAAAATTAACCCTAATCACTATATAAACATATCAAAACCCCCATTCATCATGCCACTTGTTCCAGAAGCTGAAGAAGGACCCGAGGTCGACTTTCTACCATCCCGAAGCTTCTAGTTCAGCCTCTGATCACATGTTCTTCAAGATAAGTTGTTTTAATATAATGTCGATGCTTGGCTAAACTCGTGTGTTCATTCTAGGCTAGGGTTTGTGTAATTTGACTTATGGACATATTCATTGAGCTTAAAGACTAAGAATTTGATTTTTTTTTATTATTTGATCTTGTTCTATTGTTGCTTTGATTGTTTTAACAGTTCGTGTTCTTGATTATTGATTACCACATCACTTGTTTGGTTTTGTTCATCAACACTTAAGGTTAGGCTCTTGTGTCATTGGACTAGTAATCATTGGTTATTGCACTTAATTGGTTTTCATAACATAAACTGGTAATTAGGTAGACTAAGTTCAATTGTGTGAACAATTCGGTTAAGGTATCGTTTGTCATCACAATCAAACTAATAGGTCTAGTAATTACCGCGCAATCAAGTCAGATGAATCTGTGATTAAGTTGAAGGTCACATTACCCAAACCTAGAGTGAATACCTTTCATCATTATCGTTTACAAATTTAAAAGTAATCGTGTGGTTTTAATCTTTTCAAAACCGCTTGACACCGTCTATCCACTTTAGTTAATTAAATAATTTAGCTAAAAATCATAAACTACTAGTTGAACTTTCCTTGAGTCCCTGTAGAGACGACCTTACTTACCAGTACTAGTATAGGTATTTAAGTTAGTAGAAATAATTATTTTTCAGTAGACCACAACAGCTTATGTCGGGGACCAAATAGCAATTATATCAAAAACCCTATCCCTTCCCATCGTCGCCCCCCACCATGAACCAGCTACCCCCACCCCTCTTATTTTTCGATCTGCAAATCAAGACGGTATTAACAGAGATTGAACGTGTTTATGGATTACATGATCTTCGCGCAAGCGATCATTGGTTTATTTGGGTAATCATCAGCTGATTGACAACCAATTTTCGTTAACTCAAACCCATGGACGAATCTAATTTGTTACACTATAAATACACGTTGTTAACTCAATTAAACGATCATACGCCATCCTCTCATAACCATGAAACAAGCCCCTAACTTAACTCTAACCCCGAAGTAGTCTCTAAGTGCTTTTGATCTTGTGCTCATACCAAAACCCTAGTTGCTTGATCGCTATCATTTTGGCTCAGTTACGGGTAACGTTTATTTCTTTCTTGATCGATATTGGGCACTAAACATAAACCCTCTGCCAATTTTGATTGACAAAGTAATTAATGTGTTAATGATAGTTTAATCTAGGGTTTATAAAGAAATTTGAGGGAAAATCTGTTATCATGTTTAAATTAATTGGGTTTCAAAGTATTAATGAGTTAATCACCTGCTCCAGTGGCATGTTCGTTTGATATAAAGGTCTGAACCGGCCTGGGGCCTGTGTTAATGTCAAATGAAGATTCTTCTTCAGAAAGCTTCTTCAAAATTATGATAGTAATTAAAATGCATATAACTTAGTTAATAAATAATAAATGAGCCGGACTTGATTTTGAAAACTAATCACGAGTTGAGCTCGAGTTCTATAAATAAAGCTCGGTATAATTTGACCAGATTTTGTTTAATTCAGCAAAGGGGGCGATTGGAGAATTTGGAATTTGTAGGTTAACAATCAAAGATTTATGTTATTCACAAAATTGATAGTTTGATTTAGATAAGAGTCAAAGTTACGTACATACAGGCCAAGAGTTAAAGTGGGAAAACGGATTTAGTGTTAAACTTGAATTTTTGTTAACGGGTCACAGAGGATGGGTCAAAGAAATTTATGGGTAACAAATGCCACAAATGTTATTTCAGTCAAAGGCCATTTAGGCTTGACTAAATGAATGCCAAAAGTAAATGCAAATTTTAAGTTCAGTAAATTAATAGCTAAATTAAAGCATGCATTCAAGTACATATTCGTAACTTAGAAGTTAGAAGTGATTTTGTTTATTTGCACTTCAATTTAAATCTTATAATGTTATATTTCTGCTTTATAATTTAGCAATGATTTATGTTTGCTTTTTAGAACATGACTTTTGGTTTAAGTTGCAATTGCCACTTTTAATTTAAAATAAGTTTATATATGATGAAACCACTTTGGATAAACTGTTGGCAAAAAAAACCCTTGGCCTTATCATTAATGCGTTATTGGATTGTTATTGGAGAGCCTATTTACCATAGAGGTGAAATTAGTAAGTTTTTTATCTGCTATTGAGAACGCCTGGCAAAATGGGTGGGTTGGTTGTGTCTTCTCACAAGTCAAAACGGGTTAGTCATAACTGGCCGATTTAAAGCATGTAAACTTTTGTTTGGGTGAAAATGAGTTTAGACTAAAAATTTGTTTCTGCAGGCTTCTGCTTTTATATTTGTAGATGTGGTTGATGCTACTACTGGATGACACTGAGAAGAAGATAAACATTTGATGCATTAATCGCCATACTTAATGGAGCATTAGTATTTAGTCTCACATATTGTCAATTCTATGCTGCATTATCAGGAGTAATAAGACTAGGTGAACCAAAAAGTTGTAATTATAGATAGTGATGGTAATATTTAAAATACAACATCAAATATTGTATTGAAAAAAAGTATTTAGAAATTTGTAATTATATTTTTTTCGTCTTTTATAGCATATTTAAGTTATTGGCTGCATACTTATTTGAATTTTAAAAATTCATAAGTTATATTTATTAATATGTTATAAATATATTTTTTTAACCCGTGTGTCACACGGGTATATAAACTAGTATATATATATATAGAGAGAGAGAGAGAGCGGATGTTTCATGCGAGAAGTAATATTATAGCGAGAGGTGTGAGAAATAAATCTGGACCATTGATTGTGTTTAATCAATGGTCTACAATAGAAATGACATTATCATAATTAAAAACACATATTTATGAATTATTTTTAATTAAAAAGAATAGACATGTCTTTTATGGTGTAGGCCTCATTAAACCAGACGTTAATGTATTCATCGACTATTTTTTCTTATGCATAATAAATGTTCAAAAGAAAATTTATATTATTAAAATTTTGCAAATAAAGAATTTTTTTTTTTTGGAATTTATGGTTGTGTAAACTGTTTATCTTTTTTTAGGATTTATTCATAAAGCACGTATATTTTTCAAGATTACGTTGTATATTATGAATTTTTTTCATATATTACCTACGTAACAAAATTAGAAACATACAGCTATGTGTAGGGGGTTTTGTAAAAGTGTAGTTACCTATCGAATTCAAATTTGTATGTGTGGGCGGAATAAATGTTTATATAGTAGTGTATTATGCGATATGTAATTAAGGATTTCTTTAACGGTATGGGGTGGTGTTTCGAATTGTGTATTGTGCAGGTTTATATATTATATTATATAGGGATTAGTACAATGTTAAAGTACTTTTAGTTCATTTCATTTTCACCAAGTAACTATATTAATTGGGTAGGTTAATTGTTCTTACTATGTAGGGTATGTAGGATAAAATACTTTATATGCTGGGTGTGTAGGATAATTTTGTTTACTATGTAGGGTAGGATAAAATCTTTACTGTAGGATGTGTTGAGTGTGTAGGTACATATATGACTGTGTATGTGGTATTTTTGAATTGTTTATGTGTAAATTATATCATATGTATGTTCATATATTTATTGAGCAGGTGATATTTTGAATTATGCGTGTGTAAGAGCATTCTCAACCGATTTCCTATCCCCATCTCTATAATTACACTAAAAAATACTACATTTCTCTCTTCTGTTTAATTAAATAATATTTTTTTATACTTTAATCAGTTTTCTCTTTCCACCCTATAATTTACAAAAAACAATCACTATCTTTTTTCTCTCCACCCTATAATTTACACTCAAAACCTCACCCTATAATTTACAAACTTCTCTCACAACATTTTAGGGAACCGGATGAGCATGCTCTAAATTGTATCATCTATGGGTTCATCTATTTATTGTGTTGATGGTATTTCGAATAGTGTAAGTGTAAATTTTGTCATATGTAGGGTCATTTTTTATTGTGTAGGTTCAAATGCATACTGTGTATGTTGTATTTCGAATCATGTGTGTTTAAATTTTATCGTGTGTACTGTCTAGGTAATAAGGTAGTTGTAGAGTAATTCAAGATTTCATGTCATAGATGTAACCTAGGCTTTGTTGATCGTATGTGCACGTAGATGAGTATGTTATATTATATAACTAGGTTAGAGCCCGTGTTCCACACGGGTGAAAAATAAAATATTATTATATTTAATACATTAATTATAAGTGAATTAACAATATATCATTTAGAAGTCAAAAAATTCAACACAATAACTACTTAAGTGGAGTTGGTAAGCATCTTTAGTTTGAATCATGAGGTCTTGGGTTCGAAACTTGTATCACACAATAAATTATTTTTAAAAATTTTACAAAATGTTATCTTCATATGAAGATGGTTGTATTTGAAGAGAACCGGGTCATGGGTTATAACGTAACTAAACGGGTTCATGCTCTATATTGTGTTTGGAAGAAGAGATGATAAAATATGAAACTGCTCACATGGCATCTATGTGGCATCCTATGTGGAAGCCCTAGTATGATGCCATGTGAAAAAATCATGTTGCTTTAATATATAGTTAGATTAGATATGGTATAATGATATTTGATATGTATTGATCTTAGTTTTATTAGCCATAAAAGAATCTTTTGGTAACGTCAATATAAAATCCTAGAAATTGTGTAAGCATATTTTTGATGATGAAGAATTGAAAATTAAAAGAATAAAAACAATTTTGAAACTTTCTAAAACTTTTATTAGTTACCAAAAAACAAAACCTGAAAATTTTTACTATTATACTCATCTAATTAATTAAAGATAAAATAATCTGAAAAATTCCGGTTGGTTCTAATATCTTCTCGCACTAAGAAACATTTCTGAAATGAACCATATATATATATCATAAGTGTTTCTTAGTGTGACAAGTGCGAAAAGTAATTACAACCAATCATAAATTTTCTTTTATTTATGATTTATTTTAATATAAGGGGTATCTTAGTACAAAACTTTTCATAGGAAAAACACTATAGAATAGTAACCAAGTTTCAAGTTTGTTCCAATTAAGTCACTCATATTTTATTTTGTCTCAATCAGGTGATCAATCAACTTTCAGTTTGTCTCAATTAGAAATGGACAACTTTACGGAATATTAACCAAGTTTCAAATTTGTTCCAATTAAGTCATTCATATTTTATTTTGTCTCAATTAAGTCACTCAACTTTTATGTGTGGGATAAGTTACATATTTTTTGTTTTTAATTTAAATATTTTTATAATATAGCTAGTTTCATTTACCATAGAATAGTCAATCTTCATAATTTCATTTTATCAACAAATATAACTAAGTTACAAACTATTTTTTTCTTAAAAATTGTTTGTTTTTTTGTATTTTTTATTTATGATTAATTCGTTCATTTTAATTTTTCGAGCTTAACCAAATTTAGGAAGATTATACTGAATTTGTAAAACCACATACACAGTACATAAATAATTATACACACGATAAAATTTACACAAATAATTCGAAATACCACATCCACAGTGTATAGATATGAACCTACACACAATAAAATTTACACATACACAATTAGAAATACCACCTACACAGTACATGTATGAACTTACATAACTACATACGATAAAATTTACATATTCACAATTCGAAATATCAGGTACAAGGTACATATATGGACCTACACACAATAAAATATATACATACACAATTCGAAATACCACCTACACAGTACATATATGACCTACACAAGATATAATTTACACATACACAATTCGAAGTACCACCTACGCAGTACATATATGAACCTATACATTACAAAATAATTTTTTATTCTTTACAGTAAACTATATATAATAAATAACAGATCACGCTAACAACCTACACTTGTAAAATTTTCACATACACATTCGTAATATCACCTACACAGTACATATATGAACTTACACAATATTATTTGTGTAATATAGTTTGTAAATAATTTCATGAATCACATTATTTATTATTTGAAACAAAATAATGAAAAGAAAAAACAACAAGTTGAAGTTATATCGTGATGTATTTCAATATTTGAAACAAAAGAAAAAAAAATGATGTCTAGCCTGGGTATTAAATTCGGATAGGAATATTATGTTAGTTTTAATCATTAAATGATTTATTAGCAAATGTTTAAAGAATTCATTGATTGTAAACATTTGGTATGGTAGAATATGACAAAAGTACCTATTTTCTAATAAAAGTCTTATAAATGAATTGTATATTTATTACAAGAATGTCATTATGATTATGACCCTAGATGAAACATATTCAATGAGTCAAATTTATATCTCGCACATCTCGCTATAATATCACTTCTCACAAGATTCATCCCCAATATATATATATATATATATATATATATATATATATATATATATATGTCACACCCCGACCAAAGGCGGAACATGTCGGGGCGTAACGTATTGATTGGACAGTAGCTCAAAAGACACTAATTAAAGCGACAATAATTATTTAACTTCATTAACATTAAACAAGTACACAAATTCAATAAGTAAATACATCATAACTTGTAATTTGAATAAATATCCTAAGGCCAGCTAACTATCTTCAATCTTGAATATATCAAATACTTGTACCTATAATATGTATAAAAATAGAGTTTGTCAACACGAATGTTGGTGAGAATATATAAGTTTAGTTGTATATACATACATACATATATATATATATATGGGAGGGATATTTTGAGAACCTTGTTGAGTTGTAAGAACTTAAGAACTTGATTCTGGACCACACATTTAATTAAATGGATTGGAATATGTGGTTGAGATTAAATCTGACAAAAAGTCAAAGTAGGAGAGAGAATAATTATATACAGTGATTACACAACTTTAAACTTTCGTCACACATATGTAATAAGTCGACTCGGTGCATAAAAAATTTTGTAATTTTTTTACATGTATGTAACCTACATATATTACGTATGTGTAAAACAAATTTTGAAAAAACAATCGTTACACTGAGTTCTTTCGAGTTCTTAAAACTCAAAGGGGTTCACATTTGAAACCTCCCCTTATATATATATATATTAGTAAATCACAATTCATATGTAAATGGTAAGCATTACAACACTTATAAAAATGTAAACAACTAAATAGATGTGGACCCTTTCCTAATAATATAAAATCAATGTACTTGGGTAAGTGTATGATCATACTAGATGAGAATAGATGAGGATGAGATACCAACCACCAAACATAAAATAAACACTTAAGCACATAGAGGATAATCAATAAGCATGCAATAATCACACATAGACATAAATTGAATTGTGTTTTGAATAGATGAGAAAATAACACATGAGTAAAGTTAATAAGGTACACATGCTACCCCCAAAACATAAAAGATGGAAAAAAAAGGGGGTATGTAAACTCACCTTGACGAGTGGATTAACGAAGATGAGATGACGATAAAGTTAAGATAAAAGCGATTGAGTTCCTCAGGACACGTCGAAAAAAGTTTCTAGTTGTTAACGATAATATAAATTAATTACATCGAAAAATACAACTACAAGACTTTATGATCGGATTTGAGATTTGATAAGGTTTAAATAAAAATTGTAATTATAATATTATTATATTTGTAAATAGTATAAGTTAGAGAACATTATATTTGTAAATAGTATAAGTAAGTTAGACAACATAAAAAACTAAAACGACGCGATACAATATAATGGTTATTAATGGGTTTTAAAGGATTTGGATGCTCTTAGGGTTTGATTTTTATATATTATTATCATTATTATTATTATTAGTTGCATTTTAGTTTAACCTTTAAGTAAATAAAATAAATATTAATTGTTGATAATACGATAATATATATTTGCATAAATATAATAATGGAAAAGTTGAACAAAAATTGATTTGACTAGCTAAAAGTTCGGTTTATTAAGCGAGTAAAAATTATAAGGTTTTTAAATTGAGGCAATGTAAATTTATAAATATTTATAAGATTGTGCATTTATATATACGTGTAGAGATAAGTTAAGTGATAATTTATTTTGAAAATTTAATAGTGTTGATTCGATAAACAAGTTCACAAACTATTATTATTAGTTTTTTTTATATAATAAAATGGGTTAATTAAACAAAATACAATAAACTAAACAAAAAGGAAATAAAACCGGGTCAGGGGGATCGAACCCGCGCCCTGGCTGGTTTCCAAGTTCTAACGCATCACGCACCAGCCAACTGGGCTGGTGCTTCAATCTGTTCAAAGAATGATTCAAAGAAAATATATACAGATAATGCAATTAATCCCCAGACCCCTTTAGAACCCTAAATCGGTTTTGATCACAATTAAGGGTTATTTCCCCTATATTTCTTGGATTTAACAGAGGACTTTTGATCTTCAACTGAATCCGACCCTAACCCCTAACCCAATTACCTTATTTGTGTACAAAAAGATGGTGGATGATGAAATAGGGTTCCGTCCACGAGTATGAATCAAACGGGATACTAGGTTGCTTCTAAACCACAATTGATTGAGGGGTTTAGGTCGCGTTGCAGTAGGGAGTATGTGGTACAGTTTAATTGAAACAAAGACGGGTATTTATAGTGTTTTGAAAATCAAATGAGTTGCGGTTTATATGCTATTCATTAGCTGTCGATTAGTCGTAGTTTACCATGTTTAATATGTCGGTTATACACGTTTTAGGGTGCCAACTGATTTGGTAAGAACCATTATGTGATTTTGACTGAACATTTTGGTTCAAGAAAAGGGGTGGGGTGATCGCCGACAGGGGAGAATGAAGAAGAAGGGAAGGATGAGTTTGGGTAATTGACATAATTGGTCCCTGGTTTACGGCTGTTAGATCACAAGTCAGATTAAGTTAGTCTACGGGTTGTTTTGGCATCTCTTTGATATTTAGATTATTTTATAAAAAAAATATATTTATAACTGAAACTAATTCGAGCGTCGTGGAATGAAATGAATGATCGATAATAAATTTATTAAGTTGGTTTAATAAATGATCAACAATAGAAAGAATATTAAAATTTTAAACGGGTCGGGGTTTAGAAAAAAAAAATCCGAAATGTTACAGCATTTACAACTTTTTAGAAATTTCGTTCCGATATTAAATAAAAATCATAACATAAAGGAGGAAAATAAGTGTCAAGAGAGAATTCATTTTTTTTAATAACACAGATTTTCAAGTGACTTGGATAACGCTACAAACGGGAAATATGATAAGGACACTTATATATAGGATGTACCACCGGCATATCCACCATGCTATTTGTACCGTTTCACAAAATCACCCTAGGTTCTGGGTTATGACACACAACCGTATTCATTATGAGCCCCATGCGAGGATTTTGATGATTATGCGTGCACTCATAATTATTTAGATCGTCGCATGGTG
This sequence comes from Bidens hawaiensis, assembly GCF_021521415.1. NCBI lineage: Eukaryota > Viridiplantae > Streptophyta > Magnoliopsida > Asterales > Asteraceae > Bidens > Bidens hawaiensis. Next base: position 102,709 of record NW_027491950.1, read on the forward strand.
CGCATAGTTCGTCCCGTTGTGTGGGTTCGAAAACAAGGTAAAACAAAACTTTTTACATCAAAATTTAAATGTAATTAATTGCCTAAGGGAAATGAAACTAAATAAATGGGTGAAAGTTGATAATCGCAATTAACTAGTAAACAACTTTGCAAAATATAAGAATGGTTGAAGTTAGCCATCAAAAGCAATAACGACCAAAATGAAATAAATAAATATATGGAGGAACGTTGAAATCAAATGAATGGTTTACACATTCAATGCATATGAGTACTTGAAATGACAACAAAATTGACGAATAGGTATTTACATAGAACGATTCACACAACCAATGACTCACATGTTTAAAGCAATATAGATGAGGCTCAAAATTAAGATTATAAAATCGGACGAGAACAGAGTACCATGAGATGAGGTGAGTTTTGGAGAGTTTGGGTAGTCATGTATTAAAATATCGAAATAAAACTTGTATATGCGACTCCTATTAGGTAACTATGTACAACACTTGTTCATAACCCAATTTTCAAAACAGCCCGTTTATAGAAAATCGGTCATAAGTAGTTCATGATACAAATACAGTACTATTAGATAACCATGCACATCACCATGCACATAGTCCCAGTAAATAACCAATCATAGACCACTTGAAATGTGATAATAAATTGTGTAACAATAAATAGTGCAATAAACGATAGAGTAGGGATAGATGAGAAATTGAATTTAACTATAAATAACCATGATTCTCATACATAAAAAATTTTTATGTAATTATTCATAACAGAACTTGAGATTAAGTCATTACACTAGGTTTAAAACAAAAAGAAATCGATAAATTAAGCGTCTCTTATGTAGCATGTATTCTTGAAAGGTGAGGCTTAGACTTGAGAACCGTTGATGTAACACCCTTTTCCTTGAGCGCGTTGAGCAACTTGGTGAACTTGAGGTTGGTTAGGTGGGTTTTGGTTGGCTTGGGTATTGGGAATAGGTTGGGCTTGAATTGCTTGAATGGGATGGACTTGGATTGGTTGAGGTTAATTTACTTGGGCTTGGATGAACTGAGTTCGAGTAGGATGGGTTGGATAAACTTGGGCTTGATAGGCTTGATATTGAGTGGCTTGAGTTGGGTAAGATTGAATTTGGGTCATATGTGCGAGTCTTAGGCATGCATTGCGGAAATGGCTAGGATCTCCACAATTGTAACAAGCCCTAATAGTTGAAGGTGCTTGGGTAAACGGTTGAGCATAAGGTAAAGCTTGGGGTTGGGTAAGAGGTGAGGTAAGTGGTTGAGTCATGGGTTGGTTAAGTTCGCGACATATGGTAAAGAGGTGACAAAAACGACCGCAATGAGTGCATTGACGACATTTGAGATTAGGCGAATGGTGGAATTTACACATATCAGATAAAGGGTGGGGTCCTATGTAGGGCTTCTTGGTGAGTTGGGCTTGCGATTGGGCCAAGACGTAGTTTTGGGAATTTGACTTTCTTTTGTTATTGCGTTAATGAGGTGAGTTGTTGTTGTTGTGTTTGGAGGATTCAGGTTTAGAGGATTCGGTCTTGGATTCTTTGGTGGGCTCGAGTGCGGGCTTATCATTGGGCTCTTTGAATTTCTTCCGTGTCAAGGTCCCGGCCTTAAAGTACCGGCTAGGGTAATGGCATCTTGAAGTTCCTTCGGGTCTCGACTTAGTACGGAATCTTGGATTTGTATCGGCAAACCCGTGATGTACTTGTCAATGGCACACTCCAAGGGAGTGACCATGTGCGGAATTAGGAGGCTCAATTCGTGGAATCGGTCATTGTGGGACACATTGTCACCCCCTTCTTATTTTAATTTCCAAAACTCTTCTTCCACTTTTTGGAGTTCATGTTTCGGGAAAAATTCCTTGAGCATGAGTTCCTTAAGTTCGTCCCATGGCAAGGCCATGGCAACCTCATCCCCAAGGGCTTTCTTTTTGCTATTCCACCAAGTAAGGGCACTCAATTTGAAAACGCTTGAAGCATAAGTGGTCTTTTTGTCTTCCGGGCATGCACAGTGGAGGAACACGCTTTCCATGTGCTCAAACCATTGGAGAAGGGTTGTAGGACCCTCAGTCCCAAAGTAGTCGGTCGGGTTAGCATTCTTAAATTGCTTGATTGAGCAAATAGTTGGGTTTTGGCTTACGGAAGCGTTGGCAGTGGCGTTCATGGTTTGTAGTTGAGAGATGAGTATTGGGAGGGCTTCTGTCACCCCAACCTAAGGCGGAAATGCTGGGCGTGATCCGATTGCTCACAGCTCGAAGATACTATCATATATAAAATGTGACAATATCTAATTAATTATTTTATTGAAAGAATACACACCATATCCAAGTATAGCAAACACACATGAAGGTAAACTCAAATAATATTTTTTTATTTATATCATAAGTTCTTGTCTACGTGTCCAACTTCAGTCTTCAATACAAGCAACCTGCATATGCGTAGAAAATGGAGTTTTGTCAACAAACATGTTGTGTGAGTTTATCACCAGTTTTTGACACCAAAATTAATGTTAATATAATAAATAAGAAAAATAAGCAAAACGTAATAAATGCGGTAATGAAATCAAACCATGAGCAAATAAGTTGTCGATTAAACCATTGCCAAGCGAATCGGGCGCCGATAATCAACCATGAGCAAATAATAATAAGACCATTGCCAAGAGAATTGGGCGGTGATCAATAATATGAGAACCCTCTCCAAGGGGATATATCAAACGATTGCATACAAAGACAGGTAAGCACATAACAAGTATATTTGATTAATCACTCACAATTACACGTTTGTTGTTTTTAATATATATATATATATATATATATATATATATATATATTAAAAACAACAAACGTGTAATTGTGTGTGATTAATCAAATATATATATATATATATATATATATGTAGGGAGAGGATCAAGAGAAAACTCACCTTCAGAGAGAAAACTTAAAAGCTCCTAAAAACTCTTAAAGAATTATTTTTAATTAAAAATAAAAAAATATTTTCAAAATTATGTTTTAGCCATTATTCTTATATTTTCTTATATTTCACTTGAAAAATATAAAAAAATAAAAAATAAAAAAAAAATTGTTGTAATGTACATACGTATTACTGTGCGATACCGTTGTATTACACATGTGTATTACTATGTATTTTTAAGTTTAATAGTGTTTTATTGCATATATTCAATATTTGTGTATTGTATATGTGTAGTAGTGTTGTATTATATGGAAAAATAATAATAATAAAATAAAATTCGATGTGGTGCACATGTGCGTTAATCTTGTATTACACATACGTACTAATGTGTATTCGATGTGTGTATTAGTCTTATATTGCATATATACAATGGTGTGTATCAAATATATGCAATAGTGTTGTATTCTATGCAATACAAACGCTTTTGCATATATGCAATGCACACTATTACACATGCGCACTATACCGACGAGGTTACTGACAAGTGGTTTTTTTTTGAACCAATAACAACATATAAGAATAATGGAAAAAAAAAAGAAACTTCAAAAAAAAAAAATTTAAAAAGTTAAAAATAGTTTTTCAGAAGCTTTTAGGAGTTTTTAAGTTTTTTCTTTAAGAGGAGTTTTCACTAGAACCTACCCCTATATATGTATTTATGTATTTATATATATATATATAAATACATATATAGGGGTGGGTTCTAGTGAAAACTCCTCTTAAAGAAAAAACTTAAAAACTCATAAAATCTTCTAAAAAACTATTTTTAACTTTTAAAAAAAAAAATTTTGAAGTTTCTTTTTTTTTTTTCCATTATTCTTATAAGTTGTTATTGGTTCAAAAAAAAAAACTTGTTGGTAACCTCGTCGGTATAGTGCGCATGTGTAATAATGTGCATTGCATATATGCAAAAGTGTTTGTATTGCATAGAATACAACACTATTGCACATATTTGATACACACCGTTGTATATATGCAATATAAGACTAATACACACATCGAATACACATTAGTACGTATGTGTAATACAAAATTAACGCACATGTGCACCACATCGACTTTTATTTTATTATTATTTTTTTCATATAATACAATACTACTACACATATACAATACACAAATATTGAATATATGCAATAAACACTATTAAACTAAAAAATACATAGTAATACACATGTGTAATACAACAGTATCGCATAGTAATACGTATGTGCATTACAACGTTTTTTTTTGTTTTTTTTATATTTTTCGAGTGAAATATAAGAAAATATAAGAATAATGGCTAAAACAGAATTTTGAAAATATTTTTTTATTTTTAATTAAAAATAATTCGTTAGGAGTTTTTAAGCTTTCTCTCTAAAGGTGAGTTTTCTCTTGATCCTCTCCCTATATTTATATATATATATATATATAGTATGATATACGCATATGTCCCCAAAACGATATATATATATATATATATATATATATATATATATATATATATATATATATATATAGTATGATATACGCATATGTCCCCAAAACGATGTGAAAATTGAGTAAAATAGAGGAATGATAAAACTCACCTTAGATTAAAGGCAAGTGAATATAACTATGAATAAACGAGTAAGGTTTAAGCGAGTCGTCCACTAACGCATCAAACAAGATAGCTAATCAGAACATGAAACTTTGTGATATGAAACTATAAATAAAAACGAACTTAATGCCGCTGGAATCAATCCAAACGGATGAGTAGAACTCTAGTTGTGTTGAATTAAACTTTTAAGCGAGCTGGTGCTGACCAGAATCCGAACAGCGAGTCGGAAGTCGAGTTTTGGTCAGTAACCTTTAAATTTTGTTACGAGAATAAAAGTATTATGGACTGAACATTGAATCCGACCAGAAGCATGAGAAAACGTAAAGTCAAACTTGTTGACTGTTTTGCCCTTTAAGGGGTTTTAAGCGAATTGATCAGTCAACACCCTTCAACCACCGAAATTGATTGAAGGTTAGTAACTAGGGAATATGTATGAACGATTTCTATGTTTACAACTTACCTGGAAAGTGAAAGAATCGATGAGAAACGGAAGTCAAAGGTCCTAAAGCAAGCAAAGTCAACGAACAAGTCTTGTATCTTCAACGAACATGCAAAAACTGAGAGAATACGAGCTGGGCAGAGAGTATGAAGGCTGTGAGGCTCCTCTAGGGTTTGTGTAAAAGTGTTATGGCAGGAGATTAAGGGTTGTTTATATAGGAAAAACAATAACGAACTAAATATGGGCTTTTTACTCGTTTAAGCAAGTAGATGCGATTTAAAGGAAAGAATCATTGATTTATTCATAAAGATCTAATCTTGGGCAAGGGAAAACGAATTAGAACTTGTAATTTTATTATATAATGTTTAATTGGTCCTTAATTCACTTAAATATGCCAAATATAATTGATTTTATACCAAAAACGAACTAGGAAACGATCTATCATGAAACGAGTGTGTGCAGCTATCCCAAAGTGCCGCGCTGTGGGGGAGGGGTAGCCCATCACGTGAAGCTCCGGCCCAAGGTGCCTAAGTTTTGATTTTTAACGCAAATGGTCCTTGAAGTTTGATGTTTGGTCAGATATTGATCTTGTTATACATTAAAAAAGAAATGAACATTATCTAAACTATGAGTGGTCTAAAGTGAACTGTAGAAAGTTAAATATTTGTTTCTTGATTAATTATAATGATCTAAAATATTCCTGGGTTGAATTATTAGTAAACAAATACGGGTTCGAAAAATCAAAAATGTTACAGCTTCCACAATTCCCTTCGTAATGCGAGACGACATACTGCGGCCAGAGTTGCTGGTGAGATGGTTACGGTTGATGAGGCGGGAGGAAGACATGCTACAAGGACGAATTTTGAAAAATTTATTAACTTTTGGGATAGATTGGAAAATTTTCGAGATTTTATTTATTTTTTTTTTTTGTGAAATTCATGAGGGTACAAAAATGAAATTTTTATTAGCCTTAACTTAAATTATTGATAAAATTGATAATTAAATGAAACAGTAAAATTTAAACGATGGATTGAGATGTACATGAAGATAATTGTTCATAACAAAATCAAAAATTAAAAAAAAAATTCATCGTTGAAATATCCATGTATCACCATGGCTTAATTTTTCCAACAAAATATTTAAAATTGATTGAAATAGATATAAGGGCGTTGAAATGAATGGTTGGATTATCCATGTATCACCAAGGCTTTTCCCACCAATTCTTTCAACTAAAATATTATTAGGAAGAACCAAGTTTAGCCACGTATCACCGTGAATTCGGTTATGATTTACGGATGTGATCGTCACATGACCACGATTGATACAATGAGGATAGTAGGTTCGTGAACGTTTGGTGTAATACGCTCTGGCTTAACAAGTTTCACACTCACATCTCACCCTCCAGGAAGGAAACCAAGTCTCGCGGCTGATCGAGATTTATGCGCATTGCACTTCCTTAGGCTCGCAAGCCTTGGTGTTAAGGAATCAGTGTACAGGTGTGCCCCCCTTACAGTTACTACATATCCGTTACACGAATCATCCTCAAGTTGAGAGGAGTAAAAATGGTGAGAATTCTTAAGGAATTTCCCAATTTTTAAAATAACTAGGGTTTTGAAAAAAAAATTGAAAGTGAGGTATAGCCTCGGAGTTGTGTGTGCTTTGTGTACAAGAGTAATATCAAATCACTAAATAATATTTAAGCTACCGTAATCAATCATATATAGGGTGAAAACACGTAAAGGCATATCATGTATAGGGACCCTAAGCATGCTACTAGGTCATTATATCTAACCACCTATCTTATAGCATTCGGCTCTGATACCAATCTGTCACACCCCGACCAAAGGCGGAACATGTTGGGGCGTAACGTGTTGATTGGACAGTAGCTCAAAAGACACTAATTAAAGCGACAATAATTATTTAACTTCATTAACATTAAACAAGTACACAAATTCAATAAGTAAATACATCATAACTTGTAATTTGAATAAATATCCTAAGGTCAACTAACTATCTTCGATCTTGAATATATCAAATACTTGTACAGGTAACATGTATAAAAATAGAGTTTGTCAACACGAATGTTGGTGAGAATACATAATTTTAGTTATATATATATTAGTAAATCACAATTCATATGTAAATGGTGAGCATTACAACGTTTATGAAAATGTAAACAACTAAATAGGTGTGGACCATTTCCTATTGATATAAAATCAATGTACTTGGGTAAGTGTATGATCATACTAGATGAGAATAGATGAGGATGAGATACCAACCACCAAACATAAAATAAACACTTAAGCACATAGAGCATAATCAATAAGCATGCAATAATCACATATAGACATAAATTGAATTGTGTTTTGAATAGATGAGAAAACAAAACATGAGTAAAGTTAATAAGGTATACATGCTACCCCCAAAACATAAAAGATGGAAAAAAGGGGGTATGTAAACTCACCTTGACGAGTGTATTAACGAAGATGAGATTACAATAAAGTTAAGATAAAAGCGATTGAGTTCCTCTGGACACGTCGACAAAAGTTCCTAGTTGTTAGCGATAATATAAATTAATTACAACGAAAAATACAAATACAAGACTTTATGATCGGATTTGAGATTTGATAAGGTTTAAATAAAAATTGTAATTATAATTATTATTATATTTGTAAATAGTATAAGTAAGTTAGAGAACATAAATAACTAAAACGAGGCGATACAACATAACGGTTATTAATGGGTTTTAAAGGATTTGGAGGATCCTAGGGTTTGATTATTATATATTATTATTATCGTTATCATTATTATTAGTTGCATTTCAGTTTAACCTTTAAGTAAATAAAATAAATATTAATTATTGATAATACGATAATATATATTTGCATATATATAATAATGGAAAAGTTGAAGAAAAATTTATTTGACTAGCTTAAAGTTCGGTTTATTAAGCGAGTAAAAATTATAAGGTTTTTAAATTGAGGCAATGTAAATTTATAAATATTTATAAGATTGTGCATTTATATATACGTGCAGAGAAAAGTTAAGCGATAATTTATTTTGGAAGTTTAACGGGGTTGATTCGATAAACGAGTTCACAAACTATTATTATTAGTTTTTTATATAATAAAATGGGTTAATTAAACAAAATACAATAAACTAAACGAAAAGGAAATAAAACCGGGTCAGGGGGGATCGAACCCGCGCCCTAGCCGGTTTCCAAGTTCTAACGCATCACGCACCGGCCAACTGGGCCGGTGCTTCAACCTGTTCAAGAAATGATTCAAAAAAAATATATACAGATAATGCAATTAATCCCCAAACCCCTTTTGAACCCTAAATAGGTTTTGATCACAATTAAGGGTTATTTGCCCTCTGTTTCTTGGATTTAACAGAGGGCTTTTGATCTTCAACTGAATCCGACCCTAACCCCTAACCCAATTTCCTTATTTGTGTACGAAAAGATGGTGGATGATGAAATAGGGTTCCGGCCATGAGTATGAATCAAACAGGATACTAGGTTGCTTCTAAACCACAATTGATTGAGGGGTTTAGGTCGCGTTGCAGTAGGGACTATGTGGTATAGTTTAATTGAAACAAAGACGGGTATTTATAGTGTTTTGAAAATCAAACGAGTCGCAGTTTATATGCTATTCATTAGCTGTCGATTAGTCGTAGCTTACCATGTTTAATATGTCGGTTAAATGCGTTTTAGGGTGCCAATTGATTTGGTAAGATCAATTACGTGATTTTGGCCGAAAATTTTGGTTAAAGAAAGGGGTGGGGGGGGGGGGTGATCGCCGACAGGGGAGAAGGAAAGAGGGAAGGATGAGTTTGGGTAATTGACATAATTGGTCCCTGGATTATGGTGTTAGATCACAAGTTGGATTAAGTTAGTTTAGGGGTTGTCTTGGCATCTCTTTGATAGTTAGATTATTTTATAAAAAAATATATATATAACTGAAACTAATTCGAGCATCGTGTAATTAAATGAATGATCGATAATAACTATATTAAGTTGGTTTAATTAATGATCAACAATAGACGGAATATTAAAATTTTAAACGGGTCGGGTTTTAAAAAAAATCCGAAATGTTACATATATATACATATTATCACTTTCCACAAGATTCATCCCTTATATATATATATATATATATATATATATATATATATATCTATATTATTTTAATATATAAAAATCTATTTGTGCCACTTGGCACTTAATTGCATTATATTGTGCCACTTGGCAAAAAAATTTTCCAATCATTAAAACCCTTTTTTTCTTTATTTAAATAGAAGGATAATTAAATTGGTAAATGGTTCTGTAACCGACTCTTTCTATAGATATGCCACTCTTGTTATGAGTTAATTATTTAGATAATTAATAATAATAACTAATAATAGTGGTGTAGCATTGTAAGGTAATGTTATTGTAATTTATGAGACCTCGGAAGTATCTCCACCGAACATGGACATGACTCACATGAGTGCTTATTATTCTTCCATGAATCATCATCATCATCATTATTATTTAAAAAACAAAATTAAAGGACTTAGCTTAAAGAATTAAATATTACTGTAATCTTTATAATTAATCAGTCATATTATATATACAAGTGTCAAGTTCAAAACTAACTTGAATTAGAAAATTGGGAGAATCGCATAAACACTTATACGTTATGCATTAAAAATATAATCACATGTAGTGAAAGAGAGTATATATGTCTATATTTGTGTCATTTTGCAAGTTTTTATTTTCAATCATTAAAACTCTACTTCTTTAACAAAAACATAATCAAAATTGATAAATAGGTATCCCGTAACCAACCCTTTGTTATAAAAAAAATTATATTAATTTCCATATAATTTATAACACACATGCTGACTTTTCATGCCTCTCTAAATCATATTTGACGTAATTGACTTTCTCCCTAAACGATATCAGACACAAAAACTATAGTTTGAAATCTTATCTGGAAAATAAAAAATCAATCATATAATCTCAAGCTATCGTCTATCAAATCTCAACTGTATCGATTTATCTGTAAATACTTTCATGATTTCTCCAAAACTCGATAATAAACCTCTAAGGCTTACGATTTGTTTACATGTTTGATTTTGGTTATAATTTAGGTTAACGTCTTAAATTTTTTACAATACTACTGAATTTGTTAAATAGTAGTTTCTAATTTCTATCACCATATGTGTTTTTATTGATTATTATGTTACATTTGCTCAATGTTTGTTCCCATAAGGATTCCATGTAATTTTCAAATAAGGGAAAAAGTTGATTAAACTTTACAAACATAATAAATTTGATGTAAATGTTATGCTTATGACTAATTTTAAGAACCGATAATGATGCATTTGTAGGACATGTCTACTTTGTTGATATAACTGATGAACTGTGTAATAGTTTGTCTTTTTATATAATAAATGAAACAGTGTTACAATCTATATATTAATTATTATTTGTGTAACTAACTTATCTGTTAAGTTAACTTATATTACTTCTTGTAAAGAGTATATAAGTAAAATAAATAGATGTATTCATTTACGGATAATCATATGTATTTTATAGTTTAGCATGAGAAATTTTTCTGTTAAGATTATATTGGTTTGCCTATTTATTATAATCAACTGATTATCTTTTTGGTGGTTTCTCATATTTTGTTTGTAAATCAAACATATCAAATTTAATGATGCTAGCATAAGCAAATACACCTCTACAGACTTTTTCAATGGGACCAAGTTTCTTTAGGGTTGTGAATTTGTGGTGCATCCGAAAGACATTATATGAAAAATATGTTAATACATATGCTTTTTTTATAATACTTATGAATCAAAATATTTAATTAATGATATTCTTTTCTTATATAATTCAAGTGTTACCAGCTAGGAATGCACAGTCATATATAAACAATTTTTTTTATTTATGATAACTTCATTATGATTCTTTTTTTTCTTCTGTAATTTGTAATTTATTTGATTTTATAAATCTTTATATTCATTTATTAAAATCAAAATATTATCTATCCAACCCGTGTATCACACGGGATACTAACCTAGTGTATATATATATAGCAATGTTAGAATAAAAAGACATAATATCCTAAAAAGTGTAGGAAACAATCACAAGACGCCATGTGGCATGAATCTAAAATAATACACAAGGCATTATCGTCATAGTATATTTCTTTCTTTAATTTGATAACTAGTTATTTTGTTATTTTTTTCGAAGTAAAAAAAACCCTAAAGTTCTTCTCTCAATCTTTCATCAACGCACTATTTTCTCTACCCAAATCCTACCGTCGTGTCGATAAAAACCTTACGCCGCTGAATCCATCATCTACGGCATCATCGTACATACATCCGTCAAAGCGAGCCTCGATGGATGATGTCATCAAAGCCCTAGCTGTTATCGGAAACCTTGATCCAAGTTGAGGCTATTTTTTGCTTTCGGAATTTAAATCGAGCCTCAATTGATACTGCTTTGATTCACTCTTTTTTTTTTTGAAATAATTTTTAGTTTTACATAAAGGGTGAAGACGAAAACTTGAATGGATCTAACACGTTTTTCACCATTTCAACTTTATGCATATTATAAATATATATATATATATATATATATATATATATATATATATATATATATATATATATATTGTATGGATGTTGATTTTAGACTTGTTAATTATCATATTATTATGTATATCTGTTATCTATATGGGTTAAACCCATCGTCATTCTAGAAAACGGCCTATTCGATTTGCACAGATCCGGCTTTAGAAATAGTGTGTTTTTTTAAATGTTCATCTTCATACATTTTGTGCTATTATTCATCTTCCTACCGAGTGTGTTATTGCTCATTGTAATTTTTATATTCGTTGTAATTAAGTTATTCAAAGTGATATTTTGTAGTGTTTTAATTCATATTTTGTTATTCATTTTAAATCATATGATCATATGTTGTATTGTGTTTTAATTCATATGATCATATGTTTGTATTCTGTTTTAATTCGTATGATCAGATGTGTTATTTGAATCCAGGCTAAATTATAGGAACTACTTAAAACGCGCATGACCATAACGTCCTTTTGAAACAAAAACACATACATAAAATATAACATACCACGGTTTTTGGTAACTTTCTATCTTAATCACTAATCTCTAGATCTAAGGGTTCAAATTCCTTCCTATCATTTTTAGGCATATTGGTATTTTTATTATAACCTCACCCTATATATATATATATATATGGGTGTGTGTGTGTATAGGTGTATATGCATATAATCTTACATAATTATAAAATCAGTATATAGTTTTCAACCTAACCTAATATAACCTTTATAATTAGATATTTTTCCTTCGTCTAAACGAATCGATCACCAAGGCAAGTTCTTGTTGAATATATAAATGTATATATGTTGGCCGTAGTTTTGTTTTTCTAGAAGTCATTTGTATTGCTAGTTACTTGGGTTGTCTTTGTATTAATGTAATTGGGCCTAAGGCCATTGTACATAAAGCCCATTGGGCCTTGATAAAATATACATGTCTCATGCATGCTTTCCTATAAATAGGAAGCATGCCTATGAGACAAACAAGCTTTTTTCAAATACAAGTCTTAATATTATCTTGTTCTCTCTACTACAAAAGCCGAAAATAACAAAGCACAAAAAGATCCGAGACCAAGGTGCCTTAGTGTGATATTCCGCTAGCACTAAGTTGGTTGATCCAAGATAAGTTGTTAGATCCGACTCCTAGTGGACCAACAATTGGTATCAAAGCTTTGACTCAACTAGTTGAGGTTTTGGATCACATCCTTAGTTTTTGATCTTGTTAATAGTGTGTAAAAAGGTGTTTGTTCAAGTTTGTGTGTGTCCTCATGGTATGCTTTAAGAAAATCTTCAAAAATACTCAAAAGTTACGGGTTAAAGAACAAGAAAATGGTTTAAAAGTTGTTCTTGGTGAAAACATAAAGATTCAAGGTGTTCTTGTTAATATACTTGATATTTCGGGTGTGAAAAGTTGTTTAAAATTAACTCTTATGTAACGCCCGTAAACTTCGTTAATCGGCTCGATCGTTTATAAATGTTTGTTTAAAAGCCGGGGTTTCATCTTTCTAATTTAGAGCCATGTAATACGTTTTAAAAGTCCGTCTATCCATCATTTTGCTCAAAACATCGCTTCTTATAACTTAAAGTGTTAGATTAGTATGCAGCACTCGACATTTTCGTTTAACAGCGTGAAGTATTGTAGAGTTTGTATATTTGTCGGGTTTGATCCGGCGATCTTCGAGGACCTCCTTATCGTTCTCATAAGTTAAACTTCCCTAACCTTTCACCCAAGTATTACATCTTACAAGTTGGAGGGCCTAGATGTAACATTTATATTATTATAACATGTAAACCCTAACCCCATCTCTTTTCCCCCTTGCTGTCCGATCGGCGTAATGAACCAGCCACCCAACCATCGTTTTCTTCCTTTTCCAGCCAATTCCAAGATCCAAAACTCCAATTCAAGGTTAGTATTGTTCGATTGAATGTCTTTTTCACCATTAAACCCTTTATTGAATGTTAGGGTTTGAGTTTTGATTAAAACAGTTGTGACAGATTCGTACTCGTTTATTATTTGGTCTCTAACTCGATAAAAATTGATTTTTTTTGATCGATTCTTGTTTGCATGATATTCTAATTTGAGGCTAGTTTCCATAAAGGTATAATTTGTAATTTTTGGACGAGATATGAATGGTTTTTATGATTTTATAAAATTGTGTGTCAAAGCTGATGTGGGGTGACGGATTCTGGTCTATCTTCCCGACATAATAACTCTTTTTTGAAAAGTCCAAATTTGTTGATTCCACTTCTGAAAGTTCACATTTTGAGTTAATATTACAATCCAATTGGAATCATTTAATTTGGTTTCGTAATGAATTTTAAACAAATAAAACACTTTTGCTGCGCACTGCAATAGCTGAACGTACCTTTCTGTGTTGGAAGAATTTTTATAATTTTTGTGTCCATTAGAAAAATATAATAAAAATATATTTATAAACCTAAAATATTTTTTATACTCTGGTAAATATTTCATAATTTATTTCTATGGTCTTCCTATGTAATAAAATACGTCTTTGCATGCTAAAATCTGCTCCTTATACTGGACATTGATCAATACTTTCGGTTTAGGACTTAACCGATGGCTGACCAATTAAGGTCCTTTCGGGGTTGTTTTAATTGAATTTCTTGCTCCAACATCTTCTTAGGTATGTCTTGTATATCATACTTTATTATTTTGATCTTTGGCATTCGTTAGAGTGGTCTATTGTTGATTATGTGAAAACTAGGTTTCGGTTGTCTAGTTTGCTAATTGTTGCGTTTAGCGCGAGGTTTGAAGGAATTAACAACCAATTCAGTTTGTGTAGATTCGGTTTGATATATGGGCTGTGAAAAAAAAAATTTTTAAGTATTGGGGCTGAATTGGTTGTCGGTTACTCCAACGGGTCGGTACAACGCAAATTCGTGTTTATTGGTAGTTTGTGCGTTGTGCTTGCGAATTACCGGCCCATCCAACTCGTGCGGTTTCGTGTGGACTTGTCGGCTGTGATTTTATCAAATTTGGTCCACACGGGGCTGAGTTGGATGTTAAGAGCATAAACGACTCATAAACGCGCATATTCATTCAACTGGCAACTTCCGGGGGGTAATTTGGGAATTCCTCAATTTCGGGTTTATCTAAGGGTGGTTTTGGTAAATATAAGGCCCCAGGAACCATGTTAGAACACCTCGTAGGATAAACGAGTTCATTCGGTATCGTTAGTAACTATTATGTATAATCCAACAGGCGTGTGAGTTGTGGGAATACTTAGGGGTTCTCTAGCTCGTGGTGATTTTGTGCCTCGTGTCAGGTGAGTTCATGATGCCCCTTTTAACTCTTTTTACGTTTTGGGCTGGCATACACACCCTATTACAATTTTTACCCGATTATACTCGTTTAAACTATTTGGATGGTATTACATAGCCTTATTTGTATTTGTGCTTTATGAAACAATGTGTTGATTATATTCTATGCATTAGGATATTTTAGACTCGTTTATGGTCATATATTCCTTAACGTTATATATATTACTTATGGTCTAGGCTCGAGGATACTATTAGGCCTAGTATTAATTCCAAGATTATCCATTATTTATGGATTGTATGTGATGATATTGTTTGGTTGAATATTTGAATTAGATGTTTGTAAGTACAATGTGAATGTGCATGTGTTGGTAAACTGTGACCGGGTCAAATATATTACTTGGGGAAGACCCGAGGTGAGGAGGCCCGTGTTGCATGTTTATGTCCCGGCGAGTCAAATATATTACTTGGGGAAGACCCGGGGTAAGGAGGCCCGCATCACGTGTTTTGGTTTGTTAAACCGTAACCGAGTCAAATATATTACTTTGGGAAGACCCGGGGTGAGGAGGCTCGTGTTGCGTGATTTTTGTTTTATTAAACTGTGACCGAGTCAAATATATTACTTGGGGATGACCCGGGGTAAGGAGGCTCGTGTTGCATGATTTTGTTGGTTTTTGTTAAACCGCGGTCGGGTCAAATATATTACTCAGGGAAGACCCGGGGTGAGGAGGCCCGTGTTGCGTGTTTGACCAAGAGAAAAGTATTTATCTCATTACTTATGATTTTCTCCAAATCTTTTTATATTTATTAAATAAATCTAATTTATGGATGTTACTTATAAAACTTGAACTCACTCAGCTCAAGCTGACTTTGTGTGTATGTTAGATTGATTTTCAGGTTAATGCTTGGGATTATCACTTGGACGTGCTAGAGATTACTTGGATGGTTGAAGGCATTTCTGGTCGAGGAATTCAAATAAAACAAACAATTTATTTATTTATTTTTTATATACATTTGATTTTGGGCACCAATTCCCGGTTTTACTCTGAAATGGTTTTAAATAAGATGAACTTGTTTGATTTTAATTTTTTTTTTTAATTTTGGATATAATTACCAACTGTAGGATTCCCGGGATTTGGGGTCTTACATCTCAACGCATCATCTCAAAGTGGGGGTGGTTGTACTAATCTTTGACAAACTGACAAAGTAGGTGAAAGTACAAACAATTTCCAAGAAAGATATTGTTTCTATAAGTCAAAAGAAATCGCACAAAAATGACTCGCGTCACACAAGAAAATTTTGATTCGCATAACACAAGAAACAATTCGCATCGCATCAGAAAATTCAATTCACATCACATAGAAAACAATTCGCATCGCATTTAAAATTCTAATCGCATCGAATAAGATTTCATTCGCATCACATACAAACTAATCGCATCGCTTTCCATGCGATTTGTTTCATGAATCATTCGCATCGCATCCCATGCGATTTGTTTTCTTGAAACCATTCGCGTCACATATTATGCGATTTGTTTGAACTTTGTTTTCTATTCGTGCGACTCGTTTGTTCTGTTCTTGTAAAATTTCAACTTTTGAAGACTCTTGGTGTTAAGAACCTGTTTTCAATCATGTCAACCGACTCAGAGTTGTTGAAGAACTACTTGTTACTTGAGAATCAAGTGGGGACAACAACTAAGCCTCCTAAATTTATATCCTTGGAAAGTAATTTTACTGATTTCAAATGGAGGTTTAGAAATTTCATTCAATTGACTGATTCACCTTTGATGAGATGTTTTGAGATTGGTCCTCATGTTCCCATGATAAATCCTATTACTGGACCCGAGCCAGAACCAATTGATGCCTATGATGATGATGATAGAAAGATGTTGGAAGAAGATAATGGCATCAACTACTCGCCGAATCCAGAAACGCCTCCAACACAAGATCAAGTTCTTTCTGCACCCGAGGCTGAACCCGTGGTTGTCCAAGCTACAGATTCGTTACAGAAAGTCAGCAAAAGAAAAAGGAAGACACACTACGTAACGAGTCGGGCAAGCTCACGCTCACTCAACTCTAAGTATCACGATGAATCCCTGATCGTCTATGCCAAATATCACATGGATAGCAATTGTTGGGCGTTGAGGCGGGCAAGCAGAGACCTCATCTACCTACATTTAACAGAAATGCATTCTCTGTTTGAGCTGGACATGAATTACTTCAGAAAGGCTGTAGGAGATGGGGTTGGAGAGAAGAAACATGACGGCTGGTTCAAGCGTCATATGCATCGGGAATCAAAGTTGGATTATGCCAACTTGGAGTTGAATAAGGGCCGGAAGTACAAGAACCCAACCAAAAAAGACCCGGTCACTGGGAAAAGAAAAATAATATGGAGGTATCCAGCTCCTGAGGAAAGTCATATCATTTATCATGGAGAACCATTCGTGCCAAACCTTCTCCGTGATTTCGTCTGCTGGGAGCTCGAAACGAAACAGGGGAAGTCATCATTCATTGCAACACAATGGACGATTTACGAGTGTACGACGAGCACAAGCTGATGGGACTAAGCAAAGAAGACATCTTGAAGCTCTACAACTCTCCCCTGCCCACATTAGAAGATATCGGGTGACAGAATACCGACAAGATAGTTGAAGCATTCAACAAGTTTGTTTGAAAACTTGTTGAAATTCCACTTTCTGAAGACGGTAATTTGGAGTACAATACGGACTGAAGACGAAGACAGTCAACAATACTAAAGACTAGAGGGAGATTGTTGGGCCTAGTGTTGTTTATCTAGAAGTCTTTTGTATTGTTAGTTACTTAGGTTGTCTTTGTATTAATGTAATTAGGCCTAAGGCCGTTGTACATAAAGCCCATTGGGCCTTGATATAATATATCATGTCTCATGCATGCTTTCCTATAAATAGGAAGCATGCCTATGAGACAAACAAGCTTTTGTCAAATACAAGTCTTAATATTATCTTGTTCTCTCTACTAGAAAAGCCGAAAATAACAAAGCACAACAAGATCCGAGACCAAGATGCCTTAGTGTGATATTCCGCTAGCACTAATTTGGTTGATCCAATATAAGTTGTTAGATCCGACCCCTAGTGGACCTACAATATATAATATTAAAGAGGCGTTTATTGATTTTAAATCTATATGTAACTTGTACTACTGACTAAATTATTTACGTTTAACTCACTTTATAGCATTATTATAAAATTTAAGTAATGCTTGATCGTCCTCAAATCTGTTATAAACTAGTCATGTCATTTCTTATTCGTTTAGTTTGGTTAAATACGCATTTTATTTTACACTTTAAAATTAGGACATATTGTAAAGGCTTCTCGTGGAACTAACTACCTCGCCTTAACCGTCTTCTCATTGCCGATTTTTCTTATTTTAAAGGTGAGTAATTACATCCCCTTTGTCTCTATTTTTGGGGGCATTATGCATAATAAATTAATATTAATACACTAACACATTTCATTATTTGCGTGGTTTTGATATTGCTCAATTAATTGTTGACTGCTATACGAATTATGTGTTTACTGTTTTTATGGTTGGTTTGTATCTCATCGTCATCCTCATCCTCATAGTATGATCATATGCCTCCGGAGTTACTCCACACCATTTGGTTCAAGGGGAAATGTCACTTTTACTTTATGTTATTTATTGGTTGCGAATTCGTCCGAGTAGACGTGTCCGTAATTTAGTGGCATGATGGAAAAGACACATATACTTATTTACGTGAATTGATGCTATTTACATACGTAAGGAATTGTTTATTTCTCATTTATGTTATTATTATTATTATTATTATTAAACCATGGTTACTCGCTCAAATATGTGTTGTTCACAAATTATTTTTATGTATAATGCAGGTTATTATAGAAAGTGATTTGAAGTGAATACATATATTTGGACTTTACAATAAAAATTATAAAGTTTAAATGTTGTATTTATTTCTTTTTCATTTGAACCGTGTATAATTGTTGTGAATAGATAATTTAGATATTAACTCGTTATTTATTTTTAGTGTCTTTGAGCTATGATAGCTACATGTTCCGTCATTTAGTTATGATGCGACATATCATGCTCCTAAGTATGGAGGTATTGTCATTGAAATTAGGAATTTTTACATATTTCCTCTTACTAACATCTCTAATTACATATTTCCCTAACCCAAACAAATAATTACAAACTTCCCCTTTTTCATATCAAATTACCAATTTATCATTGTCCCTTAAAAATAATAAATACAATAAAATTAATTAAAAAACACAAAAACAAAGTATTTGAGTTACACCATCAGATCTTCTCCAACTCCAGCAAGCTTGATTTTCGGCGAGGTTCCAGCCACTTCGTCACCGCCGGAAATGACCACCACCACCACCACTATTTTCCACTTTCTCCGTCGAATTAGAATATTTTAACAATTGATGCAGCCCCTAATTCCACTTCCTACCTCCTCCACGCCCTCTTATCTGAATTCCACCATCCCAGCACCTAACCCCACCATAAACGCGATATTTCTCCTACCCCGCAGTTCTTAAACGCTTGAATCTTGAGCTTAATACTTGTTCGATTAGGGCATCACTTCTGATCTGAAAAACGAGACTTCAGTGGTGGTCACCGGAGATGAGATTGAGTGACAAAACAAGATGGTGATAGACTGCGTGTGTTGGTGGTGGTGGTGAGTTGTGTGGCAGTTGGGCTAGTGAGAAAGAATGAGAGATCGGAAATATGGCTTACCGAAGAAGTTGGTAAGGGTGAGGGTGAGGCTGTCAAGCTACCATGTGAGGAAGAAGTAAGATATGATCAATTTTTCTTGGTTTTGTATGTTTCACATATAACTCTAGCTATTAATAATTAATCATTAAAACCAACAAACTTTATATTAAATCTTAGTATTTTTATTGTTTTTAAAACAAAAGGGTAAAATAGTCAATTTGATAAGTTAAATTTAATATAATGGATATATATGTAATATGCATGTTTTGAGAAGGGGAAATATGTAATTGTATTTTTAGGTTGGGGAAATATGTAATAAAGCATCTTAATAAGGGGAAATATGTAAATGTCCCTTGAAATTATCATTATTCTCTTTTGCTCTCTCAGATCAATGATGCTTCCATTAGTGAATAGCAATCCCCTCATAAAATATATCTCGTGAATTCTTTACCCACGTCCCTTTTTCATGCCAACCTTGATGTTGGATACCAGTTTCAACAAGGGACAATCAACGACTTCATACGTTGCTAAAGATCCTATTATATATATATAGGGAGAGGATCAAGAGAAAACTCATCTTTAGAGATAAAACTTAAAAACTCCTAAAGAATTATTTTTAATTAAAAATAAAAAAATATTTTCAAAAATATGTTTTTGCCATTATTCTTATATTTTCTTACCCTTTGCTCGAAAAAAAAATAAAAAATAAAATAAAATAAAATAAACCCGTTGTAATGCACATACGTATTACTGTGTAATACCGTTGTATTACACATGTGTATTACCATGTATTTTTGAGTTTGATAGTGTTTACTTGCATATATTCAATATTTGTGTATTGTATATGTGTAGTAGTTTTGTATTATATGGAAAAAATAATAATAAAATAAAAGTCGATGTGGTGCACATGTGCGTTAATGTTGTATTACACATACGTACTAATGTGTATTCGATGTGTGTATTAGTCTTATATTGTATATATACAATAGTGTATATCAAATATATGCAATAGTGTTGTATTCTATGCAATACAAACACTTTTGCATATATGCAATGCACACTATTACACATGCGCACTATACCGACGAGGTTACTGACAAGGTTTTTTTTTTGAACCAATAACAACATATAAGAATAACGGGGAAAAAAAAAGAAACTTCCAAAAAAAATAAAAAAAAGTTAAAAATAGTTTTTAAGAGTTTTTAAGTTTTCTCTTTAAAATCAGTTTTTACTAGATCTCACCCCTATATATATAATATATATATATATAGTGGTGGACGTTCATTGACGCCCCCCCCCTCCCAAACATTACAAGCACACTCTATTGTTATAGTTATATATATGACCTAACTATCATTTAGACCACCAGTGTGGGAAAATTCTATTATGTCAGGCTTCGAACTTAAGATCATTAGAACTCAAGCCTAAACTATCATCCCATATCGTTGGGCCAAAAGGCCAACAATGCACATAATATTCAAGCGTTGAATTTACTTTAAACACCCCTATATATATATATATATATATAGTGGTGGACGTTCATTGACGTCCCCCCTCCCCCAAACATTACAAGCACACTCTATTGTTATAGTTATATATATGACCTAACTATCATTTAGACCACCAGTGTGAGAAAATCCTATTATGTCAGGCTTCAAACGTAAGATCATTAGAACTCAAGCCTAAACTATCATCCCATGTCGTTGGGCCAAAAGGCCAACAGTGCACAATCTTTTCTTAAGTTTTAATAGTTGAGGGAAAAATAGTTAATTTGCCAAATTCCGAACCTTTTGATTATTTCAAAAAATTCCCTTAAAAATAAACTTGAAACCCGAATCATATTTAAAATTCTAACTTTCATACTTTTGACATTTTAAAGTTAATACTTTGAACCTATAACAAATTTGACGATAAATCTATTTGCATTCTCAAACTTTTAAAAATACTCAAAACTTTCATTTTTGACCCGTAACAAAATTTGACCTAAATGTAGTTAACTTGTACCAAACAATCTATTTACCAACTTTTGACCCATAAAATCAAATTTAACATCCACAAAAAACCCAAAACAATTTTCATTTGAGAAACATAATTTGTTGTTGATTTTTGGAATTCACCAAGTATTTTGAAATATATAGTAAAATAATATGTTAATATTTATATATATATATTATATAAATATAGTGTAAAAGGAAAGTGAAATATTATTGATTTATTACATATATTATGGTATATTAGTTTTGGAAGGAAAAAAATTATAAAAATTAACCAAAACATGGCAAGTGTCTCCATTTATTTTAGTTTATTAGAATATAGGTAGATATGTGTATATATTGATAAATTATGATATATAGATTCACATGTAAAATAAAAGGCGTAAATAAAAATGATAGAAAATCACAAGAGGTTGACATGTGACAAAGAAAAGGAGTAAAATAACAGCAAAATAAATCACATATGTTACCCCATACTTGTTCTATCGAAAGTGTCTAGATATAGTAAATAATTTCTAGAAAATATGTGGTGTGAATACTAAGTATTCTTGAGTTTTTTATTCAAGGGTTTGGAAAAAAAAAATTAGAAAATTTTTATTTGTTTATTCTTGAGTTTTTTATTAAAAGAAGAGAAAGAAAATAGAAAGAAAAGTTAGGCCTTTTTTCCTCTAAAACTTTCCTTTCGAATATGGCTGAATTATGAAGGAAAAGTTTATATATTGCTAATTTACCCATCTTTTCCTTTCTATCTAACTCAAGAATGAGGGCATAATTGTAAACTTACAATTTTTTCTTATCTTTTCCTTCATATCTAACTCAATAATGTAATTAACGCTTTCTTTTATTTTAATTCAAAAATGTCTTTTAAGTATATAATTTTTTTTCCTTTCTTCTCTTATCCAATCTTATCATTTCTTTTCCTTATATTTTAAACCCGAGAATGCAAATGAAAACTAATTTAACTTTTCCGTACATTGTTTAGAAATTGGAATACACTAATTATACGTCTTGTAGCTCGCGACCAGGGACGACGCTAAGGCTGGGCATATTGGTATTTTGGGCACTACACAGTAAGAGGTGCATAAATCGGTTTAAAACTGAAAACTAGTTTGAGTTGAAACAGGTTTAGTTTGGTCAAAAGAAGTCAAAACCGGTTTATGATCGGTTTCGGTTCAGGTTGAAACTGGTTCCTTGACCAGGTTACTCTCGGTTTTGGTTCGGGTTTTGACATTTTTTTGCCAGTTTTGGCCGGTTTCCGGCAGAGAAAATTACAATCGGGTACAAAACCTGCGGGTTCAATTGGTTCCAAACCGATTTCTATAAAATATGTTTCAAACCGGTTCAGTTTCAGTTTGATTTTCGAGTCGTTTCAGTTAATCGGTTCTTTAACCCACCTCTATGACACACTGCCATGTAAGGGTGCAACAAGAGGCGAGGGATTTGCATGCCGATAGAAACACAAGTACTTGATTTTTTTTTTCAATTTTAATTAGAGAAAATTACTATTTGCATCCCTATGGTCTGAGGGCGGAGTCACATTGAGTCTCCGAAAAAAAATTGAACCAGTTGAATCCCCATGGTTCAAAAATGAATTGGATGAGTCCCTACCATTAAGTTTCCTTCCAGAGAAAACTAAAATTACCAATATGCCCTTTTATAACATTCATATGAGTCCATGTGCTTTGTGGTCATGCTCACTTTGCATCCCTCGTTTTCAATTTCTATCCAAACGATTTTTTTAGCAAAACTAATCAAACCAAACTACTTTTTACATAAAACTAATAGAAGCGAATTACTTTTTAACAAAACCGAAGGGCTGAACTACTTTTTTAAGATACACTAATCGAACTGAACTACTTTTTTAAGATACACTAATCGAACTGAACTATTTTTTAATAGAACTAATCAAACCAACTACTTTTTTCAACAAAAACTAATTGAATAGAACTACTTGTTCAACAAAAATAATGGAACTGAACTACTTTTTAACAAATATAATCGAACCGAACTACTTTTTTAACCAAACTAATCGAACCCAACTACTTTTTTTTGACAAAAATAATCGAACCAAACACTATTTAAACAAAACTAATCAAAACAAACCACTTCTTTGACAAAACTAATCGAGCCGGACTAGTTTTTTTAACAAAAATAATCAAGCCGAACTACGTTTTAAACAAATATAATTGAACCGAACTACTTTTTCAACAAAACTAATGGAACCAAACTACTTTTTTAACAAATCTAATTGAACCGAACTACTTTTCTAACAAAACTAATTGAACCGACTACTTTTTTTTAACAAAAATAATCGAATCGAACTACTATTTAAATAAAACTAATATTCAAACCAAGCTACTTCTTTAACCAAACTAATTAGGCCGAACTAGTTTTTAACAAAAACTAATTGAGCCGAACTACTTTTTTTAACAAATCTAATTGAACCGAACTACTTTTTCAACAAAACTAATCGAACCGAACTACTTTTTTTTTAAACAAAACTAATGGAACCGAAATACTTTTTCAACAAAACTAATGGAACCGAACTACTTTTTTAACAAATCTAATCAAACCAGACTACATTTTTAACCAAACTAATCAAACCGAACTACTTTTTTAACAAAAATAATCGAACCGAACTACTATATATTTAAACAAAAACTAATCAAACTAAACTACTTTAACAAAACTAATTGGGTTGAACTAGTTTTTTTAACAAAATCAAATCGAACCGAACTACTTTTTTAACAAATCTAATAGAATCGAACTACTTTTTCAACAAAACTAATCAGACCGAACTATTTTTTTTTAACAAAAGTAATCAAAACAAACTACTTAATTAAAAAACTAATCGCAACGAACTTTTTTAAATAAACTCATGGAACCAAACTTTATTAACAAAATATATTGAACTAAACTTAATTAAGAAAAAGAAAACTAATCGAGTCAGACAAAATCATATAACAAAAACCTATAAAAGTCCTCAATTCGATAATTCGATCTTGTCACCCTGACTAAAAGCAGCGGAACATGCTGGGCAGCGGTGTGATTGTTTTAATGCACACGACACTATTAAAGTGTCAATATTTAAGCAACTCATTCATTTCATTTAACATCAAATACAACACATCTTGTTCATACGAATACAACAAAATACAAGGAAATAAAAGTTTATTTAACTAATAACCTGATGGTCCAAAAAAACAAATAACGTATTCAAATCTTTAATAAATCAATAATCAAACTTGTAACGCTGAATAAAATATATTTTGTCAACACGAATGTTGGTGAGCAATTCCATGATTTTTGTATATATAATATGAGGCAAAATCCACAACTCATGTGCGAAACCGTAAATAGCAAAAATTGAGGTATATAATTATAAATAAATGAGGTTTCTTTCTAATAGGTAAAAACTACCAATTTAAAAGGAGGAGCATATAATCAAACTTATTGAGTATACGGATGAGAATGAGACCAACCAACAAAAGTAATAAACATGTAGGGATTAATCATATGAGACATATAATATACAATCTGGCAATTATTCTATGTATAAAAATAAACTAAAGTTTGCGGTTTGAGAATCTATGTCTTAAATCATTTTTGTTTGAGTACGTATGCAAGCTACCCCCAAAATATAAAAGAGAAAACGAGGATGAAATTACCCACTTGGAATAAGTGACTTTGATGACGATTTACTTAGAACAAAACTTCAAGAAAGCGAGCCCAACGGTTTTTAACGTGTGTTTCCTAGATTGAAAGATCTTGAGTTAATATTGTGTCTTGTAGATGGAATATAAATGGTAAAATAGTTCATAAAACCAAGGCTTGGGTTTTCGAGATTTTAAGTTATATATTACAAAATGTGGTTAATAAAGTAATCATAAAATAAAATGTGTTTTACATAAAACTGGGTCTTTGGTGTTTTAATTTTACTCAACCTTTGTTAACTTTTACATAGGAGAGTTGGTTTAGTGCTAGTGTGCATGATCCTGCTACTGTAAGCATCAAGATCCGACTTTTAACGGTTTGTTCGGTTTAGTCGATTCGGGACTTGCTAAAGTACCAAATCTTAATTCAGCTTACCAAACTATTTAAACATATGAATTACTTCAATAAAATTAGTAGCTTAAACAAGTTCGAGAAGTTTTATTAATTAAAGTATCAAACCTGGGTTTAAGCGAGTGTAAGTCGGCCTGGTCTTAGTATAATATCAAGTTTGCTTCTGACATGTCATAATCTTAGAAATATATATAATTTAAAGTAAAACATAAGTCAAAATGGTTAGGAAAGGTTTTTGGTGGTTTGAACGGTGACTAGGTCCTTAAATGAGTAGTTAGACTTTTACTCGGTTTTTACCGGAAACTTGATTTAAGCTGTAACACCCCTGCTAAAGCGGAAACGCCCAATTGTGACAATATTATCATTAATTTGTTTAAGATCTCAAGTACGCATGTTTGTTCAAGGAAATACATTCAAATAAAGTAAGACAAATATAATAACGGGTTGCTTATTGTTGATAACTTAAATCTAGCATCTTCCTCACTTCAACCTCTAATCATAGCACCTGTAGCATGCATATAAAACAAATGGTCAACTATAAGTAGTTGGTGAGAATCACACAGTTTTAATACAAACATAAAAACCATGCAATTCTATGAACATTTGTAGAAACGCAAGTAAGATCCTTTCCAATTGGTAACAACCAATGTACTCGGGTAATTGCACAACGCATGCAAGGTCCTTTCCAGATGGTAACAACGTACTCGGGTAATAGCACAACGCACGCAAGGTCCTTTCCAGAGCCGAAGTGCGTCAAAGAAATCGAATAGGTTGAACCTCACGAGCTATAAATAAAATAATACGAGTATTTAATGACGAGTTTATGGAAGTATTAAAGCTAATTATTTTATAATTTTGTTGGAGATAAATCTTTTTTTATTATAATTTTTACTACTTTTAAAGTATTTGATTGTTTTCATAATATTTTTTGTTTTAACGGATTTTAACGGTTTAATATTATTGTAATATTATTTTATTTATAACATATTGGGATTACACGAAAGTAAGTCTCGGATTCACGTTTACGAGTTGAAATTAATATTTACGGTTTAACAAAACAACGTAATTAATTTAAGTTTATGGATTAATGTTAACGATTGATTTAAAATTAACGAGTAACGAATTAAATAAGCGGGTTAATGGGTTTGAAAATTGGTTTTTATATGACAAATGGTGAATAATAATTTATATTTAATTAATAAAAATTTTATTTGATTTAAGATGATTTTATATAATTTATTTTGATTTTTAAAATAATTAATTTAATTATAGAAAGAAATAAACTGTTTAAAAAAATAACACTTTACATGGTCTAACCAGCTGAACCATCTTATCAACCTTACTTTAGTATGGAAAATCTAATACAAATATACTATTTCAAACTCATCTTCACAATTGAAAACCCTAGCAATCTAATTTCCTTAATCTGATTCATGTATGTTTAGATTATGTTGGGGGTTTTGATTAGTAGTAATAAGCGATTAAAAACCCTATAAAATTTACCCGGATATGTTCTTGGTTGAGGGTGAACGGAGCCTACCGGAAAACAACTTTCTTGGCCGGAATTAATATATTCAGAGAGTGTTTTAGCGGAAAACGTTAGTATGAGCAAGTTTAGATGATATTATAGGGTCTATTTGTAGTCTTGATTAGTCCGTTGGACGTTAATTGCTCGTTCATGGGATTTTATGATAATCCGGTTGTTAGGGTGTATTTAATCGGCCTTAGAATAAACGTTATTGGACGTCATATGAAGTGATTAATGATATATATTAGTGGAGATGAACGTTAGAACCATTATGTGACTTAAATTTGGCGTTTTAGGTGATGTTACGAGGTCGCCGGAGCATCGCAGCTTCGCCGGCCGGAACTTACGCCGGAAAAGCGGGGTGGTGAAAGGAAAGGGGCGGCTGAACATAATATTTATTATTATAATTAGAGGTGGCAAATGGGTTGGGTCAAAACGGGTCATGGGTCGGAACGGGTTAGGGTCGAAACGGGTTAGGGTCGAAACGGGTCACTTAAAAAATGGGTTGTTTTGGTTCGGGTCGGAACGGGTTAGGGTCAACAGGTTCGGGTTATAACGGGTCAAGGTTGGAACGGGTCAAAACGGGTTTGGGTCAAAACACGTTTAAGCGATTTTTCAGTTCGTTTCAGCGCGTAACAGCTCGTTTAAGCGATTTTTCAGTCCGTTTCAGCGCGTAACAGCTCGTTTAAGCGATTTTTCAGTTCGTTTCAGCACATAACAGCTCGCTTAAGCGATTTTTCAGTTCGTTTCAGCGCGTAACAGCTCGTTTAAGCGATTTTTCCGTTCGTTTCAGCGCGTAACAGCTCGTTTAAGCGATTTTTCAGTTTGTTTCAGCGCGTAACAGCTCGTTTAAGCGATTTTTTCAGTTTGTTTCAGCGCTTAACAGCTCGTTTAAGCGATTTTTCAGTTCGTTTAATCGCGTAACAGCTCGTTTAAGCGATTTTTTAAAGTTCGTTTCAGCGCGTAACAGCTCGTTTAAGCGATTTTTTCAGTTTGTTTCATCGCGTAACAGCTCGTTTAAGCGATTTTAAAGTTCGTTTCAGCGTGTGTACCAACTTGTTTAAGCGATTTTTCAGTTCGTTTCCGCGCGTAACAGCTCGTTTAAGCGATTTTTCAGTTCGTTTCAGCGCGTAACAGCTCGTTTAAGCGATTTTTCAGTTCGTTTCAGCGCGTAACAGCTCGTTTAAGCGATTTTTCAGTTCGTTTCATCGCGTAACAGCTCGTTTAAGCGATTTTTCAGTCCGTTTCAGCGCGTAACAGCTCGTTTAAGTGATTTTTCAGTTCGTTTCATTGCGTAACAGCTCGTTTAAGCGATTTTTCAGTTCGTTTCATCACGTAACAGCTCGTTTAAGCGATTTTTCAGTTCGTTTCATCGCGTAACAGCTCGTTTATGCGATTTTTTCAGTTCGTTTCAGCACGTAACAGCTCGTTTAAGCGATTTTTCAGTTCGTTTTAGCACGTAACAGCTTGTTTAAGCAATTTTTCAGTTCGTTTCAGCACGTAACAGCTCGTTTAAGCGATTTTTCAGTTCGTTTCAGCATGTAACAGCTTGTTTTAGCAATTTTTCAGTTCCTTTCAGCACGTAACAGCTCGTTTAAGCAATTTTTCAGTTCGTTTTAGCACGTAACAGCTTGTTTAAGCGATTTTTCAATTCATTTCAGCACGTAACAGTTCGTTTTAAGCGATTTTTCAGTTCGTTTTAGCATCAAATAGCTCGTTTAAGCGATTTTTCAGCTCGTTTAAGCACTTAACAGCTTGCTTTAGCGATTTTTCAGTTCCTTTCATCACTTAACAGCTTGTTTCAGCATGTTTTTGTTTCGTTGTTGTCAACATTTCAGTTTCGGTTAATTTGTCGATTTTTTTTTAACGAGGACAACGGATGAAACGTTTTAGTTTTTTTACATTTTTTGTTTTTGTTTTATTTTTTGAGTTATGATTTTTTTATTAATTTTTTATTAATTTTTTGATGATTTCTATTAAGATCAAAATCCCTCAAAAAAAAATTCAAAAAAAACAAATAAAAAATCATAACTTAAAATATAAACAAATAACAAAAATAGTAAAAAAACCAAAATATTTTCACCGTTAACCTCGTTTATCAAAAAAAAAAACAAAAACAAAACCCGACAAATTAACCGAAACCGAAATATCGACGAAAACGAATCAAAAACCTTAATCGACCCGTTTAGTGCGAAAACTCGAAAGAAACCGAAACCCAACCCGTCCAGTGCTAAAACTCGTGTCGGCACGAAAGCTGATCCGAGCCGAAACCTAAACCGATATCGTTCCAATCTAAAACCCATTTCAACCCAAACATGTCACTTTTCCTTAATACACTAACCCAAATCGACCCATGTAGTTAAATTTGTCAACCCATTTTGACCAAAAAATAAGAATGTGGAATTTCAAGTGACCCATTTTGAATCATTTAATTAACACCTATGACTCAATTCAACCCATTTGAATTTTAAAACAACCCAAATTGATTCATTTGGAATGGTTTGGGTCAAGGTTGCCACCCCTAATTATAATATTATTATTTTTAAAACCAATGTTATATAACAAGTCCCTCAAATTTCAGTTTCGTTTAAAGAAGGGTTTGAATTAAATGTTACAATTTAATACCCTATGCTTTGAAATGTTATTATAAATGACTTGATAGTTATTATAATTAAATATTTACATAATAAGGCCTCAAACAACATAAACACACAATAATTTTCTCTTTTAATTAGTACCACACGATCACATGTCACCTATCACAACATATATGTTTTTGGGCATGGTGCTTTTCTTTTTCTTTTGTTTATTTTAACAGCCTTACCCCAATAAATGGCTTTATACATAAGATTATAATTAAAAACAAGACATTTAAAATTTTCTGTCTAAAAGAAATCAGATCAAATACGAAATTGCATCGAAGTATAAAAGTTGCGTGAGGTATTTGTAGTTAATCCCAAACTCAAGCTATGTGTCGGGAAGGTGGGGCCGGTTCGAGTTGTTGGATCAATTTTATTAATTAACTAAAGAAAACTGTGATCTTTGTGAGCTCCAGTTCGATCCTGAGGCCGCCCGAGTTTTACCACTAGTGGGTCTTCGGGCGCGTGCGATTTCCCCGTAACTGGAGTTCACTTGGATGCGCTCAAGTGTTTCTTACGGTTAGGTTAGGCCAGTTGACGGTGGCATTTTGCCATTGGCTCATCCCGTACAAAGTAACTTGGCAATTTTGTGTTTGTTGCCCATTAAAAAAAATCGGCTACATTTCTATGCCGAAGATTCCATGGTGCTCCAAGTTCCTAAGCACAATCCATGCAAATATCTTAGCTTCTAGCGGACTCGTAGTTGCATCCATAACAACATGCGGTGCATCCATTTCTTGCAACTATAAATTTTATAATCATAATTCATTAAAATCCAGTTTTTTTTATAGTATTTATTTACAATATAAATAAACCGTCCATTAATTCTTGAAGAAGAGAAAATGCAGCTCACGATCTGAGCTGGACCCTTATTATGCAACATGGATACAAACTGGCTGATTCGGTTGCTTGTGCCAAAGCCCAAAAGTGCAAAATTAGCCGATGTTAAAGGAGCAGAAAACGCTTGCAGGTCAACAAAAGTCAACCCAAAAGTTTCAACGTACTTCAAGCCAATTATCCTTTCCCTTTCTAATACATCACTCTTTGAACCACATTCTATGGCCAGAGCATATTCATCCATTCTGTGTACAAGATAACAAAACAATATAGAAACTTTGACCACAAAAGTTAACAAGAAACATATATGTTAATTCAAGATAATTCCCTAATAATCTATCTGCCATCAAACGTGTATGCAAAAGCTAAAGCATCCATGAAACGAGCTATTTTCGACGTGGATGAAGAAAGATTAAACAAGACCATTAATCATTACGCCTCCAACTTCCATTATTCATAGAGCCTTATGCGGCCGGTTAAATGCTAGAATCCAAATTGCCCCTGTGGTAGTCGCGTGGGCAATACCCGGCCTGATTTTTTATAGCAATATTTTAATAATTAAATGATCTGTTGTTATAAACTGTACGTGCTAAGATATATCATAATGCATTCAAAGGATATGACCTTGATTTCACATGTGATCAAAGTATTTAGTATAACCAAGAAGTATAATAGGTGAATCAAATAAAGAGTGAAGATTAAAAAGATAACACTTAGTGTTGAAATTAAAGGGAAATTAAATGGTTGAGTTAGCTTAGTAAAAAAGGGTATATATATCTAAATAGTTAGTCACAAACTTGGCAAACACAAAAGTGAATTTCTTAAACAATAAAAGAATTTCAAAAATTAAAATCATCAACATTTATAGAAAATAACAAGAGAACAACCACTCACTTCTGTGTGAGATTGTGCAAGCCTTATTAGCGCTACAACGCTGAACCCGGAGAAGGGCAGAGGACACATTTGAACTTGCGAAGGCTTATGGCTAAGTGATCCGACTCACATTGGAAAAGCTTCCGGGCACCTTGTCTGCCATAGAATAACCCCTTCGGGTTATTTGGCAAGGAACAAGGGCGTTCTTGTTGTTGCATATCTCGGGTGACTAGAATCCTCCGAGGTCAGCTGAACAGGCTGACAATCGGCAGAAGATGCTATAGTGGTAATAGTATAATACAAAGAATTTATTTGTTTTACTAGCTAGTTTTAACATTTTTAATATGTGAATTTGTTTTAAGTCATAACGTCATCATATATGTTATTCGCTGAAACTGCTATCTAAAACTCTAGTTTAACTTTTTTAAGTCAGCAATGATAACCTAACTTGTAGTTGTCAAAATCATCGATAAGACAAAATAAATGAATTGTAGGATTTAGCATATAAAGTTCGATAGAAGTTGAAATCATAGTGTTCTATAAATAAAGGTATCAAAAATCAAAGCCAAAAGGATAAGAATTCATACCAAGGCTTCAACACCGCCAGCTAATTCAATTTGCTCTCGGTTTCGGTGATCCAAGTGATAAATTACGCAAAGCACCGGCTGTTTTCTGACTATTGGAAAAAAGATTCAAAATTTTATATAAATGTTTAATAATCAAAATTAGATGGTCAACTGTAATAATAGAAAACTAACCGGACAACTTCATGTCGAGAACCAATAAGTAGAACAAGTGCATCAATAGCTCCATCTTCCTGTCCCACTGTAGCAATGTTAGTGTTGCTATCACCATGAGCAGTTAAATTAGCCAATGCTCGAGCCGCCTCCACCAGAATAACCACACACAAACCGATATGATATTAATAAATACCCCCTCCCCCTTCTAAATCATTGAAGTAAAGTATCATATTATTGCATGTTTTTGCACGTCCTCGCGCTTGCAATTATGAGCAAGCATTACTTAAGCATTAATACCAACAATTGATGCAATTTTCATGCTACACTTATCACCGGCTGCCAAATTGGCAGGTGTACCTAAAAGCAAAAAATCATTTAAGGAACAATTTCCTCATTTGTAACACGTGACACAAAATCAAGATACGTACTAGAATTCCAACGCGTCTAGGACATTCAAAAATTAAGTCCACTAAAGTTTTATGGCACCAGATTCAGCAGCAACTCCCTCAATCAAGATTACTCGTATAATTAGTATATATAAAATAAAAGGTCAAAGTTTTTTATTTTGACCAACAAATAATAAAAAAGACAACCTTATGCTCATCCCCGACAGAAAAAATCTGAAGCCCGCCAGCGTCCTTATTAGCGACCAATCTATTCATAAATTTTACTAATCTTTCCAGAATGGTGATGCTGCCACAGTGCCACCCCTCACCGCAGATTTAGCAAAAGCCTGATCCATTAAGAGATTGGCAATTGCCTACAATAAACATTTATTTTATTAAATTTCCATAAATTTTGATTAATAAATCAAGAGACCAAAGATTCTACATTTGTTGCTTCTTGTTGGCAAACATAAGCAATAATTAAGTCATAACAAATGATATTAGGTAAAGGATTCACTTTTGTTTATTGAATTTGATAACTGCGTACATAAGGAAAACTAAGAAGGCTTTATGTAGCCCAAACTACAAACGGTAACAAAACGTAAACACCCTAACAATCAGGAAATAAACTAGCAAATAACTCGGGCATAGGATGACCCCGAATTATATTTATTCAAACTTCATAATTTAAAATTCAAATGGATAAACTTGTGAATCTTTGCACGCCACCTCCATAATTTAAAATTTAAAATTCAAACTTCATAGGATGACCTCCACCTCCACTCGCCGCACTGGCTCCACTATCACCACCATCACTGAGAGAGCCTTTATGCGGATCTAGATCTCAGATGACATCGCGTGATTCGTTGATTGTGTATACGATTAGGTAGAATACGCTTAAGTGTGTGTACTGTGTGTTGAGAGGATATTTTGGCAGAGTAACGACACTAGAGTGATAATAATAAGAACTGTTACATTAACCATAATCTTACAGGGTATACATAGGGAGATGACCACATTCGTTAAGATATCCTTAAACGAATGTGTCATTCGTTACATTAAAGATTAACGAATGAGACAACTCATTCGTTATACATTACACATAGTGATTAGCCGTACATTCGTTATGTCCCATTCATTAAGCAGGGTTAACGGATGGAGCTTACATTATACGAATGTATCACATTCGTTACGGGAACGAATGCATCTTACAATAGAGCGAATGGGCATATTTACATTAATAGCCCTAACATTATAAACTAATTACAATATTAAACTAATAAAGACCGAGACGACCAAAATGTGTATCACCAAACTCTCCCTCGTCTCGAGCTCTTTATTCTTTATTTCTGGAACATCTTAGTCTTCCAGTCGTTGCAGGTATGGATCTTGAATGCATAATAGACTCGAACAACTCTATGAAACTGCATTGCACGATCATAGTCGCTTACGTTAGCAAATCTGATCTGACTATGAAACAACGATCGTTGTCAGACTCAGATAAGTTAATGAGCCACATCGGATCGATCACACGAATTATCCTCGTGTTAGACCCGGTGCCCAATACAATAACCGCTTCACCCGTCTGATTGTCGTAGTACCATCTGTTGAACATGGTGAACAGACTCTGAGGGAATATCTTCATCGGTGCCCTCTTTATCGTTTTCGGCGGCTTTACCTGTAAGATCATCTTTCTCCAGCCAGTGCGCGGATCAATCTCGTCTATATACTTACGTGTCGGCACTTTCGGCTTGAAGAACTTGAAACCATAACGGGTTTCATGTCGCAAATGAGCATAGAACCACTTAGCCCATACATCTTTCCCGCGATTCACAAACGGTCTGTTGGCTAGTGTTCTAACATCCCATTTTGGCATAGATAAGATATCGTGTGGGCGCTTGAAATAATAAATACCATGTTCCCACTTCACTATATATACTTTAAGCTCAGAATCATACTTCCAAGCTATCAAATCACCTTTCACATCCTTGACGGTCTTGTACTTTTTCATCTGGTATGCAGATGCTCGAGCCTTGGCTAATCTGACTTCCTCTTGTTCATGATATCGAAAGGCCCCGATCATCTTGTTCATCCTTTTCACATCATGCTTAAACATACCCTTCAAAACACGTTTCCGTTTCCTTTCTTTAGCAGATAGGTGACTTGTCTCGGCTTCCCTATTCCACTTCTCAATCTCTTCTTGTAAACGTTGTTCTGCTGAATCAAAATGTTCTATGGTAAAGAATGGAATACCTGAATCATTGGTGTTGTCTGTGTAGAACTCAGGATATTCCTCAGCAGTTACATCTTCCATCTCAAATTCCTCATATTCAGGCACATTCCCCTGTGGAATGCCTGGATTCACACTTTCCTCAAACTCAATATCAACCTCCACAGTTTTCCCAAGTTCCTCAACCTCCTCTTCATTCAGATCCAGAAGCAAGACTATTTGTTCTTTAGTCAATGAATGATCGACAAACTCACCTTCTTCGATCTCGTCAGCATTCACCATACCATACACATACACTATCCCGTCCATACCAACAAATAATAACATATTAGCCGGAATAACATTAATCGGCTTGGCTCTCGTGTAATCTTTGTATGGCATAATCTGTAGATTACTCTCCTCAGACCCACCACCAGTACTCATAGCAGTCTTATTACCTGCCGACGGTGCAGAACTACCGCCCGGTTATTGATCAATACCACCCGCTCCATCCTGATCATCCTCATCATTCTTCAATTTCTTTAACTCGTCATCTTTGCACGTGAGTTGAAGGATGATCTTGTCTTGCTTATCAAGTCTCTCCCCCTGAGTAGCAATAAGGGCTCTAAGTTCCCTATTCTCTCATTGAACGAACTGAATATGTCGAAACATATTCCTCTGTGCTAACTCATGGGCTACTCTGTCAGCTTGCATCTATGTCTGTTGAAGATGCAACAGATTCGTCATGTGAAACCACTGAGCTTGAGGAGACATACCATAGAAATTAGGATGCACAGGTTGCATAAGACCCTGAGGATGGTTAAACGCCATGAAAGAACTCAGGTCTTTGCAACTGTGTAGGTGTAAATGGAGTCATTGGAGTTGTCAGCTGTGGAGTAGGCATAAGTGCCAAACAGTCTGAAGCACATCACTAAAGACTGGATCCGATCTCGAAGTAGTCATCAATGTCATAGACGGAGGTATCAGAGAGATAGGCATATTCACTAGAGTCGGAGATCGAGTCACAATAGGATCAGGAGATCTCGGAATACTCTGAGGCAATGGAGAAGTAGGAATAAGAGCTGAAATAGATACTGGTGGAGTCGATCTTTCAAAAGGTTGACTCGGTATCTCGATACCCGAACCACGTCGTACCCTTTACTTCTTTGGTTTCTCCCTCTTATCCACCATAGGTTCTTTACCCTTACGCTTACGCTTCTGCTTATACGTTAACTCAGCTTGTGGTCTTGGACCACCATCACCACCATCATCACCACCATTACCACAATCACCACCACCCTCACGCTCATAATCCGAATCATCATGAACCCAATGATCATCGGATGGCTCTTTATAGT
Organism: Bidens hawaiensis; assembly: GCF_021521415.1. NCBI lineage: Eukaryota > Viridiplantae > Streptophyta > Magnoliopsida > Asterales > Asteraceae > Bidens > Bidens hawaiensis. Next base: position 138,973 of record NW_027491950.1, read on the forward strand.
CGATATTGGCAAGATGGCCAATCAACCTCTTGTACCTCGGGCGAGCTTGAACACTTTTACCACGATAAGATCTCAATCATCTCATAGTCTCCGTATTCATGTGATCTAGCATCAATACATCAGCTTGATCTTTAACCAAAGTCGGTTGAAGATCGTTAATCATCATCTGCAAGAATCTCGGATACATAAGGAACTTGTGACGGATCGTGAGATTCTCCTTCAAGTGATAATAAACCAATTCAGAGAAGTTGAATGGTTTGTTTAATACTAAGGCAACGAAGGCAGATTGTAGCATAACTCGGCACTCATCAAAACCTCCTTTACGTCCACTGAGACAATGTATCAATACATGAAGAAAATACTTGTATTGCTCGCACAAGTTTGCTTTGTTGTACATCGATTTACCCAAATCACCATTATACCTAACTTGTCCAAACAACCCACGAATCAAACCCTTATCGAACTCGCATCTATCGTCCACTGTATCACGAAAGCCCAAAGAGTCTCTAATAACTCCAACATCGATCACCACTCGTTTATTCTTAATAACCGCTTCTATTTGATTTTCCAGCCTCATTAAATCTGGCGGTATCCCAAAAGGCTCAAATAATGCCTTGATAAACCACAGTCTATGTAGAGATGACCTTGTATATCCTGGAGCGTATCAAGAAACTGATCATGCCTCCAAAGATCGATGAGTCTTCAAAGTTCGTCTCTAGAAAGGCACATATGTTATGGCTTTTGTTCCACGACAATAGTACTGGAGCTTATTCTTGTTCAGCTTGAGCCTTAGGTTGTTGCTCTGGATTATCCTCTGGATTTTGCTTGGGAACAGGGTTTTGAATAATCTCGTCAGCCATTTCTGTTTAATTAATAATAACAAATCAGTAAATTGTTTAACACCTTATACTGATTAACGAATAAGCATCTTATTCATTAAAAGATTAAACGAATAAGACATTCGTTATACACTTAATGGATTACATTCGTTACATATAAAAAATTATCCTTATCCTTTAACTCATTCATTATAATAACGAATCAAATTTTATTACATTAACGAATCAACTTCTAATTCGTTATACTTATTCGTTATCAGTTTGATCATCTATTCGCTTCCTTAGCGAATCAGATAACGAATCTGATCTGATATTCGTTATATGAATAACGAATATGAGTTAATTATCTATTTGACTAAAACAGGTCAAACTTACCATTTGTTTTGACTTATTATAGTCAAAGATGATGAATATTATCAAAGAAACCTTTGATTTCCCATCAAATTTCACAATTAAACTCAAAGACCATAATCGGAAATTGGTTTAATATATTAATCAATGATCATCGATCCTAATTTTAACCAACATATGAGTTTTAAGAGTGGTTAACGTTTCGGTTTAAGACCCGTTAGATAATCACTCAGTTAACCCATAAAAACCCGATGAAATTCCATGAAATTCATCTTGTTGATATCGCATTTACTTGCAGAACAAGAGTCTGTTAATCAATTGAGATAATAAGCAGGTATGAGATTTTGGAAAAATTTGCAAGAGTTCGTTTAGGAATGCAATGAAGTAGGAAATAGGAGAATGAGAGGTCATTCGTCTAGCATTGGGATTACGCATACCGAGGTCATTCGTTCAAATTTGAATTAACGAATGGCCTCATTCGTTAAATTAAAATATGATTTGTTCAGGATTTTAAATGAATAATATTCCTATTCGTTAATACTTTAATGAATAATACTTTAATTATTTCATTCGTTAAATTTATAACGAATGAACGAATCTCATAGTCATTCGTTAAAATTTAAACGAATGATACATTATCATTCCATTCGTTAACTATTTAAACTAATGTCTTCCATTCGTTATGCACAACGGAAGCAAATGTCATTATAACGAATGAGATACTCATTTGTTATGTTTAAATAACGAGTGGCTTGACATTCGTTAAACCAATGTTAACGATTTACCAAATATCCTTAGCGAATGAGACAAAATCTCATTAAGGATTTAAATAATCAATAAAACCTATTAGGATTTTAACAAAGAATTAAATAATCTTTAAAACCAATTAGGGTTTTAATTGCATACATTAAAATACCCGATCCAACAAAGATCGTTAATGCTTGAATTAAACGGATTTTTACATTAAAACTCAAGTAATACCAGTTGAACATACATTATGTACGATTAACTTAAACATTTGGGGTAACAAATTTTTCTTTTTGTTTAGAATTATTCTCCAGCTCGGTAAATCGAAAATAATTTAGAAAAATAAAATCTTTTTGAATTTTTGAAATTATCAAACAAATGTAAAAAGCAGTAAAAAATTAAACTATCAAAGCAATACATATTTTTGTGAGTTCGAGCAGGGAATCATATTGATCAAATTTTCTTTCCATCACAGTTTTATTTTCGGCTTTTATTAAGATTGATGTTAAGTCGATTATTGGTATTGTTGTCCACTTAAATCTTCTAACAAGTGTTTCAGAACTTTTGATGATACATTTAATTGGTTCAATTAGGCAGGGATAAAAGAAATTATTAGAACTAATCTTGATTCAAGCTTAATTTGGTTTTCTCCAAATCACCCCAACTTGACTTAAACCTAAGAATCAATTTGATTGAAAATGAATGTTTTAAGTGACATAGTCCGTAATCAACACTACAAGATATACCCCCGTTATCAAGCAATACCCTAAGGTTCGTTCCCATGGATGAGTATGCACGATTTCATCTGTCGGTTTGCAGACATTGTGTCATTTGTGGTCCGTTTCTTAATGGTAAAAGACGCGAGCAAGGGGACAATGTATGACTCACAGCGTGGTTTGATCTAGTCTGTAATTCATATTGTACATAAAGTACTTTTTGCGATCAAGTTTAGAGACTTAAGCAGTTATACTGCGGGTTCGCTTTTACAAGCATTTTAATATTCATCGAAATGAATACCAGATGTAAAACCGCATAAAGACCCAATGGTGTTAGGAACCTTAAAGCATCCCATCAATACAGGATTTAAGGCCATAAGACCATACATCGTTGAAGCGTTAACCACCAACTAGACTCTTTTTCTTTAAAAATGGTTTTTCAAATTGATTAGAAGGCTTGAGTATGACCGGATTATTACATTTCTACCATCATTATCAAGATTTTACTAGAACCAATATTTATATATTCGGCAATTTAGGTTTATATCACTTACTAGTCCATACTTGTTTGTTAAAAGACCTACCAATACATCAATGCAATTAAGCAAGCAATCTTTTATTACCTACTTTTTACTGGACTTGGGAACAAATGACCAATGTACTATCATTTTCCCTTTTTGCTCGAGAACTCATTTTGAGGAGCATTTTTCAATGTTTTTGTATTTTTCGATATTTGAATGTTTTTGGAGTTTTTAAATTTCTCTGTACAAATTGAAAATCACAATCTTTTTGGATTTTTATATTTTTCTCCCACTAAAAACTACAAATAACAAAAATAAGAAAGAATGAAAATAAAGTGATTCAACCGAGCTGTTGAATATCTGTTAATTTTTTAGAACCGTTTATACCCAGCAAGTAATGAAAACGTGTTTTATCAAACGCCTTGGTATAAAGGTCAGCCTTTTGAAAATTCGTATGTATTTTTTCAATATCAATTAATTTCTTTTCAAAGCAATCACATATAAAGTGATAATGGATTTCAATGTGGTTGGTTTTCGAATGTTGAACCAAATTTTTGGTGAAGAAATAGCGGCCAAATTTTCAATATAAATAGGAGTAGCAAGAAACTTCAAACCGTAATCCCGCAGACGCTACTGGATCCAGAGAACCTGTGAATAGCAACTCGAGGCCGCCACTTACTCCGCTTCGGCTGTTGAATTTGAGACCGTTGTTTGCTTCTTACATTGCCAGGAAACAAGCCGGTTTCGTAAGAATTGACAACCCACTGTTGTAGACTTAAAGTTGATCTTGCATCCTCCGTAGTCCGAATCAGTAAAAGCGGTGAGATTAAACTTATCGTCCTTGGGGTACCACAACCTGATGTCGGAATTTCCCCTCAGATAATGTAAGATGCGCTTAACTGCCGCCAGATGAGTCACTCAGGGACTCGATTGGTACCTGGCACACAAACAAACAGCAAACATTATATCAAGACAAGATGCAGTCAAATACATAAGAGATCCGATCATTTCTCGATATAGGGTTGGATCAACGGTATCCTCCAATTCATCCGGTGATAAATTTTGACCCACGGGAAGAGGTGTCGAAGGAATTTTGCCATCTAATATCTTGAATCAGCTCTAGACATCGTTCACATATTTGGTCTGATGGATGAAAATCCCGGATTCAGACTGATGAACTTGCAATCCTATGAAAAATCTCATCTCTCTCATCGAACTCATCTCGAACTTGGTTTGCATCGTCTTCTCGAAATCTTTGCATAGGCTGTCATTTGTCGAACCGATAATAATGTCGTCCACATAAATTTGGACGAGGAGCAGATCATCACCAACGTTCTTGTAGAATAATGTACATTCCACAGTCCCCCTCTTGAAGCCACTATCAATCAAATGGTTAGCAAGCATGCTGTACCAGGCTCTCGGGGCCTGGTGGAGACCATAAAGAGCTTTGTTTAAGCGATAAACACGCTCTGGATAGTCAGGATCCTCAAAGCCGGGAGGCTACTTCACATACACTTCCTCGTGAATTTCTCCATTTAAGAACGCCGATTTCACATCCATTTGATACACTTTAAAGTTCTTGTAGGCTGCATAGCCAAGAAAGATACGTATAGCTTCCAGTCGTGCCACAGGAGCATATACTTCGGTGTAATCAATGCCTTCTTGTTGATTGTAACCCAATACGACCAATCATGCCTTGTTTCTCACCATTAGTCCACGGTCATCCTTTTTGCACTTGAAAACCCATTTAGTCGGTATCGCCTTCTTAACACGTTCGGGTTTGTCAATTAGATCCCATACACCTTGTAGTACAAACTGTTGCAGCTCCTCCTGCATAGCTTCAACCCAAGACGGTTCCTTGAGTGCCATTGTGACACTTGTCGGTACAATCTGAGATAAAAAGCAAGTGTATCGTGAAATATTAAGAATCCCTGATGAGTGCAAATCCACATAAGCACATACAATCGGATCCTCTATAGGAGATAAGTTACATTCAACCATATCGTCACGTATATTAGCTAATTGGTTTCTCGTGCGAACCCAATCGTTCACATCCCTAATTATCTGTTTCTGCGGATGGTTTGTGTGAATCCTTCATTAAGGATTCGCAGGCACAGATACATTATCACCAAGATTGGTGACATTTTCCTCTGCTGTGTCTAAAGAAACAGATGATGAATCATCTTTGACTAGAATAGGCTCGTTTGTTTCTTGAGCTTCATCCAATTGTAAAGAAGACGAATCAACAAAATTAGCATCATCGGAAGAGTCAAAAACATCATGAGATGTCTCTGATACGTTAGGAAAGTCATTTACATCAACGGATAAAGAACTTGGAATAGGAAGACATCTTTCTTCCAAATAAGATTGAATAAAGTCTTCAGGTATCACCTCAACCGTTGGTGTAAATGAATTAAATAGCCCATCGTAGTCGAACATCCAATCGGGACTAGTAACAGCAGGAGTTGTAGTGTAGCTTTGACAATCTACATGATACCATTCTTCTACACAACCCGAAGAGATGTTGAAGATTCGCTTCTTAGGAGAATTATACCTTAAAAAGTAACCCTCGAATGCCTTTTCGTCAAACTTCTCAGCATCTCTCTTCAGTACAGTACATGGACACCCGAATGGTTCCAAATACTTTAAGTTTGGCTTGCGACGATTTAGAAGTTCATAGCTTGTTTTCTTCAATTTCTTTACAGTTAATACGCGATTCAACGTATAACATGCCGTATTCACAGCTTCGTTCCATAATTGAACCTGAAGCTTAGAATCAGCAAGCATTGTTCTCGCAGCCTCTATCAACATTCGATTCTTTCGCTCAGACACGCCGTTTTGTTGAGGAACATACGGCGCACTAAATTCCCAATGTATTCACTTTTGAATACAGAAGAAATCCAATACGTTGTTTTTAAATTCAGTTCCATTATCACTACGAATTTGTCTCATTTTCAGTTTGTAAAGTGATTCGATCTTCGTGATAAGGTTCTGAATTAAAATAGGTGTCTGATCTTTCGAACTCATAAATAAGACCCATGAATATCTTGAGAAGTCATCAGTAAAATCTAAGCAGTATAAATCACCCGGAATACTAGCACGATTCACTGGACCAAATAAATCCATATGAAGTCGTTCTATTGGTGTGACTATCGAATTAATCGACTTGCACGGGTGTGACTTCTTTTTCTGTTTCCCCTTCTTGCAAGCAACGTAATGATCATTTAACCAGAAGTGCTTAAGGGTCACACCATCCACCAAATCATTCGAAATAAGGTAGTTCATCTTGCGTGTGTGGATGTATCCCATGCGTCGATGCCATATAATCGAGTCTCTCTCCGTAGCTTTGGAGACAAAACACGTTTCCAAGGGTAAAACATTAACATTAACACTCATGTCAAGTACATAAATATCATTTAATCGAGGTGATCGCATGACAACCATTTCTTCAGGAATTTTGTATCCCGGTTGAAGGATAACACACTCCTTGTCTGTGAAAATCGTGGTACATTTCTTATCACATATCTGCGATACACTCAACAGATTATGATCCACTTTTTCATAATAATTAACCTTCTCAACAGATTATGATCCACTTTAACACTCATGTCAAGTACATATATATCATTTGATCGAGGTGATCGCATGACAACCATTTTTTCAGGAATTGTGTATCCCGGTTGAAGGATAACACACTCCTTGTCTGTGAAAATCGTGGTATATTTCTTATCACATATCTGCAATACACTCAATAGATTATGATCCACTTTTTCACAATAATTAACCTTCTCAAACGTAACTGTTCCGTTTGATACTTCTCCCTCTTTAGTAATCATCCCACCGTTATTACCAGTATACGCCACATAACCACCCTGAATATCTTTAATGTTATTAAGAAGATCCAGGTTGCTAGTAATATGCTAAGAACAACCACTGTCCAATATCCACTTGTGACTTGAACCATGCCTGGATGAACTCTGCACAGAAAGGTAAAATGATTAGTTCAAAAAGGCAGCCTAAGCCTCAGTCTTGGGCTCTCCCTTTGATACTTTTGGAGATAAAGTTAAATTAACACTTTCATTCGGTACTTGAGAATAGGTGACGGATTTCTTGGTTTTTTTTCTTAAGGTAACCGTCACGTATGATTCCCGAATCAGTGTTTTTACAAATCGGTTGAGCACGGTCAAAAAATTTGTTTAATACATTAAAAGTTTCAACACGAACCACTTTCTTCAGATTGACATTTGAATACATTATAACACACTCATCAATTCGATTTTCTTTCAAATTTTGATTCATTTCAGTCTTTCGTGTTGATGATGACTTGATATCGTCAACCTTTTCTTTGCACTTCTTTGAAACATGACCCTGTTCACCACATTGAAAACACAAACGAGTGTCTGAAGATTTTGGAAGTGAAGCACTTGATTTGTTTTTAAGCAAAGATTGAGGTTTATCAACCTTGGAACTTTTAAAAGTTACTTTCTTTGAACTTTCACGTTTCAATCTCTTTTTATTTTGATAAAATTCCAAATTGGTGGAATTCGAAGAATCCTCCATTCCAGATGATTTCACAAATTTTATAGGGTTAAACTTTTTGACATTAGAATTCACTTGAACATTCTTACTTTTGATTTATTAAAAGTTCAGTAACTTTTGAAGTATCGCCTTGAAACACACTTTTAATCATTTTAGGATTCAGAAGCTTCAAAGGAACTTCCTTATCCGAAAATACTTTAGATAATCCTTTGATCTTAAAGATTTTCCCATTGACAGATTCAGGTTGAGGATTGATGAATCTCATCAACTTCTCATCAGACACAGAAGGCTTGTCTGGTTTTTGTACCTTAGGAGATTCCTTAAGAGTTTTCACTGAATCACTCGAGGATTTTGAACCATAAACTGCCTTTTCAAACTCCTCGGGTTCACACAAGATATGATTGTCAGAAGGTATGTTATCATTTTGACAACCACATCTGGTTCTGTCAATTCCTCAATAGAACTATCCAACTCATTTTCAGTAAAAACTGATTTACTTTCAATGTGAATCGGTTCTTTAGTTGTTTTAGTTGGAACAACATTTTCAGATTCAACAGTAGGGAGTTATATATGGTTCAAACAAAGGAATGCTACTATAATCTCCTTTAAAACGAGGAGGGATCTTAACATACCCTAAACCAGCTTTCCCATTTTTCTTGTGAGAATTATTAACTTCAATAATCTCATTTAAAAGAAATGAGGAATCTCGAAATTTTCCAAGTTTATTTTTCAGTTCCAAAAATTCATTTTCTAAATTGGAAATGCTGGTTCGGAGTCTAAGAATCTCCTTGAAATGTTGTTCAACGACTACAATCTTACAATTAACCTCAGCTTTCAGGTCATGGTTGCTAACAGACAAATTTTTAATTTTCAAAGTCGATTGTTCCAATAATTTGGATTTTTTTCTGTAGCATTCATTTACCATGAAATGCTCTTTTGTGAGAGTAGTGTTTTGTTGTAATGCTGACTCAAGTTTGACTTTGAGTTTAATACACTCAGCACACTCAGTTACAACAGGTGAAGTTATTGTCTCTTTTGATTCAGATACATTAATTGAAGGTTTAGGACATACCTCTTCAATCTTAGCCATACATGCAAAGGATTCGGTTTGCTCAGGAGCTGAAAGATCCGAATCAGTTTCAGAATTAGAGGTGTCACTTTCTTCAGATAGATTATCACCACTTGCATCTTTAAACTTTTAACTGGTTCAACCAAAGCAAGGTTTGCTTGATCTCACAAAAGTCGTTGAGACCAGTCTACACTGTCATTGGCAACAAGAGCTCGATTGTTGGTTAACTTATTCTGGTCACCATCTGATGAACTTTTCTAATTTTGATCATTCCCAGATGAAGTCTTTCCGGTAGTTCTTTCAGAATTGCGTGGACCTGAATATTCCTTCCTCGGTTTATCACACTCTTTTGCGAAGTGACCGAAATCTCCACAATTATAACACTTAACCTTCAGTTTGTCAAACCCAACTTGCGTGTTCAAGGTTGGTAAATCTTTTCCTGTTCGTTGCATGAATCTTTTCACCTTTCTGACAATCATTGCCATGTTCCACTTAAGATCCTTTAACTCAAGATCATCGGATCTATTTGATCATAGTCTTCATCAGTCAATTCACTTGTGGCTATCTTACTCCCAACGAGCTGTACGTAAGATGTCATCAATGCACAAACAAAAACGAATTGCTGCTCAGCTTCTTGAAGATTTACATTAGGCAACGAACTTGAAGAACTTGCACTTGAACCAGAATTAGCACCAGATGCCATGAAGCATACTTTAGGAGAACCATTACCATTAGTACCACTAGCAGACTCTTCTGGTGAAGTTTGTGGGAAGAATGCGGTGATTGGGACAGAGCTTGAAGAATTGTTAGCAGGCAATGAACCGCCATACAGAGAAGGGTTTTGATTCTGATTATCCTTCAAAGATGTTTGACACTTCAAGTCGAATTCTCTTTCTTCAATCTTATTAATGAATTGCTCAGCAGTGAGTTGATTATTTCTAAAATAACCATTCTCCTTTAACACCAATAAGAAAGTAGAATATGAAAGTGGTAATGCATTCTTCAAGGTGTCAATCTTATCTGACTCAGTCGGCTCAAGATTCACAGTAGTCATCTCCACAACTAGATGACAAAATCGATTTATCATCTCTTCTACTGTCTCATTTTTCAGCAAAGTAAATTTTCGAAACTGAAATTTTACGAGTCTTTTTTACTTTCAAGTGTATTTCCCAAGCTTCTAGTCTTCAAAGTTGCAAAGAGAGACACACAAGTCTTAATAGTGCTATACTGGTGAAAAATTTGTTCGGGCAACGCCATCGTGAGAGTAGAGTAGGCTTTGGTCTCACTCTTAAAATCTTTAATCTCTTGAGCTTCATAATGCTTTTGATCCTTTGGAGTCCAACCAAGTGTATCACTACCAACAAGTGGAGCCTTGTAGACTTCATCCAGAAAACGAACACTGCTTGGATGTATCGAACCCAAATATGCACGAAACCTCGTTCCCACCGAGCAAATTCAGAAAGCTTCAGGAGTTTTGGACACTTGTTATGAGTACCAATTTCGTTATCCAATGAAAGCATTTGCTGCATTAACGCATTCTGGGATGCTAATGCATAATACGTGGCATTTTGAGAAGCCATGTTATCACCAGTTTGAAACTTCAGGGACCAAACTTGTCAAATGTTGAAGATTCTAGTTACTGTTGGAACGAATGAAAACCAGTAACGAATGGGACCGTTCTAACGAAGGTTTAATGAATAGTTACTAAGTGAAACGAATGGCGAATGGTAAGAGTAACGAAAGTGAAGTCTTAGCGAATGATAAATGTAACGAATGTGATTTGAAAGGTTAACGAATGAAAACACATGAATAAAGTTCAGTTAACGAATGATCCGTTAGCCGTATGAAGTCAACTTAACAAATCAGTATTCAAACTTATAACGAATCAGTCTTCATTAGTTTAAACGAATCAGTATTCATCTGTTCAATCCAAACCTTTGTTCAAAAATGTCCAAAGTCCAAATGACACAAATCTTATATCATTCTCTTCGTATTCCAAATCCGAACCTTACTGTACTCATCCGCATTCACAAACAACTAATACTTCTCAATTAACTAGTTCGTAAAACATTTTTTATCGCCATTAACACCAATTCGAATTCTATCACTACACTTATCAATTTCAACCTAAATCCGAACTCAAACCTCCATAATCAGTCTCAATTACCTTCAGAACACAACTAATTACACTTATATCTATCCAATTACTAGTACTGAGAAACCTCTGTTTCAACGGAACTTAACTAAACATCAATTCCTATCGAATCATAGCAGAAGTGACTCAATACGTGATGAATTAACATAATTAAACAACGAAAAACCACGAAGATCAGATCAAATGGCTCTGATACCACTTGAGAGAGCCTTTATGCAGATCTAGATCTCGGATGACATCGCGTAATTTGTTGATTGTGTATACGATTAGGTAGAATACGCTTAAGTGTGTGTACTATGTGTGTTGAGAGGATATTTTGGCAGAGTAACGACACTAGAGTGATAATAATAAGAACTGTTACATTAACCATAATCTTACAGGGTATATATAGGGAGATGACCACATTCGTTAAGATATCCTTAACGAATGTGTCATTCGTTACATTAAAGATTAATGAATGAGACAACTCATTCGTTATACATTACACATAGTGAATAGCCCAACATTCGTTATGTCCCATTCGTTATGCAGGGTTAACGAATGGAGCTTACATTATACGAATGTGATACATTCGTTACGGGGTAAAAAATCCATCTTACAATAGAGCGAATGGGCATATTTACGTTAATAGCCCTTACATTATAAACTAATTATAATATTAAACTAATAAAGACCGAGACGACCAAAACGTCTATCAACAATCACCTCCTTTAGCATTCACCTCCATCATCATCGAAGCTATCGTGGATATTATCATCCACATCTTCATTGTCTCCATCATTTTCATCATCACTTTCATCATCATTCTCTTCATCATCATCACCATCTCCACCAGCTTGGTTCCAACAACACTTCCTGCTTGGCCGACTAGTGGTACAACCCGACCCACTGTCGCTTCGCCTCCCGAACCCATCACAGGTTTATCATGAACAGCAACACTTGGACCAGCAGTGTGTGGCTGCTCCAGTGTGCGTCTTTGAGGCTGACTTCCAACTGCTGAACACCGAATCAAGTCTATTTTCTAAAGCATGGAAGTCATCGTCCCGCATACCCATATGATCTGAAGCTGCTTGGTTTTGCTCACCTACTCTTCATTTGTCTTCAACTGCAGCTCGTTCAGATGATCTTGGGCATCAATCTTGGCTTGGATAGCCTCAATCTTGGTTTTGATTTGAGTGTTTTCAGCAATGAGTGTACCATGAGAGGATGACGATGCTAGCTGTCCCTCAAGCATAGAAACCCTTGAATTTGTTGCCTCCTTCTCAACATCCCATGCAGCAGTTGCATCCTCAATCTTCTTAATCAGACCTTCTTCAAGAATATTTGTTGCTGGTAGATTCTTCTCAAGTGTTTCTACTCTATCAGCCACCTTCGAGTTTTTGGAACGCTGATAAGCATTTGACAACGATTCTTGATTGAGCAACTCCTGTTGATGATTGATACGTGTTTGGAGATGATTGATCCAGGATCTTTAATTATCAATCAAAGCATTATGCATGTCCCGAGACTCCTCCAGAATCTCAACACGAGTCACCAACTTTGCTTTCTCCTTGGCATCCTCAAGCTCCTTCTTCATTTGAGCCTTGATATACTTGAGTAGCACACGTTCACGTTCAGCCCTCTTAGCGTTTGATTCCTCCAGTGCGAAGTTCCTATCGAGGATCTGATCAGCGTATACTGGAAGAGTCAAGGACTTTCCTTTGGCTTTGGGTTTTGGTGAGAGAATTGTGGTTGGTGGAGTGTCGGATAGAATGGGTGGTGATATTGATTGGAAAGCTAGGGCAATTGATTGGGTAGGCAGTGGTGAGGTTATAAAGGTTGGTGGCGTTGAGAATTGTGGTGGTGTGGTGGCTTTGGGTTGAGTGGTGGATGATGTTGGTTGTGTAAGTGAGGAAGCTGTAACGGTTTGGGTCCAAAGGCTTATGGATTTTATTGGTGAACTAAAGATGGATGAGCTGAATGGTGAGGTAGACAAAGGTTTGGTTGACTTTGGTTGTTCAGATGATGTTGTGGTGGGGAAGGTGGTAGGTTTCCTAAGAAGGTGGAAATGGGTTGGTCTTGTTGTGTAGGTGAGCGTTCAGGTGATTCATCAGGTGAGCGTGTAGCAAGGTCTTGGGTGGTTTGGATTTGGTCTTGATTCTGGTTTTTGGTTTCTTGTAGACATGAATCTTAATTTTTGCTACATTTAGGTCCTCTAAGGTCTTGGCTAAGGTCTTAGGGGAGGCAACGTGTGGATCAGGAGTACAGGAAGATTTACCTTTACTAGAAAGCTTGACAACGAGCTTTGAAGACTTCTTGGAGTCTCCAACCCTCTTCAAACGCTTTAAGGGCTGCTCTTCTTCTTCTTCTTCTTCATGACTAGAAGGACCACCCATAGAAGGCTTGTCGGCAGCCTTCCGCTTCAAATCATGCTTAGCCTTTGTATGGTCTTCAGGCTCTTCATCAGATGAGTCAACCTCCTCAGCTTCTACCTCAGCCTCAGAACCCATAATCTCCCCACTATCTTCTTCAGACTCATCCCCAGTAGTCTCTGTCTCCTCAAATAATCCAAACTTAGTCCCCGGCCTCTCCCCTTGATAAACATAACCCTTTCTCTTTGTGCTCAACATAATCCCAAACACCATTTGCCTGATCATATTAACGTGATAGGGCTTAGGCTATGTCTTCTTGCCTTTCTTCTCTTTTGCTGACTTGTGAGGTGGTCTTGGCACATTAGGGATCATATCATCCAACAACAGCTGTACAAACCGTGGATACGTTTGCCAACATAAACAAAAATAACATCCGAGAATAATTGTACTTCTCCCGGAATGTTAACGCATACATTATCCGTACCCAATCTACTCTCAAACTATCAAAACCACCACGTAGATCGGATAAGCTGTGAATAACTACGTGAAACAAGAACCGGCAGGAGGTGCTTCTTTTCCAAAGACTTCTAATCAGAGTCATATCCAATATCCCTCACAAATCCACCAAGCTTGGCCTTATCTCCCTTCTCAAACAGATAGTGCGGTTCATCCTTTATCACTGCTACAAAAATAGGTATTAGCCACAAATTTTTTGCTATGGAAAAATTTGGTCGCAAATTTTGCTATGAAGTAGCTACGGATTAGCTACAGACACATTTTGCTATGATTTAGCTACGTATATTACGTAGCAAAAAAAAATCTGTGGCAAAATCAGTAGCAAACATGATTAAGTAAGCACAACAAAAATGGCTTCATAAAATTGGTAGCAAAATTCGTAGTAAACTTGAGAAAATAAGAATAAAAAATGACTTCATAAAATGGCTAGCAAAATCAATAGCAAAAACATGAAAATAAATATTTAAACATTCATTATAAAAAGTTTTAGTAAAATACGTAGCAAAATCCATAGTAAACTTTAGAAAATGAAAACAGTGAGAAAGTTTTGAAATAAAGTTCGTTCCAAAATTGGTAGCAAAATTAAGAAGTATAATTATATAACTATTTTATTGAAATATTTATAGCAAAATCCGTAGCTAAATCGAGAAATCAAAATTTTAAAAATAATTAAATAAAATTTATAGAAAAATCAAGAAACTATTATGTAAAAACTATTTTAATAACTTGGTAGCAAAATCCATTGCAGTATATAAAAGTCGAATATTTAAAAAATAACAAAACTAAGTTACCCAATATACTTAACAAAAGAACTGAATAGGAGTCACAATTATTATAGAAGTTGTTTAAATAACCAGATCGACGATTGAACTATATATTTAATGGTCAATTTGTTGGACAGTTTGTTTGTACGTATGTGTGTGTTATTGCTCATTACATTAAATATGACTCACTACAACCCGTTATAATACAATATGGCGTAATAAAACTCATCATGGTCCACTAACATCTATCAAGGGCCAATATGGCCCATTGAGTTCTATCAAGGTTTATTATTGCCCGTTAAGGCATATGTGATGTACTACAACCTAATATAACCATCTGAAACCCGATATGGCATCATAAAACCCTTCATCATCCATTAAGATCTATCAAGGCACTATTTGGCCCATCGAGTTCTATCAAGGCCTAATATGGCCCATCAAAACATATATGACCAGCTACTGCTCGTTACATCTAATATGGTACTCTACAACCGAATATAACCGTTTTAAACCGAATGTAACATAATAAAACCCTTCGTGGACCATCAAGATCTAATAAGGTTCAATATAGGTCATCATGTCATATCAACTCCCGGTTTGACCCATTAAGACATATGTTATGTTATTGATCATTACATCTAATATGACTCACTACAATCTAGTATAGATATTCAAAACCCGGTATGACATGATAACACCAAGATTTGAATTAATTGCAATGAGACGTAGAGATCGTGGCATTGAGTCTTTCGAGCCTTATCCTATGTTAACTTTTTTTTTTCTTTGTGATATTATTGGTGTTTTTTTATTATCAAATTAATATGCGTTCATTTGTGTCTGTTTATATTTGTTTGTGATTGTTACTGTTCTTTAGTGTCCGGTTACGTTTGCTAATGTTCAGTAGGGTCTGCTTGCGCCTAACGAACAGACACGAAACAACACGAGTATGTTAAATTCCTTAACGAACGAACACAGACAAGAAATTTCGTTCAGCAAAGTGTTTATGAATTGTCTGTTTGTTTGACAAAAAACTTAACGGACGAACACGCTCAGTTTGTTTAAAAGGAGGCGGTATGTGAAATACTAAAGGCCCGCCAAAATGTTTATCAAAAAAAAAAACAGAGAGGGAAGGAAAGAAAGAATATCCCGTCAATGAATTTTCTGTTGTTTTTTTCGTTTTACAAATAAATTAAAGATTAAAATTTAGGTTTGGCGGTATGTGAAATACCAAAGGGTAGCCAATATTTTTAGGTAAAAAAAATACCGCCACTCCCAAGTTTTAATCACGAAATTATCCGTTTATCACAGTAACCTGTCACCAATATTAGCTGCTCTCGATTCATCGCCGGTTTGCTGCTCTCAGTTTTTGGTTCTTTGTGTCGCTACACCACCAAAGATAGCCTTGTATGTTAATTAGGTTTAATTCTGGTTTTTAGCCTCTGCTCTTATCATTCACAGTCCACACAAAACCTTTAGAAATATGTCAGTTCACATTTATAAACCTGGCAATCTTTACATTAGGGTAATTTACCAACTGTTGCAATTGGTTATTATGGTTTTCCTAATGAGTATATGATTGTTTGGTGAGTCTATTTCCTAATGAATATATAACTCTCTTCATAATTGTTTTTTTTTTTTTTTTTTGAAACTTACCGGTTAAACATCTTATGCTCTTAGGATCTCAACAAAACCCAAATCATAAACAAAAAAGAATTATCAACTGAATATATCATCAAGTTTATATCAACTGAAACTTACCGGGTAAACATCTTTTACTGTTTGATATAAACTTGGTGATATATTCAGTTGATAATTCTTTTTTGTTTATGATTTGAGTTTTGATATAAACTTGATATATTCAGTTGATAATTCTTTTTTGTTTATGATTTGAGTTTTGTTTAGGATCTTTTTTTATTGTTTGATATAAACATTGGTTTTGTTTAGTCTCTATGCATTAACAAGTGCTTTCATTTATGTATCTTAGGTCCCCGGGTATCGGTTCTTTGGTCCATAACAGCTCTTTATCAGTTAACGGAATATCATCTTCATGAAGTCATAATAATGGTAAATTAACTTATTCATTGTTCACTGCTCGTAGCACTTCTGTTTGCAAATTAACCTACTAATTTATGCTGTGTTCTAATTTTTAGACGGTTTTGACATGACAAGAAAGTCGTTTGGCCAATTGATTATGTGAATCTTGTTGACACTGGAGTTAAGGCAACTATATCATATTTTTTCTTGTGTCTTTCGAATAAATTTATTTGTAGAAAGTAAAGCTAGTTATTTAGTTATGAATGGATTGATTTGGCTATGTTTTTCATAAACGAGTCAAATGGGTAAATTTTTGGAAGAACAAAGCTTTTAACTTTGAATGGTTATCTGGTAGAACACTTAAAACACCAACAATTAACCTTATCTAATATATAAGGGTGAAGAGAGTGCAACATCGCCGACCCGTATATTGTGTTGATGGGTGCACCATCAAAATCAAGTATCGTTAGTTCCTTTTCACTGGGAGAAGTGTTTCCATGGCTGACTCGTATAAGGTTTGTATTCTTTTTTTAGAAAAAAAATATATATAGAGTTGGTCTTCTTTTGGCCCCAATGTTTGAATTTGTGAACTTTAATTTGAAAAGATAATTTAGTTAGAAAAGTTGGAGTTTAGTATTGAACTCCACCTCTAGACTTACACTTTCTAGCTCATTTCAATTATTAGGGGTGCTTATGGTTTGGTTTTTTACTTTTAGTTTTGGTTTGATTTCACGGATGGTTTTTCATTTTTACTTTCGGTCGGTTAGTTGGTTTGAAAAACTTCAAGCCGTGACAAACGATTTGGTTTGCAGCTTATACCAGAAACTGCAAAAATGGCTAACTTATAAATTGGTAATACACATTTACATATTTGCAAATTTTTTTTGTACAATTTTTTTTGTATAGTACACTGAACATTGTTATGCTATTAAGTATGTGTGATTTTACTGGTGTAACAGTTAGAATGGGAACAAATATCAGAGTTGGAACGAGAAAATGTAGAGAAACGTACCCCGTTGGAGAAATTTGAAGAAAATGCGAGATTGCATGCTAAAATGAATGAGAAACTTCAACTATTCTCATGAAACAAAACTTTCCATCAAGTTAAGATATATGGGTTTATGTTGAATTTCAGTTTTTATTGTATTATTTTTTGGATGACTTAGATCTTTCTTGTATTATATTTGAATATTTTATGAGATTTGTTTTGGTTATTTATCTTTGATATGATATTCCATAAAATTTAAATATAATGTTTATAGAGAATTTATAGCTAAATCGTATGTAATTCGTAGCAAAGTTATGCAAATATTTGCAGCCACATTTGTAGCAAAACTCATACAAAATGTATAGCTAAATTTCACAGAAAAATTGGTAGCAACAACCATAGCAATTTTTGTAGGAAGGCTGTAGCAAAAGCTTTAAATTTTGGTAGCAAACTAGGTAGCTAAAAAAACCGTAGCAAGATTACGTTTATAAAATCTTAACAAAATTCCATAGCTAAAAGTCCATAGCTAAAAAAACATAGCCAAATTCCGTTGCTAATAATCCGTAACTAAAAGTCCGTAGCAAACATTTATGTAGCAAAATCCGTAGCTAATGTAGCTAAAATAACGACGTCTCTTTTTGTAGCTAAAATCGTTGCAAAAGTTCAATTCCGCAGCAAAAATTCGTAGCAAACAAGTTAGCTACGAGACTTGTACCTGCGGACCAAATCTGTAGCAAATCCGTAGCAAACAGGGTGTTTGCTACCGAATAGCTACCAAATTGACCGTAGCAAATACCTATTTTTGTAGTAGTGTATCTTCAATGCACGTCTAATATCACGCTCCTTGATCATCAATACTTTTCCAGCCACCTTGGTGATAATAGATAGAGAATCATCGGCTGCCTTTGCGTTCACCAAGAATTCTGTAACCCACTTCGTATAAATGGCTGGGTTGGCAGAGATAGCATACTCCAAAGGTGATTGCCCGAGCCCCTTAATCATGGAAGTGAACACCTTGTCTTTCTTCTTCTTAGGTAACTCAAGAGGACAAAATAGATTATGCTACTAAAATCAAACATTAAGATCATGAGAATCATCAAATGTAACTAAATTAGACAAAAGATAAGTTATATATTTACATTTAAGCATGTACATAATGGGTTGTATAAATATATACTTACACTTGATTTGTTATATACAATTCGTTTTAATAAGTTAATAAGTCCATAATATATTGTTTTTATATGTCCATCTTGGTCTTAAAGTCAAACAGTCCTTATTCAAAACAGTCCAGTAGCAATCCAGTTTTAAATTTATGAAATTTTGCTGTGTATAAAATTAGCATGGAAAGAATTGGCATGACCCTTATTCGCTTCGCATGGTTGTGCGGAGCAAATCTGATCCCATTCACTTCGCATGGGGATGCGAAGCGAATAAGAAATTTGATTCACATTGCATGGATTGAGCGAAGCGAATAGGAATTTTATTCGCTTTACATGTTTCATGCAATGCGAATAAGATCTTCCCATTCGCTTCGCATGAGCCATGCGAAGCGAATGCTTTCCCTTGCAAATTTTCTCCTCATGCGAATGAACACTTTGCCCCTTTTTGTTCCTTTTGCTTTCCAACTAGTCGCCTAGACCCGAATTGAAGTTCTGGAGAGTTTTAGACCACATCGCTTTTATATACACCTTCAATCGGAACTTGAAATGTCTGAAAAACCTTAGATCTACAAACTTTACAAACCTAACACTAAAACTAAGATCTAATGATGATATTCATGGTCTTGAAGCCTGATAACAGTTTTATGACCCAATAGTACTAACAAACAAAGGATCAACCACTTAGATCTAACCGACGGTTCAGATGAACCGTCGCTCAGATCTGATGAAATCCAGATGGAAGAATGATATACCGAGGGAGTGGGTTCCATATTTGTGATCAATTTGTGATTATGAGGCTAGATCTTGAAGGATTGTTGAAGAAAAGTTAGAGTTTGAAAGATAAAGTAGAGAGAGAATGAGAGAGTATTTTGGTAAAGTAAAAGATGAATAGTGAAAGAAATATTGAGATTTCCTTATATATAGGGTCAGCCTATCACGCGATAAGGTCAAAACATCACGAGTATTTACCGAACATACGCTTTCAGTCTTCGGTCTTTAGAATTGTTTACAAATTGAAACCGAAAAACATTTACTCACCGAATCCAAGCACTTAGTTGTTTTTCTAAATTTTCTTTTGTCGGTCCATAGCTCCTAACTTTTGCATAAACGATCTCTTTGACAAAATAAACTAAAGTTAAACAAAAATAAATAAAAAATAAAATTAAATTAAAATTAAAAATTGAAAAATAAAATATTAAAATAGATAATATTTTAGAAATAAAAACAAAATGTCAGGACCGAGAGTCAGGTGCACACCTTAGAAAGGTCGAAAAGAACACACAGACTCAATAACCCAAAGGCCTATTGAATATCCTGGCGGAATCAGGATATCCAATGGATGGGAATGAAGGCGTGATATAATAATAAACGAAACAATAAAGGATAATCAGTTAAGAACAAATACAAAGACAACAATTCACTGTATTAAATGCATCATTCAATGAAACAGTAAATGGAATGTCTAGGGTTTCGTGACAACGGCGGCGGTACGAGGAAACAAAAGGGAATATTCTTTTTGGAATGTTTTCTCGTAATCCGTGTGTCGCATTGTTATCCGTGCCCTAAATGGAAACCTAGGACCCTATTTATAGACCCTGACATTCCTTCTAGAATCCCTAAATATTACATAATGAAAGACAAAACAAATACAACTGTAAGAGTCTTTGAGCATGATAAGTATCTTGCTCGAGAAGACTCATTATGCTAGGTATGCTCTATGAGTATCTTTGAGCATACTTTACTTAGAATAGCTTCAGTGAAGATATTCTCCTCCAGCAAGCTTCATTCCTCTTGACCAATCCATGCTTTGCTCGAACTAGTCCAACGACCAAGCTCATTCTTCTTGATGTCTTCAGTCTTGTCTAAAGATACTTATTGAACAATATTTAGCATGCTCGGATGTAAATCTTGCTCGGGGGACTGAACCATGCTCAAAGTCCTTTCTTTGAACATATAACATCTTCTTATTGCATCAATGCTAGTCACCATGTGCTCGAACATCCTGTGCTCGGAATCACTTAGTTATAACTTGAATGATCAAGTTGTTTGCTCGATTGGCAATCCATACTCGATAGAAGAGCACTCTTGCTCATTTAAGTGTAGCTTTCTTGAAGCCTTAACACTTAGAAAAATTAACCACCAAAGGTTTTGAAAACCTTTCTCGAGGTAGTAAACCATGCTCGATCGTCCAAGCTTGCTCGAAATTCATACTTAGCTGATTTCCTGAGGAGGTTGAGAAGATTCCAATCTTCCTCATCGAAAATCCGACTCAACACAAAATAAAATAAAACAAAAACAAAACAAAATAATAATATTAGAGTTACATAAAGAAAGGGAAAAGGAAAATTAATATTAACTTAATTTACATAATACTTTTAATTAATAAGTCTTTAAAATTTACAAGGATCGATCGCGACATGGAATCATATTAATTTGCAAAGTCCTAGATCGCGTTTCCATTTTGACATTATTGTGTCACAAGTTCATCATCGATTGTAGATATGTCCACTTGTTTAACTTGACAACTGTTTTGATGTCAATGTGATACATTTGAAGCTCAATTAGGCAAGGTGCTTATGTGGTCCTCACTTAATCAAACGTGTTACCGATTCCATCATACCTCAGGCTTAGTTTGTGTTAACATGTCACCTCAACTTGACTTAAAACTTTCTTCTTTGATCACAGTACTCTTATTAACATAATTGACAATTTATTTTTGTACACATGATTCGATCTAGAAAGATTAAAATAAAGTAGAAGTTCAGGGCCTTAACACTCAGGTCGGAGAATACCGTATTATCGCGTAGAGAAAGTCCAAGGCTTGAACAAAAGAAAGAAAATAAAACAAAGCAGAAGATTCAGGGCCTTAATAATCAGATATTGTATGACTAGAAACATAGAAAGTCCAAGGCTTGAATCAAAATAAACGAGGAAATAAAGCAGAAGTTAAAATTCCTAGGACTGACTTTCCTTGACTCTTTTTCTTGATTTTTCTTTTTCTTTTCTGACTCTTTTGTTTTTCTTTTCTTTTCTTTTCTTGACACTTTTCTTGACTCAATAAAATTGAAAATTGACACTGATTTTCATAAGATAACAGTGAATAGGTAAACAGAGGCTTGGGTATGACATGTGTAATTGCATTTAAGCCTTCACTGATATTACTTTACTAGAATAATGAAACCGCTTCATTAACGTATAGCCACTAACACTGGCAAGGATTTAAGTTTATATCACTCGACATTTACTTGTTTGTCAAGTCTATCTACACATCTATGAGTGATCTTGTTGACTTTTGATATACTCTTTTCATGCGATAGGATCATCACATACCAATGTACTATCATTTTCCCTAAGGTCGGATCAAATTCTTAATTTGAAATTTTAAATACCCGACTCCCTCTAAACAGGAGCTCCCTCTAAACGGGACAATTCCTTTTGGATTTTCTTAAACATTCTAAAGTTGAAACATAAAATAAAGTAGGAGTAATGATGAAATTAATATTATATATAAAAATTTTAATAATAAATTCTTTTTGATAAGTCAAATGACTTGATTTTATTTTTCTTAAAGTAAATTTAAAATCTTTTTGGTGAATTAAAGTTAACTCATTTTCTCCCTCTAAAATTGTGACATGTTTGAAAAATATTTACAATTTTAAAATAAAAGATGAAAAGTTTACTCAAAAGAAATCATGCCCAAGGATTCAATGAGATATAAAAATCGCGCACGACTGAAAGCTTTTGTAAAGAGATCTGCAAAGTTAAAATCAAAATGGACTCTTTTGATATTGACAAGCTTACGATCAAAACAATCACGAATGAAGTGCAATCGGATGTCGATGTGTTTTGTCTTTGAGTGCTGGACCGGGTTTTTAACAATTGCAACAGCAGCCTCATTATCACATTTGATCGTGGTATCAAATAAATTCAAACTGTAATCTAGCAGCTGATGCTGGATCCAAATGACTTGGGAACAGCAACTGGATGCGGAAATGTACTCGGCTTCCACAGTTGAGGTAGACACAGTGACTTGCTTCTTGCACTGCCATGAGATCAACCTATCTCCCAGAAATTGACATCCACCAGATGTTGACTTTTGGTCAAGACTGCATCCCCCATAATCATTGTCAGTGTAGGCATGAAGTTCCAAGGGGGACTCTTTTTGATTCCAGATTCCCAATCGAGGTCTTCCCTTGAGGTATCTGAAAATACGTTTGATAGCAGTCATGTGACATTCTCTCAGATCAGATTGATATCTATCACACTGACAAACAGGGAACATAATGTCTGGTCTGCTTTGCAGTGAGACACATCAGTGAGCCAATCATTGACCTATACAGATGTTGATCGACTGGCTTTCCCGATGGATCAGAAGTGAGAATCGGTCGTGTAGTGATTGGTGTCATAAACGCAGATGAATCCTTGAACCCAAACTTTTGAACAATGTCGTGGACGTACTTCTACTGATGAATCAAAGTCTCATCCGTCTTCTGTTCAACTTGTAAACTATGGAAGAAAGTCATTTCTCCCAGAGAACTCATCTCAAATCGCTTTTGCATGACCTCAGAAAACTCCTTGCACAGATTATCGTTCGTAGACACGAAGATGATGTCGTCAACATATACTTGGACAAGGATTAAATCATGACGGAACCTTCTTGACAAAGAGTGTTTGATCAACAATGCCTCTTTTATACCCCATTTTTCACTAGATAATCAGACAGTGTGGCTTACCAGGCACGGGGTGTGTGGTAAAGACCATAAAGTGCCTTTTCAAGACGGTAAACGTGGTCAGGATGATTCGGATCCTCAAAACCTGGAGGTTGCTTGACATAGATTTCTTTTTTTTTTACTTTTCCGTACAAGAAGGCTGTCTTCACGTCCATTTGATAAACTTTAAAATTCATGTACGAAACGTAGGCCAAAAAGATACGTATTGCTTCTAATCTGGCCACAGGTGCATAAACTTCATCGTAATCAAGACCCTCATGTTGTGAAAAACCTTGTACAACAAGTCGGGCTTTGTTTCTTACGATAACCCCCTTGTCATCCTTCTTATTACGGAACACCCACTTTGTTCCGATCGTTCTCTTATTTTCTGGTTTCTTGACCAGTTTCCAAACATTTAACTTCTTGAACTGCAACAGTTCTTCTTGCATGGCGTCTACCCATGAAATTTCCTTTAGTGCAACTCTGTAGTCTTTAGGTTCAACCTGTGAAATAAAACAAGCAAAAAGACACCTGTTAATGTTACCAGAAGTGCTAGGTGTTTGGATACCGGCTGATGGATCTCCAATTATGTTCTCAGTCGGATGTCTTCTATGAATCGACAATTAAGGAATCGATTCGACATGCTCGACTGGAGTTGCCTCAAGTTCAACAGACAAGCACTTTATGAGATGGAAAATGGCTAGCATATTGACAGGAATATCCGTTTGAGGTACATTGACTTATTGCTGATCAACCAGATGTTCCTGATTAATGGGACCATCCCATAGGTTCTCATAAAAAGGTACAACAATGGCTGGAACTGATGTAGAGTCATTGTTGTCAGAAGCTTCATTTTGAGCTGTTTCATTATGAGTAGCCTCTGCATTTGTCTACTCGGCAGAACCTTGATTTTCTTCTTGAGAGGGAGGTGTGGGAATTGACTCAACCACACTAGGTTCGATTGGAGGATTTTCTGCATGATCAGTCTGGTCATTCTCCACATTGTTTGCCAACATGTACGAATTAGTATCTGAATCGGTAGTGTCTTCGATTGTGTGCATATCAGTAGTGTCTGTAGTTGATGGCACTTCGTTGACCGCAGCTGGTTGATTAACCATGGGCTGAACATTCAAAAAGGGTGCAGGTGCAGCTACATGAACATCTTCCTGACCTCTTAACACGGCATGCATTAAGATTGACTGATCATCGTCAGTATGGACAGGTGTAGAAACAACAAGAGGAGCAGGGGAAACAACAGGTGTGACATACATTTCCCGAAACTGCTTGAACAGACCTTCATAATCAAACATCCAGTCAGGACCTGTATGTGCATATGTGGGATTCGACTCTTGCTAGTTAATATTGTATGACTGAATGATCACTCTTGCTCGCTTGTTATATACACAATAAGCATTCTTGTCTGCTGCGTTGCCAACAAAGTAATGCTTATCCACCTTTTCAGCAAATTTTGACGTTGAAGCAGCATTATTTTGGAGCGGAGTGCACGGACAACCAAATGTTTTGAAAAAGTTGACTCTTGGCTTTGTCCCATAGTAGGCTTCATAAGGAGTCTTGTTTCTTTTCTTGTTTAGCAACACACGGTTCTGAGTGAAGCAAGCAGCGTTTATCGCTTCACCATAGAAGATCAAAGGACGCTTGGAATATGATAACATGGTTCTTGCAGCCTCAACGGGTGTTCTGTTTCGTCTCTTAGCCACCCATTTTGTTCAGGAGTGAAGGGGGCCTGAACTGATGAAGGATCCCTTTGTTGTGATAGAAATCATTAACTGCCCTGTTGCAAAATTGGGTGCCATTATCGCTTCTGATACACTTAACCCTCTTATCTGTCTGATTCTCCACTAACACAATAAATCTGATTAGAAACTATGCTGTCTCGTCCTTATGCTCAAAAAGAAAAGTCCAACTTCAACGCGAAAAATCGTCAGTAATAACCGGACAATAGGATTTTCGTCATATTTCCAATGGTTGAATTGGACCAAAAAGATCCATGTGTAACAGTTGGAAAATGGAATCTATGGTATTGACGGTTTTGGATCTGTGAGGGAGTTTGTGTTGTTTGCATTTTGAGCAAGATAAACATTTTTTAGCACAATGAAAAGACTTGATAGGCAAACCCCTCACATGGTCACCTTTAACCAACCTATTCAAGTTCTTAAAGTTAATGTGACCCAAGCGTCGATGCCATAATGATGAGTCGTTCTATGAGACCTTGGACAATAAACATGAAGCAGTACGCATTGAATAATTGCTTCTCATGTCCAGAATGTATGCATCATTATGCCTTGGAGTACGCATCAACATCCATTCATCCAGGAGTTTAAAACCTGGTTTTAGAATAAGACACTCATTTTCATTGAAAAGGGTAGAATAATGCTTATCACAGATTTGAGACACACTGAGGAGATTGTGATTGAGTTGCTCCACCAGATTGACATCTTCAAAAGTCAAGGTTCCTTTTAAGACCTTTCCCTTCGTTGTTATTTCTCCTCCCACATCACCAGCAAAGGAGACATGTCCGCCATTGAATGGTTTAACATCAAACAGCAGTGACTCATCTCTAGTCATGTGCAGCCACTGTCCAAGTACCAGATACTATTGACAAGCCTTTTTGACTGACACTACACACATGAACAGCTAGTTAGCAGTGGGGTCCCGAGACTTAGTTTTCTCTGGAAAATTAAACAGAAAATCATCAAGTTTAATTTTATGATTTTTGAAAATATAATTTTTTGGTGAATCAGAATCTGAAGTGCAATCCCTCGAGGAACCTGAATTTTGATTTCCTCGGTCCTGAAAAGGTTTTCTATATTGCCTTCGTTTTGGTTTGGGTCTACCACAAAATCCTCTGAATTTCCTTTTGTGAAAACCTTTGTCAGATTCTTAGGCTTTTCAGCTTCTAAACCCTTTGCCAACCTTTTTCTTTCCCTTTGAGTTAACCAAAAGGGTTTCTTGGTTTTTTGATTTCTTTTTAACTTTGTTACCTTCTCACTGGCAGAGGTGCGAGTTTGATTAGTCATTTCCTTAGGTTTAGAACTAACCTTAGGAAATGACTGACCAAACGTACTATTCAAATCTCTTTGTTGTTGGTGCCAGTTCTTGCAATGTCTTGTAAGATGAGAAGGATTTCCACAGACAAAACAACATTTTCTTTGGTTGCTTTTATAGACATTCTCTGTACTGGAATATGAGTGGTATGATTGAGAAGTTGATGCAGGTGAGTTAACATGTCTGTAATTGCTGTTTGGCCTACATCATAACTTGCATGAAATTTGTTAGAATGTCTAGGTTGACTACGAGAGTAATAGTAGTCACTATCTAACTGATTATATACTTGAGGATTCTTATGACAATTAGTGCTTTGTGAAAATGATGCTTTCATTGGTGGCACATATTTATTGGAAGTACTTGGTTTTTCATTTTCGAAACATGATTTCTAATTATAGCAATCCTCATTTACATGATCAGTTGATGAGAAACTAGGAAGACTTTGTTCCTGAACCTTGTTTTCAATTGTTTCATAAAAAATTATTTCACAATCTGAATCTGAGGATGAACAATCACTTTCATTAAAACAACATTACAACTTTCACTAGTCTGATTTTCACAAAATACATAATTTGATCCAGTCTCCAAATTTTCTAACATTGATTCACAAACTTTATTACAAACTGGGTTGTTAATTGATTTCATTAGTTCCACATAGGACTCAAAACGTTGTTCTAAATCTCCACTTGGCACACAACCCATGTTAACTTTCCAACATCCACTTTTTTTACATTACCTGCTTCACAAGATACATTGACATTACATTCAACAGATGTTACAACTAGAGCGGAAGTTTGTGAAGCTGGAGAAACAAATTTTACAGGTTTTGGTATTCTACCAACTCCATATGACATTTCTTCCTTTGGAGAAGTATTGCAACTAAAGTGGGGTACGCTTGTATAATTATCATTTAGAAGAGGAGGTACAGCTGTATAATTATACCCTAGCCTAGCCTTTAGTTTAGTACTTCTCTGAGCTTCAATGATATCATTCAACTGATTTGATGTTGATTCAAATCTCTCGACTGTCTTTTCATGTTTCTCAAAAGCTTATTTATTTATAGAAACTTCATTTTTCAAATTTTCATTTTCTTCTTTCAATTTTGAAAGTATGATTTTGTAATATATAAACTCTTGTTCAGTTTGAAAAATTTTCAGTCTGAGATTTGCAACATCATCACGATGAGTTTTAATCTTGTTAACATAAATTTTATCAGCTTTTACATACTCAGCATTTAATTACTTTAGTTTTGAAATTTCTTTCAAAAACGCATCATGATTATGTCTATAAAAAGCAACCTTGTAAATGCAAGCTTGTGTGCATAGATTTTGATTTACCTCATCACATGGTGATGAGTCTGTTACTGCAGCTGAGGATGAAAATTCTTCATTGTTTGAGGTGAAAGCCATGCCAGCCAAATTCAACGGATTCTTCAACTCTTGAAATTGTTCATCCCAATCCATACCAACTTGGACCTCTGTTTGAAAGACAAGGGCTCTTGAGTTTGAACTTGAATTGCCCTTGTGTGGATGACTTCCGATTCTTGGAAATGAAGAGCTTGGTTTTTGACCAACATGTCTTTTCCCATCTGACTTGCTTTCCTCTTCATCAGAAACTTCGGTTACTTGAATGTCGTTTGCTTGTTTGGGAGGATTTGTGCAGTCTCTTAAGAAGTGACCCAATTCATTGTAGTTGTAACACCTGAGCTTTTCTTTATCAAAACAAATTCTTTTCTTGTCAGAGTCCTTGAAGCTTCATGAAATTTGTTGCCCTGTGTACTACCATTGCCATTTGATATTTGATGTCCATCTTCTTGAGATCCCTTTTTTTTTATATCATTTAGATTTTTTTTCTCAAATTGTGGAGGCAAAAGCTTTCCTTGAAGTAGCTCTTCATAACTTGATAGAAAAGCATGCACCAATGCAATGTTTGAGTCATTCAGCAGTGGAAGTTCATCACAATAGCTAGAACTTTGACTTGGCTGATTCTTTGGAGATGTATTTATCCCATGAACTTTTAAAGCTTGTTCTACTGCATTATCAACAACCCTCTGTAGTGAGCTGGAACTGGATGACACTGACAAATTTCCAGTGGACAAGTACACTGTTTTCTGAGGTGGCATTGATGAGGAGTACCTTGGAGTAGTCACTGGGTACATATTCTACTGGGATTTGCTTATGAAAGCAATAGACATTGTTGAACCCGCGTTCATTCCAGCTTGATTAAGAGAATTCAAATGATTGTTCATTCTCATTTGTTCATCCATCTCAAAAGACTTGATTGTAGATATCAATCAGTGGTTGAGATGGCATTCAAGTTTGTGGTTCTCTTTATGGTGACTGTATTGGTACTCTAGGTGTATGGTAGAGAGTTCATCAGTTTGTGGTTGACTTCAAAGCTCATAATACTTACTTCAGCAGCTTTAACTCTTGCTAGCAACTTTTCAAACCATTTGATTAAGTCACTCATACTTTCTCCTTGACGATGATTAAACATATTAAATTTTCAATAATTCCCTCTTATTATCTCTAATTTCAGCGTTTCCTTAAATTTTCTCAGCTAGGCCATCCCATAACCCTTTTGCAGTAGTATGTTCATGAAGAGTTTCTGTGATTTCATTTGAGAGGCAAACTATTAATGTAAGGAATGCTATCTTGTCCTGTTCTATCAAAGTCTTATCATCATCATTATAACTTTCAACTGGCTTTGGTTGTGGTCCATTAGCAGTGATTATTGTAGGAACATGAGGACCCACTTCATAACATCTCATCAAATCAGAATCAGTCAAAGCAGTGAAATTCATAAACCTCTATTTGAAGTCAACAAAATTGTCTTCCAATGTCATGAATTTAGAAGGTTTAGTGGTGGTTCCTGCTTGATTCTCAAGCAGCATGACTCTTCAATAACTCTGAGTCTATGGAAGTCATGATTTAACACAAGCTCGAAACACCGAATGGTTTCAATCAGAAGAGATTTCCCAATAACATAACAAATAATTCGCAAAGGATGCGAATAGAAAACAATTTCAAATTTGCAAGTGATGCGAATAGTTTGAATGCGAAGCGAATAAGGAATTTTATTCGCTACGTATGTAAAGCGAATTGTTTACTATGCGAATCAGATTTTTATGCAATGCGAATTCTTTGTCTTGCGAAACGAATTCCGATGCGAAGCGAATACTTTCTCAAGCAACGCGAATTCTTTTGCGAAGCAAATTCCTAGGTGATGCGAATTCTTAGGTTATGCGAATACACAAGCGAATGCGTATACTGGTGCGAATGCGAATTCTCTTGTTGTGCGAAGCGAATTTTGGTACGAATGCGAATTCTTTTGTTCTTTTAGAAACAATCTTTTTGGGGATCTGTTCTTGTACTTCACCAAATCTGTCAGATTTTGTCTAGGGTTAGTACACCAACTTTAAAGTACACGCGAATGCGAATTCTAGAACACCATTTTTGAATAACTTTTGAACTTTATTTCTTGAGTTTTAAACACTTTTGTTGTTTATGATTTTCACTAAGAACACTTCTAAACCATTTTGTAGATCTTCACACCTGAATATTTTTGTATTTTTGTAGTTTTTCTAGACAAGGACCCGTAAGAACAAGTTCAAAACACCACTTTCTTTTTATGCACTTTCACAAGATCAAAACCCAAGGTTGTGATCAAAAACCTCAACTAGTTGAGCCAAAGCTCTGATACCACTTGTAGGTCCTCTAGATGGATCTCGCAACTTGACTTGGATTAATCTGTGTTGTTGGTTAGCGGATATCACCGACAACAATTGGATCTCGGATCTTAGTTTTTTTTATGTAAAAGAGAGTAAAGATGAAAGGTAGAGAGAGTGGGTCGAATCAATTGATTTTCGGGTCCGGTTTTGGGACCTACAAATGGCATCAGAGCGGGTCGAATCAATTGATTCAACTTTGTTCTTAATATTCGGGTTCTATTTCCGCTATTACCCGAACTGAGACATTAATCCCGTTGAAGTTTGAAAATAAAGTAAGAAGCTTGGTAATAAAGTTTGAAGATCTGAGAAAATAAAGGTGTTTGAAGCTGGTCTTGTTTGCAGATCCGGATTCGTAGCCGTTTTAAAAAGATAAGAGGTCGGTGACGACTAATGACGATGATAACTGATGGTTGTCGAGGTTTAGGTAATTTCTGCAGGTGGTTATAGTGGAAGTAGTGACTGGGGTTACGAAGTTAGGTTTGGTGGCCAGAGCTCCGGAGAATGATTTTCCGGCAGAAACATCGGCATTGGTTTTCCGGCGAAGGCAGGAAGGAGTGGCGGCTAGGTCATGTGTTGGACGACGATATAAGATGAGTAGGTAGCGGCGTTTGATGGCTAGCCGGCTGGATCTGATTTTTCCATCGAAGAGAGCCAATCACCGCTGATACAATTTTCCGGAGGTGTTTGGAGTGTAAATGGCCGGTTTACGATTTCCCGGTAAGAGGGTGACGACGTTTGATGGTGACGGTTTTCAGATGAGATGTTGGCGGTTGGATGTGGCCAGAAATTAGATTTATGGTGGCGGCGCCGTCGAATATTTTGGCAGGTTTAGTGGGTGGCGGCTGGTTGAGATGGGTAGGGTTTTATGATGGAAACTCTTATGTTGGGCTAGGTTGGAAGTGTGGGTTCTTATTAAAAATGAAGTGTTTGGGCTATTTACTTTTAATTGGGCTGTTCTAGTTTTTTGGGTTTATTAGGCTTTGACTGGGCTGCTTAGTCTAGCCATATTATTTGTTATGGGCTGGCTGAATTATTTTTTTGGTGGATAAATTCATGTGGAGCCGGTTCATGTCGAGTAAGTCATTTATGTTTCTTGTTGACCAAACTGGAGAAAGTCAAATTTTTCGGGTTTCATCATTATTGGACCGTGTTCAAAGCATATTATTTGTATTTTATTTTCAAGGCGTTCGAGAATTGGATCCTGAAAACGTGGGCTATGAGCATCCGAGATACTTATTTATTAAGGTGATAATTTTTGAACTACTTTTATTTAATAGGGAATTAAATTGTGGGATTCGAGTATCTGGGATACTTATTTATTAGGGGTGAGCTGCTTAAATAATTTCATTTACGGAAATAATAAATTTTGTCATTTGATCGTTTTCCCCCGTATTTCGTCAAGCTCTTCTGAACCTATATTGCTTAAGATCTGAGATGGATAAATAAGCGAGAACGTCTTCATGAATGAATTAGGTGGATCATACCTTGAGGGGGTGATTGAAGAAGCTTCGGTTATCGGGTGATTTGCAAAAATGCGAGACACAGTTCGACGATGTTTTGAGATCACAAGTCAAGGGGGTGATTGTAAGGCCAAAAATGTGACTTGCAATATCAAAGTACGAAACCCGTTATATATTTATGGTCAAGTTAATAATTAAAGTGGGTGAGAAATCCGGATACGAGACGAGAGCATTGGTGCACACATTTAGCTTCAATGGGGAGAGCTTCTAGATTACTTGTATTGTTTAGCTATACACAGAGACTTTATTGGCATATTTATGTGTGTGTTTTCCATTGTGTAAATCATCCACCCATGGGGACCTCACCTTGGGTGGGTTGGTTCGTGTTTAATATATTAAATCTTTCAACCGATAACGAGATCGTTCCTATACTTTATTTTATCTTTATATTATGTTCGGTCATTTGATCTACCTCACCCGTCTCGAGCACTTATCAAGAACAAAACCGTTCGTTGTCGGATCCATTTTCGGGACATATACAAAACACATTAGTAGCCGTTCCTGGTTTCCAGCCCAAATCATCCAGAACCCTTCTAATCCAAATGGCCTGACATTTAGCACTAGTTGCAACCACATATTCTGCTTTTATACTAGATAAAGCAACAGTTGATTGCTTCTTTGAACTCCATGTGACCGATCCACTTCCTATGGTGAACACTTGTGAAGACACACTTTTTCTATCATCCATGCATCCCGCCCAATCACTGTCTGAATAACCAGTGAGTACAATCCTTCTATCATCTAGTGATCTTTCACACCATATACCAAACTTTGAAGTACCTGCCAAGTATTTCATAATTCTTCTAACAGCTCGCATGTGAAGCTTGGAAGGGGCCTGCATGAACCTTGACACATAGTTGACTGAGAAAGACATATCAAGTCTGGTGTGTGTAAGGTATATAAGTCCTCCCACCATGCTTCTATACAAAGTGGGATCAACCTTATCATCACCATCATCTATCAGAAAGCTTATAATTGGAGTTCATTGGAGTATTTTCAATCTTGGAATCAAACATACCATATTTCTTGAGCAGTTCTGTTGCATACATTTGTTGTGACACAAATACCCCTTGGTCTGTTTGGTTTATCTCTAAGCCAAGAAAATAACCGAGGAGCCCAAGATCAGACATTTTAAAGCTTGACATCATTCCTTGTTTGAATTCTTCTACAAGATAAACACATGAACTGGTATAGATGATATCATCTACATAAATGCACACATAGATAATATCATTTTTTTCAGTCCTTTTAATGTATTGTGTGGGCTCATTGTCATTTCTTTTGTACCCATTCTTTACAAAATAAGCATCTATCTTTGCATACCAAGCCCTAGGGCTTGTTTCAAGCCACATAGAGCCTTGTACAAGACATATACATGATCTTCTTTCCCCTATGCAACAAATCCTTTCAGTTGGTGAACATACACTTCTTTTTCAATACTTCCAATTCAGGAAGGCGGATTTCACATCTAACTGATAAATAGATCAGCCTAAATAAGTAGCAATAGACAACACAATTCGAATAGTTTCAAACCTGGCCACGAGAGCAAATGTTTCTTGGTAATCAACACCTTCCTTTTGGGAGTAGCCCTTGGCGACAAATCTAGCCTTGTATTTGATCACTTCACATTTTGGGTTCATCTTGGTCTTGTACAACCATTTCACACCAATAATGTTTCTATCAAAAGGAATTTCCACTAGTTTCCAAGTTTTGTTGTGATTTATAGCCCTTAATTCTTCTTCCATAGCCTCCTGCCATTCTATTTTCTTGCATGCATCAGTGTACAATTGAGGATCAGTAGTTGACAAAGCAAACTGACAGGATTGCAACATATCTTCCAGGTTTCTAACTTTTAGTGGGGAGTTACTTGTATCAGTACTTGCAATTATGGACCTTGCATTAGTTGGTGTGACATATGAATATGAGACAACATTCTCTTGGTTGAATTGAACCCATTCAAATTGTTTTGCATTGAAGAACTTGGATCAGTTGTTGAGGCTGATGGATGATCATAAGTAGCCTCATCATCTGATAATAGATCTTCTGAATCATATTCAAGTAATTGATAGCTTTCACTAGCAGTCTTCCCCTTCAAATCCCATTGAGCATCTTCAATGAATTCAACATCCCTTCTAGTTTGAATCTTTTTTAGTGATTGGATCATATTGCCTATAACCTTTAGTTTGGCTAGAGTAGCCAATAAAGATACATTTGTTAGACCTATGATCCAACTTTCTTCTTAGATCGGAAGGGATGAGACCATAAGCAAGACATCCAAAAACACGCATGTTACTCACAACTGGTTTCCTGTTCATCCAAACTTCAAATGAGTTTTAGTAACAAGTGATTTTGTAGGAGATACATTCAAAACCCTAACTGCAGTGGCTGCACCCTCTGCCCAAAAATAATTTGGGAGTTGTTTAGCTTTAAGCATGCTTCTTGTCAAATTAAGAACAGTTCTACTCCTCCTTTCAAATACTCCATTTCTGGAGTATAAGGAGTAGTTAGTTCTCTCATAATCCCATTGATTTCACAATAAACGTTGAATTCATGAGATACATATTCCCCATCTCGGTCTGTTCTCAAAACCTTTAGTTGATGGCCACTTAGCTTCTCAACTAAGGCTTTGAAAACTTCGAATTTAGAGAACACTTCTGATTTCTTTTCAATAAAGTATATCCAGCACATGCGTAAATAATCATCAACAAAATAATAGGAAATACTTACTGTCCTCCAAGCTTGGTACTTGCATTGGTCCACACATCAGAGTGCACCAATTCTAGTTTGTGTGAGGCTCTCCATGTATTGACATGAAAAGAACTTCAAACTTGCTTTCCCCGAATGCACCCTTTGCAATGTTCAAAACATTTTATGTAAGGCAGACCTTGCACCATGTTCTTATTGTGTAGGGTTTGCAACCTTTCATAGTGTAAATGACCAAATCTGAAGTGTCATAAGAGTGAGACACTATCACCTTTGGTAGTCTTAGTGCATGATCGGGTCTTGGAAGAATCCAACAAAAACATATTGTTGGGAGCCAACAATACCCTAATCAGTTCAGTCTGACTTTCCTTGTGAATAATAGAGCATGCTCCATCATCAAAGTGTAAGGAAAAACCCCTTCTCGTTTGTTGGCCTACACTTAATAGATTATATTCTAGTTTAGGAGCATTGTATACATCACACAAGATCTTAGAATTACCATCACTTGTTCTGATTTGTATATCTCCTTTCCCTTCAACTTGCACTTGTTTCTTGTCACCAAGATTTACGCTTAACTTGAAAGATTCATCAAGTCGGACAAACCCATCCTTAACCCCTATCATCTGATTTTAGCACCCTGAATCAACAAACCAAAGGGAGTTGTTGGTGTGTGAGTCTCCATTTTCCATCAATACGTAACTCTCATCTGCAAGTACATTGTTTGTATATGTAAGAAACAACATTTGATCTTCATTATCTGCTGGAGGGTCTTCATGATCAGCAACCACATTGCCATGTTGTTCTTCGTTAAACCAACAATCTCTTTTAACATGGCTAAACCGATGACATAAATGACATTGGAGGCCACAATTTCTTTCACCTGACCTTCCTCTTCCTCTACCCCTGAATAGACCACGAACCTTTCTTCTTTGGGCACTTGACCCTCCTTCATTAGTGATTCTTCTATTATTCTGCATGACTTGTAAAGCCTGCTCATTAGTTGCTCGTTCAGCCTCATTCTCATCAGTTCAACATGACATCCTTTCTTCTTGCGACTGCAATGATCCCATGAGTTTAACAGGTGTCAATTGAGTCAGACATAAGCCACCTCAATAGATGGCACCACATAATCAAACTTAGGGGTGAGGCTTCTTAGAACTTCTTCAACAATCTTTTGATCTGGTACTGCTTCTCCATAAGCCCTTTGTTGACTTAAAATCGACATAACCCTTGAAAAGTAGTCACCAATAATCTCTCCATTCTTCATAGAAAGGTTTTCGAAATCCCTTCTTAGCCCTTGCAACTTAATTTCTTGAACTCGAGAATCCTCTTGAAATTCAATTCTTTGGGTATCCCACGTTTCTTTAGCCGTGGACGCAGCTGCAATTCCTGAAAACAGTTGATCGTGTATACCTTGCTGAATTAGTGCCATCGCCTTGGCATCTTTCTTCTTCAATTCTCTGATCGCTTCTGCATTCTGTTCTGTCTCTGTGATTCCAGTTTCAAGTAGATTCCACAAGTCCTTAGACCTTAGGATAGTTTTCATGAGGATATTCCAGTACTCGTACCCCTCCCCCTTAAAGAGTGGAATTTGGAAATTGTTAGTGGGTTCACTCATTATGCAAGATCACTCGAACGTAATAGAAACACCTAATCGTGTGCTCTGATACCATAATGCTGGCAAGCAGAAGCAAGAATTAAGTCAGAACAAATGATATTAGGAAAAGGATTCAGTTTTGTTTTGAATTTGATAAACTATGTACATAATAAGGAAAACTAAAAACACTTTATATAGCCAAACTACAAACGGTAATAAAACGAAAACAACCTAACAATCAGGAAATAAACTAGCAAATAACTCGGTCATAGGATGGCCAAAATTATATTTATTCAAACTTTATACTTCATAATTTAAAATTCAAATGGATAAGCTTGTAAATCCTTGCACGTGTGAAATCCGGTCCCATGCACATGTGAATTATTTTCAACACTTTTGATTGAATCCTTTCTGTTGCAAGACCTAAAAAAAGCTCAACCCCCCCCCACACCTTTCATGACAACCTCAACGAGTTCCACATCAATGTTTCTTCTATAATCAAGCGCAACAAAATTTGCAAGGCTAATGGCTGCCCATTGTTGAACATCTATTTCAAAACTCTCTAATAATTTGCGCAAGAGATCAGGCCCCTTGATCGAGCCAGAACTGATGAAGCATGACAGAGCCAAAATTGGCCTACCGTAAAAAAGCGTGTGACACTTGAGCCAAAACTAGGTACACCCTAATATGTAGTTATCGATTTAACGATTAAACGCTTATTACGTAACGCTCGAACGATTAATTGAACGGGTCTGGTTATAACCTAGATATCCCGGGGGGCTATCTATAAGTGATATATGATTAATATAAGCTAATATATTAGTATTATGGCCTTAGTTCGATAGCAAACAAGTTAAACCAAAACATGCTCGTTTAACTACCCGCAATAGATTTAAACGCGAAAGATAGTTACAAACCAAGCATGGTATCATCCGTTAAGCAGAAAAAGAGATACCAAACACTTAGTGGGAATGCTTTAAGCAATCCGCGAAAATATTTTCGATTTTTACAGACAAATACTATCTTTTTCTAAATTTACAATAAATTAGTCGAAAAACACTCATTTTCGCATGTTTGTCATACCCGATATATTTTCTCGCCTAAAACCGAACCCGAAATAAATTTGGACTCGTCATTTCATGTCTGGGCATGCAAAGCAAGGAAGTGGCCCAAGGGGGCCCAATATGCTAGCGGCCGTAAAAAAGGGAAAATTACATCCTTAAGTTAACTTTATGTATATATAATATTAACATAGATATTTTCTCTTCATATTTTGAAATAATCTGAACATATCACTTCTGGTTCCTCCCAAAGCTCAAAAAAACGTAAGTTAATCTTAAATTTTTTATTATTAATACATAGATTAAACATGTTTAAATTCATATAAACATAGTATGATTACAAAAAATCATTCCTAACCATGAAAAACTCCTAAAAATGGTCCAAAAACATTTTTTGATTATACACATGGTTAGAAATCTGAATCATACTCTTTTTTTGGCCATAAACAGGGATTAGAGGGTTTAAACGGCGTTTTTACGGCTCAAAAGTTTGGTTTGTTACCCTAGCCGAAACCCTAAGTTAAGAGGCTTCCATATTGATGAAACATGCTTGTTTTGTGATATATGACTTGTATCTAGCTTGCAAATAAGCAAAAGAGCTTGAAACCTTGATTATAAAGGCGGAAACGAACTAAACCCGCTAAGGTAATAACGAAACACTCGATTACGGGCTGTTTAGGTTAAGGTTATGATGGGCATATTGATAGGTCTTGAAATTTTTCAGGGACATCAGGGACCTTATAATTGAGCGCCTGTTCAAAGTTGGTAATTTTTTGACCATCCGAGAATATTTGGCGAATTTATTACCGAATTGGGAAGTTTATTTAGAAAAAAATAGTTAAAATACTTAAAAAATTATGAAAATTTTTGGGGAACTCAGATTTGGTATATTTTGATCACACAAGAAATTTGGGAGCATTTGGAAAAGCCAAAGTAGGCTTTATGCATTTGCGTTTATATTTTTATAGTCGTTTTTGACACGAAAAGAATATTGAACAAAGTTGTTACATTCTAAAATTGATACAGATGGTTTTGGGATATAATTTGAGCATCCAGGAATTTTTGTAGAATTTTTAGAAATCGTTTGGTATAAACGAATGATTTTCGGGCTAAATATTGCAGGTAAAATGAATTCTTATAAATTAATAAACCAATAAATAATTACAGAAATATTTTTATAAAAATCTACATATTTTATTTGATAAGTGGCTAAATTTTCATAATTTAATGATTAACAGTTAATTAATTATGCTAAATTGAAAATTAAACAAATTCAATTATGATAAAAACCGGCAAGTTCGTGATTAACGAACCTGCGGGAATATCAGAACATCAAACGGAATAGTACTATTGGTTTGACAAACCCAAGCGGAATCGGCCTGGTTGTCGTGTCACATAGCGTCGTTTGCACATGACCATATTTATACAAACAGGCTATGTAGTGTTAGACATAGCTACCGCGGCATGTTGTGGGCGGAAAGGAGCCACAGTGGTTGATTGGGTGCGAGAAATTGATGCACGCAGCACAGACAGCCAAGGCTTCACTGTAGCTTAGCATAATTACATCATAAACATACAAGCAAACGTACTTGTGAACGTACATACATACATACTTGCGTATTTACAATCTGTGATTGTTGTACGCGCAACTGATTTCTTGAAAACCGTGAAAGTCACCAACTATTTGTAGTTGACCCATTTTAACATGTTTTTCAGGTACTGGATTGGATTAGAAAGTCAATGTGCTACGTGTTTGACTTGCGATCAATGCTGGGTGGATTGATGTAAGTGTCCTAGTAAGATGTAAAGCCGCTTAACAGGCTGGATTTAGTTTTTTATTACCTAGTTGTAACAAAGTTAGATTGATGTAAAATATTGTAAACGAGTTTGTATTTTTCTTTATAAACAATGTGGTGGATACCAGAGGTGTCTGTTATATTTCTGTTTTACGCATCCGCAAATCGCTCAACGAGGTGTGACAGAAGTTGGTATCAGAGCCATTGGTTATAAAGGATTAGGTTATCCCTTAGGGTACCTAAAATATAACCGAAGGTTCGATTAACTCTGGGAAAATAAATAATAATTTAATACTATGTACTGATGGATGCCAGGATGAACTTGTAGGGCAAGTGGGTTATTGTGGTCCGGAACATAATAACAGACTTGCTTGTACGAGGGAATTCGGGGAGAAGTCGCGGAATGTACTAGTAGATAAAAATGGCAACATATGTGTATAAAAGGTAATGCTGAGTATGTATATATATATAGAACATGCATACGTGCTTATCTGGAACAAGGTGTACGAATACGTGTACGTACTTTACTGTCGATAATACTAAGTCTCCGTGTAACGAATATTATATTCGATTATAATCAATATTAAATTAAAATTGTATTTTATTAAAAATAATATTATATTTTATCTTAATTAATATTGTACCTGACCATCATAAATAAAATATTTTATTTGGCCTTAAGAAATAATATTCTCTACTCTGATTCCTACTATTAAAAAAAAATAAAAAAATATTATTTTTATGACAAATTGTTGAACCGACAGATGTCGAGATCGGTAGCCTCATATCGGATGAAGAACCGGTGTTACCTATAAGCGAGAATATTGATAAAGCTTTATCGAGCCCAAATTGAATCTTATTGTATGATCGAACCATAGACCGAGCGTAAATTCAAGGCCCAGAAAGGAGTCGTAGAAGGTGTGATCTACATACGTTCATCTCAAGGGAACACAACACTTCTCGATTCGGGCTTAATCTTTATCTCATATATCAGTTTCTAAAAATAGACTGAACTGTTCTCTAGTCATCTTTCCACTTCCGTTGTTAAAAATAAACACTACTCCTACGAAAATACCTAGTAAAGAGTACGGTTTATCAACTTATAAGTATAATAACTATCCTATTGGATTTTCAATAATATAACAAATTGTGACCACCTACCTATATCATACACCAGCTATAAAAATAATAATTCCTTTATACCTCACCAATACCACCGACCTTGGTGAACCTTCTTAACTAATAAATTTTTCAAATCATCTGTGCATGAGTATAACCACTCCTATATTGTTGCCACTCCGATCAGTTTATCATGAAAGAGAACCCTCAAGCTCGTGGACCAATAATGTGTCTTGGCTTGTAGAGATCATACTTACTCCCAACTAATAAATTATCACTTTTAGTAGACCCAGCATGCTGGCACATACATAATGACCTGATAAAAGAATATTCTATAGTTACATTTAATAGCATTTAAAAGTCAAGAGAGTATACAAATGCCTCTCGACTATAGTATATGCTCTAAACTTGTAACGAACAAATTTCTACTTACGGGAGAGACAAGTTAAAGCAGATAACCAATAATGGAATTATATTAAAATAATTGTGGTACAAGTTGTGAACTATTCATGATTATTATACTCTATGCTCGGATAGATAAGGATAATAAGACAATGTTGTGTATAGTTTCGATACTCCATGGAAGCATTTGGTAGTGTGCTATTAGTACAAACACTGACCTTTACCGGGTTAAATTTACTTGTCACGGGATGACAATTTTCGATACATACATGCAAACAATGGCCTTATTAGGCTAAATCTATGTACTATCCATAGTATATGGATATATGATTTGATGTGGGTAATACTTATCTGCTATTTGAATTACCTGAATGTTAGCTAATGTGATTCTCTTCGCAATGAGTTATAGGGAAGATTACTTTTGTGTGAAGTTTAGTTGTTTATCATTATTGAATGGCCCTGAAGAAAACAAACAAATGATTTGAGGCAGTTGTGGCCGAAATGATTGTTCGGCAACTGCAGATAGTAACTTCTGACAATCGCAGCGCGATTCCCTGCCGGCATCAATACGATAATGAATACAAATCAAATGCCAAACACTAATTCGGTCGCGAATATTATTTCGCCGCCCAATACTAATTCAATTAAAAATGTTATTTTCTTGATAAATACGAACATCGTCACGAATAATACCCCCCACTGAGCACTAATGCTACTACCAATAATGATAATTTCCCCCACTAAATGCCATTGGAAATAAAAATCTCTTATCAAACACGAATAATAGTCGTAACAGCAGTGATCATTCACAACGGGAA
The DNA here is from genome assembly GCF_021521415.1 of Bidens hawaiensis. Lineage (NCBI taxonomy): Eukaryota > Viridiplantae > Streptophyta > Magnoliopsida > Asterales > Asteraceae > Bidens > Bidens hawaiensis. The sequence continues at coordinate 180,247 of NW_027491950.1, forward strand.
TACTCGTTTAAACAAATTACGTTGGTCAAACCTATAAATTCTAGTGGTCCTAGAAGAATATATGAGTTAGTAAAAGGAATCGAAGTGATAAAATCTGTTATCAATACTAGAAATTGATCATCACATATGTGATAAATAACGATTGTACAAATTTGGGAACAAGAGGCAACCAACCATATGACTTGGACAAAACTTAAGACCCCTTTATAAAACATTTTCATCCAAGAATTGAAATCTAGAAATTATAATACAAACCCGGGAAACTGAAAAAAAAAGGTGCAGATTAATTAGGATACATGAACCATTTTAACGATCTGGTCTAACTAGTGCCATAGTTAGTAGCCCCAGAAGTAGGAACTTTAATTAATTCAGTTACCACTAAATCTTTAGAAATGCCATGACACAAGCCGGTGTGGTAGCTTGTGATTTGGTCAGAAATAGTGTTTTGAGAAAATTCGGGAAAATCATGTCGTATAAAACGAACTAATCACGAAACAGGAATACCATAACTACAGCAAATTAAACGTATGCGCCCTACAACTCAAAACGATACGGCGATCAACCTTAGTTCCAAATGAAAAATATACAATGAACCTTCGCTAAAGAGTATGTCGAATAAAGGCATGTCATAAAAGCGGGAAGATTGGATACTATGCTTGTAGCCGTGCAACCATTATGAACACTGTAAACCGACCGTTCTAACCTCACCACTTACAGTTATCCCAATAGTAACCAATTTGATCACAAACTATGACAAACCCTTATGTTTACTATGAGTGTGGATGCACAAAACGCTCCAAAAAGAAATTTCTCAAATTAAACCAATAACGAATATCGATGTCTAACTCGGCTAGAGGCCGTGATTAGTGATCGGACACGATAAAACACGATAAGACTTAAATGTGGTGAAGGGTACATCTATAAGTCGTGATTAATTTGCTTCAAATTCATTTGATATAGGTACCGATAGAGGTCTTATTCCCACTAACTTCTTATCCCCGATAAATATATCGGTTAGTGAACTAGTAGACCCCTATGCTATTGAATTCACTAACAGAAAACATATAACTGTTAACCAAATACTCCAAAGCTGTCCTATTATCCTAAACAACCAACCATTTTTATTGACCTACTCCCGGTATAGTTGGGAAGCATCGATGTAATTGCAAGTATGTGCTGGTTAGCTACATACACGGCGGGAATTGTGTGTAATGACTAATTAGTTAAAATTCCCTTTCAGATAATGAATTGATTACAGTACAAGAAGAAAAATCTAGCACTATATTACTCCTCGTGTCCCATTTCGAAATGTAAAAACTCTTACACAAAGGAAATATGGCATTTCTGGAGAACATAACCATGAAAAACCCCAATGAAACATATAGGGAATATCCCCGTAATACTCGAATACTTCAATATCCTTATTGATGAACTACCCGAGAACTAAACAAAAAACACTATCAAAAAACCGACATCCCCTCTCATGATTCGACGATTTGATCAATCAACTCCAAGGAGCGAAGTACTTTTCGAAAATCGACCTCCGGTTCAGCTATCTTCAAGTTAAGATCCAAGAGGAAGATGTTTCTAAAACATCGTTTCCAGCTAGGTATGGTCATTATGAATCCTTAGTTATGCCTTCGGACCGATTAATACACCCGCAGTTTTCATGGATCACCCTAACCGAGTTGTAAACCGTACCGTGACAAATTCATTATAACGTTAATAATGATTTCTTGATGTGTTCGAAAACCAAAGAGGAACATGAACAACACTTATGATCAATCTTGGAGGTGTTGAGACAGGAAGAATTGTATACCAAGTTGTCCAAGTATGAATTCAAGCTACAAGAAATATGATTCTTAGAAAAGGTAATTAGTTGACGCGGAATTCACATACACCTAAGCGAAACTGGTAAGTATCAAGGTCACCAAAAGAAATTCGTCAAATTTGGGATTAGCTGAGTATTACCGGCGCCATGTTGAAAATTTTCCGGTATAGCCCAACCCATAACCCTCTTAACCCAAAAAGAACGAATTTATGATTGGATAGAAGAACAAAATAAGGCTTTTCAACTGCTGAAAAAGTGTAGGTTCCCAGCCGGATCAACACAGGATTATCTCGTAACACGAGGGTGCGGAATCCCCTACGTATACGATACGAGTGTTTAAACGAGAGACACGTAAAGAAAATATGTAACACGTAGGACAAAGGTTACTTTTTTATTAGATGTGAATACCAATCACACAGAAAAACTGCCGCGGCTTACAAGATGAACACCCAAAAAAAAAAACCCTAGCAACTAACGGCGCAAGTTAGGTTAATATATCACGACAACTTCGCCTAACACCCTAGGCGAAGTTGTCCCTAACTTCGCCAGAACATAAGTTCACCAAAACCAAACCAAACTAACTAATTTATCAAGACAAAAGAAACATCGTAATGATTACAGACACGATAAACTCGAGACAAATGAACTACTGGCACAATGCACCAACAGCCGTACCTTGGCAGTAGCTTCATTTCTCTTACATCTTCGTCTCGTCTTGTAATCTAAAAAGCCGTACCTTCCATCTTCAAGCATGTACACCTTGTCTCACACACACTGAGACCACTCTTTGATATTTCTTCGCTTCATCTTTTCAAACAGAAATATAAAAAATCTTCTTTTCGTTTAGTACCTGCAAATCAGCTTGAGACAAATTAACCAAGTGCATAGGATCATACACCCTTAAGATCTCCTGTTCATCTTGATCTTCCATCACGGCTTCAGCAGTCTGGCAATCGACATACCACCATTTAAGATCTTTCAACACATCTTGAGGCATAGTCTTCATTGGAACCTCTTTCATACATCGAATCGGTTTGTACTTCATCACCATCCAGGGCTTGCCATCAGCCCGCATTCCTCGATCTGTATCTTCAATCAACTTCCCCTTTTGAGGCTTCAACAACTCAAACTTTTTCTCCTTAACAACTTCACTCCACACTATTTTACCAACCCAACTAGCGAAGTTGTCCCCACTCCTATTAATCAACCTTAAACGAGCCAAATCCTTCACCTCACACTCAGGTAACGTATTGAACGATCTCAACTTCTTAGCAAAATACTGAATCCCATCATATCTTTTCACCACAAACACTTTTAGCTGATCATCATACAACCAACAGATAATACCTTTTTTCGATTCAGCATACCCTTTACTATTATAACTCTTCTTGAACATTGTAGGTACCACTGGCTTCTTTGTTTTGATAAACCAATGAGCATATTCTTCTTTCCACCGTGGCTGTTCCTCCCACTCAGAATCACCCGACGCATTATCATCTTGACCCACACTTGGAATATCATGTTCATCTTGACCCACACTTGGAATATCATGTTCAACACTATCATCAGGTATCTCACCTTCCTCTAAGCCACTGTCAATCTCAATCTGTTCACCAAGATTTTCAATCTCACTAAGAGGCAACACATCTTCATCCATATCATCCTCATCATCCACCACAACAGTCCCACCACTTGCACTGCCAGATGGATCAGTAGCCTCATCATCCACTACAACCGTCTCGCCACTTGCACTGCCAGATGGACCAGTAAACTCCCCCTGAGATATGGAAGCTCCAAGAGTTTGTTCAGTTCTTGGCAGCTCACCACCTGCTTCTTTCGAAGCATTGGGATCATCATCTCTGTCCTCTTTCCTCTTAGTTCTCAACTCATCCTCTTTTCAACTGGTCTCCCCCTGAGATGCTAAGAACTGTTTAAGCGTATCAAAAAGTTTACCATGTTCAATAAGAAGAAAAGACTGGATTTGGTTCTCAGCCACTAGCCGTTGAATAGCTTGTGTCTGAATGAGATTAATTCTTGACTGCTCAGCCACTACTCGTTCTAGAGCCGCTATCCGTTCTGAATCTGACAATGAAGCATCAAAGGCAAATGACATGTGATAAATGTCTTGAGCATATGGCGGAGGGATGCCCAAAGTCACCATAGTTTCTGATGATGGTGGACTAGCGACCGGAGGAGGAATTGAAACAGTGGACCTAGCAGTCGCCATCACCGTAGATTCAACAAACATAGACACAACCTCAGACGGTGCAATAGTACGTTGTGGTAGAGACACAATCACTAGCATAGACATCACAACTGTAGATGTACACAAGATGGTGCTGACAAAGCCATCGTTTGAACACTAGATATCACTGTTAATGGATCGGATGAAGAGGGAGGCACTATAGACATACCAGATAACTGTGGAGGGGCAAATTGAACAACACTCGAGCTTTCACCAGCTCTAGCCCTCTTTAATCTACGGACCAAGGCATACAACTCCTGTTCATAATCCGACTCACTATCATCCGAATCTTTCGTCCGTTTTCCTTGAATCCTCTCTTGTGTAACCAGAACTCTCTGAGCTTCAGCATCCTCATCATTTGAAGAGTCAGATAAATTTTCCTCTGAATCCTCTCTTGAGGGTCGAGATTGTCCAACTGAACCAACGATCAAAGAAGATGGTACCCCAGACACTGCGATTGAAGAAACCCAAACTTCAGAGGAAGTACCAAAAATGCCATGCACTTCTAAAGAAACATCAAGATCTATCCCCTCTGCAGCAGATATAGCAGGATCTATAACCGGATCATCCAGTAAGGGAGCATCTTGAACAGGATCAACAGGAACTGGAGCAACATGAACCACAGGAGGTGGTTGTGGAATATCAGCTTGTGCCGGTGCAGGATCAGCAAATTCATCCTCTGGTGGAGCAACATAGACAGGATTCACAAGATACCCAAATAAAGCGGTGTCTCGGACGACGTTCAGGATTACTCCGTGCGCTCGATGATCGACATTGAGCAAAAATTCTCTTGTTTACACATTCCACAAAAGAGATAGGACGACGTTGTGGAAGATTAGGAGCAACATGATTAAGAATCATCTGTAAAAATCTCGGATACATTAAGAAACGCTCCCTATCCGCTGCCCGCCGCTGACGATCAATTTCGTAGAACACCATTTGACTGAAGCTAAATGGTTTATTATATGTCAGCGCGGTCATGGCAGATTGCATTGTCGCACCCATACCATCGGTTCCTGCTTTGCGGCCGGACATGCAAACAATCAACACATGCATCAAGAAACACCATTGATCCAATAGAAACCCCTTTCTGCGTTGTGAGTCTTCCAACGGACCAGAGTATCCCATACGAAGAAATGCCCCATTCCTAAAAGAGGCTGAATACTCAGTGGGGTCCTGAGTAGTTTCATCTCCAAACTATAGAGCCTCCTGTATCTGATTTGCAGAAAACTGTACTACCTGACAATTGACGGTAGCACGCATCACTGGAGGTTCCACTCGACAATCATATTCCACTGTGTTCCAAAACTCTTCTATATTTGGTAAAGAGATCGGAAGAGTTGTAGTGACAGCATAAATAATCCTTGATCGGATGAGAAACGTGATAATCTCCGAGTAATCATCTACTCCATGAGCATCTGGGTCCAATGTCACGTACATGTTGTGACTCGGAAAGAATTTTCTCCTATCCCCATCTCCTTCATCACCACCTGTACCACCCGCACCTGCTACAACAGCCATACCTGCAAGGCAAACGAATTAAGTTAGCTAAATGTGTAGTCAGGTTGTAACTTCGCCCAACATGGAGATAGCGAAGTTGGTTTCAGCGAAGTTGTAACCAACAGATCTCAAGCAGCGAAGTTATAGGAACTTCACCACATACGAACTTCGCCTGACGCAAAGTGCTGTAATCAAGATTCATTTCAGTTGCAATTATGGGCAATCAGAGATTGACAACAGGTATAAGAATGTTCGATTAAGGTCTCGGAGGGCCAGACATTTCTAAAACATTCAAAATCCGATGGGTATTATTGATTATTAGGGTTATTCAAGAGAACGGATCAAAAACCTGCATTACGGGACTGATTAACCAACAAAACAAGTAAATTATGAATCGATACTCGTCACTGCACCTTATTATCAGACAAGAGGCGGATTATATGAAGGTTGATCCAAAGAGATAAGTTCGCCGAGGGTTTAGAGGGTTTATAGTATTCTGTTTGACCAAAAATGGACCAGTGCTTGACTTATATACTTTGTGAAAAACCCATTGGCGAAGTTATGATAACTTCGCCCCAGTTTGATAACATCGCCAGACGCGAAGTTAATTTTAAAACAATTTGAAAGAAGATAAAGACCAAGAACGAGTAACCCTAGACTCTATGTTATTCACATAAGACAAACGTATAAAATAATATGAAATAAACATAAGTACAATAACATTGACGGGATCAAATTTCAGTCTGTAGAGAACCCAACATGTTTAAGAAAAGATCCGAACATGGAATCATACTGATTAAGAGGCTGTCACAAGGATCCATGTTCAGCATTATTATGACATAGAGAAACAGGTTGAAGGCAGGTATAAACTTAACATGATTCTCATTGCTTCAGTAATACGGATTAGGTTCAATTAGGCTCAAAATTTAGATGGACATCACTTAAGGAACTGTGATGCCTCCTATCTATTCTCATGGCGTATTTGGCTTTCCCCAGTTCACCCCTAGTTGACTTCGACCTGTAGTGTTTGATTTAAACAATGTACATTTGAGTCGGCTTCACAATCCTTACATCTTGCACAGGACTCAGTTGGTGCCTCATCCATGTTATTTTGGACTTTGTGAATTTCAAAGGTAATAGGGAGTCTGTTGGTGCATTGTGCCAGTAGTTCATTTGTCTCAAGTTAATCGTGTCTGTAATCATTACGATGTTTGTTTTGTCTTGATAAATTAGTTAGTTTGGTTTGGTTTTGGTGAACTTATGTTCTGGCGAAGTTAGGGACAACTTCGCCTAGTGTTCGGCGAAGTTGTCGTGATATACTAACCTAACTTGCGCCGTTAGTTGCTAGGGTTTTTTTTGGGTGTTCATCTTGTAAGCCGCGGAAGTTTTTCTATGTGATTGGCATTCACATCCAATAACAAAGTAACCTTTATCCTTAAAAAAAAAATAAAAAAAAAAAAAAAACCCTAGCAACTATCGGCGCAAGTTAGGTTAATATATCACGACAACTTCGCCTAACACCCTAGGCGAAGTTGTCCCTAACTTCGCTAGAACATAAGTTCACCAAAACCAAACCAAACTAACTAATTAATCAAGGCAAAACAAACATCGTAATGATTACAGACACGATAAACTCGAGACAAATGAACTACTGGCACAATGCACCAACAGACTCCCCCTTGGCAGTAGCTTCATTTCTCTTACATCTTCATCTCGTCTTGTAATCCAAAACACCGTACCTTCCATCTTCAAGCATGTACACCTTGTCTCACACACACTGAGACCACCCTTTGATATTTCTTCGCTTCATCTTTCCAAACAGGACTATAAAAAAACTTCTTTTCGTTTAGTACCTGCAAATCAGCTTGAGACAAATTAACCAAGTGTATAGGATCATACACCCTTAAGATCTCCTGTTCATCTTGATCTTCCATCACGGCTTCAGCAGTCTGGCAATCGACATACCACCATTTAAGATCTTTCAACACATCTTGAGGCATAGTCTTCATTGGAACCTCTTTCATACATCGAATCGGTTTGTAATTCATCACCATCCAGGGCTTGCCATCAGCCCGCATTCCTCAATCCATATCTTCAATCAACTTCCCCTTTTGAGGCTTCAACAACTCAAACTTTTTCTCCTTAACAACTTCACTCCACACTATTTTACCAACCCAACTAGCAAAGTTGTCCCCACTCCTATTAATCAACCTTAAACGAGCCAAATCCTTCACCTCACACTCAGGTAACGTATTGAACGATCTCAACTTCTTAGCAAAATACTAAATCCCATCATATCTTTTCACCACAAACACTTTTAGCTGATCATCATACAACCAACAGATAATACCTTTTTTCGATTCAGCATACCCTTTAATATTATAACTCTTCTTGAACATCGTAGGTACCACTGGCTTCTTTGTTTTGATAAACCAATGAGCATATTCTTCTTTCCACCGTGGCTGTTCCTCCCACTCAGAATCACCCGACGCATTATCATCTTGACCCACACTTGGAATATCATGTTCATCTTGACCCACACTTGGAATATCATGTTCAACACTATCATCAGGTATCTCACCTTCCTCTAAGCCACTGTCAATCTCAATCTGTACACCAAGCTTTTCAATCTCACTAAGAGGCTACACATCTTCATCCATATCATCCTCATCATCCACCACAACAGTCTCACCACTTGCACTGCCAGATGGATCAGTAGCCTCATAATCCACCACAACCGTCTCACCACTTGCACTGCCAGATGGACTAGTAAACTCCCCCTGAGATGTGGAAGCTCCAAGAGTTTGTTCAGTTCTTTGCAGCTCACCACCTGCATCTTTCGAAGCATTGGGATCATCATCTCTGTCCTCTCTCCTCTTGGTTCTCAACTCATCCCCTTTGCAATTGGTCTCCCCCTGAGATGCTAAGAACTGTTTAAGTGTATCAAAAAGTTTACCATGTTCAATAAGAAGAGATGACTAAATTTGGTTCCCAGCCACTAGCCGTTGAAGAGTTTATGTTATTCACAGAAGACACACATAGAAAATAATATAAAATAAACATAAATAAAATAGCATTGACGGGATCAAATTTCAGTCTGTAGAGAACCCAGCATGTTTAAGAAAAGATCCGAACATGGAATCATACTGATTAAGAGGCTGTTACAAAGATCCATGTTCATCATTATTATGACATTGAGAAACAGGTTGAAGGCAGGTATAAAACTTAGCATGATTCTCATTGCTTCAGTGATACGGATTAGGTTCAATTAGGCTCAAAATTTAGATGGACATCACTTAATGAACTGTGATGCCTCCTATATATTCTCAAGGCGTATTTGGCTTTCCCCAGATCACCCCGAGTTGACTTCGACCTGTAGTGTCTGATTTAAACAATGTACATTCAAGTCAACTTCACAATCCTTACATCTTGCACAAGACTCAGTTGGTGCCTCATCCAGGTTGTTTTAGACTTTGTGAATTTCAAAGGCAATAAGACATCTTGCACAAGAACTATAACAAACACCTGCAAGTCCCGAATCTGGATCACTGCAGAAGGATAACACAATATACGCAGGGATCAAGACACTAACGGGCTCGTGTATGACTGGGTAATCACTTTTCTGCCTATCATTCGGAGAGATATATGTGGAGACATGCACATTTCAAAATGACTCTCCACAGTAAATCGAGCAGATTTAATTTATATCACATTAACTTTTACGCATCATGGAAAGCTACCGTACCAAACAATGACTGTTCTAAAGTCTTTTAAGCCTAATAACTTCACATGTTAGACGCACAAAATCAGTTCATCTATCATTTTCCAAAGGTTGGATCAATTTTCAATTTAACATCAATTTTGAAGCTTCATGAGAAGCTATAGACTGAAAAAGTATATCATTTCCCCTTAAAAAAAATTATATATTCAGACGCCCCGATCACTTCTAAGTCTTTGGGTAAATGACTATCCCAAAAATCCAGTGGATTAGCAGGACCAAACACAAACACATATGTGTCCCTCCAACTTAGTGTAACTGACATAATTTTCAGCGAAGGAATAAAAACTCATCACAACCGCCCCGGTGGCTTTCAGTTATTATGTTAATGGCTATCCTTTGAATCTACACGTAGATATAAGGACCAAACATATTCAAGAACATGTCCTTCAAACTTGAGCGACCGACATAATTCTCAGCGATAGTGATGTTTTTTTTTTGTTCTTTAGAAAGTAAAAGAAAAAGATGGTTACTTGGGATTGATCATCCCATTAAGTTCAATAAGATTTTGAAAACGGGACCGGTCAAAAGCTTTTGTAAAAAGATCAGCAAAATTATCCAGTGAATCAACCTTTTCAAGCATGATTAATTTCTTCTCAGCACAATCCCGTATGAAATGATGACGAATGTCAATATGTTTTGTTTTACTATGTTTTACGGGATTGTAAGTTACTGAGATAGCAGCAGTGTTATCAATGCAAATAGGAGTTTAAGTGAAATTCAGACCATAATCTCGCATTTGTTGTTGTATCCATAGAACCTGGGAGCAACAGTTTGATGCTGCCATGTATTCTGCTTCACAGGTGGATATGGCCACTGAAGTCTGCTTCTTGCATTGCCACGACACCAATCTTCCTCCTAGAAATTGATAGCCACCAGTTGTTGACTTCCTGTTCTGGTTGCATCCTCCATAGTCTGAGTCTGTGTATGCTACCAGATCCAGTTCTCCTCCTTTTGGATACTAGAGACCCCATTTAGGCTTCCCTTTAAGATACCGCAAAATTCTCTTCAGTCCCTTCATATGTGACTCCTTTGGTTTTGCCTGAAAACGAGCACAAAGACAAATTGCAAACATAATGTTAGGTCTGGAAGCAGTTAAATACATCAAAGAACAAATAATAGCTCGATACTAAGTGGGATCCACATCTTCATCATTGTCGGAGTCAGCACCTAGTTTGTGGTTGACACAAATCGGAGTGTCAAACGGGGTTCTTTCTTCCATCTTAAAACGTTTAAGCACATCGTGAACATATTTTGTTTGATGAATGAACATGCCATCCTTCTTCTGATCTACCTGTAAGCCCAAAAAGAAAGTTAGTTCACCCATAGCGCTCATCTCAAACCTTTTCTTCATGGCCGCTTCAAATTCCTGACACATAGAAATCTTTGAGGCTCCGAAGATGATATCGTCCACATAGACCTGAACGAGAAGAATTCTTTCCCATTCCACTTGACAAACAACGTACTGTCGATCTTTCCTCTCACAAACCCATTTTCCAGCAAATAATCAGATAAAGTTGCGTACCAAGCTCGTGGAGCCTGATGTAAGCCATATAATGCTTTACTAAGCTTGTACACATGATCTGGAAAGTCTGGATCAGAAAATCCCAGAGGTTGCTCGACATACAACACTTCATCGACCTTTCCGTTTAGGAAAGCACTTTTAACATCCAGCTGAAACACTTTCATATCTTTGTGTGCAACAAAGGCCAAGAAGAGTCGGATTGCTTCTAGTCTTGCCACAGGGGCAAACACCTCATTGTAGTCGATCCCTTCTTGTTGATTAAATCCTTTGACTACTAATCTTGCCTTGTTCCAGACGATTACCCCTCTCTCATCTCTCTTGCATTTGAATACCCACTTCGTACCGATTGCATTCTCATCTTGTGGATTTTCAACCAAACGCCATACTTCCATTTTGTTAAACTGAGCCAGTTCTTCCTGCATGGCTTCTACCCATGAGCTATCCTTTAACACCATCTGATAGTTCTTTGGTTCAATCTGACTGATGAAGCAAGTATACAAGCATTCATTCATAATACCAGCATCTTTAATGCTTGCATACACACATGTGTTTTCTTCCAAGCTCCTTCTTGTTCGCACTCCATCGGAAGGACTACCAATCGCATTCTCTAGGGGATGATTCTTGTGGATTCTAGTGGTTTGGGCAGGACCAACCGCTAAGTCTTCTCCACGATTTGGAGAGATATCATTTGAATTGTGTTGAGTGTGAAACGGATTGATAAAGTCATCACCACTTGAAACAGCATGAGGTTCAACATTGCTTGACACATGAGATTTTTTTTCATTAAGCTGGGGACGATGCAGAATTGGATCATTTTCATCAAGTAGCATCTGAGTTGCCATCCATTCTTCTGTATCTACAAAATCAAAAGAAGGTAAATTAAAGGATTTGAATAATTTATCATAATCGAAAGCCTCTGCTGGTCCCATGCTAGGCTTTGGTGATTTGTAACTTGTAATGTCAGTGTTACAGACCACCTCAACCTTATTGTTCGATAGATTAAAGACTCTTCTGTTGGGTGACCCAACCACGAGCCAACAAGAATACCTTCGTCAGCTTTCTCACCAAATTTTGAGTTAGTCTTTAAGATCGAACATGGGGACCCAAAAGGTTCAAGACCTTTCAGATTTGGCTTTCGACAATGCATTAATTCATAACAAGTTTTATGTAATCTTTTAAAAGTTAAAACACGATTAAGGATATAGCAGGCCGTGGCAACCGCCTCAGCTCAGAACACCACGGGAAGTTTAGCATCTGCCAGCATAGTCCTGGCCCCCTCGATTAAAGTTCTATTCTTCCTTTCAGCCACTCCATTCTGTTGCGGAGTATATGGTGCACTAAACTGATGCTCTATCCCTTTCTGCAGACAAAACATTTCCATTTGATAGTTCTTGAACTCTGTGCCATTATCGCTTCTGATGAACTTGACTTTTTCCCCAACAATATTTTCCACTTTGGTAATCAAGTTAATTACCAACTGCACGGTTTCATCTTTAGCTTTCAGAAAATAAACCCATGAGTAACGTGAATAGTCATCAGTCACCACCAAGCAATAAGATGTTCCACCCAGGCTTTTAACATTGATAGGACCAAACAGATCCATGTGAAGCAAATCCAAAGGTGTGGCAATTGAGTTAACCAATTTGGAGTGATGTGATTTCTTGTGCTGCTTTCCTTTCTTGCACGACAGACACTGGTCGTCAAAGTTGAAATTCTTTAATGGAACCCCAAGTACCAGCTCATTCTTGACTATGTAGTTCATCTTACGTAGATGGATATGACCCATCCTACGGTGCCACAATTCCGACTCAGATTCTGTTGCTTTTGACAAGAGACACGAGTCTTCCGTCTCCATCTTGGTGGACCTCATGTCCATCACGTATGTATTCTTCTCTCTTGGAGCTTTCATCACAACCCAGGTTTCAGGAATCTTGAAACCAGGATGAAGCATGAGTGCTTCATCCTTTGTAAAGTGCACAGTGTAGTCTTTGTCACAGATCTGAGAGACGCTCAGAAGATTGTGCTTTAACTCTTCCACAAAATTAACCTTCTCCAACTTGATTTTCCCATTAGTAACAGTACCGACTCCAGAAATTCTTCCTCCACTTTCTCCTACAAAACTAACTCTTCCACCTTGTACAGCTTTCAAATCACGTAACAATTTCTTGTTACCCATCATGTGCCGGGAACAGCCACTGTCGACAACCCACATGTTGTTCACAGCCCTGTTCGACTGTTCCAGCACAATTAAAGGAACGAATTAAAAGCGGGGGACCCAAGCCCTTCTGGTCTTGGGTTGGTCAAACCTGTCGAACGGCATCCAACTCCTTGGTTGCCCAAAGTTCCATTGGGGGAAGTTTTCATTTGATCTGAATGGAAGATTTCTAGAAAACTGATTATGAGGCCATCCAAACATCCTTGATTTTCTAGCGTTAATGGATTCGAAGTTACCCATTCTATGATTAACTGGGAAAAAACGAGGTTGGTTTCTGTGAAATCTTAAATTTGTCCAACGATTAAAGTTGGATGCATTTGAATTTTTACCAGTACCAGTTTTTAAGTTCGTTCCATTTTCAGTTTTGGTTGGCCTCAAATTTTTAGATTTCTTCCTCTTCAGCGGACAGTTACTGACAAAGTGACCTACCTTGTTACATCGAAAACAGCTTTCGTTCGGACAATTAATTTTCTTTGGACAATCTGTGTCTATCCGAACATTCTTTTCAGAAGTTGCAGCAGAAGATGAAGTTGCTTCACTAACAGTTCGTTTCACATAAGGGGGAACGAATGGGTTTAAAGAAGATTTCTTTTCACTAAAAGTATTACTCTCCCCCCGTCTGAGTAACACAACTTCATCATCCACTCTGTGAATGTTCACAGACTCCTTATTTGTTGAATCTCGATCCACAACTGACGACTTTGTCTGAACCGATTCATTAATATCTTTATCTAGGTTCTCATGATTGCTCAATTTAACGTTGGTGTTGCTTGATTGAACTCTAACGGGTGAGTTGATGGAGCTGACATTTCCCGTTACTCTCTGATCAGGTTTAACAAAGGCAGATGGCTGATTACAAGGATTATAAGTGTAGTTATTGTTAAAAGGTGGTGGAACTTCATTGTATCCAATTCCTCTTATATCCTTGGGAGAACGTTGAACACTTAGGACATGATTAAGCATCATTGAGGAGTTCCTAAACTGTTCAAGTTTTTTGTTTAGTTCTACCACTTTCACTTGATAATCAGCTATCTGTTTGTCCTTTTCAGCAATAAGTTTGGTTTTTTCTTCCACAACTCAATAACTTAGATCGATTACTTGGATTTTCTCAGCTAATGTTGCCTTAAGGCATCTTATGTCTTTTTCACCAGCATTAATTTTGACCGAGTAACTGTTTTCCCTTTGTTTAGAGTAATGATGTTCTTCTTTTACAATTTTTAATTCTTTTTCCAAACTTACATACTGATCAGTTAAAGCATTTAATTGATCAGACAGTTTTTCACATTGTTCACAATGAGGTTTAGAACATACCTCTGAGAGTTGATCATTCACTTCTGCCATATATGCTTGATCCTCCACTGGTTCCTTGTCATTTCTTTCACTCACGATATTCACCATATTTGCTTGCTCAATCACCTCCTCAACTTTGATGTTCCAATTATATCCACCATTCTGTTGAGACACCATGTCTTTTATTTCACCTCCATTCCCGTTCTGTTGAGTAGGCCTGTTCTGACCCTGTTCAACTATCTCATTTGGGCACTCTCTCGCAAAGTGTCCATTCTGTTGACAGTTGTAGCAACGAACCTTTGACTTGTAAAATCCCAGTCTCTCTCCCACGAACTTTCGTCCAGTCTTCTTCATAAACCGTTTTACCCTTCTTACTATCATCGCCATTTGCCACTGCAGATCCATTTCTTCCATGTCATCAGCATCTATATGATCATAGTCCTCATCCAAGGTTGAAGGGTCAACTATCTTTCCTTTGATGTGATTCTCATAAGACGCAATGAAAGAGGCATAAAGAGCAAATTGTTGTTCAGCAGATTTTACACTCATAGGCATCTTTGAGTAATTTACATTTGAAGGACTAGTAGAAGAATTACTGACTGAGGATTGAGATTTTGAAGAACCACTTCCAATTGCTACAAAGCATATATCTCCATCCATATTCATCACCACATAACCATCTTGCGTAGAATTTGGTTCCTCGCCTGAGTAATAGGCGGTCGAATCTTTTTTAGAGCTTGAGTTTGCAGAGCCTTTTGCACCATACATTCCCGGATCCTGAACCTAATCAGTAGGCGTCTCTTTTCGTAACATATTAAGCTCATAAGTACGTTACTTGTTAACCACCTTCTCTAAATCAAAGTTATCAAATTCTTTATCTTCTTTCATCAGAACTGTGTATGTCTCCCATCTTGGTGGAAGAGCATCAAGAAGTTTTTCCACGATCTCACTCTCAGAATAATTTATGGAATAGTTGTCCAATTCGGTCATCAAGTGATACTATCTTGTGATGATGTCATCAAGTGATTCATTCTTAAAGTACTTGAATACTGAGAACTGAGTCTTTAGTAACTTTGTCTTTGAGTTTCGAATTCCGACATTACCTTCATAGCGGTTCTCCAATGCTTCCCACAATTCTCTAGCCGTCTTGTACTTTCTGAAAGTATGAAGAATTTCCTGAGGTAGTGCCATGGTGATTGCAGCTAGTTCCTTACTTTCTGCCTCGTACATTTTCTTCTCATCGTCCTCCATCTTATTATGTTTTTTAGTTGCTCACGTCCTTCAAACTCAGTTGTTGGAGGGATATAACCATCCTGAATACGTACCCACATATTTGCATCTTGATATTTCACATACTGCTCAAATCTATCTTTCCACGCAACAAAATCAGTGCCTTTAAGTAACTTTGGAGCTTTAGTCGCTGACCCAGCTTCAACTTCCATTTTCACCAGTTCAGTGATGTTTATTGACGTCATTTTAAACCGAAACAGGAGCTGGAACTAATCGAAACGGTATTCCTTGAAGGCTAAGGAAGTATAACTTTGCCTTGTGTTAACTTCACTTTCTTTTAACTTCACCAAATAACTTCGGCAGTTATAACTTCACCAAAGTATAACTTCGCCAATTAACTTCACTTTCTGGTAACTTCACCAAATAACTTCGCCAGTAATAACTTCGCCAAAGTATAACTTCACCAATTAACTTCATTTTCTGTTAACTTCACCAAATAACTTCGCCAGTTATAACTTCGCCAGTTACAACTTCGCTGAAACCCTAACTACAGGATGCGAGATCTGATTTTGAGCAGTGTTTTTCTTGTTTCGAATGATTAAAAGGTAGTATGGAGTGCGACGAGGGCAATATAATGTAGGAATGGACTGAACGAACGGTGTTTTACGTGAAACGATTTCGTGAAAAGTCTAGCGGAGTTCGTTTAACACAAGTGTGATAATCCCGAACCACACAATCACGAGCAAATGCTCTGATACCAATTGTAGGTTCCCAGCCGGATCAACACAGGATTATCTCGTAACACGAGGGTGCTGAATCCCCTACGTATACGATACGAGTGTTTAAACGAGAGACACGTAAAGAAAACACGTAACACGTAGGACAAAGGTTACTTTTGTTATTAGATGTGAATGCCAATCACACAGAAAAACTGTCGCGGCTTACAAGATGAACACCCAAAAAAAAACCGTAGCAACTAACGGCGCAAGTTAGGTTAATATATCACGACAACTTCGCCTAACACCCTAGGCGAAGTTGTCCCTAACTTCGCCAGAACATAAGTTCACCAAAACCAAACCAAACTAACTAATTTATCAAGAAAAAACAAACATCGTAATGATTACAGACACGATAAACTCGAGACAAATGAACTACTGGCACAATGCACCAACAAAAAGAAACGATGTTCAAACCCGATGCTAAGTCTCCCTGAAGGGACTGATGATCTTGTAATTTATTGGGATACATTCCGAAAAGGGTTAGAGTGCGTATTAATTCAGAAAGACAAGGTTACGATATACGCTTCCCAACGTTCAAAAGCACACGAGAAGAATTGTATTATCTTTGACCCGGATTATGGGACGATTGCTTTTACACCTAAGGCATGGGAATGATACCTATATGCCATTAAATGCACAATTTACATGAATCACAAAAGTCTATGACCTGCAATTGAATGATCAAAACTAGATATGGGGTAAAGAAGACGAGTAGAGTCGGGAAACAATTGTAATTGAGAAAAACCAATGCCTTAAGATGAAGGATTAAAGTTAAACATTAGAAAGTACGGGTATTTGAACGATTGTTTAGACAAACCCTATCAGGCATATTCATATCGCCCAAAAGAAAGCCTTAAGAGCATAACATTTAGAAAACAAAATTTTGTACGAGGTGACGGGTGGATTGTAGAGCCACCCTTAAATGTAGTAATTCTAAGTAAAACACGAACGTTTATGTGTTATTTCAAGGATTTAGGTTACTACCGTATGTGGTGCGTGTTTGAAGGTACAGGTGCTAAAAATGGCGATTCAAATGAACTTCGATGGAGAGGAACAAAGGACTTTAGAGTTGGTGATAGCAGTCAACAAGTCAAATAAGATCAAGTGTATTGGAGCTGAGGCTACCGTAGCTCACGGTAGCCACCGTAAGCTACGGTAGGGTTCCACCGTAGCTCCCTACCGTAAACAGTTAGAACCTACCGTAGTGGTTTTCAAAGCCACCGTAAGCTACGGTGGCAACCGTAGCTTACGGTGGGGCCTGCACGCTGGTGACGGTTACAACTCCAATTTGATGTTATAATGGGCTTTTGAGATCCTTTTCATGATATTCCAGGCTAGACATTTGTGGGGGGTGATTTTGGTGCCTTGAAATAATATTTTGGGTGATTTTAATTGAAGATTAACACTATAATCTTTGATTGCTTTGGATTAAAGATTGAATCAATGATGCCAATCATGTGTGGCTAAACCCTTTGGAGTTTCTCTTGGATGTAAGGTTATTCACAATACACTTATGTTTATTGTTCTTGAATTTGGATTGGTTATCTAATTATTAATGTTAGTATAACTATGATGTTTGTTTGATTGTTTGTAATTTGTCCATATCGTGTTAAACCTAGTTTCGTTCTATACGTTCTTGGTGTCATTGACAATTGAGATTTAATAGAAGGAATTAGGGTTAAGAACATATTGATTGATTAACAAGTAACAACCTCGCGTTCTAGTAATCCGAGTACTTAGTTCTTGATTAATCACAAATAATCACATTTACACAAAATCAAGATATTATGATTTATTCATTGAACTTTAATAAGAGTGTTGCGTGATAACCCGAATTCCAAGAGAAATACTTGCTTGATCAAATTGTTTACAACTTTCGTATTAGTTAATTTAGTTCTTAAAATCTAATCAAAAACCAACTTGAAAATTACTTCCTGACATTTTTATTTATATTAGTTTAATTGTAAGCTACTCAGTAACACATATTCCACAAACTCCTCGTCTTCGACACCCACTTACCGCTAACTAGTTAGTTGTAATTGGTTTATTTTTGCGCGAGTCTTCGACCTCGTGTCAAATTTTGGCGCCGTTGGCTGGGAGTAGTGCGCAACGTGTGTTATTTTTGTAGTTTTTGTTTAAATTGTTATTGTCAGTTTTACGCGGGTTGTGCTAGTGTGCAGGTACTCACAGGTATATGCATACAAGACGCTCTCGATCTTCATTACCGTTAGCATTTGATCCTGAAATTAAGAGAACTTTTCGTCAGAATCGGATTCTACAATGGGAAAACAAGATTATTGGGTCACCAAGCACAAAAAGTCGAACATCTGACAACACAATCATGACTTCGGAACAAACTTTACCGCCAATGCCACCATCCATTAATCCACTAAATCCACCATCCACCATTACCACCACAAATATCACAAGTGAAACTACTTCAACTGTATTTAGCTTTCAACCACCAGTTAACCTCCTACCCTTGACAAATTTCATGCCTATTCAAGGACAATCATCAAACTCACCACAACAATCATCTTTCCAATCTCAACAAAATCCACCTTATCAACAACCATACACGTTTACCCAAGATCCACCCATAATCCATACTTCACCGGGTCAAAGATCGGGCCCGCATTTGTTTGGTGGGCCACGGTATGGTGATGACAATGAAGGGTATGAAGAGTACGAAGAAGGATATGCAAGTGGCGTTGATGGGAATCAGTTGAGGATTCGAGGGCAGTTTGGGTATGGATCCGACTTTCAACCGCAACAACAAGTGAAGCAATGGGGTGGACCACATGTCAATCAATTACAACAACCACAACCATTGCAACAAGTTCCACAACAACCGTATTATCAACAACCTCAATTCCAACAACCAATTCCCCAACCACAAGTTCAACAGAATATGCAACAAAGGCCCATTTACCGACAAATGGGTCAACCAAAAGTACCATTGGGGGTACTAAGAAGACATGCAAAGGAAATGTTAGGGGAATAGAGGCTCATTTTCGACCAATTATCACCAATAACCCATCCCTGGTGGTTATTCCTCAAAACCAAAATGGAAGAACATTTGAGGTGAGAACTAATGCACTTCAAAGTTTACCAAAGTATAAGGGTCTTGCAACGGAAGAACCCTATTTTCACTTGGAGGCATATGACTCTATTTGCAACACGATTGGGGGTCAAGGTTTCTCACCGGATGAGGTGAAATTGCTTTTGTTTCAATTTTCGTTGGAGGATAAGGCGAAAAGATAGTTCTACACATTGCCATCCGCATCAATTTACACTTGGGCCGAAATGCAACAAAGGTTCTTAGAAGAGTTTTACACAGCCCAAAATACTAATGATGCGAGACGAAGTTTGAGGTCTTTCCAACAACAATCGGGTGAAATGTTTCATGAAGCATTCGAGAGGTTCAACATGATGATCAAGAATTGTCCTCATCATGGTACATCTCTTTGGGAGTTGTAAAATGCGTTTCATGAAGGGTTGAATGCGGAAGATGAGAGGGATTTAATGTCAATCACAAATGGTACACTCGGTACCAATTACGAACAAGATGATTGGGCATTTTTGGAGAAAATGTCGGTCACTTCGAAGAGAAAGGCTCAAATTGCAAGAAGAGCGACACCGGCAATTGGAAGACCGCAAGTTCATGCTGTGGAAGATGTGGGGGTACAAACTACTAATCAAAGAATTGATGTTTGTACCAATTGTAATGAGTTGGGTCATGGGGCTGATGTGTGTACGATCGGTCAAGCACAAGTGGAAGAGGTAAATGCACTTCAAGGTCAAGGGGGTGGTAATCGGAATTTCAACATGAACTCAAACACTTATCACCCCGGGTTGAGAAATCATCCAAATTTCCGTTATGGAAATCAAGCAACTCAACTCAATCCGAATTTTCAAGGGACTTCTCAAACCACCTTTATCCCTCGTCAACAATACTTCAACCAAGGAAATCAAGGTCAATTTCAAGGAACGTGTGGTAATCAAGGTGGATTTTTGGGCCAAAGTTCATCAAGTGGGAATGAAGTGATGGACATGCTAAAGATGATGCAACAAGAGATACAAAAGAGGAATCAGTTGGATGAAGCTCGTGTACGAAAGGATGAAATTCGTGACAAGGCCATTCAGTCATTAACAACTCAAATGGGCCAACTTACAACTGAGGTATCCAATTTGAAGAAGAACAAAGGTCAACTCCCGAGTGACACCAAGGTGAACCCTACTCACACTACTTCTCGCAATGTGCCAATTAATCAGGTAAGTGTTTTCAGAAGTGGTAAGGAGTTTAAAATCAATACTACACCGGAATTAGTTGAAGGTGTGGTAGAGGATGTGACGGGAGTAGAAAGTGAAGATGAACAATCTTCACCCATTCAACCCCCTAAACCATCCACATTTTCAAGCAAAGAGTCGGATCAAAATGAACTTTTAAACGATAAAAGTAAGGAAGTGGGAGAGGTTCCAATTCCATTTCCTTCGGCTTTGATCGATCCGGGTAAGAAAAACGTGATTTTAAAACGGGGTCCTCAAAAGGAGGAGATGTGGGAGGTATTTAAACAGGTTAAATTTAATCTTCCTTTACTTGAGGCAATAAAACAAGTACCCGCATATGCAAAATTTTTTAAAGAATTGTGTACTCAGAAAAGACAACAAAAGGTTCCTACACGGGTTGATTTAACTGAACGATTGAGTGCAATCCTTAAGGGTGATCTTCCACCTAAGCTTCAAGACCCAGGAGCGCCCTTGATTAACATTCAAGTAGGTGACTTTCAAATGTCACGGGCGTTATTGGATCTTGGAGCGGGTGTGAGTATCTTACCGAGGGGTTTGTATGACCAATACGATTTTGGTCCACTTAAACGAGTTGAGACCACTGTTGTTTTAGCTTATTTGTCTCATAAACTTCCTCGGGGGATTGTGCGGGATGTTATTGTAAAAGTAGAGAAATTTTATTATCCTGTTGACTTTTTGGTTCTAGATTACTCGTCAGTTGACCCAACACAACAACA
This sequence comes from Bidens hawaiensis, assembly GCF_021521415.1. Taxonomy (NCBI): domain Eukaryota; kingdom Viridiplantae; phylum Streptophyta; class Magnoliopsida; order Asterales; family Asteraceae; genus Bidens; species Bidens hawaiensis. The sequence goes on from NW_027491950.1 coordinate 201,667, forward strand.
AAATGGTATATTGGGTCGGCCATTTTTAAATACTGCTCATGCTATTATTGACTGTCGGTTTGGTACAGTTGACATGGCCTTTGGAAATAGAAAAATGAGTTTAAATGTGTTTACTAATGTTGCTAATTCATTGGCTAGTGAAGAATGTTTCATGGCAGATATCATAGATGAGTGTGTATCACACGAGTATGAGGAAGGTAAGTTGGATGTTCGTATTTGTGATGATTCTGAACAGGTTCATATTTGTGCATTGGAATTGGAGGAAAGGAAACAATAGGTATTGGCATTGCAAGACGGAAGACCACCATGGACTCATCAGGTTGAGAGTCTACCAACATAGATCAATTCTGATACCAAACCTTCGTTGATTTGTCCTCCCAAGGTAGAATTGAAAGAATTTCCAAGTCATCTCAAGTATGCATTCTTGGGAGAAGGTGAGACGTTGCCGGTTATCATTGCCTCTAACTTGAATGAGGCTCAAGAAGAGGGATTGTTGGAAGTTTTGAAGGCTCACAAAGCAGCGATTGGGTGGACTATAGCCGATTTGAAGGGTATTAGTCCATCTATAGTCATGCACAAAATCATCACCACGGATGATGCAAAGCCTACTCGGGAAACTCAAAGGAGGTTGAATCCCAATTTGCGAGAGGTGGTGAAAAAGGAAGTTATCAAATGGTTGGATATGGGAATCATCTATCCCATTTCAGACAGTGCATGGGTAAGTCCAACACAAGTAGTTCCAAAGAAAGCCGGCATTTAGGTAATTAAAGATGAAAGTGGTTAACAAATCGCCACCCGACCGGTAACCGGGTGGCGAGTATGCATTGATTATAGGAAGTTAAATGCGGCTACCTCAAAAGATCATTTTCCATTACCTTTTATTGACCAAATTATTGAAAAATTATCGGGTCAAAAATTTTATTGTTTTTCGGATGGGTACTCGGGATATAATCAAATTGCAATCCATCCCGACGACCAACACAAAACCACATTCACATGTCCATATGGCACTTTTGCCTTTAGGCGAATGCCATTTGGATTATGTAATGCCCCGACCACGTTCCAACTGTCACACCCCGACTAGCACAATGCGGAACCGTAAAACGGGAATGTAACAGACACCTCTGGTATCAACACATTGTTTATAAAGAAACAGTACAAACTAATTTAGAATATATTACATTTCCTTGTTTTGTCATCGTTTTACAGTCTAGGTGATACAAACCAAACTAGTTCGTTAACTATACGATCTTACTACTAACTCCCTTGTGTCTATTCACATAGCATCAACCACACACCTTGGGCAAGTAACAGATCATCAAATCATTTCGATTTAGGTATACCTGAAAAGTAGTTTAAAACGGGTCAACTACTAGAGTTGGTGAGTTTCACGAGTTTCGGGAAACAGTTATGAACATTCACAAGTTAATACTTGCAATCATGATATAAGTATGTATGTTAATGATGTAATTATGCTAAGCTACAGTGAAGCCTTGACTGTTTGTGCTGCGTGCATCCATTTCCCACGCCCAATCAACCACTGTGGCCCCCTTTCCACCCACAATATACCCCAAGTAGCTATGTCTAACACTACATAGCGCGTTTGTGTAATTATGGTCATGTGCAAACAGCGCTATGTGACACGGCAACTAGGCCGATTCCGTTTGGGTTTGTCAATCTAATAGTACTATTGACAAGCCACCGGCTCGAAGTTAATCACTATGATCGTGGGGACTTTCATGTGTTAGCACTTAGATAATTCACATCAATACATGTTTCACGTATGTATATGTAATCAAACATGCTTTTCACCCCAAAATTTCGTAAAACAGTTTAGAAGTGGGGTCATGAAACTCATTGTTTAGTAGATAATCAGTAGCACGTCGGTTAGAGGTTTGTATAACTTGTAATCACGGTTTCCTATAATCAATATTATAATAATATTAATATTTTAATATTATTTTAATCTAAATACTAAACTGGGTTGTATAACTAATCTGGGTATAGCTGGAACGCCCAGAAAGTGGCAATAGGCTTAGGTTGTGATGTTGTTCAATGTCTAATACTTAAAACCGAACTTGGCTCAGATTCCCATATTCCCAAATCCGCTAGGTTTTTCGTTTACGCATTCAGAAAGCAGTTATGGGAGAATAAGCTTGGGTAAATGTATTGGTTAGTAAAATGATTAAGTTATAAAGAAGGATCACATACTGGGGTCCCGGATTAGCCACGGGGCCCGTTTCCGTTTATTCAATTTGATTTAAGAATAAACGCGCACAATCTATCCAGATTATCCAAGTTTCTCATAGAAAAGTTCGTTTTTACTTAATTAGTCCAAAAATATGATTTTTGATCACTCTTGGTGTTTTGATATTCCCGCAGGTTCGTTAATCGCGAACTTGCCGGTTTTTATGAAAACTGAATTTGTTTAATTTTCAAATTAGCATAATTAATTAACCGTTAATCATTAAAGTATGAAAATTTAGCCACTTATCAATTAAAATAGGTGGATTTTTATAAAAATATTTCTGGAATTATTTACTGATTTATTAATTTATAAAAATTCATTTTATCAGCTATATTTCGCCTAAAAATCGTCCGTTTATCCCAAAAAATTTCCAAAAATTCCACAAAAATTCCTGAATACTCAAATCATGTCCCAAAACAACTTGTATTAATTCCAGAATGTAAAAAGCTCGTCCAATATTCTTTTCAGCCCAAATTCGGCTATAAAAATTCACACGAACGCATGTACACAAACCACCTTTAGACTTTTCCAAATGATCTAAAAATTCATATGTCATCAAAATATATTAAATATGAGTTTCCAGAAAAATTTCATAATTTTTGGAGCATTTTAACTATTTTTCCCCATTAAACGTCCCAATTCGGTAATAAATTCGCCAAATATTCTCGAATGGTCCAAATATTATCAAATTTGAACAGGGACTCAATGACATGGTTCCTGATGTCCCTGAAAAATTTCAAATCCTAATAATATGCACATCACAACTTTAACCTAAACAGCCCGTAAGCGAGTGTTTCGACATTACCTTAGCGGTTTTGGTTCGTTTCCGCCTTTCTAATCAACTTTTCAAGATCTTGTGCTCCTATGTAGGCTAGATACAAGTCCTATATCACAAACCAAGCAGGTTTCATCAATAGAACTGTAAGGCCCCGAACCCGGTGGCCCTACTTTCGTGTCGGCTTTACTCATAAACACAGTTATTCAAATCAGAGTTTATTAAAACTTTTCACGGAATATAAAACATCAATCATTTGTTACAAAACATTAAATCTTTTCTTTGATACCATAACACAAAACTTTATTTTTAAAACATCTTTACTTCTTTCTTCAGATGCCAGCCGTTCAATCCATGCCGTGTGTCATCCTCATGCTAGCTCTGTAATCAGCTCACCTGCGTGCATACTAAAAGTCAGCTACATATCTGTAGATACATATCCATACTTCACTAGTTGCCCTTCTGTTCTACCTACATACTTGCTACCATACATACAATTTATTCCCATATATTTCTTCCCGTATCCGAAGACACATATTACTATCTTAACCTCTTATAAATATTCATAGGAGGATCGTCACGTAATATCTATTAAAAGAACCATTACCATTACCATACTATATATAATTTCCATAGGAGGAACACTCTGTATACTTTCCATAGAAGGAACACTTTACTATCCATAGAAGGAACACTATACTTTCTATAAAAGGAACACTATACTTTCCATAAAAGGAACACTATACTTTCCATAAAAGGAACACTATCTATACGTTATTATTTAATATCCATGTAAGTAGCTAATCACTTCCTTTGACGATACGTGCAATATCCGAAGATCGTTCACGTACCAACAAGCTTTCATTCATAATGTTCATACATCATCCTTACATTACATGCAATATTAATATCTTTATTTATATCCTGACAGTACGTGCAATATCCGAAGATCATTCAAGTACCGTCAGACAATCAATCGTATCTATCACATATGTCATACACGGCATACACCTCTTTTCTCGGATATTGGTATGGTTCGGTTCCCTAGTTCCCAAATATTAGTAAGGTTCGATTCCCTCTTCGTTACCATACAACCATACATCATACCTCGAGTTTTAGTAGGGATCGGTACCCTTTTCGTAACCATACAACCATACATTATCATTTCTTTCTTCTATTATCTCCATCATGTTCATACACATAAACATACCTAACATACTTACCTTATACATAGCGTTACAACCTGACAGTACGTGCAATATCCGAAGATCGTTCACGTACCATCAAGCAATCATTCATACATTTCACATTATCCACATAAGGCATACACTTATCTCTTAGGATAAGTGTATTAACTATCACATTGAGTATGCACACAGCCCCGAAAACATAACAAGGAATGGGGCTAGAAACTCACCTGAACACGGTTACGTTCACCGTTAATCGTAATCCCTTTCTTCAGTTGTGCACGGCTGACTGTATAACAAGTATACGTATCAATTAACTATCACTTCTCATAATGTATTTCTATCTTTATATGACCCACAACGAACGGGGGTCCGCGGGCAGCGCCCCTGGCAGCGGGGTCTAGGGGCGGCAGCCCCTAGCAGGGTCCAAGGGGCAGAGCCCCTGGCTGGGGTCGAGCTGCCAGGTCAGCTTGGAAAAATTATATTTCCATTAACTGTCTTAACACATTTTTCATTTGATTTTTAATTTATTTTCTAAACGAACTTGACTTTAGGCGAAGTTAACCCTCGGGCGAACTTAGCTCTAGGCGAAGTTAACCCTCGGGCGAACTTAGCTCTAGGCGAAGTTAACCTTAGGCGAACTTAGCTTTACAGCGAAGTTGCCATCAGGCGAACTTGGCCTCAGGCGAAGTTACCAGTTAGGCGAACTTAACTTTACAGCGAAGTTTCCATCAGGCGAACTTAGCTTGTAGGCGAAGTTCATCAGGCAAACTTAGCTTGCAGGCGAAGTTCATCGCATTGAAGGCGAAGTTGCCCAGATGCAGGCGAAGTTGCCCAGACAGCCGCTGTTCGGTTTCTTTTCAGCATTTTGAGCGATTTTAACACCCTTGCTATGGTTCAATATCACCCACTACGCTTCCCGACCATTTTTGGTCGCTTATACACTAAAAAACTTGGATCTTTAAACCTCAAAGATCAAGAATCATACCTTTTTGAGCTTGTTTGGATCTCGTTTAACTTGCTAGCACACTAATCGCCCTCTCTCGGACCTGCCCGATTCTTCCCTTGGCTCGGCCGGCGAAGTTGTGGCGTGTGTGTGTGGGTGTGTGTGTGTTTGGATAATGATAGAAATGAAGATATTTTGGGGTGTTATGGTATTTATATCCCTGAAATCCCATGGACCTAAGGCCCATTCTCATTTAACCCATCTCTATTAATCCAAGTCCATAACCCACATCCATTACCCGACACTAGCCCGACCCATACCAACTCCTATTCTTTTATTTATTTCCTGATCACCCGAGTAAACTTTCCCTCTATTATTAGGTAAAATAATTGACATTATTTTGGAAATTTCGGGATGTTACAAGAACAGCCCTTTAACTTAGGGTTTCGGCTAGTGCACAAAAACGAACTTTTGAACCGTAAAAACGCCGTTTGAACCATTTAATCCGTGTTTATGACAAAAAAAAAACTATTAAACCAGGTTCCTCACCATGTGTATGATCAAAACATGTTTATGGACCATTTTTAGGGTTTTTACATGGTTAGGAATGATTTTTGGCAATCAAGCTATGTTTATATGGTATTAATCGAGTTTAAACGAGCCGAAAATCGATTATTTATGACATTTTTACCTAGTTTCTTGCTGGTTTTTGATGGAGAGTAGCTTGTGTCCAGAGTTTTCATGAAAGGGATGTTCCAAATTATCTTATACATAGTTTATATTTAAAGGAAAACTTAGGGGGGGGGGGGTTTCCCCTATTGTGGCCGCCCAAAAGGTGGGGTCCATGGGCCCCCCTCTTGATCATTTGTCTTGTTTTTCGGGCCCTTACGTGAAATCCTGACCTCAAATTTATTTCGGGTTCGGTTTTTGGCGCGAAAAACTTATCGAGTGCGACAAACAGCGCGAAAACGACTGTTTTTCGGCTAGTTTTGTGTAAAATTATAAAAACATACTATATGTTTGTAAAAATCAAAAATATTTTCACATATCGCTTAAAAAATTTCAAATAAGTGTTTGGTAAGTCTTTTTCGGCTTAACGGATGATACAATGCTTGGTTTGTAACTATCTTTCGCGTTTAAATCTAAAGCGGGTATTTAAACGAGCATGTTTTCGTTTAACTTGTTTGCTATCGAACTAAGGCCATATTACTAATATTTTAGCTTATATTGAACGTATAACACTTATAGATGGCCCCCCGGGATTTCTGGGTCTTAACCCGACCATTCGGTTAATCGTTCGTTTGTTACGCAAAAGGCGTTTATTTGCTTAATCGGTAAATACGTACTGAGGTGTACCTTGTTTTGGCTCAATTGTCACATTCTCCCCCCGTTAGAAAATTTCATCCCCGAAATTTGATTATTCAACTTTGTCTTTATTTGGAAACAGGTGCGGGTATTTCTTTTTAAATTCAGATTTCCGCTCCCACGTGAATTCGGGTCCCCGTTCTGTATTCCACCGAACTTTGACTAGAGAGATTTTGTTGTGTGTTAATTTTTTTATCTTTCCCTCTAATATTTCCACCGGTTCTTCAACGAAATTCAGTTTTTCGTTTATGTTTAAGTCTTTTAATGGCACGATTTCGATTTCGTCAGTAAGACACTTTTTCAGGTTTGAAACGTGAAAGACATCATGAATAGAACTCAACTCCAATTTCAGTCGGTAGGCTACAGGACTGCTCTTAGAAATTACTTCATACGGTCCAATGTATCGCGGAGCCAGTTTACCAGTTTTTCCGAATCGAATGACGCCTTTCCAGGGGGATACCTTGAGGAATACTTTATCGCCTATTTCAAAGGATAACGGTTTCCTACGAACATCAGCGTAGCTTTTCTGTCGATCTCGGGTGATTTTTAATTTGTTTGTGATTTTATGGATTTTGTCAGTGGTTTCTTGAATCAAGTCGGATCGAGTAATTTGAGTGTCTCCGACTTCAGTCCAGTACAAAGGTGATCTACATTTCCACCCGTACAGCGCTCCATATGGTGCCGCTTGAATGCTACTATGATAGCTATTATTGTACGAAAATTCAACCAGTGGGAGATGTTGATCCCAGTTCCCACCGAAGTCTAGTACACAAGCGAAGCAAATCTTCTAAGGTTTGAATGGTTCGCTCAGATTGACAGTCGGTTTGGGGATGGTAAGCGGTGCTAAAGTCAATTCGGGTTCCCAATGCTTCTTGCCAGAAACGAGAGGTGAAATGGCTATCACGATCAGAGATAATTGAAACGGGTACGCCGTGTCGGGACACGATTTCATTTATGTAAATGTGAGCAAGTTTTTCAGTTGTGTAAGTGGTTCGGATTGGAAAGAAGTGTGCGGATTTGGTTAGTCGGTCAACTTTCACCCGTATTACATCGTTTCCTCGGGAAGTTTTAGGGAGGTGTGTTACAAAATCCATGGTAATTTGTTCCCATTTCCATTGTGGTATTTCCGGTTGGTGCAACATTCCCGAAGGTTTTTGATATTCGGCTTTAACCCTCACACAAGTTAAACATTTACTGACGTACGTGGCTATATCCTTCTTCATACCGGGCCACCAATAATACTCCTTCAAGTCCCTGTACATCTTATCTGTTCAAGGGTGAATGGAGTATTTGGACTTATGGGCTTCGTCCATGATCAAGTCACGCAGATTGCTGAAAGTGGGAATCCAAACTCGGTTTTTGTAATATAAAATTTCATCGGTTCTTTCTTCAAAATTTTGTTCGGTCCCATGCAAGTTTTCATCTTCCAAGTGATCTCCTTTCAGAGCTTCATTTTGAGTAATACGAATTTTTTCGGTGAGACTGGTTTGCACGATCATTCCAAGTGCTCGAACCCGTAGTAGTTTGATCCTGTCTTTTCTACTCAAAGCATCTGCCACTATATTAGCCTTGCCCGGATGGTATCGAATCTCATAGTCATAATCGTTCAAGAGCTCTACCCATCTCATTTGCCTCATGTTTAGCTCTTTCTGGTCAAAAATATGCCGTAGGCTCTTGTGGTCGGTGTATACTGTACATTTGGTGCCATACAAATAGTGGATCCAGATCTTAAGTGCAAAAATAACCGCGCCCAGTTCCAAATCATGGGTGGTATAATTCTTCTCGTGCACCTTTAATTGTCGAGAAGCGTATGCTATGACTTTATTTCTTTGCATAAGTACGCACCCTAAACCTTTCCAGGACGCGTCACAATAAACTACTAGATCATCAGTTCCCTCTGGAAGACTCAGTATCGGGGCTTGGCATAGGTTCTGTTTTAGCAATTGAAAAGCCGCTTCTTGATCTTCTCCCCACACATAAACGCGATCTTTTTGAGTCAAAAGGGTTAAAGGTTGAGCTATGCTCGAAAAATTAGCAATAAAGCGCCGATATTACCCAGCTAAACCCAAAAATTGGCGGATTTATTTTGGTGACTTTGGATCTTGCCAATTTTTAATGGCTTCAATTTTACTCGGGTCTACATGGATACCATGTCGGTTAACAACGTGCCCTAGAAATTGTACCTCTTGTAGCCAAAACTCACACTTTGATAATTTGGCATACAACTTTTCCTGCCTCAGCAACTCCAAAATGGTTTGTAAGTGCTTATCGTGGTCCTCTTTGGTTTTCGAATATATCAAAATGTCATCAATAAACACGATAACAAATTTGTCGAGGTACGGTTTACAAACTCGATTCATAAGATCCATGAAAACTGCGGGAGCATTAGTTAGTCCGAACGGCATAACTAGGAATTCATAGTGACCATAACGAGTTCGGAACGCCGTTTTAGACACATCTTCCTCTTGAATTTTAACTTGGTGGTAACCGGATCGAAGGTCAATTTTTGAGAAATAGTTGGCCCCTTGAAGTTGATCAAATAAGTCATCTATTCGTGGAAGAGGGTATCGATTTTTATGGTAACTTTGTTTAATTACCGGTAATCAATGCACATTCTAAAACTTCCATTATTCTTCTTCACAAACAGTACCGGTGCTCCCCAAGGAGAATAGCTAGGACGTATGAAGCCCTTATCTAACAACTCCTGTAATTGGTTAGATAATTCTTGCATTTCAGAGGGTGCCAGTCGATAAGGTGCCTTAACAATGGGGGCTGATCCTGGGATTAAGTCAATACGAAATTCAACCTGTCGGTTCGGTGGTAATCCACGTAAATCGTCAGGAAAGACATCGGGGTATTCACGTACAACGGGAATCTCTTCTATGCGTTTCTCATCTGGGTTCTTTATAGTCACATTTGCCAAAAATGCCATACAACCTTGGCGTAAACATTTCAACACTTTAAGATGAGACACAAGAGGTAAAATCGAACCAAACTTCTCTCTCTGTACCATAATCATTTCACCATTCGAAAAGAGAATTTTAACTATCTTGTCGTTACACACAATCTTTGTCTTATTCTTGGTTAACTAGTCAATGCCGACAATAACATCAAATTAGCATAATTAATTGTCGGTTTGTTAATCGCGAACTTGTCGGTTTTTTTGAAAACTGAATTTGTTTAATCTTCAAATTAGCATAAATAATTAACTGTTAATCATTAAATTATGAAAATTTAGGCACTTATCAATTAAAATATGTAGATTTTTATAAAAATATTTCTGGAATTATTTATTGATTTATTAATTTATAAAAATTCATTTTATCAGCTATATTTCGCCTAAAAATCGTCCGTTTATCCCAAACAATTTCCAAAAATTCCACAAAAATTCCTGAATACTCAAATCATGTCCCAAAACAACGTGTATCAATTCCATTATGTAAAAAGCTCATGCAATATTCTTTTCGGTCCAAATTCGGCTATAAAAATTCACATGAACGCATGTACACAAAACACCTTTAGACTTCTCCAAATGATCTCAAAATTCATATGTCATCAAAATATATTAAATATGAGTTCCCAATTCGGTAATAAATTCGCCAAATATTCTCGGATTGTCAAAAAATTACCAAATTTGAACAGGGACTCAATGACATGGTCCCGATATCCCTGAAAAATTTCAAAGCCTAATAATATGCACATCACAACCTTAACCAAAACTGCCCGTAAGCGAGTGTTTTGGCATTACCTTAGCAGTTTTGGTTCGTTTCCGCCTTTCTAATCTACTTTTCAAGATCTTGTGCTCCTATGTAGGCTAGATACAAGTCCTATATCATAAACCAAGCAGGTTTCATCAATAAAACAGCCCTTTAACTTAGGGTTTCGGCTAGTGCACAAAAACGAACTTTTGAACCGTAAAAAAGCTGTTTCAACCCTTTAATCCGTGTTTATGGCCAAAAAAAACTATTAAACCAGGTTCCTCACCATGTGTATGATCAAAACATGTTTATGGACCATTTTTAGGGTTTTTACATGGTTAGGAATGATTTTTGGCAATCAAGCTATGTTTATATGGTATTAATCAAGTTTAAACGAGCCGAAAATCGATTATTTATGACATTTTTACCTAGTTTCTTGCTGGTTTTTGATGGAAAGCAGCTTGTGTCCAGAGTTTTCATGAAAGGGATGTTACAAAATATCTTATACATAGTTTGTATTTAAAGGAAAACTTAGGGGGGGTTCCCCTATTGCGGCCGCCCAAAAGGTGGGGTCCATGGGCCCCCCTCTTGATCATTTGTCTCTTTTTTTGTGCACTTACGTGAAATCTTGACCCCAAATTTATTTCGAGTTCGGTTTTTGGCACGAAAAACTTATCGGGTGCGACAAGCAGCGCGGAAAACGAGTGTTTTGGGGTTAGTTTTGTGTAAAATTATATAAACATACTATATGTTTGTAAAAATCAAAAATATTTTCACAAATCGCTTAAAACATTTTAAATAAGTGTTTGGTAGGTCTTTTTCGGCCTAACGGATGATACAATGATTGGTTTGTAACTATCTTTCGCGTTTAAATCTATAGCGGGTAGTTAAACGAGCATGTTTTCGTTTAACTTGTTTGCTATCGAACTAAGGCCATATTACTAATATTTTAGCTTATATTAAACGTATAACACTTATAGATATCCCCCCGGGATTTCTGGGTCTTAACCCGACCCGTTCGGTTAATCGTTCGTTTGTTACGCAAAAGGCGTTTATTTGCTTAATCGGTAAATACGTACTAAGGTGTACCTTGTTTTGGCTCAATTGTCACACCTACGATGTATGATGAGTGTTTATTCGGACATTGTTGGGGATTCACTTGAGGTATTTATGGATGACTTTTCTATTTTTGGGTCAACTTTTGAAAGATGTCTTGATGAATTGGAAAAAGTTTTAAAACGTTGTGTCTAGACTAATTTGGTTTTAAGTTGGGAGAAAAGTCATTTCATGGTACAAGAGGGTATTGTGTTGGGGCATGTAGTTTTAAGTGGGGGAATGGAGGTGGATAAAGCAAAAATTAAAGTTATTTCTTCATTACCACAGCAGAAAAATGTAAAAGGGGTAAGGTCGTTTTTGGGGCATGCTGGGTTTTACCGGCGGTTTATTAAAGGTTTTAGTGTGATTACTAAACCTTTATACAATTTGTTGCTAAAATATGTTGCATTTGATTTTACTAATGATTGTTTGCAAGCATTTGATGTTTTGAAGGAAAAATTAGTGCAAGCACCGATTTTGCAACCGCCTGATTGGAAGAAGCCTTTTGAGATTATGTGTGATGCAAGTGATACCACAATTTGAGCAGTTTTTGGTCAAAGAATTGATAAGAAGCCGGTGGCGATTTACTATGCAAGCAAAACGTTGTCCAAGGCACAATTGAATTACACCACTACTAAAAAAGAATTACTTGCGGTGGTGTACGCTTTGGATAAGATTCGGTCATACATATGGGGAAGTAAGGTTGTGGTCTATTCGGATAATAGTGCGGTTCGTTACCTCATGGAGAAGAAAGATGCAAAACCCCGTTTGATTTGTTGGGTCTTATTGTTACAAGAGTTCGATTTGGAGATCCGATATAAGAAGGGGTGTGAAAATGTGGTGGCGGATCACTTATCGAGGATTCCTTTGGAAGGTGTGGATGATTCACATGAAATCAATGAGAGATTTCTGGATGAACAATTGTTAGCCGTTTCCACTACACCATGGTATGCACATTTTGTCAATTATCGGGCCATGGGTGAGATGCCGAAACATTGGCCAAGAAAAAGAGACGACAATTTCTCTCCCAAGTCAAGCAATATATTTGGGATGAGCCCGATTTGTTCAAAATTGGTGCCGATCAAATCATTCGGTGTTGCATTCCCGAATCGGAAGTTCAAGAGATTTTGGCACATGCTCATTCATCCGCTTGTGGTGGTCATTTTAGTGGACAAAAGACGGGTTATCGAGTTCTTACAAGTGGGTTTTATTGGCCCACTATTGTTAAAGATGCAAGTGAATATGCCCGCCATTGTGTTAATTGTCAAAAGATTAGCGAATTTCAAAACGGGATGAGATGCCGTTATAACCCATATTGGTGGTTGACATTTTTGATGTATAGGGCTTTGACTTTATGGGTCTGTTTCCAAATTCTTGCTGGTATTTATATATTTTGGTGGCAGTGGATTATATTTCAAAGTGGGTCGAGGCCATAGCAAGAACTAATGATCACATCGTGGTACGTAAGTTTGTTCAATCCAATATATTTGCAAGATTTGGAATTCCGAGAGTGATTATAAGTGATGGGGGAACGCACTTCAAGAATTTCAATTTCAGGAAATTGTTAAAGCGGTATAATGTGAATCATCGAATTGCTACTCCGTATCACCCGCAAACAAGTGGACAAGTTGAAGTGTCCAACCGACAAATTAAAGAAATATTGATGAAAACGGTGCGGGTTGATAGGAAGGATTGGTTGGTGAAGTTGGATAATGCACTATGGGTATCGAACCGCTTATAAAACGCCCATAGGAACGACTCCTTACCGATTGGTTTTTGGGAAAGGATGTCATTTGCCTATGGAGTTGGCTCATCGAGCATTGTGGGCTATTAAGAGTGTGAACTTGGATTACAATGAAGCTTGAGAAAGTTGAAGTTGGCGGAATTGGAAGAGATAAGGGATGAAGCATATGAATGTGCATCGGCATACAAAGATAAGTTAAAAAAGGTTCATGATGCCAAGTTAAGGAAGCGGGTTTTTGAAGAAGGGCAAAAGGTTTGGTTATATAATTCACGGCTTAAGCTTTTTCCCGGAAAATTGAAAAGCAAATGGATGGGCCCGTACGTGATAACAAGAGTGGGTAAGTTTGGTGATGTGGAAATTGAAGACTTGCAAAATCAAGTAAGACAAACTGTGAACGGACACCGATTTAAACCGTACTTGGAGGGTAAGGATATTAACATGTGTGAAGTGGACAAGGTGGGCTACTTGTTGCGGTCGCCTGAGGAAATAACCAATTAAACGGTCCAGGTTTGTTGTATAATTTAGTTTAATTTTTATTCAAATCTGGTCTTCAAAATTACCTTTCTCGTTACGAGGTTGTCCAAATCAAGTGTTGGGAATTCTTAGGAATCTCTTCACCGTGTTGAGGACAACTCGGGTTTTTCATGGGGCGTAGGGTAATTTCTAGTTTTTTTTTTACTTTTTCATGATTTTGGTTGATTTAAAAAAAAACAGAGAGTTTTCCATCAGGTGCCACCGTCGCTTCCGGTGTCCATGTAGGCTATGGTGGACTTGATAATACCTACGCCGGCTAGCTTCTGTTTACGCTGGGTTTCTCACGCTGGGACCTACCATAAGCTACGGTAGCTACCGTAGCTTACGGTGGCTGTGAAAGGGCGATGGGCTCCTGCAGGTTATAAAAAAAAAAGTTTTTAATAATCCGAAAATCCTAGCCACAAAAACATTTATCTTCTACTTCCCTCCATTCATCTCACCATCTTCCTAACATCCTTCTCTATCAAACCCTAATCCCCAATTCATAACTTCTTTAAACCTTAACCAAAATCAACGATTTTTGGGTCTAAATTGACTAGATTTTCACAAGGAATCACATTCTTTGCTTGGTTTTTATCAATCTTAACTTTTTGAGGTTCGATTTTGGACGTTCTTGGTCCGAAAATTTTGAACAACAAATGGGTTTTGCAAGTGATTAGAGGGTTTAATTTGGCTTAAAGGTATGTTTCACTTCACTCGATTGCTACAAAACTCATTAGTTAAGATTACATGTTGTACATTGCTTACACTTGCTTGTTAAATGTGAGAAAGTTTGATGTTAGTTTGAAATTGTGCTATGGTTGTGAATATGATATGGAAAATGATAGTTTGACAAAAGTTGAAAATGGGATATGTTCTATATTTAAACGAAATGCTGTCAAAATTTTGTGAAAAATGGTTTATGACTTTCGTATATTCACAACCGTAGAAACAAGCAAGTGTGGTAATGTATATAGAGATGAATACTAACGTGGTTAATGTTTGTCTTTGTTAGATGGGACGTTCTGCTAAGGATAAAGGAAAAGGGATTGCGGGTTCCTCTAGCAACTCTGCTGCCGAACAAGCAAAAAAGCGGAGGTTAGAACAACAACAAGAACGGAAAGAAGAGGTGGAGTATGTTAAACCAGATTTGACTCATGGACCACTAACAGATCATGATTTGAGATGGCAACCAGAGTTGTTTCACGAGAAAATGAATACATTGACAAAGAAGTACGACGCATTTATTTGTGAGAAAATGGTCCCAGAACGTGAGTTTGGCCCGTTTGATGTTTTGATCGATTCAAGGCATTGGTTTGGGAAGCAGCCCTCGGGTGTTATGATCGAAACGAGAAGTATGTTTTCATCGATGAAATTGAAGAATGGATGGCAACATTGAGATGTCCTTCGTTTAATAAACCCTCGGGGATGAAGCTTATTGGAACTGTTAACAACATTGAGGTCACTATGTCATTTGAAACACTAAGGCAAATTGCACGATTTGACAGTAAGCCTCAAAGCAACTACGTATATCCAAATTTGAATGACTTGTATTATCAACCCGACAGGCATCCAACGTGGAGAATGATGTTGGAAGCATTGTTTTTACCCGGCACTTATGATAGGAAGTTATTGAGGAAGAATTTGAAGATTGAGCCAAAGATGTTGCTCATCATTTGTTTACACAATGTCATGCCAAGAAGAGGGGATATGCTAGAAGTTCGGTATCCCGATGTCCCGATTCTATATTCTTTGATGCATGGAGGACCACTTGTTTCATTCCGGTATCTAGTACTTAACAATATTTGGATAAGCCGGAATAACGTGAGTAGAAAGATTATTCCACAGTGTCGGTTGATTACCGCATTGTTGATGAGGTTTGGTGTTATTGGAGATAATGATATTGGAGTTGGGAAGAAACACAAGTTGTTCGATGACGAAGTTGGGGGTTGGTTGGGAATACCGAGCAAGTGACAGGTACCATATGTTGAAAAGTGAGGGACAGAGATGGAGGGCATTGAAGGTTGATGCGGGACCTTTGCAACCAGGAGAAGAAGATGAAAGTGAGAGTGATGATGAAGAGGGAGAGAGTGGAGAGGATGAATATGATGATGAACCGGGTGAGCGGGTCCCGATGGAAAGTGAAGGAGTAGGTGGTAGTTCAAGTGCGCAAGGACAAGGACGGGGAAGTGCCCTACAATTTGACTATTCGAGGCAAACATTTGATTCAAATTGGGCGCACCAAGGCAGCATGCGGGATGTGATAATCAACAACAGGCCAGCATATTTCTATAATTGGGCCAAGACAACTCAGACATTATTTGATCACCAAACTTTCATGGGCGCGAGCATGGAACGGGCCCAAAAGCAAATGTATGATCGCCAAGAAGTATGGAACCGGATCCACGCTTATGCTGAGCAAAGAGAAATTAATCATCGGTATGAGGATGACCGTTAAAGGAGAATGCATGAAGCGTGGCATTCTGGTCAAATTGTGGTAGCTGACCCACCGATCGTCGACTACACCACATTGCCACCATACGACGGTACGGTGAATTATCCCATGCCGCCATTGCATCATTCCGAATGGGTGAACCCGCATCAAACTCAAGGAGAAGGTCAAGCTGGTGGAGAGGATCAGGGGGCGTTTGGTTTCGGTGAATTCACGGACGTGATGACATCCATCTTTGGACCACCGCAACCACGTTACTATTGAGCTGCGTCAGCAGCAAATCAGGTATCCTCTTGTACATCTTTGTATCATATGTTTCTGTTTATGTTTGGGTCTTGGGAGGTTGGGTGGAGTAATGACAAGTTAGAATTTAAGGGTCGTGCTTGTGGTGGTGTTTTTGTTACCCTAAAATACCCTATATTGAGGACAATGTATCTCAAGTGTGGGAAGGAGGGATGACAATAAAAAAACAAATAAAAAATACATACATACATACATATATATATATATATATATATATATAAAAAAATTGAAAGAAAAACACCGGAAAAGTTTTGGTTCCCTGTCATGGTCATAATTCCCCTAAAAATCAAGTTTGCTTAGCTATGTTAAAAGTGTGGTCGAGTAGTAATCTAGGCAAGGGTAGCATGCTTTCGGTTTATCTAATCACATAACATACCCACAGTCAATAGGGTATTGGAAAAACGAAGAGCGGTGACGGAATGGTTATTCTCTGTTAGAACTTGTGCCATCAATGCACTTCAAGACCTTAGCTTGGCATAAATGCAAAAGTGATTAAGGCACTTAGGTTAAAACCTCGTCTCGGATGAGTGTGAGTGTGGGTTTTGGGGATTGGGCCTCATAAATTACATATATGAGCGTGGATTATGAGAGGGGAGGGGGGTTGGTTCCTTTAGAAAACTTTATTAGACCTATTCTTTTATTTGATCTAACCCCAATGTATTAGTGAGACGATCCGGCTTAGTAGGTTGTTATTTGTAATTGTAGTTGTTTTGTCAGTAATCAATAGAGAGTAGTAGTTAATTGTTTATGCAAGTTTGATGAAAAAAAAATGATGAAAAAAAAAAGACAAGGAAAAGTCGAGGCATTATTCAAAGCCTTGTGGTTCGAGTTCGTGATGAAAACTGTTATGTATATAGTAGTGTGTTTTATTGTTTAATTTAGTTTTGATGTAACAAGCCGGGTCGAATCATTTGAGCCACTTCCAATATCCTCATTCCACACCTTTACCCCTAGCCTCATTACAACCCGTTTAAGACCTCTTGATTTGCTTTTATGTTAAAGCACGATTAGGTGAAGATTTGACGGTGGTACAAGCGTATGCGAGGAGAATCGAGTATGATTGTGATATTTGGAACGGTCACCGATAAGTGAGTTAATGAGTGACGGTGTGTTATGTGCGAGTAAAGACCGAAAGCATGTTAAGGTTGACTAGAATTCTATGTTTTAAAATATAATATCAAGTAAGCTAGTGCAAACCTCTGTTTATGTGGGAATAGGGTATGACTCGGGACCTTGATCGAGCCGGGCTTGTGGTTTGTGTGGTGGTGGTGTTCTGAAAACAATTGGTTTAACGAGTTGCTTGAGGGCAAGAAACAAGCAAGTGTGGGAATGTGACGGGTGGATTGTAGAGCCACCTTTAAATGTAGTAATTCTAAGCAAAACACGAACATTTATGTGTTATTTCAAGGATTTTGGTTACTACCGTATGTGGTGCGTGTTTGCAGGTACAGGTGCTAAAAATGGCGATTCAAATGATCTTCGATGGAGAGGAACAAAGGACTTGAGAGTTGGTGATAGCAGTCAACAAGTCAAAAAAGATCAGGTGTTTTGGAGCTGAGGCTGCCGTAGCTTACGGTAGCCACCGTAAGCTACGGTAGGGTTCCACCGTAGCTCCCTACCGTAAACAATTAGAACCTACCGTAGTGGTTTTCAAAGCCACCGTAATCTACGGTGGCCACCGTAGCTTACGGTGGGGCCTGCACGCTGGTGACGGTTACAACTCCAATTTGATGTTATAATGGGCTTTTGAGATCCTTTTCATGATATTCTGGGTTAGACATTTGTGGGGGGGGGGGGGGGTGATTTTCGTGCCTTGAAACATTATTTGGGTGATTTTAATTGAAGATTAACACTATAATCTTTGATTGCTTTGGATTAAAGATTGAATCAATGATGCCAATCATGTGTGGCTAAACCCTTTGATGTTTCTCTTGGATGTAAGGTTATTCACAATACACTTATGTTTATTGTTCTTGAATTTGGATTGGTTATCTAATTATTAATGTTAGTATAACTATGATGTTTGTTTGATTGTTTGTAATTTGTCCATATTGTGTTAAACCTAGTTTCGTTCTATACATTCTTGGTGTCATTAACAATTGAGATTTAGTAGAAGGAATTAGGGTTAAGAACATATTGATTGATTAACAAGTAACAACCTCGCGTTCTAGTAATCCGAGTACTTAGTTCTTGATTAATCACAAATAATCACATTTACACAAAATCAAGATATTATGATTTATTCATTGAACTTTAATAAGAGTGTTGCGTGATAACCCGAATTCTAAGAGAAATACTTGCTTGATCAAATTGTTTACAACTTTCGTATTAGTTAATTTATTTCTTAAAATCTAATCAAAAACCAACTTGAAAATTACTTCCTGTCATTTTTATTTATATTAGTTTAATTGTAAGCTACTCAGTAACGCATATTCCACAAACTCCTCGTGTTCGACACCCACTTACCGCTATCTGGTTAGTTGTAATTGGTTTACTTTTGCGTGAGTCTTCGACCTCGTGTCACGGGGACGATAAGAACTATGGAAAGGAAAACCGATGAAATTCTATACCTCCAACAAACCGAGTCTAGATTCCGACTTTTGTTAAACTATGTGACCTGATCATGGACGAAGCACATAAGTCCAAAGATTCTATTCATCCAAGTGCAGATAAGACGTACAAATATTTAAAGGAATATTATTGATGGTTCGAAAGTATGAATCGAGTTAGAATTAAGGCAGAATATCAAAAGCCCTAAGTAATGTTACCACAACCGAAAACACTCAGTGGAAGTGGGAACAGATTACTATGAGCCTCATAACACCTTTTCATAAATCATCCAGGGAACACAATGTAGTTCGAGTCTAAATTGACCGGCTAACTTAAATTATACATTTCCTGCCAAATTATAATAACTACTTAACTGAAAGGCTCGCCTACCATTATATGTTTATCTATTTCGATTACCTCAGATTGAGATAATCAGTACACCTATTAATTGTATCAAACTTAAGAAACCGAACCGGTTTAAGCACGACCTGTCATTCCCAAATAAACAATCAATCTGGACGAACTATACAAACATTGGGAGAATCACATTATAATTGTATACTAAATCTTGGAGAAAATTAAGGCCAGCCTTTTTCCACTAGGTATAATCCTCGTATTCCAATAATTACCATAGTATTATAAGAGCGACACTATAACCAGTACGATATGAGCAAGAATATAAATCGTTACCACAATACGCTAAAAGTTAGCAACACTCAAAGGGAATCCAATTTGATTCTGAAAACCACAGATAAAACTATATCGATGGACATAATGAATTGTTGACCTTTGAAAAGTGTTATACTAGTAGAGGAAACTGATAAGTTGACATTAACATACATAGAATTGTACAAGGTTGTCTCAAAAATTAAACCCGTAACATAATGAATAAACTATCTCAAGAATCGAGTCCACTCTCGATTTTAATTCTACGGACAAATTTCTTATATGCCGAAACAACCAAGTGCCTTAATGACGAGGTGAAGATAGTACCACTTGGAAACTCACACATAACTAAATTTTGTAAAGAACCCATAAAATTAACAGGCGGGAAAGTCAAACAGTTACGACTCAACAGAATTTCAATGGTTAAAGTTAGGTAAAATGCCTTAACGGGATATTATATATATTTGAAAACGTAAACAAATACTCTTGGTTGTCCCTAAGGAGCGTAAAGTTGGCATAATCGAATTTCGGGGATGAAATTTTCTAACGGGGGGAGAATGTGACACTTGAGCCAAAACCAGGTACACCCTAATATGCAGTTATCGATTTAACGATTAAACGCTTATTACGTAATGATCGAACGATTAATCGAACGGGTCTGGTTATGACCCAAATATCCCAGGGGGCATCTATAATTGATATACGATTAATATAAGCTAATATATTAGTATTATGGCCTTAGTTCGATAGCAAACAAGTTAAACAAAAACATGCTCATTTAACTACCCGCTATAGATTTAAACGCGAAAGATAGTTACAAACCAAGCATGGTATCATCCGTTAAGCCGAAAAAGAGTTACCAAACACTTAGTGGGAATGTTTTAAGCAATCCTTGAAAATATTTTCTATTTTTACAAACAAATACTATCTTTTTCTAAATTTACAATAAATTAGCCGAAAAACACTCGTTTTCGTGCTGTTTGTCGTACCCGATATATTTTTCTCGCCTAAAACCGAACCCGAAATAAATTTGGACTCGTCATTTCATGTCTGGGCATGCAAAGCAAGGAAGTGGGCCAAAAATTGGGCCCAAGGGGGCCCAATATGCTAGCGGCCGCCAAAAAGGGAAAATTACACCCTTAAGTTAACTTTATATATATATAATATTAACATAGATATTTTCTCTTCATATTTTGATATAATCTGAACATATCACTTCTGGTTCCTCCCAAAGCTCAAAAAACGTAAGTTAATCTTAAATTTTTTATTATTAATACATAGATTAAACATGTTTAAATTCATATAAACATAGTATGATTATCAAAAATCATTCCTAACCATGAAAAACTCCTAAAAATGGTCCAAAAATATTTTTTGATCATACACATGGTTAGGAATCTAAATCATACTCTTTTTTTGGCCATAAACACGGATTAGAGGATTTAAACGGAGTTTTTACGACTCAAAAGTTCGGTTTATTATCCTAGCCGAAACCCTAAGTTAAGAGGCTTCCATATTGATGAAACATGCTTTTTTTGTGATATAGGACTTGTATCTATTCTTCAAATAAGCACAAGAGCTTGAAACCTTGATCAGAAAGGCGGAAACGAACCAAACCCGCTAAGGTAATAACGAAACACTCGATTACGGGCTGTTTAGGTTAAGGTTGTGATGAGCATATTGATAGGTCTTGAAATTTTTCAGGGACATCAGGGACCTTATAATTGATCCCCTGTTCAAATTTGGTAATTTTTCGACCATCTGAGAATATTTGGCGAATTTATTACCAAATTGGGATGTTTATTTGGAAAAAATAGTTAAAATACTTGAAAAATTATGAAAATTTTTGGGGAACTCAGATTTGATATATTTTGATCACACATAAAATTTGGGAGCATTTGGAAAATCCTAAGTAGGCTTTATGCATTTGCGTTCATATGGGTTTTTATAGTCTTTTTTGACACGAAAAGAATATTGAACAAAGTTGTTACATTCTGGAATTGATACAGATGGTTTTGGGATATAATTTGAGCATCTAGGAATTTTTGTGGAATTTTTAGAAATCGTTTGGTATAAACGGATGATTTTCGGGCTAAATATAACAGGTAAAATGAATTTTTATAAATTAATAAACCAATAAATAATTCCAGAAATATTTTTATAAAAATCTACATATTTCATTTGATAAGTGGCTAAATTTTTATAATTTAATGATTAACAGTTAATTAATTATGCTAAATTGAAAATTAAACAAATTCAATTCTGATAAAAACCGGCAAGTTCGTGATTAACGAACCTGCGGGAATATCAGAACACCAAAAGCGATCAAAAATCATATTTTTGGATTAATTTAGTAAAAACGAACCTTTTTATGAGAAACCTGGACAATCTGGATAGATCGTGCGCGCTTCTTCTCAAATCAAATTGATCAATAAACGGAAACAGGTCCCGTAGCGAATCCGGAATCCCAATGTGTGATCTTTCTTTATAACTTAATCATTTTATCGACCAACGCATTTACCCAAGCTTACTTCCCCATAAACTATTTTCTGAACGCATAAACGAACAACTTGGCCCAGCTGGGAAACGGAGAAATTGAGTCAGGTTCAGTTTTAAGTATTAGAAATTAAACAATATCACAATCTAAACCTACTGACACTTTCTGGATATAACAACTATATCCAGACTAGTTATACAGCCCGATTAAGCATTGAGATTATAATAATATTAAAATATTAATATTATTATAATATTAATTATAGGAACTAAATGATAGCAAGGGAAACGAACCCCGAGCTGACCTCGCACTGAGTGCCGACAAAACAGTTAGTTTCATGACCCCACTTTTAAACTGTTTTTACGAACTTTTGGGGTGAAAAACATGTTGATACATATCTATATATACTCTGAACTGTTTGATGATGGGAATTATCTAAGTGCTAACACACGAAAGTCCCCACGAACACAGTGATTAACTTCGTGATGTGTTGTAAAACACACGTATTTTCCGCGCCTTTTATCTACGTATTATATTAAATTTTATATGTTTTAACTTGTTTTATATAGGTTTTACATAGTTTTTATAATCTTGTAGGTTTTAGGTGGAAAGGAAGAAAAACCGAGCTTTTCGGAGAGCTTACGGGTCTTTTACGCATACAATTTCAAGACAAAGCTCAAGGCCCGGCCCGATTACATGTTATACAAGCCCAAGCTCCATTATATTATATTATATAAAATAAAAAAAACCCTAAGGCAGCCTATTCTGGCCGATCGCAATCTGGACAGCAAGGGAGGAAGAAAAAAACTTTTGTGGCAGCTAGGTTTTGGTGTCTTGGCGGCTAGGGAAGGAAGAAGAAGGAAAGGACAAGTCTCGGGATCGTTCATCATTCGTTTTTACAGCCAAGGAGCAGTCCGGAACATCTCATATCCTTACATCTTTTTCATTGTTCATACACTTTGATTTTCTTGCTTAATTGTTGAATTGGTTTGCAATTACTTGAGAGATTGAATTGTTATTGATTAGTATTGATCATTGAATGCTCGAATTGATGTTTGAGATGAGTTTATTTATGGTTTTATTGAGTGTTCATGGCTGTCCAAAGAGTATGCTAGGCTAATCTTGTTAGTTCTACCTAGGAATGATGATAATTGTTAGTGTTTGATGAGCTTGTTGGATTGTTTGATTGATAGACGTATATTGTTATTGTAAAGTTTGATTTAGACATTAAATAGGTTGTGTTAAAGGGCTGGAAATTTTGGTAATTCATTGCATGAACCCCGTGTGTTGATTGATTAGTTTTGTGTTGATTGATTGGTGCATTTTTTGTTCTAGACTTTGAATTTAGGGTTTGTTTGCGGTAGGTACCACCGTAGGGTTTTGTTGCATGATTTATTTGATTAAAGTAAAACGGTTAGGTACCTTCTTAGAGACCGAGAGGTGATAAGAAGTTAGGGTCGTCTCATTACCTTTGCATGCTAGAATAAGGATTGAGCGAGAGCGAGTTCGTTTCTTGTCAGGTTTAGGTGTTTTAAGCGACTAGTTGATCTATTTTGGTTTAAGTTGAATTGTTCCTCTATCCTTGGTTGTGTAGTATTCATTGCCATTAGGGTCGAGTGTTGGTGAGACCGAGAGGTGAGTCAACATTAGAACACGTTAACAATTGTTTCCCGGTTTGGTCGATTTAGGCGATTTTGAGTAGTTTAGGTTTATTGAGTGAGACTGAGAGGTGATCCAGTGAGCCCGAGCGATCCTTAGTCGTGTCATCTTTAGGAACCGGTGTCTAGATATCATTCAATCCATTAGCTTGTTAGGCCTACAGTTTGATTCAAACCTAGGTAGACGTTTTTTCCATCCAAAGTTAACACAGTTAGTTTGTCGTTAAGTTTTCTATTTTAGGTAACTTTTGTCAGTCAGTCTAATTAGTTCAGTTAAGTTAAAAGAATTCAAAAATCAATTAAATATTATTCTTTGGTAGGTCTTGTCTAGGGTTAGTGATTGTTAGCGTCTTACGTGTCCACGTGTTCGATACTCGGACTTCCTAGGTCTATACTACTTGCGATCGGTACACTTGCCGGTTGTGTGTGGTAACATTTTATATTTAAAGCTTAGTTGTGAGGGTTATCTGACACACATCACTTCGAGCCAGTGGCTTGTGAATAGTACTATTGGTTTGACAAACCCAAACGGAATCGGCCGGGTTTCCGTGTCATATAGCGCCGTTTGCACATGACCATTGATGTGCTAAAAGTAGTTATATAAAAACACGCTAATCTAGACACGAAGTAATAAATTCTAGACTCTTAAACTTAACTAAACTACTAACCGGCAAGTGAACCGGTCGACTCTAGTACAGCTAAGTAAGTCCGGTTATCGAACCCACGAGACTCTTTAAATTACGTTTACTAGCTAATTAGACTCGACTGCAAAACACGACTTATTATTTATATTTGTTTAAGGGGGTTTTATTTAAAATACTAAATTAATACTATAATTAAAACTAATTAAGAAAACAAATAAATTAAACGAAAACAAAGTTTGTTATGAAAATAAGATAATGATGAGAAAACTACCTAGGCTAGACTCCCCTAAATTTTGGTAATGAATTGACTCGGGAAAATATTTAGTTATGGACTGGGATGGTAAAATAGACACTTAAAAGAAAAACTAAATAAGACCCCTGACCTTTCTCAAGAGAAAGCCTATGGATTTCTAACAAGTTTTAACGCACACCAGTATTAAAAATCAAGTTCGCTTACGGTCACCCAATTGTTTACAATTTAGTTCCTTTATACGAAATCCTACCTTACAGCGCGGAAATCAAAGACAGTTTAATATATCGAATTGATTCAATAGACAATAATTAAATAATCAAACCTAGACGGACTCCTTACAAAGAACTAAATCTAGCAAGATCAAATAATAAAGATCTATTAATAACCTAGCACCTTACAGATTTAGGTTAGCAGCACACTTAGGTTTAATTAATTAATAATTATTATTCCTATGATCTTAATGCATATCAATCATAAAATAGTCAAAAACACAAAGTAGATGACCTAATAACAACCTATCATAATGACAAACAATAAACTAGGCAACTATGGAATAATAACAATTAATCAAACAATCCTAAATATCCATATGCATCAATTTAATATGATTAAACCTTTTACTAAATCATAAAAATCATAACGATAAATAAATCCCAAATCAAAACATAACGTCAAAATAGGTTCATCATAAGCCTAGGCAGTCTATAATTTTTAGCCTAACATCATAAAATAAAACAAAACAATAATAAAGGAATTCATGGTGGAAAACAAAAGAAACGAAAGATTAAAGGCGATAAAACCCGTGGTTTTCGTTCTTGGATGATAAGCACGCTACCATATGATTCCAAGCCTTCAAAACCTCCAAAAGATCACCTCTTGAGCTCCAAATTTTGTTTATGGCTTTCAGGTTATGATTAGGGTTAAGTTTATGGGTGTTTATATAGATTTTTAAGGCCCATAAACTTAAAATTAGTAGAAGATTCTGTAAATCTAAGCCCATAAACTTAATATTTGTAGAATATTCTAGAAAATTGAGCCCAAAATGCCGCGCGACGGGCCTTCTCCCATTTTTCTTGTTTTCGCCCTCTTTTTGACATGGTTGAAACCCGGAACCTAAAATATTCAAATAAATTAGTAATATACAAACTCTAATAAAAACCGAACGAAAACTAATAAAATATTATATTAAATATACAAGGGATTTATATATATTTAGCCTTATATCAAATATCCCCACACTTATCTTTTTTTCGTCCCTGAAAAACTCTAATTGCAATGGGATCAGAATCGGAGAAATATAGTCTAACAAACATATAGATTATATTAATTAATTACAAAGAACACAAAAACCGCGATTGCCGATATTGTTGTCCACTTAAACCCAACCGCCGACAGATCAGACCTCTAATCATGTTTAGCATTAAGTTTAAGTTAACACTCAGTCTAAAGGTCTCACATTTAGAATCACAAATCCACCTAATTTGTTTCAGTCATGTCAAAGCAAAGAGAAAACCATAAAGATTTTATTCTACCAGTGCACCCTAAAAACTTGTAACTATTAAAATTTTAACTTCATAAATAAATACTTGAATTATTTTGAACAATTTTTATATTTCAACATAATTTAGACCTCACCCATGGATGTTCTCACCGCGGTTGCTAGCCCAATGAGAAGCATGTAAGCTGTTGGTCATTACTTATGAACATTCTTTTAATCCTCACCCAGAGGCCTATCAGTCAAGTTGTCAACTCGAAAGAAAACACATAGGTTGTTGGATATTATTTATTTTCATCGATCCTCATCCATAGATGTCATCTCCAAGTCACTATCCCAGAGGGAGACACATTAAATTATTGGATCTTTTCAATTTTATTTTTATATGCTCATTACTTATGTAGATGAAATCAAATTTTAAGATTTACAAGGTTTTAACCTACACTGGTGTTTATTCATTACCTTAGACATTTCAGTTTTTCTATTTTCCTAAGTTGAGAACCCACAAGACTTAATGATTTAATTATAGGTATATTTATTACATTCTCAAAAGCCTTTCACTATCAGCTGGGCCTACCGACACATCCCAAATTAAGTATGCTCCTGTAATTTATTATATCTTATTATTAGTAGTTTGAAAACCGATTCCCGATAGGTATCCTCATCTCCCATTTATACGCAAAAAGAACAAAATCAAGGGACATTTTTCAAACTTTTTTTTTATAAATAAAAACAAGTTAAAAACATGTGTTCCTATCCCCACACTTAAAATTTGCATTGTCCTCAATGCAGAGACGAAAACACGACTCAAAAATTTAAAAACAAAACAAAACCTAAAAATACAAAAATAAATAAAAACAAAGCTAAAAATTAAAGACTAAAAACGAAGTAAAAAGGAAAAGACTTAGCTGGTAGTATGTGTATGAAGTATAAAGCTAAAGTCCTCATCCATAAATGCCCTCCGTCTTCGAGCGTGCTCAGCAACTAGTATCTCCTTTCTCTTGTACACGAACGGAAGCAACAATTCAAACAATATCGAAAAATTAATCTTATCAACCTGATAGATATTTAAGCATTCAAGGTATGGAACCGGATCAACCAATCAAACTAATAAATATGAATAAATGTAGCAAGAAAATCAGAAAAGTATACGGCTCCAGCTGCTCCATCCCCACACTTGAATGTTGCATTATACTTCAAGGGGATGCTCTTCTATCTCAAAACCTACAAAACTTAAAAACACAAAAACAAAGAAAAACTACAAAAGACTACGTTAGTGACTCGACAATTATACAAACTCCGCGAAACCTCCCCACACTTAAACTTAATCAGGAGGTTTTTCTTTCACCTGGACCCTATCTAACCCGTTCAGTTCCACCCGGTACTTGTTAAACTTTGAAATTTTCTCGATGGAATTGAAAATTGCTTTAAAACTTCTTAACGGGTCAGACCACCAAAATTCAAACTTACCTGGCAAGAACCGGATGCATGAAATGTATCGAGAAGACTGGTCGTTCTTGAACTTCAATGGCTTCTTCTTTCCTGTAGACCATCATCTAACTTGTAAATTATTCCGATTTGCAGGTGTTCTTCTCTTCGCCTTCTCCTGTGGTTTGGATTTATGAGCAACAGTTATTATGAGTTCCACGGGCCAGCTGTGGAAGTCTTCCACTACCACCACTTCTATATCTTCTAGCAGGGATTCAAAAAATACTAAGTCACCCTCCGAATCGAACTCACCTATCTCATCGTACTCAGGCAACCCTTCTAAATCCAAATCTAAAAGCTCATCCTCCTCACATAACTTATTCTCAACCTCTTCCTCCACACCAAATATTAAATCAACTGAATATCCCAATTTTACTTTATCCTCTATCTCTTCTTCCGTCACTAACGACAACTCAAATGAATCTCTCAAACCCATTTTCTCCTCTATCTCTTCTTCAACACCAAACATCAACTCGAGTGAATCTCCCAAATCCACTTCCTCCTCTATCACTTCCTTCTTCTCTAACGACCTCTGATAGGCAGCCCATTCTTCCTCGTCGATCTCATCATCAGATTCACTCCAGTAATTAGAAATAGTAACCTGTGGAACCGGAGGTGGGACTTCATCGTCCATTTTCGTCTCTGTTACTTGAGTGATCCCTTCATCAGACTCGTCAGCATACTTCAATAACTCCAATCTCTTTGCTTCCTCTTTTTCTTCATTTAATCTCCTAGTAATGCTCTTTAATGTACGTTGGAGATCTGTAATAATGCTCTGCCGATTTTTCAAGATGATATCATGTTCGACTAACTTCTGTTGGGAATCTGAAGCCAGATATTGAGCCATCATATTTTCTAATTTATTCACCTTCTCGAATATACTACTATCAACAGGGTTGCTGCTAGAATATTGATCATCGAATTGACCCTGATAATGCTTAGGCTGCTGATGTGGATCATCGTAATAAAACGAAGGAGGCTCCTGCCAAAAATTTTGCTGCAACTGCACAGGAGGGTTAGCATAATAACGTGATAAACACCCCACATATTGAGGACATATAAGCGTAAAATGGGGCCCACCACAAATCTCACACATATTTACGAGACTCAAAAGAAATAAAAGACACGGACAATTAGACTCCTACGACTCAAAATAAAATAAAACGAAGTAAAATAACACGTACGTAGATACTACTAAAAGACTCCTAAACAAACCTAACAATTAACTAAACTATATTAACCTGACTCCTACGACTCAAAAACAAAACAAAATACAAATAGCACGTATATAACAAGTAAGTCTAATCGAAGCTAATAACGCAATCGCCAAGAGTCTCCGGCAACAGCGCCAAAAACTTGATGTGCTAAAAGTAGTTATATAAAAACACGCTAATCTAGACACTAAGTAATAAATTCTAGACTCTTAAACTTAACTAAACTACTAACCGGCAAGTGAACCGGTCGACTCTAGTACAGCTAAGTAAGTCCGGTTATCGAACCCACGAGACTCTTTAAATTACGTTTACTAGCTAATTAGACTTGACTACAAAACACGACTTATTATTTATATTTGTTTAAGGGGGTTTTTATTAAAAATACTAAATTAATACTATAATTAAAACTAATTAAGAAAAAAAATAAATTAAACGAAAACAAAGTTTGATATGAAAATAAGATGATGATGAGAAAACTACCTAGGCTAGACTCCCCTAAATTTTGTTAATGAATTGACTCGGGAAAATATTTAGTTATGGACTGGGATCGTAAAATAGATACTTAAAAGAAAAACCAAATAGGACCCCTGACCCTTCTCAAGAGAAAGCCTATGGATTTCTAACAAGTTTTAACGCACACCAGTATTAAAAATCAAGTTCGCTTACGGTCACCCAATTGTTTACAATTTAGTTCCTTTATACGAAATCCTACCTTACAGCGCGGAAATCAAAGGCAGTTTAATATATCGAATTGATTCAATAGACAATAATTAAATAATCAAACCTAGACGGACTCCTTACAAAGAACTAAATCTAGCAAGATCAAATAATAAAGATCTATCAATAACCTAGCACCTTACAGATTTAGGTTAGCAGCACACTTAGGTTTAATTAATTAATAATTATTATTCCTATGATCTTAATGCATATCAATCATAAAATAGTCAAAAACACAAAGTAGATGACCAAATAGCAACCTATCATAATGACAAACAATAATCTAGGCAACTATGGAATAATAACAATTAATCAAACAATCCTAAATATCCATATGCATCAATTTAATATGATTAAACCTTTTACTAAATCATAAAAATCATAACGATAAATAAATCCCAAATCAAAACATAACGTCAAAATAGGTTCATCATAAGCCTAGGCAGTCTATAATTTTTAGCCTAACATCATAAAATAAAACAAAACAATAATAAAGGAATTCATGGTGGAAAACAAAAGAAACGAAAGATTAAAGGCGATAAAACCCGTGGTTTTCGTTCTTGGATGATAAGCACGCCACCATATGATTCCAAGCCTTCAAAACCTCCAAAAGATCACCTCTTGAGCTCCAAATGTTGTTTATGGCTTTCAGGTTATGATTTGGGTTAAGTTTATGGGTGTTTATATAGACTTTTAAGGCCCATAAACTTAAAATTAGTAGAAGATTCTGTAAATCTAAGCCCATAAACTTAATATTTGTAGAATATTCTAGAAAACTGAGCCCAAAGTGCCGCGCGACGGGCCTTTTCCCATTTTGCTTGTTTTCGCCCTCTTTTTGACATGGTTGAAACCCGGAACCTAAAATATTCAAATAAATTAGTAATATACAAATTCTAATAAAAACCGAACGAAAACTAATAAAATATTATATTAAATATACAAGGGATTTATATATATTTAGCCTTATATCAACCATATTTATACAAACAGGCTATGTAGTGTTAGACATAGCTATCGGGGCATGTTGTGGGCGGAAGGGAGCCACAGTGGTTGATTGGGCGTGGGAAATAGATGCACGCAGCACAGACAGTCAAGGCTTCACTGTAGCTTAGCATAATTACATCATAAATATACAAGCAATTGTACTTGTGAACGTACATACATACATACATACTTGCGTATTTACAATCTGTGATTGTTGTACGCGCAACTGATTTCTTGAAAACCGTGAAACTCACAAACTATTTGTAGTTGACCTATTTTAACATGTTTTTCAGGTACTGGATTGGATTAGAAAGTCAATGTGCTACGTGTTTGACTTGCGATCAATGCTGGGTGGATTGATGCAAGTGTCCTAGTAAGATGTAAAGCCGCTTAACAGGCTGGATTTAGTTTTTTATTACCTAGTTGTAACAAAGTTAGATTGATGAAAAATATTGTTAACGAGTTTGTATTGTTCTTTATAAACAATGTGGTTGATACCAAAGGTGTCTATTACATTTCCGTTTTACGCTTCCGCAAATCACTCAACGGGGTGTGACAAAACGTATGGGAGAAAATGTTGGGAAACATACGAAACAGTTCTATAATAGTGTTGTTATAGAAACTGAGCATCACTATATCAAGACGATTAGCCTCGTCATGAACATCGGTGTCATCCTCGAATGACGGGCAATCAAGCACAAACAAAAGTTTCAAATTTTTTAATGACAACATTAACCTCATAACGCCCAACGGATGCACTTCACATCTAGAAATATCTAAACCATTTAAATTAGGAAGACGACTCAAGATTAACGTGCCAAATCCCATTCTACATGGAGGTTCATCAAAACCGATAGATAACGAAGTGACACGAAATTTTCTAATGCCGCCTTATCAATACTTTCACAATAAGCAAATGCAATTTCTTGAAGATCCAGGCAGTCGGTCACTAATTAGCTAAAGCAGTCGAGAAATAAAGATCTGAACAATTTAACGAAGTGACACCAACAATGTTCTGAACCTTCAAAATTAACCCCAAAATGCAGACAAGGACCAACTAATTCTAAGACGATGTTGTGGAAGAGATCATGGAACGGGCCAACCACTTGAGTGAAAAATCTAGTCCCATAAACCAATATATACCTGATGTGTCCTTTGTGTCCAAACCAATTAATTGAAACCTCATTCCATCACACCATTGGACGCATAATGCAATATGGACATAAGGTGCAGTATGAGAGGAATAAGCTTTCACAACAAACTTTGGAATGTGTGCCTGAGAATAATAATAAAACTCAGTTGTTTGACCCTTTGCAGCAAGTGATGAAGCTTGAATAACATCTTCAGTTCGTGTAATTGATTTTTCTCTTGATATTATGGTATATCTTATTCAAGATGGTTAATCTCCCTAGCCTTTTGTAGTAGGCAAACACTCCCAAGAATTAGACAAGAAGGATAGAGACACTATTTTGGAACACCATTTTCAATATTTCATTCATAAACCTTTCAAAAGGGAATTACATGAACTAAATATGCAGAAATTGAATGTAAAACTACTCCACTATCCAAATATTGATGCCATGTTGGGTCGGGTCATGGATAGGATCATATCATATTAACTTGAAAAGAATAACGCCAGACACTTTCTTTAGCTTTTCAAGCTCATATCATATTTTATTGCTACATTCGCCAACGCCTTTTGGCATCAATATTTACCATTTCTTCTTGTCAAAATGAATTTATAACCTAAAAGAAATTATGTTCCCAATGTTGCAGCCAATGTTCGATGCCTAAAAATATAAGCATAACGTCTTAATGGAGACGTTAGCTATCCTCCTATGCGATTGCGGTTGGTTCACGAGTCCAGTTGGATGGAAAAGTTGTTACTGGTCAAGGCCTGGGAACCACTGAATATTACCCTGTTGCACTGGTACTTAGTCAGCTGTTCGGGAGAGACAAAGCTAATCAACTTTATAGACGTACTACCGGTTCGCTTTAACTTTTTAGGTTAACGATTGTAGGAGATTATGCTTAAGTGTGTAGTAGCTTGTTGAAAGTTAATCGAGAAATGATTTGTTGAGAAAGTGTTTTTTTTTTGAATGTTTAGAATTACCTCTTTAGTTTGTTTATTTATTTGTTTGCAAGTTTATTTTATTAGTTTGAAAGTCTAGAAAGTAGGAGTTTGAATTTAAGTTTGTTTAGGAAGCTTTGCAATATAAATAGGTGGTTAGGAGTTTGTAATTGGTGTGTCAAGAGTTTAAACAAAAATAAAATAGTCAATCTTGGTTAAGATTAGTTTCCATGTTCGTGTTCTTATAAGTTTGTTTATAGTCAAGTTAGTTTTAGAAACTCTTAAGCACTTGTAAGGTTGCTGAAGAAGCAGTGCGAGCATGGCAAATCTATGGAGCAATGTGTGCATCCTCTAATCTTGTGCTGGAGACCCATGGACAACTCAAGGTATCCATCTCTATGACTCTTCCATGTTCCTGCTATAACTTTCCTTTTGATGAATTTATCTATGTATGCACGCACTTGGGGAGAAGGCGACCACTTTAAATGTCCGGAAGCCTATGCTAATGATAAGTTTACCATTAGCCACCACTATGTTTTTAGCTTCACGTGGGTCCGACGGTTTTTTACACATTGTAAGGACACCATCGGATCCATGTGAAGCAAAAAACTAAGTGGTGGTTGATGGTAAACTTTCAAGAATGAATTGATAACGGAAGTACAAACGAGTACATGATATTTAGGGTAAACCTCACATATTATTATAATCAAGAACCTAGCTCAAAACTTGAACACAATAATCCCTCTCATAATTCAATAACCCTAACATGACTATGTATTTATAGGGTGGCCCAAACTTGGCCAGCAAGTAAAGCCCAAATACAAAAGCCTAATCGTAACCCCATAAACACATTACATCATTAATGAATTCGATAGGCCCAATAGATCCAACCCAACCACCTACACGTGACGGGCCTAATAAGATGGAAATTACCAACGATCACCCCCTAATTTCCGACTCGTAACTAGGAGATCTTCAACACCAAGAAATCTTCTCATCTCGTAAAACTTGATTCTCAAAAGTGTTTTTGTAAGAATGTCAGCTCGTTGTTCCTTTCCTCTATTGTGCTCCATCGCTAACAATGCTGACTTTACATCCGCATGATGTAATTGCCATCCTTCAGTAGCTGCAATGGCAATGAGCATACGTACGGTTTCAAGTCTCTTTACCGGAGCAAAGACCTCGTCAAAATCGACTCCGAGTTGTTGCACATAACCCTTTGCCACGAGTATTACTTTTTATTTATTAATTGAACCATTTTCATTTCTTTTCACCTTGAAAACCCACTTCAATTCGATAGCTTTAACCCCTCTCGGTAACTCGGTCAACTTCCAGGTGTCGTTACTTTTAATGGATTCGAGTTCCATTTGCATAGCCTTTACCCACTCTGGTTTGGAGTTTTCTTCACCAAAATTCCTTGGTTCACCTTTTACTAACAAAAGAAATTCAATGTCCTCCACTTTCAAACATACGACATAATCATTGAACTTAACCGGTGCGATTGGAACACGTGTAGATCTTCGTAAGTTAATTTTTGGTTCGTCAAGTGCTGTTGTTGCTAAACCAGTTGCTGCTGGTGTCGCTAAACTGGTTGCTGAGTTGCTGAAATTAGCGACCACAGTATCAGAATCTGTCGCTAAAGGTGCTGATGGGCTGTCTGAATTAGTGACAGAAGCTGTCGCTGATACTATTTCTGAATTTGGCGACAAAGCTGAATGGTCGTTGCTAATGCTGTTGCTTCCAATAGGCTTGGTTACAACTTGCCCAACTCCAATATCAATAACCCCGTTCCAATCAACCCAAAATAAACTCGATGCTAGCTTCGTTTCTTTATTGGTTTGACCCGAATTAGACCAAACCCACGTCTTCTTCTCGTCAAAAACAACATCACGACCTTCTGGGTGTTCGAATCAAACAACCGGTAAGCTTTGGACCCGTTATCGATTCCGATATGAACTAAACTCCTCGACCGGTCATCGAGCTTCTTCAAGTGAGTCCCCACTATCTTTGCATATGCCACACAACCAAATACTTTAAGATGAGCAATATACCCAT
The DNA here is from genome assembly GCF_021521415.1 of Bidens hawaiensis. Classification (NCBI taxonomy): domain Eukaryota; kingdom Viridiplantae; phylum Streptophyta; class Magnoliopsida; order Asterales; family Asteraceae; genus Bidens; species Bidens hawaiensis. The sequence continues at coordinate 236,285 of NW_027491950.1, forward strand.
GTGAATATACCCATGTTGACCATCCTTTTACCTATATTAGAGCATTCCCAATAGATTCTTCAAATTATGTGAGTGGTTTCTCTATTTTTTAGAGATGGTTAAAAGTGGTTGTGAGAGGAGGTGAGAGAAACTGTTACAGTTCATGGTTAAATATGGAGAAACACACTGTTCATCTCTATAATTTTTTAATATTTTTGAAAGTGGTTGTGAGTGAATGAGAAAGAATATGTAATGATAAAAGTATAAAAAAGTATTATTTAATTAAAATTGAGAGAAAAGATGGTGTTTTTAGGGTAATTATAAAAATGGAGATGGGGAATAGATTGAGAATGCTCTTACACACTAATTTACACTAAGTTTATACTTGGAGGTCATTACTTCATCATGTATCATGCATTATTTGAAACCATAGATGACTTCTTTCGAGATTGTGATGTATATAAATTTACAAATCATATACGGGACTGTGATTATCAATGACTCAAACCTAACCCATTTACATGACATCCTTGCTTCTCGATACACTAGCATCCTAAGAGCATTCACAACAGGTCCTTTATATTTATGTGGGTAGCTTCCCTATGTAGTATGAAGTTAGAAGAGATAGATAATGTTACTATTCATTAGTAAATTTTGATAAACACTGTTTATACCATATAATTTTTAATATTTGTTAAAAGTGAACGTGAGCAGATCAGAAAAAATGTAATAATAAGTGAATAAAAATATTATTTAATTGATAAAGAGAATAAAAATACTATTATTTTTAAGGTAATTATAAAGATAGAGGACATTGTTGGTCAATTACCTGCAACTTCTTTTGGACCCCAAAGGAACGTCCCACATAATCCATGAACATTGTTAGTCAGTTGCTTGCAATTCCCAAACTCAAAAGTTTGAGACTATACGAACCAAAGACTGACACTTTAAAAAGGAAGTATGAAGCTAGTTTTGTGTCGAGTACTTTGCTCTTTGACCTGTTTTTTCGACCCGATTTCTATTTAATACATATTTTTTTGTCACTCTGACCTCCGGTTTAATTCACGTAAAAGTTGAAAAGTAATGAATAAAAATAGCATTAGCATAGAAATAATATTTAAAATGTGACTCATGGCAATATATGGATACATGAAAGAATAAAATGCACGAAAATAAGGTGCTGTTTGGGATTGCTTATTTTAAACAACTTTTGGGAAAATTGAAAGGTGCTGAATATACTTGAATGGAAGCGCCAAAAAACCAAGAGGCCCCATTAAAATTTTGGGTAGGCGCGCACACCCTTTTCAAAACCTAATTGATAGATCCCGCTTTGTGAACGGCAGATACCGAAGAAGGCTAAATCTACAAATCGAGAATAATCAATTCGAAAACTGAAAATGATATAGTAGAGTGCAGTACTAAAATTGGGAGAAATCGAGTTCCAAGCAATTCATCTACCGTTTTAATCCAGGTTCTTAATCCATCCACAATTGTAACTGTTGTTCGACATCGCACTATTGTAGACATTCAATTTGAACATATAGTTGATGTTTATTTGGTCTCTGAGTTCCCTTTTACCTTCCATGCTAACCTATCATATTTAAATAAAAAAGTTAGTATATGCCAGAACTTGATGTCTATCTAATCTATGAAATTATTTAAATAAATGTTAGTAATCTTTTGAAGGACCGCACAAACTTGTTTTTGGTTGTTTGGGTGAAGAATGGAATGATCAACTGAAGAAAAGAATTAGGAAGATATTTAACAACCTTCCATGCTAACCTATCATATTTAAATAAAAAAGTTAGTATATGCCAGAACTTGATGTCTATCTAATCTATGAAATTATTTAAATAAATGTTAGTAATCTTTTGAAGGACCGCACAAACTTGTTTTTGGTTGTTTGGGTGAAGAATGGAATGATCAACTGAAGAAAAGAATTAGGAAGATATTTAACAATCAAAATTTTGAAACAGATTTCTTACTTGGAGTATGAAGAAACACTAAGCGACCCTGGGCAGATTACGGATAATCTGGGGGTTAAATAGATGTTTCCCACGAGGGGTTAGACCCGGCAAAGATGGTTCTTCTGATAACCTGCAAAACAGACACCGTGAGCTCGTCACTGAGAAGGGGGGGAACCTCCTTGTGACCACCCTCCGGCGTGAGAATCAGACTAGATTGCTCTTGAATATAAGTGTATATCAAGAGATTGCTAGAGAAGATAAGATAATGATATGTCAGATGATGTCCTTACCATTCCAAGGTGTTGGAGTATTTATAGCCGAAGGTAGGTTTCCTAGAAGGTACAGCCGGCTGAATAGTATTCCTGTTCTACCAACAGTGGGCTACACACAAGCCATGCTGGTTGGTGGATAGGCTGCGGCCGACAGTGACAAGGTCGGCTGTATACTGTTCCTTTACTGCCGGCTATGCACTGTTCCACCAACTGTAGGCTGCGCACGTCCCATAGTAAGGGTTGGTGAGTAGGCAGCGGCTAATAGTGACAAACAGTACTAGAGGGTGCTCCTCCTCGTACTGTTGTCGGTGAGCTGTCACCCTGTGATTGGTTCATGGGCTGCTCTGGTCAGATCGTCTGTTTTGCCCATACCTTGGTAGGTATAATACAAAAGATCTTCCAGAAGCATACGGACTGGCTCATTTGGGCGGGAGTATTCCCGCCTTGCTCATTCCTTCAGGTGACTACTGAAGTAGCAAGAGTTAGTGCCTTGTGCGTGTAGCCTTGCTATCAGTGCGGGTAACCTTCCCTGATGGCTTGTATCCGCAACTGCGGGAACAAGCGGGGTACTTCACCATTGGGAGGCTTTCCCTGCGGGTACAGCTGGCGTACTGCGCGTAAGGTCTTCTCTGAGCATGGTGGGTCCTGCGGAAGCAGTTGGTCGTTGCGCAGACGTCCCTGTTCAAGGTGAGTCTTGCGGGTCCAACTGGGCTCTGCTGGGACCTACCTCTTCAAGTCCCCCCAGTCCAATGTTCTTCTCATGAAATATTAATAAGTGAGGTGAACTTTTGGACTAGCAAGGGGTTTTGAAAAGGGTTTTTAGTTTTAAGGTTTTCCGTAGGGATTCTTCCCGCGGTTTTCCTAGTGTCACGCAGAAATTCCCGACTTTTCTGCTTGATCTTTGGGTATGAAGCGGGTAGGTCTGTAACTTCCTCGCAAGTCAGGAGCGTTGAGTCCCACTTGTGTGGATTCTCCATGGGGTTTTGGTAGTTTTCAACATAGTGATCAATTTTATTAAAACCACCAATTCCATCTTGGAGTTTCAAACAATATAGTTCTCGACGTTCCCGCCATGCGGGGATGTTATTCTCGTTTCCGCAAGCATGGCCCAGAAGATCCTTCTTGGTTTGAATTCCCTGCGGAGTGCTAAGTATGTGAAGGGTTTTGCCTTGACACTGTACCCGCACTCGTCTTACGGTTACTTTACTTCCAAGGTATTCATGGCGTCAATTCCCTGCGGGTGCTAAGTATGTGAAGGGTTTTGCCTTAACACTTTACTCGCACCTGTCTTATAGTTACTTGGTTGCCAAGGTAAGGGGTATTTTCCCGCTTTTGAATCTTTTTGAAATTTTGAAATTCGAAGAGTTGGTGAAAGGATAAGAACAGTCCAAACTATTGAAACGTCGTCCGACGGTTTCTTCTGACAGTGTTAGGACGTGCAGGAAGTTATGGCGACGTGACAGTATATGGTCATTCCAGGCGCTTTTTCAGGCGCGTGGGCGCGAATTTTCGGGCGCGTGGCCGCGAAATTACTGGCACGCGTCCTTTCAACAGCTGTTGCCAGCTTGCTTTTTGCCACGTGTCATAGTTTCATTGCACCTGCGATTTCTCTCTCTTCCGCATTAAATTCACCGCATTAATTGCGATTAGTATATAAACGGGGAGAGGGTCCTTTGTAATCCACACTTTCACTTTTCTCTTCATCTTCAAAACGATTTCCGGCGAATACTCACCTTTTCAGTCGAGCATTCTCTTGAAATCGTTCTCTTTTTCTCACCTGCAAGATGTCTTCTGCTCACGATCTTGAGGCTACAGCCCAGGAGGCTGGGGTGTACGCCGAACACCTGTCATCCACGTCAGATAAGGATGACAAGAGTACTGCTGGCGAGTGCCAGTGTGCTCTGCCTGTCGATCTATATCAGTACATCGTCAGGAAGTTCATGCTCGAGTCTCTCGAGCCTGAGTTTCCTGAACCTCATCAGACGGTGTATGATGCCCCCAGAGGCAAGATCGGGGTATATGCCGCATTCTTTGTCTATGGGAATCTTAGGTTCCCTTTGACAAAGTTTGTGTACCGTGTCCTGGAGAGGCACGGTGTACACCTGACCGAGGTGCACCCGATGGCGATCGCGAAGATTCGCCACTTCGAGTGGGTGTGCCGGATTCTGGGCGTTGAGCCCTTCGTCGACTACCTGATGACCTTCTACTCTTGGAGGTGCATCCAGGGGTGGTATACTCTGATAACCCGGATCAAGGGTTTGAAGATTTGCGCAACCGAGCGCAGTCTTCGTTCATGGAAGCGGGAGTTCTTTTTTATCTCCGCTCGCGCCATCCCCCTTGCCATGAAGTTCAAGAATGGGCAAGCACTCCCCAGCCTTCACGCCTCCAACTATCAGGAGGCGGAATGGTTCTCGAAGATATCCCGAGTCCAATCTCCGGTTTACCGCTTTGCGGAGTCCGGGATGGTGATGCTCGGGATGAGCCGGGTGTGGAAGGATGCGGAGGCGCAAAAGATCCCGATCGTCCTTGAATACGGTTTGAACTCTGTCCCTTACGGTATGCTCTGTCTTCTTTGTTTATATATGTTTGTCTTCTAACTGTTTTTCTTTTATTTCAGAGGGGAACGACTTGCAGTCGCTCCTGTATCCGCGGGAGGCTGACAGTCCCGCTCGGATGGGTACTCGTGCTCTAGATGAGAACGAGTTGCCCATCCTTGAACAGACGGCGGATCGGTTCGTGGAGGTCTACCCGTCAGGCCACGAGATCCTGAGCGCCAGGCGGCCAGGTAAGGCTTTATTCAACCCTCGACCCCTCAATGCTGAAACCTCTGCTGAATTCCTCTAATCTTGTGTTCTGATGAGGAATCCGCAGATGGTCCTTCGTTGGTGCGGAAGAAGAAGGCTGCCGGCGGGAAGGGGAAGGCGAAGGTGGCCTCCACTGCCGATCCGGTGCCTCGGTCTGATTCAGAGACCGAGAGCGAGGAGGTGGCGGGGAATCCCGGTGGTGATAAGACCACTGCTCCGGAGGCTGCAACGACTGTCACCTCCGGAGAGCCAAGGATGACAACGGTGAGCGGCGTGAAGAGGCCGGCTCCATCGGGTTCATCCCCGCCTGTCCGCACTTTTAGGCTCAAGAAAACCCGTAAGTACAAACTTCCCTTATTTTTAACTTCATAGCTTTCCATCATTAATACTTATCTTCTTTGTGCAGGCGTGGATGCTACCGCATTCCAGGGTGAAGCGGGGAGGAGTACCTCCGGACCCATGACGGTAGGCTTGGTCAGCCTACCTGAGGCGACGACCCAGGCGGCAGCGCCTGCTTCCGCTGGTTCAGTTGCTCGCTCCGTTGAGCCAACTGTTCCAGCTGTGATGACATCACCGTCGGCTGTCAGTGCCATATTTACCGCATCTTTCACTGAGCCGGCGGTTACTTTTTCTGCGGACTCCGCAGCGGCGACCACGGTTGTGAGTTCACCTACAGTGAGTTCACCTCCGTTGGTTTCTACTACCGCGGCGGCCTTCACCATGCCTCCTCCGTCATCGGCAACGACGGCCGATCCTTCAGGTATGCATGGGGCTTCTCGCCAACCTCTGCCTCCTCCCCATCTACCTGATCTCTTGGACGGATTTCCCTTGGGTTCAGGTGATGGGTTTGGCGGCTATCGGCCTGTTGTTGACCCTACAGGTGCGTAGGGTTCTTTTGGCCTCTTTTTTTTTTTTTTTTTATATTATCTTTTCCTAACTGCTTTTTGTTTTTGCAGTGTCGGATTCCAATGAAGTGTATGTTCCACGATGGAACATCCGCCGAGGAACAACCCTTCGCACACCTGTGGAGTGCGTGGAGTGGGCTCGTCACGCAGCTCCCAGTGGTGCGTTGGGGGAAGCCATGGCTAGCTACCAGGAGGGTAGGCTAACCAATGAGCTTCGGGTTCTCCAGGCCCGGATGCAGCCGCGCGTCGAGCTGCTTTGTCGTGAAAACGACAAGTTAAAAGCAGCTCGTATCCAAGAAGCAGATCAGGCGCGGGCTGTCCGGGAGGAGAATAGGAGGCTCTCCGCCGCTGCTGCGGAGAAGGAGAAGGCGTTCAAGGCCCTTGAAGTTGAAGTTTAGGCCCGTCTCGAGGCCCGTTCCAAGGCTGCCCAAGCTGTTAACGAACAGCTTTGGCTGGCTAAGGAAACTGCTCGGAACGCAACTGAAAGGGCCACCAAGGCTGAAGCTGTTGCCGAGCCTCTACGCCTCGAGAATGAGGAACTTAAAGCCAAACTAGAGGCGCTCCAACAGGCTCATGATGCCTTGGCGATGGAAGACGCGAAGAAGCTCCAAGAGATCCTGGACCAGAGGGGGGTACTTGACCAGACTGAGCGGAAGCTAAAGGGCGTTGAAGAGGCTGCGGCTAAAGAAGTGTTGCTTGCCAACCTCAACCAAAGTGAAGCCGAACGCGCCCGTAACCAAGCTCAAGCTGCCCTCCAGGAAGCTCTGGTTACCAAGGAATGGCTTCTTCGAGAAGCGTTGTCTCAGGTATGCGTAATTTCATATCTTTACTCTTTTCTTTGCACATGAAAGAGATTTTGACACTTGTATTATTTTTTTTTCTTTTTGTAGGTTGTGCATCGGGTATTCACGGAAACGTCTTATGACGATGCTATGAGCACAGCCCTCAACGCTTCTCATGAGGATGGGGAAAAGGCCGGCTTCCTGCTTGGTCTAGGGTTTGTTGAGAAAGGCATCCCGCCTTCCAACTTCCCTTTGTATGATGTGGATACTGAAGCTGTTTATGACCAAGCAGTGAATCAGTATGCCGCCTTCCCGCATCCGGTGGTGGAGAAGGTGAACGAAGTCGCTGCTGCTGATGATGGGCTAGCTATCCTTAAAGCTTTCCTTGAACCACCACGCTCTACTGATGGTGCGGGTCCAAGTGGAAGTGGTCCTGAAGCTTGATCCTGAAGATCCCTTTCCACCATTAGCGTAGATTTTTGTTTTTGTATAGCTTCTTTTGTATGCGGGTATGCACCCAGCAATCTTTGTAATATTTGAATTTCGATGAAATAAAGATTGTGTTAATTCCTTGCCTTGTTTATTTTACGCATGTTTTGATTTAACTTAGTAATTTCTTTAGTACTTAGATAAGTTAACTTTTTAACGTGGCAAATTTTAAGTTTGTTTCGCTTCCTCTTTCATGATTGTGCGGGTATGACCGTCACTTACACTTAGTAGGATGGCTTAACTTTACTTATATCTGACCTGCGTGGAAGTTTTCCTCATCTTTTCCTTTGAAATTTTCTAAGTGTTTAGAATAAGTTAACCTTTGAACGTGGTAGATAATAGGCTGAAGTTTTGCCTCCTTGTTCGTGATTGTGCGGGTAAGACCGTCACTTGCACTTAGGATGGCTAACTTTGCCTACATCTGACCTGCGTGTAGGTTTTCCTTAAAACTTTTGAAATTTTTACCGTTTTGTGTTTATGCGGGTTTTGCCGCATTCTACACGTAACGACTTACTTCTTCCCATATTTATGCGGTGAATACCGGCACATCAGTGTGGGAAGTTCATAAGTATAAAGGTAAGGCTATCAACACATTGTGAAAGGAGAATCATTTCCATTAGAAGTGGCTCTAGGCCTTTTCTTTACAAGTTTGGAATTGATCTACATATAACATTTGCGTAATTGAGCTCCATTCCATGTTCTTGGGATGGGAGTGCCATCGAGCCTTTCGAGCCGGTACGCGCCCTTTCCCAGGACTTCTTTGATAGTGTATGGCCCTTCCCAGACCGGGGCCAGTTTTCCTGGGCGTTGTTGGTTTGAAGCCTCGTTGTTACGCAGTATGTAGTCTCCTACATTGAAGTTGCAGATTTTTACCCGCGTGTTGTAGTACTTTTGCATTTGTCGCTTGTAGTTCTCTTCACGCACTGCGGCTAAGTCTCTGCGTTCCTCGGTTAGCATAAGGTCTAACCGTCTTTCCGCATCATTGTCTTCTGGCTGAATCAAGACCCTTGGTGAGGGTAAACCAATTTCGACCGGGACCATGGCTTCAGTGCCATAAGTGAGACTGAACGGGGTTTCTCCCGTACTGGCCTTTTTCAGCGTTCAGTTTGCCCAAAGGACGTGCGGAAGCTCGTCCACCCAGCCGGACCTGTGTTCCAAGAGTCTTTTCTTTATGCCTTCGACGATGCTCTTATTTGCTCTTTCCACCTCACCATTACCCTGCGGGTGCGCCACTGAGGTAAAAGTGTGTGTGATTTGAAGTTCTTCCAGCCACTTTTGTAGCTTCTTGTCAGCAAAGTTGGTGCCGTTATCGCTCACCAAATTCTGGGGAATGCCGGTGATCATCGCTACACCCTCAGCTGTTGGCCATCCCATCATGCCGTGAACTGAAGAGACTACGGCGTTGAATCTTGCCATCCCGTCTCTTCCGAAGAGAATGTCGTATGTGTGGTGTGGCTTCCTCATCACGACAAAATCCACGTCTTCTGTGCGTGAGTGATTCCCGTCCGTAAGAGTGACGGGGAAAGATAGGATACCCAGGGGGTGTTTGTGCTGCCGTCGTACCCTTCCATCGAGGCGTAGATCGTTTCCAGGCGTTCCTTGTCTTCGTCATCTAGCTTGTCGAAGAACTGCCTGTACATCACCGTTGACGAGGCGCCGTTGTCAGCAAGAGTGCGAGAAGTGATGTAGTGCCCCAGCTGGCTTTTGATGACGATAGGGCCTTCTTTGCTGGGTCCTCCTGGCACTCGCGGGAAGCGCACCTCAGCTTCCTTCCACGCGCATGGTTCTGTCGCTCGCCTTTTTCTTCCTCTGATCTTGCCATGAACCATGTTGATGCTGATGTCAACGGGCTTTCGTCCGTTGCCTCTGTACCGGTTATCATTCCTTCCTCCCTTCTTGATTGATGCCACAAGGTGTGCCAGTCTTCCATCCTTGACGAATGTTTCAACAATATCCTTCAAGGATGTACACTCCTCCGTACTATGACCTTTTGTCCCGTGGAAGTCACAGGATTTGCTTTGATCCGCATTAGGTCGCTGCCGGATCATTGGAGCTTTTGGCCATGGTAGTTTTTCGGTGGCAAATATCTCCGTGACGCTTTTGGTGAGTGGCGTCCACCGGTGTTTTCGGCTTGAAGGGTGTGTGTTATCTCTTCCGCCAACAAGAGGGTGAGAGCTGGATGAGGTGTCAAAGTTTACCCTTGACTGCCAAATACCTAGCTTCCTCTTTTTGTTCTGCCGGGCGATCCGAACATTGTTTTCTCTAGTCCTTTGCGTGTAGAGGTGTGTACTCTGGGGAAGATCCCTTCCCAGTTGCTTCTCCGTCTCGGCAAAGCGCTTGGCCGCCGTCATGATGGCATCCCATGTGGATGGCATGCCGTCCTTACCCGTCAATGTGCGGATAAGCTCTGGGTATTCGGCGCCCTGGATGAAAGCGGCGCGAACAAGATCTTCACTTATGTTGCCCAGACTTAGCTTTTTGGAGTTGAAGCGAGTGATGAAGTCTAGTAAAGATTCATCCTCCTCTCTAACGCAGTTGAGGATCGTCCACTGTTCTTCAGTATATTTCCTCTGTTGGCTGAACTTGTTTTGAAAGTCCGCCCAATCATAGATGTGGTGGACCGGTAAACGATCGAACCATGCCCTGGCCGCTCCAACCAGAGTCATCTGGAACATATAACACCACGTGGGTTCCGTCCAGTTACTGACGGTTGCCCCCGCAATGAATCTGTTCAAGTGGTCGTCTGGGTCGGATAGACCATCATAAGTGCCGATGTTGGACATTTGTTTGGCACTTCTCGGGGCGATTGCTTCCGCAATGTCCCTTGCAAACTTAGACTTTCCTGCATTTGCAGCAGTTGGTCTAAAGGTTTTGGAGAAGTCACGCGGGTTTCTCCCCGCGTTCGTTGGTTTAAAGGTTTCTCCAAAGTTCATTGTCGGTTGGAAGTCCGTTTCCTTACGCTTCCCTTTTGCCTTATGGCGAGGGTTTGCGTCGGTATCGGATTCTTCCCGCTCATCGTCTGAGTACTCGTACTCACTGTTCATGTTAAGATGTTGGCGAGTACTGCCGAATTCGTCAGCCTATTGAAGTGAACGCAAGCGTTCATCCAACTCAGCTTGGAACTCTTTCTGACGTGCTTCGGCCCACGCCTTAACTTGATCTAGTGTTTGGCGAGGGACCCTCGTCCGTTTCTCCAACTGGGCATCAGTGAACCCCAGTGAAATATTGTTTACTGCACTTGTCCTGGCTTGGGTAACCGGGGTAGTGTTCGTAAAATTTGTATAACCGCCGGTGTTCCCCCCAGTTGCTGGGGTTGTGGTCACCGGGGTTTCTTGGTCACTTACTGGCCTTGGGACCGGAGTAATGTTAACCATTTCTTCAGAAATTTTGTAAAAACTAATTAGTTCTAGCTTTTATGCACGGATGGCGCCAATGAAGAAACACTAAGCGACCCTGGGCAGATTACGGATAATCTGGGGGTTAAATAGATGTTTCCCACGAGGGGTTAGACCCGGCAAAGATGGTTCTTCTGATAACCTGCAAAACAGACACCGTGAGCTCGTTACTGAGAAGGGGGGGGTACCTCCTTGTGGCCACTCTCCGGCGTGAGAATCAGACTAGATTGCTCTTGAATATAAGTGTATATCAAGAGATTGCTAGAGAAGATAAGATAATGATATGTCAGATGATGTCCTTACCATTCCAAGGTGTTGGAGTATTTATAGCCGAAGGTAGGTTTCCTAGAAGGTACAGCCGGCTGAATAGTATTCCTGTTCTACCAACAGTGGGCTACACACAAGCCATGCTGGTTGGTGGATAGGCTGCGGCCGACAGTGACAAGGTCGGCTGTATGCTGTTCCTTTACTGCCGGCTATGCACTGTTCCACCAACTGTAGGCTGCGCACGTCCCATAGTAAGGGTTGGTGAGTAGGCAGCGGCTAATAGTGACAAACAGTACTAGAGGGTGCTCCTCCTCGTACTGTTGTCGGTGAGCTGTCACCCTGTGATTGGTTCATGGGCTGCTCTGGTCAGATCGTCTGTTTTGCCCATACCTTGGTAGGTATAGTACAAAAGATCTTCCAGAAGCATACGGACTGGCTCATTTGGGCGGGAGTATTCCCGCCTTGCTCATTCCTTCAGGTGACTACTGAAGTAGCAAGAGTTAGTGCCTTGTGCGTGTAGCCTTGCTATCAGTGCGGGTAGCCTTCCCTGATGGCTTGTATCTGCAACTGCGGGAACAAGCGGGGTACTTCACCATTGGGAGGCTTTCCCTGCGGGTACAGCTGGCGTACTGCGCGTAAGGTCTTCTCTGAGCATGGTGGGTCCTGCGGAAGCAGTTGGTCGTTGCGCAGACGTCCCTGTTCAAGGTGAGTCTTGCGGGTCCAACTGGGCTCTGCTGGGACCTACCTCTTCAGAGTATTTTGTAAATAGAGACATGTAAATCGCTACCAGTTAACTCGTAGAAATGGAAGTATACACATCTAATTATGTTTGGGAGTATAGATTGTTTCAAAATTCATTCTGATGGTTTTATATTGGGGTTGGATTTGTACTTTATTATTGGGTTGTATTGAAGACATTTCTTTTATCTAGGTACACTAATAGTTTTAGGTAATAACTAGTCAACATAATTAAAGACATCAATACAACATTATAATGTGATGTGTTTAACCCGGCCCATTTTAACTACGCATAAACGAGTTTTTATTAATGTGATCAGAAAGGTTTAATTTGCCAAGCCTGACCATGCTAAAGCTAAGCTTGGTTCGTTTAACTTACAGGGACTTGAGCCCGGTTAGTTTAATTTGTGGGGACTCAAACTCGGCTTCTTTCAAACTATTTCTAATCTCATGCCTGGGCCGGGATCAGTTCTTTTATTATGTTTTTTAATTTATCTATATTTATATGTACATACTATATACTTGTTAGCTAACTTTAACATACAAAATAACGATAGTTTGTATAGTTGTATATCAATATATTAGATAACATGTGTATACAAAATAGGATTGTGAGCCTTTTGAAGCTCAATAAATGAAGTTTGTGCTCTGGTGTCTTTATCAAAAGACCTAATGTTTTAAGCTCAAGCTTGGGTATGGGCTTGTTTAACTTTACCTTGGTTCAAGCTTTTAGCTAGTTGCGCTCACCGCTAGAGAAGCCGTAAATCTAGAAACCCTTTTAGTGGGTTTGCTCCTGACCAAAAAATGATGTAGTGGATCAGGTGTAAGAACCAACGATAATTTCCAGTCAAGTAAATTACATGTTTTTTATGTTTACACTAAATTTCAAAGATTGCTTTTGTTATTCAAATTGATGAGATTTTAACTCTATGTTTACAAATCTTTTTGCTTTACTTTAGTTGAAGACATGAATAATATCGGTACGCATTACTTTTATTACATTTTGCTATACTATAGTTGAAGACAAATAATATTGATATGTATTACTTGTATTACATTTTCAGGCTTTTAGACGTGTTGGTAGTTTAATATTTGGGCATCACCAGAACCTTGACAAAATTGCAAGGAAATTTGTTGGTGACGAGCTACAAGTGGAGCCGCTCTGAACTTGCTTTCGAGAATTATTTTACGAACTTCAAGTATTGAAGAATTCATTGCAGCTGATTATGTTTTCAAGATATTTTGTGAGGTTCTTAATTCCAAAATTATCTTTAAATAGTTTTTTACTCTTTTTGGTATAAATGTTGACTTTGTTGGATGCTAAAATGAATTCATTTGTTACATTTTGGTTGAAAAGGGAAATGCAGATGATTAGAAGATGCTAACATCCACCTTGTTTCTTCAACCTTTGTCGTTGACATCGACTCAGCAACCTGAGGTAAACAAGATGAACAAGTATATTCGTATGATTTGTTTATCTTATTATTGAATTGTCTTGTTCAGTTAATATACCTTTTCTATTCAATCATATGAATATAACTTTTAACTTTGTATGATATATTATTATATTATTATATGATATTATTATATCAGTTAATATTATTATATGCTATATAACTTTTAGTTTAATGATTAAATTTACTATATTTTCTGAATTGTTGCCTTCCTTTACATTGTGTTTCCGAGCTCACTTAACGAAGGAAATGAAAACATTTTCATTCATTTCCTTTCTTTTTATTTTCCTTTCCTTTTCTTTCCTTTCCTTCTAAGATGGAAAGAAACAAATTACACCATAAAAGCCTCCATTTTTCTTTCCTTTTTTCGCTTTCTTTCTTTTAATGAAACTCGGGAACACACGTATTGTTGTTTCTTTCCTTTAATGAAACTCAGAAACACAACATTTTCGTTCCATCCTTTCATTTCCTTTTCTTTCTCTTGTTAAATGAAACTCAGAAACGCAGCGTTAATATACCTTTCTATTCAATCATATGATTGAATTGTTAATATAACTTTTAACTTTATATGATATATTATTATATCAGTTAATATTATTATATGCTATATATGACTTTTAGTTTAATGATTAAATTTACTATATTTCTTGAATTGTTGCTTTCCTTAAGTTTCACTTTTTTATTTGGGTTTCAATACTGTTACTAAGCTGAAGATAATATTGCTTCATTTGATATTGATTATTGTTGTTTTGGATAGAAAAAAATGTTTTACTAGAGTAAAAGTTTTCTTTTCTTGATTTTTACACTTTATTTTAAAGAAAACATTATCTTCAACTATTCTTCTTTGGGTTTCATTATTAATTCACTGTTAATCAACTCTCTTTAAATCGGCCACAGTTTGCTTCAATATGATATGTGTTCTTTTAATTTTGTGTAAATTTTAATTGTTATACGTTAATCATATTACTTGTTGATTTAACACATGATAAATTAACCCAACCGTGATTTTGGTGTGTTGATGGCAAGAAAGCTATCTTTAACCAACGCAGTGTTCTATATATGCTTGCAGACTCATGGAGCCATATGTGTTGCAGGTGTGGTCAAGGATTTCATGGGAAGGACCAGTTCAAAACACTTAGGCAATTAATCTTTAAAATTTTGTTAACATTACAGCTAAGATAATATGTTAGTTTTTTGTCTATTTGTTATGGTCATTTTCTTATGCATGTAATTATTTTGAATCAAGAACAATGACACTTATAAAAATGAAAAAAGAACCTTTTAAAGTGTTTTTTAAATACTAATTCTTGTTTATATGGTTGATGATGGCAGGTAGATATGCTTTGGAGCTTAGTTTATGAAAGTGAAGTTCTCACCTAAATATAGTTTAGACTTATTGTGTAAACAATTGAAATTTGGAATATGTTACCTATTTCATAGTTTTTTATTTTTAATTTGAAATATGTTTCAGATTGAACTTATTATTGAAGTTATAATTTTATGATTTTTACATTTACAATGTTACTGAAATTTTATTTATATTTTATATATTTTGTTTATATGGCAAAGTTATGTACCACTAAAAGTGGTAGAGGTGCACAAATCGGGTTCACTTTGAAAACCCGAACCGGTTCGGAACCGGTTTTTTTCACACCGGGTAGAAAATGAAACCGGTTTCAGTCAGGAACCGGTTAGGTTCCCGACCCGAACCGATGCCCAGAAATGCAAACTTTTAGGAACCGGGTAGGTTGGAACCGGAACCGGTTTTTACGTAAAAACCGGTTCCACCGGTTTGTTTTGAAATTTAAAAATTATAGCCGTTAGGAACCGGTTCCAACGGCTATATAGCCGTTTTTGACCGTTGGAACCGGTTTTTTTAACTATAAATAGGTTATCTTCTTTCTATAAATAGCAAGGTTTGTTTGTGTACTTGTTAAACCACTCCCAAAACTATAAAACACACTCCAAACCACAATTAACCTTAAACCGACAACAAATGGCAACCAATGATGACGTTGTTATGGTGATCGAAACAACAAGATGCCCCGATGTTTGGGTTCATTACGATTTGTGTCTCATGACCGACTCACATGAGTTGGCACGTTGCAAATATTGCTCGAAGTTTCTTAAAGCAGCGTCCAACTCGACATTACGAAAACATACGAATAAGTATTGTCGAGAGAAAAGAAGAATGGAAGCTAAAAAAACGGAAGTGGGAGAGTCGTCCGGCTCTACAACCCAAAAATAAGTATTCCCGGATTAAAACGACGGACTTTGTTTTTTATGTTTTAGTTGTTATGTTTAGTATCGTTTATGTTTTAATAATGTTTGTAATAGTTATTTTTTAGATGAATAAAATGTTCGTCGTTATTAAAAAAGTAACAAACAATTAATCATGAGTAACAAAAGTAATTATAATAAAACAAATCAAAACTAAATATTAGTTGAACAAGTCACAAATAATTTTACCAAAACAAATAATTACAACTCTTCTTCGTCTTCATTCTCGTCTTCACCCTCGTCTTCGTTATCGGAAGAAACCCTGTCCTCCGCCTCCTCATCATGAATATAACGCTCTATTGGTATTTCGTCTTCAAAGTTCGCCTTGTGTTGTACACGATCCACCGTATCCAAATGGTCCTTTAGGCAAATGCAAACCTCTAGAGACTCGGGAGTTAGTTTTGTTCTTCGCATAGATAACACCCTCCCACTAAGAGAAAAAACCGATTCGGAAGCAACCGTTGAGGCTTGTACGGCAAGCAAATCACGAGCCATGGCGGATAGAATGGGAAATTCGTTTTGTTTACCTTTCCACCAAGCCAACAAATCAATATTGCGAATTTCGTCGACCGTTGCGCCCTCAACATAGTTTGCTCCACTATATCGACCAAGTTCGCTACTTGGTGTGTTTCCTCTTTGCCTCTTAGATGCCGATTCACGAATCCCATTCATCAAGTTTATAAGTGGGTCATTGCACGGCCTACCAGTTGTTGTTTTTTTCACAAAAGACGATCTCGTGCTTGGACCATACATTTGAAAATAATGGTCATAAAGGTCTTGAAGGTTTTTGTTGAACTTGTCCTTCGCTTCCGTCGACAACTTCGGGTCAATCTCGTGCATACCTAAGTTGTCGAATATTTCCTCAATCGTTGTTTCAACCCCATTAACATTCCAATAGGGGTTTAATGCGGCGGCACAAGTAAAGACCGGCGGTATGATTTCAAAATATTTTATGAACTTTTCTTTCATCACCGCAACAATATTTTCGAAGAGTTTGTTCTTCTCCGCAAAGCTTTTAAAAACACAAGACATATAGTACAATTCTTGCAAAACCCAACAACTAGTAGGGTACTAGACTCCCGATAATTTTGTTGTTGACTTTTTGAACACATCAAGATACTCCAACAAATAACCGACTTGGACCCAAACACTTTCCGGAAACATATCGGCCTCGCGTTCTTCAACAAGATTGTTATGAAAAGCTTGTAAAGTTTGGCGTTGGGCAAAAGCACACTTTAATATATGACAAGTTGAGTTCCAACGGGTTGGAACGTCCCAATTCGGCCCCAAATACTTTCTTTCAACCGACTTGCAATAGTTCTTATATTCAAGATGTCTTCTTTTACCACTTTTGAAGACATCTTGTAACATAAGTCTAAAGTATTTTAAATCATCACAAATGTGTTCATTGTCAAGACCTATTTAGACAACCAAGTTGATGATATGTGCAACACATCGGACATGAAAAAAATCCCCGAAACAAGGTGGTGAATATTTAATGATAAATTTTTCAGCCGCCTTAGTATTGTTTGAAGCGTTGTCAAACGAAATCGAAAATATTTTATTTCTCAAGTTGTAAGTCGTTATAACTTCATCAAGTAATTCAAACAATTTTTCGGCGGTATGTGGGAACGGGAAGTTTTCAAAAGCGATGGTGCGTTTCATCAATTGCCATGTCACCGGATCAACCCAATGAGCGGTGACACATATGTATGATTCGGGCAACCCGTGTGGTGCCGACCAAACATCGGTAGTTAAACTAACCATGGCTTCTAAAGAATGAAAAGACTCGATTAACTCTTTTTTAGCACACTCCCACAACCTGATACAATGACGTCTT
The DNA here is from genome assembly GCF_021521415.1 of Bidens hawaiensis. Classification (NCBI taxonomy): domain Eukaryota; kingdom Viridiplantae; phylum Streptophyta; class Magnoliopsida; order Asterales; family Asteraceae; genus Bidens; species Bidens hawaiensis. The sequence continues at coordinate 253,457 of NW_027491950.1, forward strand.
AAGGTAGTACGACTTACATGTGTGTATCTCGGTTGTAGAGTTTCGCGAATCAACGACGTCAACTCCGGGTCATCAAAGTGGTTAAACGGCAAACCTCGTTGAATAACGAACTTTGCCATTCTATCTTGAACTTGAGTCGTGTTGTAACGAAATAGTGTACCATCTTTACCCAAGTCAATTTGATCGGTCGCGCCAATCCCTTTCAACGCCTTGCAATACGGCTTCTCGATGTGCTTTCTCAAAGTAGAGTTGGAATCGTGCTTTAATATTGAACCACATAGTTTGCAACGAGCCTTTTGATAACCTTCGTCATCCACAATCAAATCCCAATTCTTCCATACGTCTTGGTTGCGGTTATGGTTGACTACCGTAACAACCCTTGGGTCCTCCGTAACAGGAACGGGGGCAACAAAAACACTCTTCTTAGCCTTGTTGTTAGTTTTTTTGATGGGTGCCATAATAATATTTAGTTGGATGGTCGGGTAAAGGAACGAGTTTGCTAAAGGAGTAGTATTGTAGTTTGTTTTTGAGTTGGTGGTGAAACAAGTAATGGAAACAAGTTATATATAGGTTTGGCCCAAAAACCGGTTCCAACAGCTAATTGGTGTCTAAAAAAACCGGTTCCAACGGCTATATTACCGTTGGAACCGGTTCCAACGGCTATATTACCGTTGGAACCGGTTCCAACGGCTAGTTTGACTTTTGTTTGACCCTTCAAAAAAACCCGTCGGAACCGGTTATTCCGGGTACGAACCAAACCGGTTCCAGTTAAGAACCAGGTAGGAACCGGGTTGGAACTGGTACTGACATATAAATATGAGAACCGAGTACGATTTTCGGGTACAAAAATACCCAAACCGGGTATTGTTCCAACCAGGTTGGAACTGGAACCGGTTCCGGTTCGGTTCCATCAGTTAGGTTCCGGAACCGGTTTTTTTGTGCACGTCTAAAAAGTGGTACATATATTCAAATAAAAACAGTTTTTATTGACACAAAATTTGTCACAAAAGTTGTTTTCAAAGTGTGGCAAAAGAAAAGTGCCACTAAAACTTATAAATATGTAATTAGAATTACTTTTTTAAGGTATAAAAATTGTGCTAAAAAGTGTTTCTTTATATTATGGCAAAAAAGAAAGTGCCACAAAAAACCCGAAAACTTTGTGTGGCATATTATAAAAGTGATACTAAAAGGTTATAGCGTCATCGCTTCTAGTGGCACTTATTTTGTGTGCCGTACATTCTTACAAAGGTCTTTAGTGGCACTTTTATACTTTATAATGGCATTTTTTGTATGTCACCAAATGACATTTTTTTTTGTGGTGAATATTAAATAATGGGTTTCGTACTTTGATATCGCAAGCCACATTTTTGGCCTTACAATCACCCCCTAGACTTGTGATCTCAAAACAGCGTTGAACTGTGTTAATCATTTTCGCAAATCATCCAGATAACCAAAGCTTCTTCAATCACCCCTCAAGGTATGATTCACCTAATTCTTTCATGAAGACGTTCTCGCTTCTTTATCCATCTCGGATCTTAAGCAATATAGGTTCAGAAGAGCTTGACGAAATACCGGGGACAACGATCAAATGACAAAGCTTATTATTTCCGTGAATGAAATTATTTAAGTAACTCACCCCTAATAAATAAGTATTTCAGATACTCGTATCCCACATTTTCAGGTTGAGAGCTTAAACAATTTAATTCCCTATTAAATCCAACTTGTTTAAAAATATCACCTTAATAAATAAGCATCTCGGATGCTCGTAGCCCACGTTTTCAGGATCCAATTCTCGAACGACTTGAAAATATCATATAAATAATATGCTTTGAACACGGTCCAATAATGATGAAAAACCCGATCGCATTTGACTTTCTTCAGTTTGGTAAACCCCGAACATTATCAATTTCACTGCCCAAAATTACTTCACAAACACATGCCCAAGCAAGTTCATACAACAGGTCCAGATAATAGCTCATATGCCAAGTAAAAATTTATAACCCAAAATAAATACCCACAAGTAAATATGGTTAAAATAACCAAGCCCAAATAAAATAACTAGCCCATAACCAATTTTCAACACAAGATAGGTTAGAAAGAGGCCAAGCCAACACAAACCTTGACCTAGCTACCATATTTCCTAATGTATGCATTTGTCAGCTTCCTCCGTAGTCCGGCGCCGAAAAAATCATTCACCGGAAAAGAGCCGGTGACACCCCAGGTACACAACATCAACGACATCATCCATCTCCTTCATCATCAACCTCCATCTCTAGATACCTTTTCACTACGGATCCCGTATCCTAGACACCACGGCCGCCACCATCTCTAGACCACCGATGACTGGCCACTCTAGCTGGAAAATCGATCTCCAACCGGTCAACTTGAACATTCATCACCTATAATCACCGGTGACCTCACATACCGGAAAATCGATTGCCGGTGACATCCCGCCGCCGGCCGCATTCACCTTTCTAAAACTCACCTTGAATTGGAGAACACAAACACATATACCCAGATCTATAAATCGGCCGTTGAATCCAGATCTACGAAGACGAACTCGATGCACTTTTATTTCTTAACTTTATTTCTAAAGTCTTCAAATTTTCTTTCCAACACTTCAACGGATCTTCAAAAACTTCAACAAATTAACGTCTCGGTTCCGGTTATCGCGAAATTAGAACCCGAATATCAAGAACAAAGTTGAATCAGTTGATTCAAACCCGCTCTGATTCCAATTTTAGGTCCCGAAACCGGATCCGAAACCGGATCCGAAAACGAAGGGTTTTGTTCTTGATAAGTGCTCGAGACGGGTGCGGTATAAACAAACGATCGAACAAATATATAAAGATAATATTGAAGACTCCGTAACCGGTAATAAAAAATTCATAACATTAAACGAACCGATCCCACCCAAGGTGAGCTCCCCTTGAGTGGTTGTTTACACACTAGAAAACACACACATAAATGACAAACATAAGTCCTATTTATAGCTAAACAAAAAAAATATATTTTAGAAGCATTCTTCCGTTGAAGTTGAACGCGTGCACCGAAGCTCTCGTCTCATGTTCGGACTTTTCGACCACATTAATTATTATCTTGACCGTGAATAAATAGTGGGTTTCATATAAATTATGAAATTTGTTGTTAAATTTACTAAAAGATACATTGATTTAAAGTACGCATCAATTATTAATCATTCATCATCAATTGGGTTAATTTTGCTAAAAGAAGAAGATTAAAATTTTCAAGTACAACAAAACTCAAAAACAAACAGACTTTGTAATAAGCATTCAGAACAGAGAAACTGTATTAACTGTGGACATTCAGATTGCCTTCATTACTTTCTAAGTTGATTTATGCTGAAGAATCTGTGTGGTGGTGTTCCAGGTTCCTGAGCACTAACCTTGCAAATATCCTTGCTTCAAGTGGACCCGCAGCTGCAGCGGCGGCATGCCTAAGAGCATGTGGTGCACCCAAGTCTTGCAACAGGTTCACATGTTCGTGTGCATGTCGCCCACCCGGAATAGTAAACTGTAAAATTTATGACTAGCATATGTTAAAAAAAATAATCTATAGTTTTGTTATAAAAAGAGAGGAAACTCGAGTTGGACCTGAAAAAGAGCAAATGCAGCACATGATTTGAGCACCGAATACTTATTACGCAACATGGACAGAAACCGCCCAATTTCAGCTCTGTTGCATCGCAAATCACACGCTTCAGCAATATGGGCAGATTTGGCTGCTTGTGCCAACCGTGCAGAAGCTGAGGATAAAGAGGTAGCAGAAAACGCTTGTCGGTCAACAAAAGTCGACACGAAAGGTTCAATGTAATTCAAGGCTCTTCTCTTTGCAATTTCTATGAGAAAACTGTTAGAAAAGTCTTCTGCTACCCGAGCATAGTCATCCATTCTATGCCCAAGATAACAAAACAATATAGAATATTTGAGCACAAATTAAAATTAACAAAAAAGATATCTCAATTCAAGATAATTAATTACTTAAAGATTTACCTGCCATCACACACGTATGCGAAAACTAAAGCAACCATGAAACGAGCCTTCTTGGACTAGGATGATTTAAGATTATTCAAGGCCATAACGCTCCCATCTTCCACTATTCGCAAAGCGATTCTCGGGTTGAATGCTAGACCCCAAAGGGCCTCAGTGGTAGTCTCTTGGACATCCTGATATTTTATATATAGCAATATTTTATTAATTTATAATTAAGATGATGAATTTAAACTCCTCCTTATTGTTTTCTTGTAACGCCAAAGAATAACAACACATAATAAGAATGAAAAAAGAAAAATCTTGTTTAAAAGTAGTTTTCTCGATCAGTTGAATTTTCTATGAATCTTTCCCACTTACTTCTGTCACAGATTGTGCAAGTCCTATGAGTGCTGCAACGCCCCCGTTTCGTGCAATTGCAATGCTAGTAGAAATAAAACATAATATGATTTATTAGATTTTCTGTAACTGCAAGATAAATCTAAAGATCATACAGAAAGTTTAATGTTGTTTAATGGGTACTAAGTTAGATTATAGTTACAAAGGGAACAAAAGATTGATGCTTTAACTGAAAGTAATAGTTAGGTCATAAGTTACTTTTTAAGATTTTACAGGCGTGTGAAGAGTTAATGTTTGCATGTACCAATTAGCTTCTGAAGCCAATAAGGCCCATAGAGTTCTAGCCACCATCTCTTGAAGATCTGGATTGGCGGCTGTACACGTTCGTGCAACAGAAACCTATAATAATATTCATCGAAAAGACTATATAAATGTAGGATTTTGCATATAATGCTCAATACAAGTTACAACCGTAATGTGCAATAAACAAAGATACCAAAAGTCCAAGTCAAAAGATAAATAAACGTCATACCAAAGTTTCAACACCGCCAGCTAATGCAAACCGTTCTAGGTTTCTGTCATCAACTACTAAATTCGACAACGCTGAAAGTGCTTCTTGGCTGTGGATAAACAGATTAAAAAGTAAGTATTGAATAATCAAAACTCGATAGCATTAATAATCAAAAACCAACCAGACAGCTTCATTTTCGGAATGAAGAAGTAGAACTAGTGCATCAATAGCTCCATCTTCTTGTCCCACTGCAGCATTTAAAGTGTTGCTATCACCATAAGCCGTTAAATTAGCCAATGTTGCAGCTGCCTTTACAATAATAACCACAAAATAAGATATAACATAACACATTAATTAATATCGCCCAAATCAGGTAAAATATCATATCATATCATTACCTGTTCTTGTACACCTTCGTGCTTGCTAAAACGAGCAAGCATTACTAAAGCCTTGATACCACCCGCTGCTGCAACTTCAATGCCACGCTTATCATCGCTTGCCATGTGGGCAAGTGCTCCTGCTGCTCGTTCCTAAAAAGAAAAAAAAACTTTTGATAAACAATTTCCTCATTTGTAACACGTGACATAAAATCAAGACATGTACCATAAGTGCATCACCGCCTCTGGGCCATTTGAAGATTAAGTCGACTAAAGTTTTTATGGCACCGGATTCAGCAATAGCCCCCTTAATCAAGATTATTTGTATTAGTAAATATAAAATAGAAAGTCAAAAGCTTTGAAAATTGAGCAACAAATTAAAGAAAAATTGAGAAACCTTATGCTCATCCCTGTTTGCTAGATTCTGAAGCCCTAAAGCTGCCTCTTCAGCCACCCATCTGTTCATGGATTTGGCTAAGCTTGCAAAAATCATAATGCCGCCACTTGCTGCCACAGAGTTTGCAAATTCTGGATTTTCTGTAAGGTTTGCGAGTGCCTACAAGAAACAATTACTTGATTAGATAGCCATAATTCCATAAATACTCTTTTTTTTATTAGTAAATCAAGAAAGCACAAAAGATTCAACCTTTGTTGCTGCTGATTGAATCCCTTCTTTCCATGATGTTGCAAGACGTAACAGAAGCTCAACACCGCCACCATACATGACAGCACCAGCGCGTGCCACATGAACATTTGCAAGCCCGATAGCAGCCCATTCTTGAACATCTTCTTGAGAACTCTGCAATAGATTGAGTAAAAGAACCGCGAACTTATTAACCTCAGCTAACTGTAAAAGTGCATGTGAAATAATCCATTCAGCCCAAGTCATAAACTCAGCCAAAATCGTGTCTTTCTTCGACCTATTTCTCAAATGCGATAATTCTATAAACTTGTCGTTAAAGAAACCGAGAATCGTTATACCAAGACGATCAGCCTTGGCAATAAGAGTGGTGGCTCCCTCCAATAATGGGCAAAGAAACGCACACAAAACTTTCAAATTTTTTAATGAAGAAATTAACTTCATTGCGACCTCCAAAGCTACGTCAGTTCTCGAAACATCTAAACCTTTTAAATACCGAAGATTACACCAAGATTCATATGCCGAATCCCAGTTTACGTTTGTGGTCCCCGCAATCGACAGAAAACGAAGTGACACGACCTTTCCTAACGCCACTTCATCGATATTTGCACAATCAACAAACGTGATTTCTTGAAGATCCTTGCACTGATCAGCTAATGCAGTTATGGCCTCGGTATTGACATTGGAGATCCCAGAAAGCCTTAGCTTTTTTAGCTTATGGCAGCAATCAGCTATTATAGCTATTCCATCTCCTGTAATCCTTTCACAAAAGTCGGGTCCTAGTTGGATGCTTTCAAGAAGCTTGTGACGGTCCACGACTATTGCAAGAGTTAAATCGGTTATTACTGGACAGTTTTCACCACTTAATTCTCTCAAGTTTTCTGCCTCAAGGTTACTTAGGATATAGGTATCAACCGACCCTCTAAATCGAAGTTTTTGTACATGTGAGCAATGAGCACCTTGAGGCTGCATTTTGCTCCAACGGAGATCTAATGATTGCCATAGACTTGGTGAAGATCCAAGAAATCTCCAGCTTTTGCATGTTGATGACAAATTAGCTCGATCTTGATAATTCAAACAAGCAAAAACCTTAATTATAATGTCATCGGCAATCTATTCCAGTCAACAACTCCATCTTCTTTCACTTTCAAACATTCTGCAGCCTCCATTTCGGGTTGATTTGATAAATCCAACTTTTGGGTTCTTTTTCTGACCCTACGATTCATCTTTCAACAAAGATTTTACACAGAAATATACACTAAAGATTTCAACAACAAAAACCCTTGAACCAATTTACAAAAAAACACCCAAAATTGAAACTCAAAATCATCAACAATTCACAACATACAATGGCACCAAATTATGCATAAAAGAATGCCATATGATCGAACTGAACTAATGCGGGTACACAAAACCATAAGCGCATTCATTAAGCAGATATCAGATCTTACGACACATCACAAACCTGTTTAGGGTTTTGCATCAAAACTTATAATTTGCAACACCGATCAAGAAGCAATAGCTTTAGAAGATCGGATTGATATCAAGAAGCTGAAAATGGTGCGCAACCTTATGAGGGTTTTTGATCAAAACCTATAACTTGCAGCACCGATTACCGATAAAGAAATAAGAAGCCTTTAGAAGATCGAATCGAGTTCAAGAAGCTGAAAATGATGTGGTTTAGAGAGAGAAGGAGTGGTGTGAAGGGGTTGATACGGTGCAGAGAGAGAGAGAGAGAGAGCGAGAGAGAGAGAGAGAGAGAGAATGAATACAACAACATCAAACGAAAGCTGGTGAATTTAGCAAACTTGATGAGGGTTTCGATCAAAACATATAGATGATTGAAACGAGTTAGTGAAGCTGAAAGTGGTGTAGTTTAGAGAGAAAAAGAGCGGTGCGAATGAAAGAGGTGGATACGGTGTAGAGAGAGAGAGAGAATGAAAGTGTGAGGTAGGGTAGGAGAGAATCTAGGTATTTAATAGTGTCAGATGAGAATGAGAAGCAAAAACATAAAAAGATCCAACATGGGCTTTTGTACTTTCATTCATAACAACATTCGTTTTGTTTTCCAACCTGTTTTTTTTTAAATGAAAACAATTTGTAAATTTGTTTTTTCAATGGATTATAAATTTGTAATATATATATATATATATATATAGAGAGAGAGAGAGAGAGTTAGGTTCAAATAAGAAGTTTGATTTTCTTAATAAGGCTAGGAAGGAGGGTATTTTAGTCTAACACCTTAATATCAAAACTTACTTACTTTAATCTTAAAACCCATTTACATTAATTTCAAAAATCCACTTACATAAAACCCAATTACATCTTCATTCATCTCCTACAACCACCACCACTCCACCGCCCACTGCAACCACAACCGTTACCCACCGCCACCACCTCGTCGGAAAAGTCCGAAAAAACACAATGGAAAACACTATGAAAAACACAATGGAAAAAAAACACTATGAAAAAAAAACACAATGATAAAAACACAATAAAAAATACAATTGCATGGCACAATGTAAAAAAAACAATGAAAAGAAAAAAACACAATGAAAAATACTATTGTATAACACAATTTTGTAAAACACAATTTGTAAAAAATCCACTAATTTTTTTTAATTTTTATATTACAATATGGTACTCATATAAAAGATAAAAAGACACTCGTTATTATGGTGAAATTGTTTTTCAATAAAAACGTCGTAAAAAAAGTTATAGACGTTTTAAAATGATGGGGGAATTTGGCATGTGCCTTGCATGTGGAGAGAGAAAGTCAATAAATGTATTCCTTTTATGTCTTTTACCTTGTGTTCACACTTGATTTCTCCCTAAACTAATCTCAACCCTCCAAGTTCAAAATCAATAGACAAGATTACTTTTTATCCTTCCTACAAAAACTATACTTCCTATTATAACCTAACCCTATATATATATATTTGGAAAGATATTATTAATATCTGATTTTTTTATCGAAATGAGAAACAAAAGCAACGTTCCTGTTTTGAAAGGTGTTAGGCCCTATTTTTATATTAATCCTTTTGTATTGTCGTATTAGTTTACGTTTCTATATAATTGACTTTTGTATCGCTTGTATTTTTGGGCCTAATGTCACTTATAAACAAAGCCCATTGGGTCATGAAAATAATACTATATGCATGAGACTTGCATTATAAATAGTGCAAGCCTCTCATGCATCCATAACCTTTACCATATTGCAACCTTATCTTATTTATCAACTCTCCCACTTTCACTCTTTCCTTCTATAAGGACAATATATTTATTATTATTATTATTATTATTAGGATTGTTTAGTTTTTCTAGTTTGGTTTTAGTCGATGTAGTACGTATTCAGTACGTTTATTTTTCACGTTTATTTTGTAAAATTTGGAGAAATGTGGACCCTATAAAAGGGTCACTTTACCCATTTCTCCAGATAACTCATTTATTCACACAACTCGGGAAATATAGCTTTTCTCTAACTTTCTTCTTCTTCTTCTTCTTCTTCTAGCAAACAAAACTAAACCCTCCAAGATCCGAGATATAGGTTAACCACTAGTGATTTCCGCCAGCCAGTGGTCCAGACTGGCTCAAGAACTTAGTTGTTAGATCCGTCACGGGATTTACATTTGGTATCAGAGTTTTCGGCTCTACTAGTTGTAGTTCTTGGATCACAAACTTGAGTCCTGATCTTGTTTTGAGTGTTTGAGACGTATGGTTTGTGTGAAAAAGTGGGTTACGGGTTCACGAAAGAAACTCACGGTTTTTTGGTTTTGGTTGTGAAAAGTTTGTGAAATTTGAGTGTTTGGGTGTAGTTCTTGGAGCCTATTGAAACTCACAAAAGAAACTCACAGTGTTTGGTTGGTGAAAAGGTTTCTTGGAGCCTATTGAAATTGGAACGAGTCGAATTATCGACTCGGTTGGAAATTTTTGAGCCGATTGGAATTGAGTCGATAGGAATTGGAATTTTCGGGTGGACTTTACTAATCTAGTTTGATGTCATTTGAAAAAAAATTCCATTCGAATCAAATTCATACCATTCAAGTCATTTAAAAAATATATATATCCAACTTAATTCATTTGAGTCATATTAAAAAAAAGAAAAAAAATACAACTCAAAAGGATTCAAGTCATATTAAAAAAAATCAATCAAATCCATTCGAGTCATTTAAAAAACAAATCTAACTCAATTTATTCGAGACATATAAAAAATAAATCTAACTCAAAAGGATTCGAGTCATATTAAAAAAAAACAATCAAATCCATTCGAGCCATATTAAAAAAATACAACTCAAAACAAATCAAGTTTTTTTATTCGAGTTGAGCTTTCGAGTCGAGTCTTCGAGTGGAGTCGTTTCCGAGTCGAGTGAGTCGAGTTTCGCGTCGAAGTCAAGTTCCGAGTCGAGTCGGGTTTTTCAAGTTGAATGGTTTTCGAGTCGAGTCGAGTTTCGAGTTGAGTCGACTTTTCGCGTCGAGTCAAGTTTTGAGTCGAGTTTTTCAAGTCGAGTCAATTTTCGAGTCAAGTTTTTCGAGTCTAGTCGAGTCGAGTCATTTGATTTGAGTCGATCGGGTGGAGTCGAATTAAAAAAAAAATCAAGTCGAGTCGGTCGGGCCGAGTCAAATTAAAAACAAAATTTGAGTCGAGTTGATTCGATGACATATAAAAAAATGTCTTACGATCCTGAACTTGAAGGAAATTTGGATATGAGGGAAAACCAAAAGGAAATGTTAAAAGGAGAATTCGACATGTTTAAATATATTAAAGGAGAATCGGTTGTCTCTCTCATCAACAAATTTGAGTCACTCATCACTAAAATAAGAAGTACCGGTATAATCAATGACTTGTCTGAGATCAACATGAAGCATTCACTACCTCACACATGGTACAGCACTGTGGCTACCATCAAGAGAACCACAAACCTGAATACCATATCACTCTCAGAGTTGACTTCTACCATCAAGTCTTTTGAAATAATGGATGATAAGCTCCGGATGAACAATCGGTCCAAAGAAAATAAAGCTAGGACAAGTGCTGCAGAAGGAAGTAGTCATCCAAGTCCTATCCTTTCAGAGGTACACACAAATCTATGCACAAAAGCTTACATTAATAAAGTTGAGTTCTATAGATATAACTATGATGCTGTTGTAAAAAAGAAAACTCAGTTGAAAAGTCTAAATGATCAATATGTTAAAGCTGATAAGGTTTACACCACCAAGATAGAAACTCACCATGACCATATTGCTAATTTGAAACTAAAAATTTTTCAATCAGATAAAGCAGTTAAGTATTACGAAAACATTATTACAGAACGCAAGGCTAAAATTGAAAACTTAGTATATGAGCTTTCTAATAAAGAATTAACTGATAAGAAACTGGTTTTAACTGCTGAGAAGTTTGAATTAGCGTCCGATTATAGGTTGAATGACATTCTTCGAGCACAGTGGGGCGCTAAATAAAAGTCGGTGTTAGGCCCCGTTTTGTTTATTCGGGTTAAAAGTTCCACAAAATGACTTAGAAACTGTTCTTGGTAGAAATCATAAATTTAAAAGGTGTTAAAACTCAAGAAATAAGTGTTTAAAGTTGTTGAAAAATTCGCGTTTAAAGTTCGCATTCGCATGTACTATGGGGTTGTTGCACTAACCTTAGACAAGATCTGACAAGTTAGGTAAACAGATCCCCAAAAGGATTGCTTCTAGAAGATAGAAATATTTTCGCATTCGCATAAAATGACTTCGCTTCGCATAGAGTTTCTAATTGCATATGGTATTCGCATCGCACAAGTTTTTCCCTTCACTCGAAAGATTCGCTTTGCATCAAGTTTCACATCGCACAGATTTTTGCTTCGCAGGTCAATTCGCATCGCTTGGTATTTTGCTTCGCATCAAGAATCGCTTCGTATCTAAATTTTCGCATCACAGTCAAAAGTTCGCTTCACACAATAGTTAATTCGCATCACATTCAGATTCGCATAGAAAATTCACGCGAAGCGATTAAACTTGTTTATTCGCATCGCATTCAAAATTTTCGCTTCGCATCCTTTGCGAATTCCTTGTTCTGTTTTGTGAAAAACTCATCTGTTTGAAGACTTTTGGTGTTTAGAACTTGTTTTAATCATGTCATTCACTGATTCTGATTTGCTGAAGAGTTACATGCTGCTTGAGAGTCAAGCAGGAACCACCACAAAACCTCCAAAGTTCATGACTTTAGAGGATAATTTTGTTGACTTCAAGTGGAGATTTATGAACTTCATTGCTTTGACTGATTCTGAGTTACTGAGTTGTTTTGAAGTGGGTCCTCATACTCCAATGGTAGCCACTCCAAATGGGCAACAACCAAAGCCCATTGAAAGTTATGATCAAAATGTCAGGACCTTAATAGAACAAGACAAGAAAGCATTTCTTACTTTAACTGTTTGTCTGTCAAATGAAATCACTGAAACTCTTCGTGAACATACTACTGCTAAGGGGTTATGGGATGGTCTAGTTGAGAAAATTGAAGGAAATGCTGAGATTAGGGAAAACAAGAAGGCATTGTTGAAAGATGAGTTCAATATGTTTAACTATCGTCAGGGAGAAAGTGTGGGGGACTTAATCAAAAGATTTGAAAAGTTGTTAGTAAGAATCAAAGCTGCTGATGTGAACATCTTGAATTCAGAAGTTAACCACAAACTAATGAACTCTCTGCCTTACACCTGGAGCACCAATACAGTAACAATCAAGAGAACAACAAACTTGAATGCCATCTCAAACACAGATTTGATATCCACTATCAAGTCATTTGAGATGGATGAGCAAATGAGAATAAACAATCATCTAAGTTCTCTTAATCAAGCTGGAATGAATACAAGTTCCGTAACATCTACTGCATTCATTAGCAAGTCTTAGCAGAACATGTAGGTCCCAACTGGGTCGGATCTAACAACTATTCTTGGATCAACTGAACCCGGTGCTAGCGGAATATCACACTGAATCACCTCTGGGCTCGGATCTTGAATGTTATTTTCAGGTAGGGAGAGAAAGAGTGAGAGAGTTAGAGAATGAGAAGTATGTTAGATAAGATTGGAGAAAAGGCTTGTGTTCTCATGGCATGCTTCTCTATTTATAGAGAAGCATGCATGAGAAATTTATTTCATATCAAATGGCCCAACGGGCTTGTTTACATAGCCTTGGGCCAAACATACATAACCAAAAAAAACATATAAAAGCCCAAACTAATATTCCAATACAAAAGACTTAATAAAAAAAAAGGAACCTAACAATCCCCTCTAGTCTTTAGTATTGGAAACCGTCGGTATCATAATCCAAGCAGCCGTCCTCAGAAAGTGGAAGTTCAACAAGTCTTCTAACGAACTTGTTGAATGCTTCAACTATCCGGTCTGTGTTTTGACGGCCAATATCCTTGACGGTGCGCAAGGGTGAGTTGTAGAGCTTCAAGATATCTTCTTTGCTGAGTCCCATAAGCTCATGCTCGTCAAATACACGAAGGTCGTGCATATTCTTGCAATGGATGATGGCTTCACCCGTAGTGTTGTCAAGCTCCCAGCCCATAAACTCTCGGAACAGATTTGGAGTAAAGGGCTCACCGTGATAAATAACGTGACTGTCTTTTGGTGCCCTTTACCTCCACATAGTTTGCGACTGCCCGGTGGCTGGGTCGATCTCTCTCGGGTTCTTGAACTTCTGACCCTTGTTCAGCTCAAAATCCTTGTAACCCACATTAGACTGATGATATAAATGACGGGTGACCCAACCGTCCAAATTCTCATCGTACTCTCTTGGTCCAAAGCTTTCCGAAGATAATTAATATCATGTTCTGGGAGAGAACTCAATTCTTTATGCGTGAGGTAGATGAGATCTCCGCTGTATCTTCTAATAACCCAACGATTGTTCGCCCGGTTGTATCTTGCACACACGATCAACGAATCATCGCGGGCACTAGCACGACTTGTCACAGTATGTGTCCTCCTTTTCTTCTTCTGTGTTTCCTGTGACAAGTCGGAAGCTGGATCAACGATGGGATCAGTGGCAGGTGCTTCAGAAGTTTGAGCATCATCAGGTGGTGTGTCTGGATTGGGCGAGTAGTTGATGCAGTCGTCGTCTTCGACTTCCTCAGCCTAATGCGATTGAACCAGTTCAAGAGTTTTCCCGGCTTCAATTAACTTATCCATCCACCTTCAATATTACCTGCGGGGAACAACTCGTTATATATGTCTTCGATTCTGGAGTCGTCCTGCCTCGCCTTTCCTACAGATGCAGCCGGATCATCGTGAGGTTCTTGATCCTGTGGAGGTGATAGAGTGTGACCTCCACCTCTACCGCCTCCCACTGCGCCAGCTCCAGAGTCTCCACCATCTCCTCCGTCACCATCTCTGTCATTATCATCGTCATCGAACTGTCGTGGACATTATCATCCGCGTCATCATCTTCTTCCTCATCATCTTCATCATCACTCTCGTCTTCATCATCACAGTCATTCCCACTATCACCTTCCATTGTCACCACCAGCTTGGGCTTGAGGTTGCTCAGCGTGTTCATATCCCAAGCTCGTTCCCACTCCACTGTCCGCTTGGCCAATATCTGGTACAATGCGACCCATAGTTGCCTCTCCTTCAGAACCTACAGCCTTTTCGCCTCACAAGGCCACACTTGGACCTGCTGTAGGTTGTGGTCCGCCCATCTGAGAAGTCTGACCTGACCTTCTCCAAATTCTAAAAACCGTGTCAAGTCTATCCTACAAAGCATGGAAATCATCATCCCGCATTCCCATCAGATCTGAGGCAGCTTGATACTTGCTCACCAACTCCTCATTCATCTTTAGTTGCAGCTCATTCAGATGATCTTGTGCTGCAATCTTCGCTCGGATAGCCTCAATATCGGTTCGGAATTGTGTGTTTTCCGCAATGAGTGTACCGAGAGAAGCGGACGAGGCTAACTATCCCTCGAGCATAGACACCCTAGAGTTGGTGGCCTCATTCTCAATGTCCCACTTTGTAGTAGCATCTTCAATCCTTTTAAACAATCGAGTCTCCAGAACAGTGGCAGCAGGTAAGTTTCTTTCAAGAGTTTCCACTCTATTTGCTGCACTTAGGTGCTCTGCCCTCAGATTGGCATTCCCCGAAGCTTCACGGTTCATTAGCTCTTGTTGACTTTCGATACGGGATTGAAGTTGCTTGATCCACGATCTCTGATTGTCTATCAACTCATAATGCAACTCTCTCTGCTCTTCCAGGATCTCAACCCTTGTCACCAACTTCGCCTTCTCCTTAGCATCCTCCATCTCCTTCTTCTTTTGATTCTTGATATATTCTAGAAGCACCAACTCACGCTCAGCCCTTTTTGCGTTTGATTCCTACAGGGCGATGATCCTATCAAGGATAGAATCAGCGTATACTGGAGGTGTCGAAGACTTTCCTTTCACTATGGGTTTGGGTGAGAAGATTGTGGATGGAGGAGTGTCGGATAGGATGGTGGTGATGTTGTTTGGAATGGTAGTGTGATGGGCTGGGTAGGCAATGGTGAGGTTGTGATAGTTGGTGGTGTTGAGAATAGTGGTGAGGTGGCTTCTGGTTGGGTGGTGGATGATGCTGGTTGTGTTGGTGGTGAGGAAATAAAAGTTTGTGTCCATAAACTTGTGGATTGGATTGGTGAACTAAATATGGAAGACGTGAATGGTGAGGTAGGTAGGGGTTCAGTTGGTTGTGGTTGTTCGGGTGGTGTAGTGGTTTGAGGTTGTTCTTGTTGTGGGGTAGGTGAAGGTGGAAGGTGTTCTAGGAATGATGGCATACATTGGTCTGGTTGTATGGGTGAAGGTTCAGGTGAGTAGTCGGGTGAGTCATGAAGTAGGGTCTTTGTTGGTTTGGCTTTGGTTTTGACTCCGGGCTTCGGTTTCTTGTAAACGGGAATCTTGATTTTTGCTACATCTAGGTCTCTTAGGGTTTTAGCTAAGGTTTTAGGTGAAACTACGTGTGGGTCAGGTTTAGAGGAAGGCTTACCTTTGCTGGAAAGCCTGACAATGAGCTTGGAAGACTTCTGGGAGTCTGCAAGCTTCTTCAGACGCTTCAAGGGCTGATGTTCCTCTTCCTCCTCCTCTTCACCCCCTTTTTCTTTACCAGAAATACCACCAACAGAAGGCTTGTAGGTAGCCTTCCGCTTCAAATCGTGTTTCGCCTTTGTTCTATCTTCAAGTGCTTCATCAGATGAGTCACCTTGTTCAGCTTCAATCTCTGGCTCAGACGGTACAAGCTCCCCACTTTCTACATCTGCCTCATCCCCGGTAGGCTCCATCACCTCAAACAAGCCAAACTTGGGTCCTGGTCTCTCTCCTTGATATACATGACCCTTTCCTTTAGTACTCAACATAAGCCCAAAAACTATCTGCCTGATTGCATGGGCATGGTAAGGCTCAGGCAACGACTTCTTATCCTCTGCTTTCTTATGAGCTGGCATGGGCACCTTGGGAATCATATCATCCAGTAATAGCTGTACGAATCTGGGATACGTAAGCCAAGTAGACTCACTGGTTGCATTCGCTAGCATGCACAAGAACAGCCTCCGGGAATAATTGAACTCTTCCCGATGTGTTAGTGCATACATGATTCGTAAACAATCTGCACACATACTATCAAATCTACCACGCATGCCTGACAAACAGTGAATCACCACATGGAACAGGAATCTCCAATATGGTGGTAGATGCTTCTTCTCCAAGCTCTTCCATTCAGTATTATATCCCATATCATTCACAAACCCACTGAGCTTGGCCCTATCTGCTTTCTCATATAGATAATCTGACTCATCCTTAATCTTCAATGCTCGCCTAATGTCTCCTTCGATCTTCAATGTCTTTCCTGCCACCTTTGTGTTGATTGAAAGAGCATCATCTGCAGGTGCTACATTGCCCAGAATTCTGTAACCCACTTAGAGTAAATTGCAGGGTAAAAAATAATGGCATATTCCAGAGGTGACTTCCTTAGCCCCTTGATCATGGAAGTAAACACCTTATCTTTTCTGTCTTTCGGCTCCTCGAGAGGACAAAATAAGTTATGCCCCTGAAATCAAACCTTAAGATCATAAGAATCATCATTTATAAATTAAACAAAC
Source organism: Bidens hawaiensis (assembly GCF_021521415.1). Lineage (NCBI taxonomy): Eukaryota > Viridiplantae > Streptophyta > Magnoliopsida > Asterales > Asteraceae > Bidens > Bidens hawaiensis. Next base: position 270,434 of record NW_027491950.1, read on the forward strand.
ACAAGATAAACTATATACAAATGCTTAAGTATGTACAAAGAGTTTTACTTAAATATATATTCATATTTAATTATTTATTTTACAAATCTGTTTTAATAAGTTAAAAAGTTAATTTAAGTATATTTACAAGTCAATAAGTCCATAATATATTGTCTATAACAGTCCAAAAGTCAAACAGTCCTAATGTCATAAATCAGTCTAGAAGCAGTTCAGTACAATTCACTGAAAATTTTTCTAAGTGTGGAATTTCGCATGGGAAAGAATTCGCATGAGGATTTATTCGCTTCGCATGGGGTGCGAAGCGAACTAGATAACCATTCGCTTCGCATGGAGTGCGAAGCGAATAAGTTTTCCTATTCGTTTCGCATAATCCATGCGAAGCGAACTAGAGATGGAATTCGCATCACATGGTTTGTGCGAAGCGAAGAAGAAATATAACTCGCATCGCATGTTCGTGCGAAGCGAATTATTATCCCTAAGCGAAAAATTTCCTTTTGCGAAACATATCCACTTAGCCCCTTTTTGATCCTTTTGCTCTCCACTTGATCTTCTAGACCCGAATTGAGGTTCTGGAAAGTTTGAACTCAAAACCCTTTCATTTAACCCATCAATTGAACCTTTAAAGTTCGAACAAACCCTAGATCTACAGCTGTACAAATTAAACTTAAAGCTAAAGTCTAAAGATGATTTTCCTGTTCTAAAGCAATGATGACAGTTGAAAATCATTACAACAACAATGATTTTGAATATCTGGCCTTAGATCTAGCCGACGGTTCATATGAACCGCCGTCTAGATCTGCGAGAACCCAAAAATAAGATGAAGAACGTGGTGTGATGTTATACTGGAGGAGTGGGTTCTATTTTATTGATCAAATGATGATAAACAAGGCCGGATTGTGATGTTTGATAAAGAAAATGGTTAGGGTTTGAAGGATAATGTAGAGAGAGAAAGAGAGAGTGTTTTGGTAAAGTAAGTGAGTGAATAGTGAATTATATTTTGAGTGGCCCATATATATAAGATCAGTCTATCTCGCGATAAGGTCAAAACATCATGAGTATTCACCGAAAATACGCTCTCAGTCCTCGGTCTTTAAAAATGTTTGCAATTTCAAACTCGTAAAACATTTGTCCATCGATTCCAAACACTTAGTTATTTTTTTCAAATTTTCTTTTGTAGGTCCGTAACCGTTAACGTTTGCATTGACGATCTCTTTGACAAAATTAACTTAAAGTAGACAAAAATAAAAATAAAATTAAAAACAAAAAGTAAAATTAAAATAAAACTAAAAAAATAAAAATAAAAATAAAAATAAAAATAAAAATAAAACTAAAATATTAACTATTTTAATATTTAAATTAGATAACATTTTTAGAAAATAAAATTAAAAGTAAAAATAAAGATAAAAATATAAAACAAAAACAAAATAAGAATAAGTTTAAAACTAAGATTAAAAACAAAAACATAAAGTTATTAAGAACGATCACAACATTGAAATCATATTGATTTGCAAAGCCCTAGATCACGTTTCCATTTTGATGTTATTATGTTACAATTTCATCACAGAATGTAGATATCGTTCACTTGTTTAACTTGACAAGTGTTTCGTCTTCAAAGTCATACATTTAAAGTTCAATTAGGCATGGTGCATGTGTGGTCCCCACTTAATCAGACATGTTGCTGATTCTATCGTATCTCAGGCCTAGTTTGTGTTAACATATCACCTCAACTTGACTTAAACCTTTCTTATTTGATCACAATATACTTATTAACACACTTGACACTTTATTTTTGTACACTTAACTCGATCTAGAAAGATTAAAATAAAGCAGAAGTTCAGGCCTTAACAATCAGGTCAGATAATATCGTATTATCGCGCAGAGAAAGTCCAAGGCTTGAACAAAAGAACGAAAATAAAACAACGCAGAAGATTCAGGGCCTTAACAATCAGATCTTGTCTGACTACAAACGTAGCAAGTCCAAGGCTTGAATCAAAATAAATGAAGAAATAAAGCAGAAATTAAAATCCCTAGGACTGACTCTTCTTAACTCTTTCTCTTGATTTTCCGTTTTCTTTTCTAACTCTTTTTGTTTTTCTTTTATTTTCTTTTCTTTTCTTGACGCTTTTTTTGACTCAATGAAACTTAAAAAATTGACATTGATCTCATAAGACAACTGTGATCAGGTAAAGAGAGGCTTGGGTATGACATGTTTAATTACATTTGAGCCTTCCTTGATATGACTTTCACGGAATCATGCAACCACTTCATAATTGTATAGCCACTGGCAAGAGTTTTAAGTTTATATCACCAGCACTTACTTGTTTGTCAAGCCTATCTACACATCCATGAGTGACCTTGTAGCCTTTTGATCTACTCTTTTCATGCGCTAGGATCATTACATGCTAATGTACTATCATTTTCCATAAGGTTGGATCAAGTTCTTAATTTCAAAATTTTAAATACCCGACTCCCTCTAAGTAGGAGCTCCCTCTACGTGGGAGAAACCTTTTTGTGTTTTTTTTAAATAGTAGTAAAGATGAAATTAATATTATATATAAAGACAAAATCTTTTTATTAAGTCAAATGACTTGTTTTTGTTTTTCTTAATTTTTTTTTTGAGATATAATTTTGCAAAGTTTATAGTTCATGTGCATAGTTTAGATTACATCGAAACAGAAGGCAAGCGGGCAACAAGTTAAGGATAACTTATTTTTCTCCCTTTAAAATTGTGACATATTTTAAAAATATTTACAATTTCAAAATAAAGGATAAAATTTACTCAAAAGAAATCATGCCCAAAGATTCAACGAGAAATAAAAATCGGGCACGACTGAAAGGTTTTGTAAAGAAATCTGCAAAGTTATAGTCAGTTTGGACCCTTTTTATGTTGACAAGCTTACAATCAAAACAATGACGAATAAAGTGTATTCGGATGTCGATGTGCTTAGTCTTTGAGTGCTGGACTGGGTTTTTAATAATCGCAACGGCAGCCTCATTATCACATTTGATCGGTGTATCAAAGAAATTCAAACCATAATCCAGTAGCTGATGCTAGATCCAAATGACTTGGGAACAGCAACTGGATGCGGCAATGTACTCAGCTTCCGCAGTTGAGATGGACACGGTGACTTGCTTTTTGCACTGCCACGAAATCAACCTGTCACCAGGAATTGACACCCGCCAGGATGTTGACTTTCGGTCTAAGTTGCATCCCCATAATCACTGTCGGTGTATGCATGAAGTTCCAAGGGAGACTCTTTTGGATACCAGAGTCCCAATCGAGGTCTTTCTTTGAGGTATCTGAATATACGTTTGACAGCGGTCATGTGAGATTCTCTTGGATCAGACTGGTATCGTGCACAATGATAAACAGGGAACATGATGTCCGGTCTGCTTGTAGTGAGATACATCAGGGAGCTAATCATGGACCTATACAGGTATTGATCGACTGGCTTTCCCGATGGATCAGGAGCGAGGATAGGTCGTGTAGCGACTGGAGTCATAAATGCAGATGAGTCCTTTAACCCAAACTTCTGAACACTGTCGTGGATGTACTTCTTCTGGTGAATGAAAGTCCCGTCCATCTTCTGTTCAACTTGCAAACCAAGGAAGAAAGTCATTTCTCCCAGTGAACTCATCTCAAATCGCTTTTGCATGACTTCTGAAAACTCCTTGCACAGATTCTCATTCGTAGACCCAAAGATGATGTCGTCAACATAAACTTGCATTAGAATCAGATCACCCTTAACCTTCTTGACAAAAAGTGTTTGATCAACAATACCTCTTTTGTACCCATTCTTCACCAGATGGTCAGCCAGAGTGGCATACCATGCACGTGGTGCTTGGTGAAGACCGTAAAGTGCCTTGTTAAGATGATAAACATGATCAGGATGATCTGGATCCTCAAAACCTGGTGGTTGGCTAACGTAGATTTATTCCTTAACCTTTCCATACAAAAAGGTAGTCTTCACGTCCATCTGATAAACTTTGAAGTTCATATACGACGCGTAGGCCAAAAAGATATGAATTGCCTCTAATCTGGCCATGGGTGCATAAACTTCATCATAATCAAGTCCTTCTCACTGCCAAAAGCCTTGTACAACAAGTCGGGCTTTGTTTCTTATGATAACCCCCTTGTCGTCCTTTTTATTCTGGAACACCCACTTGGTTCCAATCGGTCTCTTATTTTCTGGTTTCTTGACCAGCCTCCAAACAGTCAGCTTCTTGAACTGCAACAATTTCTCTTGCATGGCTTCAACCCAAGAATTTTCTCTTAATGCAGCTCGGTAGTCTTTGGGTTCAACTTGTGATATAAAACAAGCAAAAAGACATCTTTTAATGTTACCAGAGGTGCTGCGTGTTTGAATGCCAGCCGATGGATCTCCAATTATGTTCTCAATCAGATGTCTTCGGTGGATCGACAATTGAGGAATTTGCTCGACAAGCTCGACTGGTGTTGCCTCTAGCTCAATGGATAAGCTCTTTATAGGATGAAAAACAGCAGTCACATTAACAGAAACATTTGGTTGAGGGTCACTGGCACCTTCTTGTTGGTCAACCAGATGTTTTTGATCAATGGGACCCTCCCATAGATTCTTATAAAATGGCACCAAGATGGCTGGAACTGAAGTTGAGTCGGTGTTGCCAAAAGCTTCATTTTGAGTTGGTTCATTCTGCACATTTGCTTCATTTGTCTCCTCAGCAGAACCATGATTTTCTTCTTCAGAGTGAGGTGTAGGAACAGACTCAACTACACTTGGTTCTTCTGGAGGATTCACTGGTTGATCAGTCTGGTCATTCTCCATGTTGTCATCTGACACATACGAATCGATATCTGAATCGGAGGTGTCTTTGACTGTGGGCATCTCCGTAGAATCTGCTGAAGGCTACACTCCATTTATCGTAGCTTGTTGATTGACCACGGGCAGAGCATTCAATATAGGTGCAGGAGCAGCTACATGAACATCTTTTAGACCTCTTAGTACGGCATGCATCAAGATCGACAGATCTTCTTCAGATTGAGCTGATGCAGTCATAACAGGGGAAACAGGTGAACCAACTAGTGATACATACATCCCTCGAAATTGCTTAAACAAACTTTCATAATCGAACATACAGTTTGGACCGTTGTGTGCATCACTATGGTTTGATTCCTGCCAATCAATGTTAAATGATTCCAAGATTACTCTGGTTTTCTTGTTGTAGACTCGATAAGCACTTTTGTCGGCTGAATAGCCTACAAAGTAGCACTCATAAGCTTTCTCAGCAAACTTGGAAGTTGAAACTGCAGTCGTTTGGAGCACTGTACAAGGACATCTAAACCTTCTGAAGAAGTTAACCATTGGCTTCGTTCCATAAAAGACTTCATAAGGAGTCTTGTTCGATCTCTTGTTCAGCAGCACACGGTTTTGGGTAAAGCAGGCAACATTAATGGCTTCACCCTAGAAGATCAAAGGAAGTTTTGAGAATGACAACATTGTTCTCGTAGCTTCTACCAGCGGACGGTTTCGCCTTTCAGCCACCCCATTTTGTTTAGGAGTGTAGTAGGCACTAAATTGACGAAGGATCCCCTTGTTGTGACAGAACTCATTGACAACCTTGTTGCAGAATTCTGTTCTGTTGTCATTTCTGATACACTTGACTCTTTTATCCGTTTGATTCTCCACCAAAACAATGAAACTGAGTAGAAATTGAGCTGTCTCATCCTTGTGCCCTAGAAGAAAAATCCAACTGAAACGCGAAAAATCGTCAGTAATAACCAAAAAATAGTCTTTTCGACCTATTGCCAATGGTTGAATTGGACCGAAAATATCCATATGTAACAGCTGAAGAGTGGAGTTTATGGAATTGACGGTCTTAGGTTTGTGAGGAATTTTGGGCTGTTTGCGTTTAGAACGAGACAGACATTTTTCAGCACAATGAAAAGATTTTACAGGCAAACCCCTCACATGGTCACCTTTAACTAACTTATTCAAGTTCTTAAAGTTAACGTGACCCAAGCGTCGATGCCATAAGGATGAGTTGTTCTTTGAGGCCTTGGACAGCAGACAAAAAGCAGTCCGCATTGAGTAATTGTTTCTCATGTCCAGAATGTATGCATCATTATGCCTCGGAGTACGCATCAAAATCCACTCATCAAGGACTTTAAAACCTGGTTTGAGAATTAGACACTCATTTTCTGTAAAGAGAGTTGAGAAATGCTTATCACAGATTTGGGAGACACTGAGCAGATTGTGGTTGAGCTACTCCACAAGGTTCACATCCTCGAAAGTCAGGATTCCATTTGATACCTTGCCTTGTTTCGTGATTTCTCCTCCTACATCACCAGCAAAGGAGACATGTCCGCCGTTGAATGGTTTGACATCAAACAGCAAAGACTCATCTCCAGTCATGTGTCGGGTGCAGCCATTGTCCAAGCACCAAATACTGTTGACAGGCCTTCCACACACATGAACAGCTAGTTAGTAGAGGGGTTCCGAGACTTAGTTGTCTCGGGAAGTTTAAACAGAAAATCACCAAGTTTAATTTTATGATTCTTGAAAATGTAATCTTTTGGTGAATCAGAATCTGAAGAGCAATCCGTCGAGGAACATGAGTTTTGTTTTCCTCGGTTTTGGAAAGGTTTCCTGGATTGCCTTCGTTTTGGTTTGGACTTAACAACAAAGTCCTTAGTGTGTTTCTTGTTGAAAACATTTGAAGGGCTCTTTTGCTTTTCAGTTTCTGAACCCTTTGCTAACCTTTTTCTTTCCCTTTGAGTTAGCCAAAATGGTTTATTTTGTTTCTTACCCCGTTTTGGTTTAACATCTGTCTTACTGCAATGGAGTGAGTTTGGTGAGTCATTTTCTTAGGTTTGGGATCAACCTTAGGAAATGCCTGACCAAACACACTGTTTAAATCCTTTTGTTGCTTCTGCCAGTTCTTGCAAGATGAGAAGGATTTCCAAATACAAAGCAATACTTTCTTTGGTTGCATTTATATATTTCTTGCTCACTGAATTATGTGTGATTTGACATATAAGGTGATGTAGTCGGGTTAACATGTTTGTAACCTCTATCTGTCTGATAATTATGATTATTTGAAAACTGAGAAGCAAAATAATTTGAATGCCTAAGTTTCTGACGAGAATAGTAATAGGTACTATCAAACTGGTTATAATGTTGAGGATTTTTGTTGCAGTTTGTATTTTGAGAAAATAAGGTTTTCTTAGGTGGCACGTATTTACATGATGTGCTTGGTTTTTCATTCTCAAATTTTGATCTTTGATTTCTTAATTCCTCAACATGATTACCAGTTGATGAGCAGCTAGTACCGCTCTGTTTATCAACTTTGTCTTCAATCATTTCATCAAAAATAGTTTCACAATCCGAATCAGATGAAAAACAGCCATTTTCATTACAATCATTTTTACAACTTTCATTACTCGAACTTTCACAAAATACAAGATTTGATCCTGACTACAAACTTTCCAACATAGATTCACACACTTTATTACAAACTGGATTGTTAATTGATTTTGTTAGATCCACACAAGATTCAAAACGTGGTTCTAACTCTCCATTTTGCTTACAACCCAAGTTAACTTTCCCAGATACACCATTGTTTACATCACCTGCTTCACAAGACACATTGATGTTAGATTTATCAGATGGTAGGACTGGAGCTGCAGTCTGTGAGATAGGAGGAACAAATTCACAGGTTTTGGTGTTCTACCAACCCCGTATGACATTTCTTTCTCAGGAGAAGTATTATAGCTGAAGTGGGGCAAGATGGTATAATTATCATTTAGAGGTGGTGGTACAACATTATAATCATACCCTAACCCAGCCTTCAGCTTAGTACTTCTCTGGGCTCCAATAATATCATCTAATTTCTTTGATGATGTATCAAATCATTCGACTGTTTTTTCTTGTTTCCTTTTAGCAGAAGCCTCAAGTTTCAGATTTTCAATTTCATCTTTAAGTTTTGAAACTATGTTCTTATAATAAATTACTTATTGCTTTGTTTGAAAGATTTTAAGTCTCAGATTGGCTACTACATCATCACGGTGAGTTTCAATTTTCTCAATGTAAATCTTATCAGCTTTTACATATTCAGTGTTAAATTCTTTGAGTTTTGAAATTTCTTTGAAAACCTCATTGTGATTGTGTCTATAAAAAATAACCTTGTTAATACATGCTTGAGAGCAAAGATTTTTGAATACCTCGTCATCATGTGATACATGAGAACCTGCACCCGAGGATGAAGACGCTTTGCTGTTTGAAGAAAAAGCCATTCCAGCCATGTTAAGAGGATTATTCAGCTCCTGAAACTGGTCATCCCAATCCATGCCGGTATGGACCTCTTCTTGAGAGACGAGGGCTTTTGAATTTGAGCTTGAGTTTCCCTTGTGTGGATGATTCCCAATTCTTGGAACTGAAGTGCTGGTCTTTTGTACTATGTTCCTTTTCCCAGCTGATCTGCTGTTTTCTTCATCAGACACTTCCATCACTCGAATGTCGTTTGCTGGTTTTGGAGGATTTGTGCACTCTCTTGAAAAGTGACTCAGTTCATTACAATTGTAACACCTCAACTTCTCTTTGTCAAACCCGATTCTTTTCTTGTCAGAGTCATTAAAACTATTCTTTTCGTACTTCTTCATAAAGTTTGTTTCCTTGTGAACTGCCATAGCCATCTGATCTGATACTTGATATCCATTTTCTTGAGATCTTTCTTGTTGATATCTTTCTGATCACCTTGTTCGAATTGTGGTGGCAACAGTTTTCCTTTCAACAATTCTTCATGAGTTGAAAGAAAAGCTCGAACAATTGCAACGTTGGAGTCATTTAACAAAGGATGTGCTTCACAGTAGCTGGAACTCTAACTCTGCTGAGTTTTTGATGAGGAAGTGATTCCATGGGCTTTCAAGGCTTGTTCAACTGCACTATCAACAGCCTTTTGGAAGGAGCTGGGACTTGCAGACACTGACTGATTTCTAGTTGAAATAAAAGCTATTTTCTAAGAAGGTACTAAAGATGAGGAGTACTTTGGAGTGGTCACCGGATACATGTTCTGCTGAGACTTGCTGATGAATGCAGTAGGCATTGCTGAGCTTGAATTCATTCCTGCTTAATTAAGAGAACTCAGATAATAGTCAATTCTCATTTGCTCATCCATTTCGAATGACTTGATAGTGGATATCAAATATGTGTTTGAAATGGCATTCAGATTCGTTGTCCTCTTAATAGTTACTGTATTGGTGCTCCAGGTGTAGGGCAAAGAGTTCATTAGTTTATGGTTGACTTCTGAATTCAGAATGTTCACATCGGCATCTTTGATTCTTACCAATAACTTTTCAAATCTTTTAATTAAGTCCCCCACAGTTTCTCCTTGACGATAGTTAAACATATTGAACTCTTCTTTCAACAGTGCTTTCTTGTTTTCCCTGATCGTAGAATTTCCCTCTATCTTCTCTACTAAGCCATCCCATAATCCCTTGGAAGTGGTATGTTCACAAAGAGTTTCAGTGATTTCATTTGAGAGACAGACAGTCAGAGTGAGATAAGCTTTCTTGTCTTGTTTCACCAGGGTCCTATCATTCTGATCATAACTTTCAATGGGCTTAGGTTGTAGCCCATTTGGAGGGTTATCATAGGAGCATGGGGTCCCACTTCATAACATCTCAGTAACTCAGAATGAGTCAAAGCAATGAAGTTCATAAATCTCCACTTGAAATCAACAAAATTATCTTCTAAAGTCATGAACTTTGGAGGTTTTGTGGTGGTTCATGCTTGATTTTCAAGCAACATATAACTCTTCAACAACTCAAAATCGACTGTAGACATCTTTCAAACTAGTTCTACACACCAACAGTCTTCAACTGGATGAGTTTTTTCTACCAAACAGAACTGAAAATTTGCACAGGATGCGAAGCGAAATTCTAAAGTGATGAGAAGCGAAAACTGTTTATGCGAAGCGAAGCGAAAACTCTTGATGCGATGCGAAAACCTTGTGCGAAGAGAAAAACCAGATGCGAAGCGAAATACCAGATGCGAAGCGAAAAAGTTAATGTGAAGCAAAACTTTGATTATGCGAAGCGAAAATCCTGATGTGAAGCGAAACACTATGCGAAGCGAAATTTTCAGTCTTCCAGAAGCAATCTTTCTAGGGATCTGTTCACCTAACTTGTCAGTTTTAGTCAAAGGTTAGTACACCAACTTTTCACGTACATGCGAATTCGAAATTTTTCAGCCCCATTTTAACAACCTTTTATCACAAATTTCTTGAGATTAACACTTTTGTATTTATGATTTTCAACAAAGAATACCTCTCAAGTCATTTTGAAGAAATTGAAACCCGAATCTTTTTATATTTTTGTGGTTTTTCTTTGCAAGAACACTTTCTTTTCACCTTCTCAAGATCAAAACCCAAGGTTGTGATCCAAAAACCTCAACTAGTGAGCCGAAGCTCTGATACCAATTGTAGGTCCCAACGGGGTCGGATCTAACAACTATTCTTGGATCAACCAAACCCGGTGCTAGTGGAATATCACACCGAATCACCTTTTGTCTCGGATATTGAATGTTATTTTTGGGTAGGGAGAGAAAGAGTGAGAGAATTAGAGAATGAGAAGTATGTTAGATTAGATTGGACAAAAGGCTTGTGTTCTCATGGCATGCTTCTCTATTCATAGAGAAGCGTGCATGAGAAGTTTATTTCATATCAAATGGCCCAATGGGCTTGTTTACTTGGTCTTGGGCCCAAACATACATAACCAAAAAAACATATAAAAGCCCAAACAAATATTCCAATACAAAAGACTTAATAAAAAGACGGGACCTAACAGAACATGTATCCGGTGAGAACTCCAAAGTATTCCTCACCAGTACCTCCTCAAAAAACTACTTTCATCTCCACTAGAAATCAGCCAGTATCCTCAAGTTCCAGCTCTTTCCAGAAGGCAGTTGACAGTGCAGTAGAGAAAGCCTTGAAATCCCATGGAATCACTTCTTCCTCAAAGGGCCAGCAAAGTCAAATTTCCAGTTATTGTGAAGCTCTTCCATTGTTGAATGATTCAAACATTGCACTAGTTCACGCTTTTCTATCAAGTCATTAAGAACTGCTACAAGGAAAATTGTTGCCACCACAGTTTGAACAAAGTTACTTGAAAGATATCAACAAGAAGGATCTTAAGAAAATGGAAATCAAGTATCAGATGGCCATGACTGTGCACAGGGCAACAAACTTTATAAAGAAGTATGGAAAGGATAGTTTTAATGTCTCTGATAAGAAAAGAATTAGTTTTGATAAAGAGAAGCTGAGATGCTACAATTGCAATGAATTGGATCACTTTTCAAGAGAATGCACCAATCCACCCAAACCAGCAAATGACATTCAGGTGACTGAAGTGTCTGATGAAGAAAACTGTAAGTCAAATGGGAAAAAGCATGCTGTTCAAAAGCCAAGCAGCTCAGTTCCAAGAATTGGAAATCATCCACACAAGGACAACTCAAGCTCAAACTCAAGAGCCCTTGTCTCTCAGGTAGAGGTCCAAACCGGTATGAATTGGGATGATCAATTTCAGGAGTTGAAGAATCCTTTGAACATGGCAGGAATGGCATTCTCTTCTAACAATGAAGCATCTTCGTCTTCAAATGAAGTTTCTGATACATCACCCAGTGATGAGGTAAATCACAGTCTTTGCTCACAGGCATGCATCAACATGGTTGCTTTTTATAGATACAATCATGATGAAGTTTTGAAAGAAATTTCAAAACTCAAGGAGTTAAATGCTGAGTATGTAAAAGTGATAAGATTTACATTGAAAAGATTGAAACTCATCGTGATGATGTAGCAAATCTCAGACTAAAAATTTTTCAAACTGAACAAGAAGTAGTATACTATAAAAACATAGTTTCCAAGCTAAAAGATGAAAATGAAAATTTGAAACTTGATGCTTCGGATAAAAGAAAGCAAGAAAAGATAGTTGAAAGATTTGAAACATCTTCAGGGAAGTTGGATGTTATTATTGGAGCCCAGAGAAGTACCAAGCTGAAGGCTGGGCTGGGGTACGATTATATTGCTATACCTCCACCTTTGAATGATAATTATACAAGTTTGCCCCACTTCAGCTATAATACTTCTCCCGAGGAAGAAATGACATACGGGGTTGGTAGAATACCAAAACTAGTGACATTTGTTCCTGCGGTATCACAAACTGCTGCTCCAGTCCTACCATTCGATAAATCTAACCTCAATGTATCTTGTGAAGCAGGTGATGTAAACAAAAGTGGATGTGGGAAAGTTAATTTGGGTTGTAAGCAAAATGAAGATTTAGGACCACATTTTGAATCTAGTGTGGAACTAAATAAATCCACTAACAATCCAGTTTGTAATAAAATTTGTGAATCAATGTTAGGAAGTTTGGAGTATGTATCAAACTTTGTATTTTGTGAAACTATGATTAGTGAAAGTTCTGAAAATGATTCAAATGAAAAGGTATTTTTTTCTTCTGATTCTGATTGTGAAACATTTTATGATTAAACAATTGAAGACAAGGTTGATAAACAAAATGGTCCTAGCTGCTCATCAACTGGTCATCATGTTGAGGAACTAAGAAATCAAAGATCAAATTTTGAGAATGAAAAACCAAGCACATCATGTAAATACGTGCCACCTAAGAAAACCTCATTTTCTCAAAATACAACCTGGAACAAAAATCCTCAACATTATAACCAGTTTGATAGTGACTACTACTACTCACGCTGGAAACCTAGACATTCAAGTTACTTTCATGCTCAGTTCTCAGATTATCATGAGCATAGGTCAGACAGAAATTACAGACAAGTTAACCCACCCGCATCAGCTTACATGTCAAATCACACATACTTCAGTGAACAAGAGGTCTATAAAAACAACCAAAGAAAATGTTGTTTTTATCTGTGGAAATCCATCTCATCTTGCGAGACATTGCAAGAACTGGCACAGACAACAATGAGATTTAAACAGTAAGTTTGGTCAGATATTTTCTAAGGCTGACTCTCAACCTAAGAAAATGCCTAACCAAACTAACTCCACTGCCAGATGGATGTTAAACCTAAAAGAGGTGAGAAAACAAAGAAACCTTTTTGGCTAACCCAAAGAGAAAGAAAAAGGTTAGCAAAGGGTTCAGAAGCTGAAAAGCCCAAGAACCCTTCAAAGATTTTCAGCAAGAAAAATACTGAAGATTTTGTGGTAAGAACCAAACCAAAACGAAGGCAATCCAGGAAACCTTTTCAAAACCGAGGAAAACATAATTCATGTTCCTCGAGGGATTGCTCTTCAGATTCTGATTCACCAAAACATAACATTTTCAAGAAAAATAAAATTAAACTTGGTGATTTTCTGTTTAATCTTCCCGAGACAACTAGGTCTCGGGACCTCTCTATGTAACACCCGTTAGTTTCCGGTTTAAAAGAATTAAAGCCTGTAAAGTATGTATAAATCTCAGGGTTTAACCGACCCGTTATCAGAAGCCCTCTCGCCATCCCGGTACGTTATAACATTTAACTTTTCAACCAAAATGTTAATTCTTTATAATTGGAGGGACTAGATGTGAAAAATGTTTATAACATAAACAAACCTAACCCTAACCCATTCCTAAATCCCAATCGGCAGCTCCAGCCCCCCTGTGCGATTTTCTTTTTTCCGGCCAAGTCGTGAGAGTAAAACATCAATTAAAGGTTAGTACTACGATTCCCCAAGTCTTTTACACCATAATTGGTCGTTATATCACGCGTATTAATAGTTAAGTTGCGTGTTGTAGGCTAACCGGGTGGCTGTCCAAACAAGCATTTCCGGGACTGTTTTGAGTGGGGTTTTTGCACCAAAATCCTCCTAGGTATGTGTAGTATATCATACTTAAAAATCATGTTCATTGGTGTTCGTTAGATCGGTCAACTAGTTGTAGTTAGATTGTTAGTGTTCGGTTGACTAGAATTGTAGTTTGATGCGTTTAACGCGAGTGTTGAAGTGATTAACGACCAATTCAGCTCAGGGACACTTGGTTTGATGTACGGGCTGTTGAAAAATCATTTTTATAAGTTATGGGGCTGAATTGGTTGTCGGTTACTCCAACTGGTCGGTATAACGCGCAATTGCATTTATTAAGTAGTTGGTGCGTTGTACTTGCGAGTTACCGACCCATTTGACTCGTGTAGCATCGTGTTGACTTGTTGGCTGTGATTTTATGATATTGGGTCCACACGGGGCTGAGTTGGATGTTAATGGCCTAAACGACTCTTAAACGCGCATGTCAGTGTCACCTAGTGCTTCCGGGGGCAAATTGGGAATTCTTTATTCCCGGGAGTACCTAAGGGTCGTTTTGGTGAATGTGAGGCCTCGGGGGCTGTTGTGATTTAGTTTGATGAGGTCGCGGCTTTAGGTGACCCGAACCCCGTTAGAACGTCTCGTAGGATAAACGAGTCATCTTGATGTCATTAGTATTGATTGAAGGGGCTTCCGGCAGATATTTGTAGGGGTGTGGTGACCACCGACATGAAATCTTTTCACTCGGTGGTTACCCTAGCAGGTACATGTATGATCAGAGGGAGAATTTACCGCTGACCGAGACTAGGAAGACTTGGAACACTAATTCGTATGGTAAGTGGCCCGGGGGAAGCAATTTTAATTCGTCTGAGAAAAGGGTGAAGACTGAGACTTCTGAGTTTAAGAGGGATGCGGCGTTCGGTAATTGCAGGAAGTGCGGGAAACCGCACAAGGGGGAATGTAAGAGTGGGTCTGGCTCCTGCTTTCGTTGTGATAAGGTGGGACACCCCCATTTCGAGTCTACGACGTTGACTTGTTTCTGCTGTAAGGGTTCCGGTCACTTGGCATCAAAATGTCCTACCGGTAAGGCAGGGGGGGGGTCCGGTCAGGGGACTTCCTCGAGGGGGAAGATGGAAGAGAAGCCGAAGGCCAGGGCGAGGGCCTACAACATCTCCAAGAGGGAGGCGAAGGATGATGCGGATGTTGTTTCAGGTACCTTTTTACTTGATGAATTACAGGCATCAATCTTATTTGATTCGGGCGCCAGTAGAAGTTTTGTGTCTACCGCTTTCTGTTCCTCGTTGAATAAATCATCCGAGCGCGTGGTCGATGTGTTTGAGGTTGAGGTCTGTAACATCCTAAAATTTTAATGTTGAATAAAGAAAGTTACGTTTAGTGATTTCGCGTTATTAATTATTTAATATCGAGTAAGGAGCGGATCATGGACTTGGATTAATTGAGATGGGTTAAATGAGAATGGGCCTTAGGTCCATGGGATTTAAGGGATATAAATATCCCCTAAACCCCAAACTATCATTCATTTCACCTTATTTTCTAACACTCCAAAACACACACACCACACACCAAAACCCGCCGGCCGGCCGAGGAGAGGGGCGACCAGATCAGAGAGAGAGAGAGCGTTGGTTGTGATTAAACAAATAAATGAGATCCAAACAAGCTCAAAAAGGTATGATTCTTGATCTTTGAAGTTTAAAGATCCATGTTTTATAGTGTAGATACGACCGAAAATGGTTGGGAAACGTAGTGGGTGATGTCGAACCATAACAAGGGTGTTAAAATCGCCAAAATGCTTGATAGAAACCAAAACAGCGGCTGATCTGGGCAACTTCGCCGCGAACTGGGCAACTTCGCCTTCAAAGCAATAACTTCGCCTTCAAAGCGATAACTTCGCCTTCAAAGCGATAACTTCGCCTGAGGCCAAGTTCGCCTAATTGATAACTTCGCTTACGGCCAAGTTCGCCTAACTGGTAACTTCGCCTAAAGCCAAGTTCGCCTGATAACTTCACCTAGAGCTAAGTTCGCCTGAGGTTTAACTTCGCCTAAAGCCAAGTTCGCCTGATAACTTCGCCTAAAGCTAAGTTCGCCTAAGGTTTAACTTCGCTTAAAGTCAAGTTCGATTAGAAAATAAATTAAAAATCTAATGAAAAATGTGTTAAGACAGCTCGACCCCAGCCAGGGGCTCTGCCCCTTGGACCCTGCTAGGGGCTGCCGCCCCTAGACCCCGCTGCCAGGGGCGCTGCCCCCAGACCCCCGTTCGTTGTGGGTCATATAAAGATAGAAATACATTATGAGAAGTGATAGTTAATTGATACGTATACTTGTTATACAGTCAGCCGTGCACAACTGAAGAAAGGGATTACGATTAACGGTGAACGTAACCGTGTTCAGGTGAGTTTCTAGCCCCATTCCTTGTTATGTTTTCGGGGCTGTGTGCATACTTGATGTGTTGTTAATACATTTATCCTAAGTGATAAGTGTATGCCATATGTGATATATGTGATATGTATGAATGATTGCTTGATGGTACGTGAACGATCTTCGGATATTGCCGTACTGTCAGGTTGTAACGTTATAAATAAGGTAAGTATGATATGTATGTTTATGTGTATGAACGTAATAAAGTTAATAAAAGAAGGAAATGACGGTTGTATGGTTGTATGGTTACGAAAAGGGTACCGAGCCCTAATAATACTCGAGGTATGATGTATGGTTGTATGGTAACGAAGAGGGAATCGAACCCTTCTAATATTCGAGAACTAGGGACCAGACCCTTATAATATCTGTGATGTTAGGGACCAGACCCTTATAATATCTGTGATGTTAGGGAATCGAACCCTTCTAATATTCGAGAACTAGGGACCAGACCCTTATAATATCTGTGATGTTAGGGACCAGACCCTTATAATATCTGTGATGTTAGGGAATCGAACCCTTATAATATTCGAGAACTAGGGACCAGACCCTTATAATATCTGTGATGTTAGGGACCAGACCCTTATAATATCTGTGATGTTAGGGAATCGAACCCTTCTAATATTCGAGAACTAGGGACCAGACCCTTATAATATCTGTGAGGTTATAGGGCGAAAGGCTCTTTAAAACGTATGATTATGTATGTAAAGAAAGTATGAAGGTAAAAATGAAAGTATAAGCACTTAGGTGTGTATGAAGGAAAGTTAAGAGGTTAAGTATGAAATGTAAGAATGTATTGTATGATTATGTGATTAACTAGAACTCACTCAGCGTAGCTGACTTTTAGTATGCACGCAGGTGAGTAGGATGAGGCAGCTCGCTTGAGGAGACACGTGGCACTGAACAAGAGTCTGGCATCTGAAGACTTATGATGTTTTAATTTTAATGCTTTAATGTTGAAAGACAAAGGATGTTTTGAGACAAGTTATGAATTATGTAATGTTTTATGAAAGTTTTATATTCCGCGTAAATGTTTTAATTAACGCTGATATTTAGAACTGTGTTTATGAGTAAATCCAACACTAAAGTAGGGCTACCGGTAACGGGGCCTTACAAGGTCACCGTAGGAAAATCCGTTTCCGTGTCTAGGGCTATTCAGGGTTGTTCCATCGAGTTTTCTGGGTATAGATTTCCGGTCGGTTGTATTTGATGCTGCTTGGTTGTTTCGATGTGGTGCTCAGGATGGATTGGCTCACGAGGGTTGATGCTCAGATCATTTGTGGTCATAAACTTGTTCGTCTGAGGGCCCCGGATGGGACCCAGATTACCGTCTTAATGGTGCGACGCCACATATCATATCTATGCTTAAGGCGGGAAGGTTGATACAGCGGGGTTGCAGGGTGTATTTGGCGTATGCTATAAATATGAAAACTGAGGTGGCTATCGTTGGTGATGTTCCTATCGTTCGGCATTTCCCGGATGTATTTCCAGATGATTTATCAGATGTGCCGCCGGACCGCGAGGTCGAGTTCCAGATAGTCCTTGTGCCGGGCGCAAAACCCGTTGCTCGAGCCCTTTACCGTCTAGCACCGAATGAAATGAAAGAACTTATGGCTCAATTGGAAGACTTGCTCGACAAGGGCTTCCTTTGACCGAGCATCTCACCTTGGGGTGCCCCGGTCCTATTTGTTAAGAAGAAGGACGGTAGCATGCGGATGTGCATTGACTACCGTGAATTGAATAAACTCACTATTAAAAATCGGTACCCTCTACCAAGGATCGACGACTTATTTGATCAGCTCCAAGGAGTTAGTTGGTTCCCGAAGGTCGATCTTAAGTCCGGGTATCATCAGTTGAAAATTCATGAGAAAGATATCCCTAAGACTGCCTTCAGCACTCGTTATGGCATTATGAATTCCTTGTGATATCTTTCAGTTTGACCAACGTACCGACTGCGTTCATGGATCTTATGAACCGGGTGTGTAGGCCGATGCTCGATCGTTCGGTTATTGTGTTCATCGAAGACATTCTTGTGTATTCCAAAAGTGAATCCGATCACGCCGGTCATCTCACGGAAGTCTTGGAAGCTCTCCGAAAGAACAAGTGGTACGCGAAATTTTCTAAGTGTTCTTTTTGGTTACGCAAGGTTTAGTTCTTGGGTCATGTTATTAACCCGAGTGATATTTTGGTTGACCCTGCAAAGGTGGAAGCCTTAAATGAATGGGAGTCTCCTAAGTCTCCTTCCGAAATTCGTAGTTTTCTGGGCTTGGCGGGGTATTACCGCCACTTTATTCCCAAATTTTTCAAAATTGCTTCATCATTGACCAAGTTGACCAAGAAGAGTGCTAAGTTTGTTTGGGGTACTAAGCAGGAGGAGGCTTTTCTCCCAATTAAAGATCAGGTTGATGCATGCTCCAATTTTAGCGTTCCCCAATGGCACTGACGATCTGGTAGTTTATTATGATGCCTCTTACCAGGGGCTTGGGTGTGTTTTGGTGCAGCGAGCCCGAGTCATCGCTTATGCCTCACGGCAGTTAAAGCCTCATGAGGTGAATTATCCTACTCACGATTTGGAGCTGGCGGCGGTTGTGTTTGCGCTTAAGTTTTGGAGGCATTATTTGTACGGTGTTCCTTGTGTTATCTGTACCGACCATAAGAGCTTGAAGTATTTCTTCAAACAAAAGGAACTAAATATGCGGCAGCGTCGATGGTTGGAGTTGATTAAGGAGTATGATCTGGAGATTTTGTACCATCTTGGTAAGGCTAACGTGGTAGCCGATGCGTTGAGCCAGAAGGAAAGACCGAAACCTATTCCTGTGAAATCGTATCAGCTTATTCTTAAACCCGATATTTTGAAACAGATAGCCAACGTTCAGAATTAAGCTTTACAGGTGGAATGGATTATATCAGAGTGTATTTGGGGTCAAGAAAAATTGTTGGAAGACGTCGGTGATGGGGGATTCAGAGGTAAAATTTTGGATGAAGCACACAAGTCGCGCTATTCCATTCATCCGGGCGCGACCAAGATGTACCAAGACCTGAAAAATAATTATTGGTGGCCTACGATGAAGTTTGAGGTGGCTCAGTATATGAGTAAGTGTTTGACGTGTCTACAAGTTAAGGCCGAGCACCATAAGCCGTTCGGGAAAATTCAAACATTGGAAATACCTGAGTGGAAATGGGAGCATCTTACGATGGATTTTGTGACTAAACTGCCTCGAACTCCTAGGGGTAATTATGACACCATTTGGGTAATCGTTGATAGACTGACCAAGAGCGCTCATTTCTTGCCGTATCGAGAGACTTTTAATTCTGGGCAGCTAGCCGATGTGTTTATTCGTGAGATCGTTTCTAGGCACAGGGTGCCGGTATCTATTGTTTCGGATAGGGATACGCGTTTTACCTCCAGGTTTTGGAAGAAGTTTCATGAGGAGATGGGTACCAAACTTCTCATCAGTACCCCTTATCACCCACAGACGGATGGTCAGTCCGAGAGGACCATTCAAACTCTTGAGGATATGTTGCGGGCTTGTGTTATCGATTTCAGTGGTAGTTGGGATCGTCACTTGCCGTTAGTCGAGTTCTCTTATAATAACAGTTATCACGCCACGATTGGGATGCCACTGTTTGAGATGTTGTATGGTAGGAGGTGTAAGACTCCAGTATGTTGGGGTTCCATTGGTCAGAAACAGTTGGGTAGTCTGGAGGTGGTTGAGGCTACAACTGAGAAGCTCGATAAGATTAAGGCTTTTATGAAGGCCGCTCAGGATCGTCAAAAGTCCTATGCGGATAAAAGGCGAAGACCTATTGTCTTTGAGGCTGGGGACCGAGTTATGTTGAAAGTTTCTCCTTGGAAGGGTATTATTTGTTTTCGTAAGAGGGGGAAGCTTAGTCCGAGGTTCATTGGTCCGTTCCGTATATTGTCTCGTGTTAGTGAGGTAGTGTATAGGTTGGAATTGCCCGATGAGCTTGCGGGGATTCATCCTACTTTTCACGTGTCCCATTTGAGGAAATGTTTAGCGGATGAGGCGGCCCATGTGCCTCTTGATGATATTGAGCTTGATAGTAAGCTGAACTACGTTGAGGAACCTATTGCTATACTTGACTGTCAGGAAAGCCATATGAGAAATAAAGTGGTTAGGCAGGAGAAGGTGTAGTGGAGGCACCGTAGGGGTTCCGAGGCTACTTGGGAGTCCGAAGACGAGATGATGAAACTCTATCCGCAGTTGTTCCTGTCGCATCGGGATTTGGGGATGAATCCCATTGTAAGGAGGGTGGACTTGTAACACCCGTTAATTTCCGGTTTAAAAGAATTAAAGCCTGTAAAGTATGTGTAATTCTCGGGGTTTAACCGACCCGTTCTCAGAAGCCCTCTCGCCATCCCGGTACGTTATAACATATAACTTTTCAACCAAAATGTTAATTCTTTATAATTGGAGGGACAAGATGTGAAAAATGTTTATAACATATGCAAACCTAACCCTAACCCATTCCTAAATCTCGATCGGCAGCTCCAGCCCCCCCCCCTGCGATTTTCCTTTTTCCGGCCAAGTCGTGAGCGTAAAACATCAATTAAAGGTTAGTACTACGATTCCCCAAGTCTTTTACACCATAATTGGTCGTTATATCACGCGTATTAATAGTTAAATTGCGTGTTGTAGGCCTACTAGGTGGCTGTCCAAACAAGCATTTCCGGGACTATTTTGAGTGAGGTTTTTGCACCAAAATCCTCCTAGGTATGCTTAGTATATCATACTTAAAAATCATGTTCATTGGTGTTCGTTAGATCGGTCAACTAGTTGTAGTTAGATTGTTAGTGTTCGGTTGACTAGAATTGTAGTTTGATGCGTTTAACGCGAGTCTTGAAGTGATTAACGACCAATTCAGCTCGGGGACACTTGGTTTGATGTACAGGCTGTTGAAAAATCATTTTTATAAGTTATGGGGCTGAATTGGTTGTCGGTTACTCCAACGGGTCGGTATAACGCGCAATTGCGTTTATTGAGTAGTTGGTGCGTTGTACTTGCGAGTTACCGACCCATTTGACTCGTGTAGCGTCGTGTGGACTTGTGGCGGTGATTTTATGATATTGGGTCCACACGGGGCTGAGTTGGATGTTAACGGCCTAAACGACTCTTAAAGCGCATGTTAGTGTCACCTAGTGCTTCCACGGCCAAATTGGGAATTCTTTTTTCCCGGGAGTATCTAAGGGTCGTTTTGGTGAATGTGAGGCCTCGGAGGCTGTTGTGATTTAGTTTGATGAGGTCGAGGCTATAGGTGACCCGAACCCCGTTAGAATGTCTCATAGGATAAATGAGTCATCTTGATGTCATTAGTATTGATTGAATGTAAACCGGTAGGTGTTTGAGTTTTTTGATTACTTAGGGATTCTCTAGCTCGTGGTGAATCTGTGTCTCGTGTCAGGTGAGTTCATGATGCCCCCTTTTAACTCCTTTAAGTTTTGGGCTAGCATGCACACCTATACGATTTTGTTTGATGAAACATTTAAACTATTTTATATAGGCTTGCTCGTATACAGGCCTTGGGATGTTATAGTATGTATTTATATATTATTGTATGGCCAATATTTGGCGATGTTAGTCGTCGTTATCGACTACGGATGTTACGTGTGCCTACTTCGTGTTTGCATACGTTGATGAGATGTTACGTGTTTGGGTTGTACGTTTGCTCGACCCTGATGTTATTACTTGGATGTTATATATATATACATACATATATATATATAGGGATGCACTTATAAAGATGTTTATATGTAGGTTTGTATATGTATATATACATAAGGATGATTATTTATCGAGAATGATGGCCTAACTGATGTATCTCTTTTATAGTTTAAAACCTTTGGGAATGACTATTATGATTATTTTATTGATGTTATTTATTAAAACTTGAACTCACTCAGCTCAAGCTGACTTTGTGTGCATGTTAGTGTGAGTTTCAGGATTGGAGGTGGATGCATTATCGCTTGGACGTGCACGAAGCTACTTGGACGGTGGAGAGCATGCCTAGTCGGATGTTTCAATAATAATAAACGTTTTCTTTTTAACATTTATTTAAAAACATTTAAATTGGTTTTAGGCGTAATTCCCGGGTTTTGGGAACTTATTTTATTTTTTATGTTTTCCACTGAATTATACTCTGAATTGGTTGTTTTAATGGAATGAACTATTTTCAAGTTTAAATATTTTTATAAGTGTTTTGTATGAATACCAACTATGGGGTTCCCGGGGTTCGGGGCCTTACACTCTACTAACTAGCTGGTCATGTGTGTAGGGTCAGTCAGGAAGGCCTAACAACATTATCTGGTACTTGGACAGTGGCTGCACTCGACACATGACTGGAGATGAGTCATTGCTGTTTGATGTGAAACCATTCAACGGCGTCCATGTCTCCTTTGCTGGTGATGTAGGCGGAGAAATAACGAAACAAGGAAAGGTCTCAAATGGAATCTTGACATTCGAGGAGTTAAACCTTGTGGAACAGCTCAACCACAACCTGCTCAGTGTCTCCCAAATCCGTGATAAGCATTTCTCAACCCTCTTTACAGGAAATGAGTGACTAATTCTCAAACCAGGTTTTAAAGTCCCTGATGAGTGGGTTTTGATGCGTACTCCGAGACATAATGATGCATACATTCTGGACATGAGAAGTTATTATTCAATGCGTTGTAAGGCCCCCCCCCCCCCGACCCGAGTGCCCTACTTTCTCGCTGGTTGGATTTACTCATTCACATAATTCAGAAAATCAGAGTTAATTAAAACATTTCACGGAAATAAAAGTCATTCTTTCATACATAACATAAACATATTGTCTTATAATAACATAAGTCTTAACATAAAACATAAATAACACGTGTCTCTTCTTCTCTTCGATGCAAGTCTTCCTTTATTCGCCACGTGTCTCCCTCAAGTCTCCTATCTCATCCTACTCACCTGCGTGCATACTAAAAGTCAGCTATGTTGAGTGAGTTCTAGTTAATCAATTAACATACAATACATTCACGTCCATACTTATACGCGTCCGAAGATACGTATTTCGTACTTTACTCACTGTTACTCATTCATATACGTTTTATGTACCTACATACGTATTTACACGCTTTCTTTACTACTCTCCTAAGGTATACTGTAAACTATCCTATTTCTACTATCATGGATATTATCAGGGTCTAGTCCCTCAATCTCAGATATTTGCAAGGGTCTGGTCCCTTTTATCCCATATATTAATAGGGTCTGGTCCCTCTAATCTCAGATATAATTATGGTCTGGTCCCTACTATCTCAGATATTATTAGGGTCTGATCCCTTCTATCACAATCTCAGATATTATTAGGGTAGGGTCTGGTCCCTTCTGTCATAATCTCAGATATTATTAGGGTCTGGTCCCTTCTATCACAATCTCAGATATTATTAGGGTCTGTTTCCTTTGTCTCGTTTAACCATACAACCATACATGTCCCATCAATCGTCCTCACACTACTTCCTATGTCTCCTATCATTCGTGCATACTTTACACATCTTTCAATTTCATATATAATAATTATATTTATATATGCACATTTGTACAACGATTAATAATAACATTAAATAAATAATCATACACTTATCACTTAGGATAAGTGTATTAACTATCACATAGGAGTATGCACATAGGCCCGAAAAACGTCACAGAGAAAGGGGCTAGAACACACCTGGATCCTATTGCGTTCACCGTTAATAGTTTCCTTTCTTCAACTGAGCTCGACTAACTGCTAATAACGTACACGTATAAATCCTCTATAATTCCTTATTATTCATTTCTAAATTAACAGGGTTTAACTTTCGAGTTAACCGAACCGACATGTAATCTTCTTAAACCGTTCATGTTAATTTAATATACTCAATCCTTCTTTATTATCTTTATTCTTATATGTATTATTCTTATTTCATTATTAGTTCATACCTTTAACGTGATTACATGTGAACGTCCTTAAGCGGTTCGGGTCATGTCGGGTTTATACTTAACTCTATCAACAACTTCATTTCTTTAATGGTAGTTTCTTACGTTTAGTTCGTATTCAACTCCCATTCTTTGTTTGAGGCGGGTCACGGGTCGTTAGGCGATCCGGGCCTCGAGTTCGGGTCTCTCTTAAGTTCTTACGTTCATATTCCTCTTCCTTTAATATTTATGAGTTATTATTATTAACATTATAGTTTATTATTATTATTAATATTATTATTATTATTATTATTATTATTATTATTATTATTATTGTTATTATCATCATAGAAGTATCACCAAACACCCCCCCCCCTTCCTTATCACTTCATCTTCTTCTTCTCTTCTCCAAGGTCACGGCCACACACCGCCACCACTGTCGCCCTACTCCATTCTCCTTTCTCTTCTTTCTACCTTAAGGCAACACCATCGCTGTGCTTCCTTCCATTACACCTCCATAGCACTGCCGTCACTGCTTCAGTTCCGACCACCGTGGCAGCCATATCTTCACTTCGCATCGCAACAGTTCGCACAAGGAGATTCGCACGGGGTGCTCGCACATCATGCAAATCAGTCACTTCGCACTTCGTGCGAATACGTACTTCGCATTAGGGAGACTCGCACGCCAGAATTCGCACAGCCGACGACGATTCGCACGGCGAGATTCGAATTAGATGCGAATTTAGTAGTTCGCATAAGGGGGGTTTTTGGTCAGATCTGGTTTGTTTGGCCGTTCTTATCTGGATTCGGGTTTGGTGGGTTTAGATCCGGTTAAAGAGGTTGCGCCTCGGGTTTCGTGTTTCCTTCGGATCTCGTCGGACCTCGACGGACGTTAACTTCTTGATTTCTAGCGGCTGGACATACATATATGTTTATATATATATCCATATCTATGTATGTATACGTCTACACATGCATATATATATATATTCTGATATACATTCGGCTGTACATTCATATCATATATATTATTATTTGTATTATTTACCAATTCCCATGTTGTTGTCATTATTATAAGATTCGTTTGAAGCTTGTTTACCTCGGTTGTTTATGTCGGTTTGTCTCGGTTCGATTGTTAATAATCTAAACAAAAATAAGATGAAATGAATTGAATACAAGTTTACCTTTTAAGTTTGATTAAACTAGATCTTGGATGGAAATGGAAAGATAGATTTGTGTGTATGGATGGGTGCGATAATGATTGGGAGGATGATGGTGAAATGATAAGGATAAGGATGATTTAGGGTTTTAGGGGTTTAAATAGGCTAAGCCCAAAGGCTTTTAAGCCCATAATTGTGTTCAAGTCATTTAATCTTAACAATATCATCCTTTCCTATTACTTAATTAATTCAAACGACGCCACACGATTTGATATCTAAAATAAAATTCGCGACAATTTATTTTGTTTATTTATTACCGAAACAAGGACTTTACATGCGTACTGCTTCTTGTTTGCTGTCCAAGGCCTCGGAGGATGACTCATCCTTATGGCATCGACGCTTGGGTCATTTTTAACTTTAAGAACTTGAATAAGATAGTTAAGGTGACCATGTGAGGGGTTTGCCTGTAAAATCTTTTCATTGTGCTGAAAAATGTTTGTCTTGTTCTAAACGCAAGCAGCCCAAAATTCCTCACAAACCTAAGACCGTCAATTCCATAAACTTCACTCTTCAGCTATTACATATGGATATTTTCGATCCAATTCAACCATTGGCAATAGGTCGAAAAGACTATTTTTTGGTTATTACTGATGATTTTTGGTGTTTCAGTTGGATTTTTCTTCTAGGGCACAAGGATGAGACAGCTCAATTTTTACTCAGATTCATTGTCTTGGTGGAAAATCAAACGGATTAAAGAGTCAAGTGCATCAGAAGCGACAATGGAACAGAATTCTGCAACAAGGTTTTCAATGAGTTCTATTATAACAAGGGGATCCTTTGTCAATTCAGTACCCCTTACACTCCTGATCAAAATGGGGTGGCTGAAAGGCGAAATCGTACACTAGTCGAAGCTGCAAGAACAATGCTGTCATATTCAAAACTTCCTTTATTTTTCTGGGGTGAAGCAATCAATGCTGCCTGCTTTACCCAAAACCGTGTGTTGCTAAACAAGAGATTGAACAAAACTCCGTATGAAGTCTTCTATGGAACAAAGCCAAGGGTCAATTTCTTCAGAACGTTTGGATGTCCCTTCACTGTGCTCCAAACGAATGCCGTCTCAACTTCTAAATTTGCTGAGAAGGCTGATGAGTGCTATTTTGTGGGCTACACAGTTGACAAAAGTGCCTATCAGGTCTATAACAAGAAAACCAGAGTGATCTTGGAATCATTCAACATTGATTGGCAAGAGTTAAACCCTACTGATGCACACAACTGTCCAAAATGTATGCTCGATTATGAATGTATGTTCAAGTAATTTCGGGGAATGTACGTAACACATGCCGTTTCCTGTGTTCACCCGTTGTTTCTGCTTCTGTTCAATCTGAAAATGAGCAGTCAATCTTGATGCATGCCGTATTGAGAGGTCTAAAGGATGCACATGTAGCTACCACTGCACCCGTACTGAATGCTCCACTCATCCCATAGATAGCTTATCAGTGGAGCTAGAGGCAACACCAGTCGAGCATGTCGAACAGATTCCTCAATTGCCAATTCATAGAAGACATCCGACTGAGAACATAATTAGAGATCCATCGGCCGGTATCCAAACATGTAGCACTTCCGGTAACATCAACAGGTGTCTCTTTGCTTGTTTTATTTCACAGGTCAAACCCAAAGACTACAAAGTTGCATTGAAAGAGAATTCTTGTGTTGAAGCCATGCAAGAGGAACTGTTGCAATTCAAGAAGTTAAATGTTTGGAGACTGGTCAAGCAACCAGAAAATAAAGACCGATTGGAACGAAGTGGGTGTTTCGAAATAATAAGGACGACAAGGGGTTATCATTAGAAACAAAGCCCGACTTGTTGTACAAGGCTTTTAGCAACGTGAGGGACTTGATTGTGATGAAGTTTATGCTCCCGTGGCCAGATTAGAGGCAATCCGTATCTTTTTATCCTACGCGTTGCATATGAACTTCAAAGTATATCAGATGGACGTGAAGACAACCTTTTTGTATGGAAAGGTTAAAGAAGAAATTTACATCAGCCAACCTCCAGGTTTTGAGGATCCGGATCATCCTGACCATGTTTATCGGCTTGACAAAGCACTTTATAGTCTTTACCAAGCACCCTGGGCATGGTATGCCACTCTGGCTGATCATTTAGTGAAAAACGGGTACGAAAGAGGTATTGTTGATCAAACACTCTTTGTCAAGAAGGTTAAGGGTGATCTGATTCTAGTCCAAGTGTATGTTGATGACATTATTTTCGGGTCTACGAATGAGAATCTGTGCAAGGATTTTTCAGAAGTCATGCAAAAGAGATTTGAGATGAGTTCATTGGGAGAAATGACTTTCTTCCTTTGTTTTCAAGTTGAACAGACGCTGGACGGGACTTTGATTCACCAGGAGAAGTACGTCCACGATGTTGTTCAGAAGTTTGGTTTTAAGGACTCATCTGCATTTATGACACCAATTGCTACAAGACCAGTCCTCGCTCCTGATCTATCAGGAAAGCCAGTTGATTAATACCTGTATAGGTTCATGATTGGCTTACTGATGTATCTCACTGCAAGCAGACCTAACATTGTGTTCCCTGTTTGTCAGTGTGCCAGATACCAATCTGATCCAAGAGAATCTCACATGACCGCTGTCAAACGTATATTTAGATATCTCAAGGGAAGGCCTCGATTGGGACTCTGGTATCCAAAAGAGTCTCCACTGGAACTTCATGCTTACACTGACAGTGATTACAGGGGATGCAATTTAGACCAAAAGTCAACATCTGGAGGATGCCAGTTCCTTGGAGATAGGCTGATCTCATGGCAGTGCAAAAAGCAGGTCACTGTGTCCACCTCCACCGCCGACGCTGAGTACATTGCCGTTTCTAGTTGCTGTTCCCAAGTCATTTGGATCCATCATCAGCTACTGGATTATGGTTTGAATTTATTTGATACAATGATCAAATGTGATAATGAGGCTTCCATTGCGATTGTTAAAAACCCGGTCCAGCACTCAAAGACAAAGCACATCGACATCCGAATACACTTTATTCGTGACTGTTTTGATCGTATGCTTGTCAACATAAAAAGGGACCATACTGATTATAACTTTGCTGATCTCTTTACAAAAGCTTTCAGTCATGCCCGATTTTTATTTCTCGTTGAATCTTTGGGCATGATTTCCTTTGAGCAAATTTTATCTTTTATTTTAAAATTGTAAATATTTTTAAAATATGTCACAATTTTAGAGGGAGAAAATTGAGTTATCATTAACTCGCCAAAAAGATTTTTTAAATTCACTTTAAGAAAAACTAAAACAAGTCATTTGACTTAACAAAAAGATTTTATCTTAATATATAATATTAATTTCATCTTAACTCATATTTCAAGAAAATTCAGTTCAAGAAACAAAAAAAAAAGGTTTTTAAATATACTTTAAGAAAAACAAAAAAAAGTCATTTGACTTAACAAAAAGATTTTATCTTAATATATAATATTAATTTCATCTTTACTCCTATTTAAAGAAAATTCAAAAAGAATTATCCCGCTTAGAGGGAGCTCCTGCTTAGAGGGAGTAGGATAATTTAAAATTTTTGCTTAAGAATTTGATCCGACATAATGGAAATTGATAGTACATCGGTATGTAATGATCCTAGCGCATGAAAAGAGTAGATAAAAAGTCTATAAAATCACTAACATATGTGTAGATAGGCTTGACAAACAAGTAAGTGTCGGGTGATATAAACCTAAAATTCATATCGGTACTAGTGGCTATACGTTTATGAAGCGATTGCATGATTCAGTTAAAGTCATATTCATGAAGGCAGAAACGTAATTAAACATGTCAAACCCAAGCCTCTCTTTACCTGATCGTAGTTGTCTTATGTAATAAGTGTCAATTTTTAATTTTTATTGAGTCAAGTAAAGTGTCAAGAAAAGAAAGAAAAAAAACAAAACAAAACAAAAAGAGTCAGAAAAGAAAAGGAAAAATCAAGAAAAAGAGTCAAGAAGAGTCCGTATTAGAGATTTTAACTTCTGCTTTATTTCTTCATTTATTTTGATTCAAGCCTTGGATTTTCTACGTTTGTAGTCATACAAGATCTAATTGTTAAGGCCCTGAATCTTCTACTTTGTTTTATTTTCTTTCTTTTGTTCAAGCCTTGGACTTTCTCTGCATGATAATATGGTATTATCCGACCTGATTGTTAAGGCCTGAACTTCTGCTTTATTTTAATCTTTCTAGATCGAGTCAACTTCACAAAAATAAAGTGTCAAGTGTGTTAATAAGTATACTGTGATCCAATAAGAAAGTTTTAAGTTAAGTTGAGGTGATATGTTAACACAAACTAGGCCCGAGATATTATGGAATCAGTAACATGTCTGATTAATTGGGGACTACACAAGCACCGTGCCTAGTTGTACTTCAAATGCATCGCTGTGGCATCAAAACACTTGTCAAGTTAAACAAATGAATGATATCTACGGTCGGTGATGAAATTGTGACACAATAATATCAAAATGGAAACGCGATCTAGGGCTTTGCAAATCAATATGATTCCATGTTGCGATCGTTCTTAATAAAATTATGTAAATTAATTTAATACTAATTATCCTTTTATATTTTTGTATGGTTAGTTCAAATTTTATTTTATTTTTGTTTGTGTTTTATTTTATTTTGAAGATATTAATTATATTAATATTCTAATTTTAATTTTAATTTTAATTTTAATTTTAATTTTATTTTATTTTATTTTATTTTTAATTTTTATTTTTATTTATCTTATTTTATTTTTTAGTCTTATTTTGTTACTTTTATTTTACTTTGTCAAAGAGATCGTTTTTTGCAAAAGTTAACAGTAATGGACCGATAAAAGAAAATTTGAAAAACAACCAAGTTCTTGGATTAGGTGGTTAAATATTTTTCGTGTTTGAACGTGTAAACAATTTTAAAGATGGAGGACTGAGAGCGTATGTTCGGTGAATACTCACGATGTTTTGACCTTACCGCGAGATAGTCTGACCCTATATATATGGGCCACTCAAAATATCATTCACTATTCACTTTACACTTTACCAGTTACTCCCTCACTTTCTCTCTGTTTCTGATCTTCCAAACCCTAACTCTTCTTCAAGAATCCACAATCAATCTAGCCTCTATATCACACTTTGATCACAAAATGGAATCCACACCTACGGTATAACATCATACCTGTTCATCTTCTTGTTTCTGGGTTTCATCCAAATCTGACGACGGTTCATATGAACCGTCGGCTAGATCCAGAGGTGGATCTTCATGTTTGTTAAAACAATGTGGTCTTGCAACTGTTATTAAACTTTTAGATCATGGTCATCATCTTAGATCTTAGGTTTTAGGTTTAATTTGTACAGTTTGTAGCTCTAGGGTTTGTTCGTACTTACTGGGTCCGATTGAAGGTATAAATGAAAGGGGTTTTGGTTCAAACTCTCCAGAAGGCTAATTCGGGTCAAGGCGATTAGCGAGGAAGAAAAAGGGACAAAATTGGGCTAAGTGAAAGTTTTCGCATAAGAGAAATTTTGCAAAAGGTTTTTTCGCTTCGCATGGATTATGGGAAGCGAATAAGAAATCTGTTTCGCTTCGCACAAGCATGCGAAGCAAATTTCATTTCTCTTTCACTTCGCACCACCATGTGATGCGAATTACATCTCTTGTTCGCTTCGTATGGCTCATGCGAAGTGAATAGGAAATCTCTTTCACTTCGCACGATCACGCGAAGCGAATAGAAAATCTCTTTCGCTTTGCACGTCCACGCGAAGCGAATGGAAATTCTTCTTTGCTTCGCATACCCTTGCGAAGCGAATTTAGGCTCATGCGAAAACTCTTCCAAGCGAAATTCTCACACTTGGAAACTTTTCAGAAATCTAAAGTTAAACTGCTACTGGACTGGTTTGACTATTAAAGACTGTTTGACTCTAAGACCTATATGGACATATAAAGACAATATATTATGGACTTATTAACTTATAAATAGACTTAATTCAACTTATTAATCTATTTAAATAAATTGAATATAACTAATTAACTATAAGTATATATTTAAGTTGAACACTTTGTACATACTTAACCATTTGTATATAACTTATCTTTTATTTTGGTAATCATCAATAATGATTCTCATGATCTTAATGTTTGTTTTCAGTTGCATAATCAATGTTGTCCGCTTGAACTACCCTCAAAGAAAGGAGATAAAGTGTTTACTTCAATGATCAAGGGGTTGAGATAATCACCATTGGAGTTTGCAATCTCGCTAACCATGCCATCTACACCACATGGGTGACAGAGTTTTGGGTAAACGTGAAGGCTGCTGGTGATTCGTTGTCTGTTGTCACCAATGTAGCAGGCAAAACCTTGAAGATCACAGAGGGTCTCATCAAACGTGCACTAAAGATTAAAGATGACTCTGCGTATCTGTTTGAGAAGGGGGATAAGGCTAAACTTGTAAGGTCGTGAAAGATATGGGATATAACATGGAATGGAAGAGTTTGGAGAAGAAGCATCTCCCACCCTACTGGAGATTTCTGTTCCACGTGGTGATGCACAGTTTATCAGATCTGAGGGGTGGGTTTGACAGCTTAAGGGCAGACTGGGTACGAATAATGTATGCTCTGACATTTCGGGAGAAGTTCAACTACTCCCGAATGATCTTTCTTTGCATGTTGGCGAATGCAACCACAGATGCAACATGGCTTATGTATCCCAGATTTGTACAGCTGTTACTGGACGATATGATCCCTGAAGTACACAGGCCAGCTCATAAGAAATTCAAGGATAAGAAGTCCTTGCCTGAGCCTTACCATGTCAATATGATCAAGCAGTCGGTGTTTGGTCTGATGTTGAGCACAAAAGGGAAGGGACATATTTATCAAGGTGAAAGGCCGGGACCCAAGTTTGGTTTGTTTGAGGAGACACAGTCTGCTGGGGATGTGTCTGGTGAAGAAGGAGAGATTGTGGCTTTTGAGACAGAGATTGAAGCTGAACAAGGTGACTCGTCTGATGAAGCACCTAAAGACAGAACCAAGGCCAAGCATGATCTGAAGCGGAAAGCCTTCTGTTGGTGGTACTTCGAGTAAAGCTAAGGCTGCTGAGGAAGAGGAAGAAGAGCAACAACCCTTGAAACGTTTGAAGAGAGTTGGAGACTCCCAGAAGTCTTCAAAACTCATTGTCAAGCTTTCCAGCAAAACCAAGTCTTCCTCCACACCTGACCCACACATTGCCTCTCCCAAAACCCTAGCTAAAACCCTCAAAGACCTTAACGTGGCACAAATCAAGATTCCTGTCTACAAGAAACCCAAAACCAGAATCAAAACCAAGTCCAAACCACCAAAGACCATGCTACACGACTCACCCGATGAATCACCCGAACCTTCACCCACACAACAAGACCGACCAATATCCACCTTTTTAGAAAACCTACCACCATCCCCGCCTCAACAACAACCACAAATCACCACACCACCCGAGCAACCTAAACAAACCGAACCTATACCAACCTCACCATTCACTTCTTCCATATTTAGTTCACGAATCCAATCTACAAGCTTATGGACCCAAACCTTTATCTCCTCACTACAAACACAGTCAACACCACCCACCTTTACAACTTCACCACTACCTACCCAATCCATTACCTTACCATTCCAATCAACATCACCACCAATTCTATCAGACACTCCACCAACCACAATCCTTTCACCCAAACCAATAGCCAAAGGAAAGTCCTTGACGCCTCCAGTGTATGTTTATCCCATCCTCGATAGGGCTTAGCGAGAGCTTGTGTTACTTGATTATATTAAAGCTCAAAAGAAGAAAGAGGTTGAGGACTCCAAGGAGAAAGCAAAGCTGATGTCACGTGTTGGGATACTTGAGGAGCAAAGGGAGTTACATTATACTTTGATTGATAGTCAAAGATCCTAGATCAATCAGCTCTAGACTCCTATCAATCATTAGAAGGAGCTTCTGAACCGTGAGGCCTTGGGAAATGCAGATCTAAGGGCCGCACACTCAAGAGTAGCAGATCGTGTAAAAACTCTTGAAAGGAACCTACCTGCTGCCACTGCTCTTGAGAACCTCTTGTTTAAGAAGATTGATAATGCAACAACGAAGTGGGATGTTTAGAAGGAGGCTACCAACTCTAGGGTATCATTTCTCGAGGGACAGTTAGCCTTATCTGCCTCTCTCGGAACACTCATTTATGAAAACTCTCAAATCAGAACCGAGATAGAGGCTATTCCAGCAAAGTTGGCAGTGCAAGAACGTCTGAAAGAGTTCCAGGTAAAGGTTAATGAGGAGATGATGAGTAAACACAGGGCAGCCTCAGACCTTATTGGTATGCGTGATGATGAGTTTTCCATGCTAGAGGCTTGTCTTGACTCAGTGTTTGGAAGCTGGAGGAAGTCTGCTCAAGTCTCACAGATTGGTGGACCACAGCCTACCGCAGGTCCAAGTGTGGCCTTGCGACGGGAACAGGTGTCGGATCCGAGGGAGAGGTGACTGTGGGTCGTATTGCACCACTGGTCGGCCAAGCAGGAAGTTGAGTAGGAACCAGCTTGGGACTTGAACATACTGAACAAACTCAAGCCCAAGCTGGTGGTGATAATGAAGGTGATAATGGTGAGAATGAAGGATATGGAGAAGAGGAAGAATATAGTGATGATGAGAGTGATGAAGAGGAAGATGAACATGATGAACATGATGACAACGTACACGATAGTTTTGATGACGATGATGACGATGATAACACTGGGTGGTGGTGGAAATAGTAGAGCTGGCGCTGCATGGGGCGGTGGAGGTGGAGGTAACGCTCAATCACCTCCACATGATCAAGAGTCTCATGATGATCCCGCCATAACTGCTCAAAGTCAGGCAGGACGACTCGAGGATCAAAAATTTAAATAAAGAGTTGTTTGATGATGCAGGTACAGTTGCAGGCGTGATAGATGCATTTATCGAGTATGGGAAGATGCTAGAACCAGTTCTAACTCATCAGACGGAGGAGGCTAAAGACGATGATTACATTAACTATTCGCCAAATCCAGACACGCCACCTACTCAAGCTCAAACTTCTGAAGCACCTGCAACCGATCCCGTTATTAATCCAGCCACAGACTTGTCACAAGCACCACAAAAGAAGAAAAGGAAGACTCATATTGTGACAAGTTATGCCAGTACCCGCTCCCTCAACTACCCATATCATGATGATTCATTGATTGTGTATGCAATATATAACCGGAAGAATAGTTGTTGGGCAATTCGAAGGGTCAGCGGAGATCTCATCTACCTCACCCACAAAGAACTGCACACATTACCAGAACTTGACATAAACTACCTGAGAAAGGCATTAGGAGATGGTGAGTATGATGAGGATCTGAACGGCTGGGTGACACGTCATCTGAAGCATAAGGCGAAAGTGGGATATAAAGATTTTGAGATGAATAAGGGTCGGAAATTCAAGAACCCAAGAGAGATCGACCCAGATACCGGAGAACCGCGGGTAATGTGGAGGTATAAGGTGCCCAAAGAAAGTCACATTGTCTATCATGGTGAGCCCTTCCTCTTCTCCTAGAGTTTATAGGTTGGGAGATTGATAACACAACGGGTGAAGCCGTCATCCATTGCAAGAATATGCACGACCTTCGTGTATTTGATGAGCATGAGCTAATGGGACTCAGCAAAGAAGATATCTTAGAGCTCTACAACTCACCCATGCCCACCGTCGAGGACATTGGCCGTCAAAACACAGACCGGATAGTTAATGCATTCAACAAGTTCATTAGAAGACTTGTTGAACTTCCACTTTTGGAGGGCGGTTGTTTGGATTATGATACCGACGGCTTCCAATACTAAAGTCTAGAGGGAGATTGTTAGGCCCCGTTTTGTTTATTTAAGTCTTTCGTATTGGAATATATATGTGTTTGGGCTTGTGTTGTGTGTTTGTATGCTTTTGGGCCCAAAAGGCCTTGTAAACAAGCCCAATGGGCATTGTGATATGAAATAAAGTTCTCATGCATGCTTCCTATAAATAGGAAGCATGTCATGAGAATAATAAGCTTTTTGTCCAATTCTCATAATATATCTATCCATCTTTCTCTCTTGCTCTCACTCTCACTTCCTACTCGAAAATAAACTTCAAGATCCGAGACCAAAGGTGGCTTGGTGTGATATTCTGCTAGCACCGAGTTTGGTTGATTCAAGAATAGTTGTTAGATGCACTCCATCGGGACCTACAGTCGGGCTTAGGCTATGATTATTCAGCTGTGCCTCTACCTTTAAATGATAATTTCACTAGCCTGCCCCACTTTACTTACAATACCCCTCCAGAGGAAGAGATGGTATATAGAATTGGTCATTTACCAAAACTAGTAACATTTGTTCCTCCAACTTCTATATCAATTGCTCTAATATCTGTAAATGTTCATTCTAGTGGTGATTCATCATGTTGAATAGGTTGTGTTGAAGAAACTGGGTCGGTAGAAACAGACACGAGTTGTGATTATCAAATCATTTATGATGAAACTTTTGTTGAAAAATGTGTCAATGAATGTAATATACGAAAATCAGAAACCTAAAATCTTAATTATCGAATTAATATGTCAAATATTAATGAGTTGATAGTTAGTAAACGCGAATGAATAATGATGTTGACTAATCGAATGCGATAAAATAATAAAAATAGACATGTCGACTATTATAAAAGAATTCTTACCTCGTAAAATCGATAGACTTTAAGAAGCGAACAATCAAAATTTTAAATTTAATATTACTTTAATATCTAATTGTATAAAAATAAAAGTAACAACAGGTGTGGGAAAAAATGTAAATATAAATGTAAAAAAGAAAAATTGGAATGCATTAATAGGTAAACTCGAAGGGGCGATCTTGCCATTAACCAAAACTCAACTTCAAACATGCATCACCTATGCTTCCATCCCGTGAAAAATGGGGCACTTTCCTTGTGTGGGTAAATCAATTCTTATTCTTGAAAGATCATTGCAAAATTTAAGGTGTATATAACCCGTTAAATTGATATGAAGGACTTGTTTATCGCAAACCCTAAAGCAATATTTTTCTGCCTGCGTACTTACACCCACCGCCACGACTCCGATCAAACACCACCATCACCGTCATATTGTTTTGTCACCAACGCGGCCGTAGTCACACATCGCTCCTGTTTCCTTCAGCCGAAGTCGCCACCGCCACCACCAGAAAGGACCGACGCCACCATAATCCGTCCGTCACCATCGCAAGGCGATCTTCTGT
Source organism: Bidens hawaiensis (assembly GCF_021521415.1). Lineage (NCBI taxonomy): Eukaryota > Viridiplantae > Streptophyta > Magnoliopsida > Asterales > Asteraceae > Bidens > Bidens hawaiensis. The sequence continues at coordinate 307,038 of NW_027491950.1, forward strand.
GACCACCACCGAAGGTAACGGCTTAACACATTGATCTTTGTTATCTATTTTGTTTGAATGAATTTGAACAGTGGGTTTACCATAACATATATATATATATGTATATATATATATGTATATATATATGTATGTATATACATATATACATACATATATATATGTATGTATGTATGTATGTATGGTTAATGGGATAAATAAATTAATAAAATAAAATAGTAAATGTCTAATTTGAAAGCAACTTGATGGAATCTCTCTGAATCGAGAGCTACGCTTTCGTTTATCAATTCGACACCAAAATTGGTTTTAGTGCTTGTTAAATTGATATTCGTATTTCTAAATCTTTTGGGTTAAAAGTCAACTATGTTGTTACTTTGGAGAGCATTGTTCGTGTCCCTTGTTGAGTTTGGATACAACAAAAGTTGTTTTATTTTTAATTTTAATGATTTGTACATTTGATAAACCCACATGTATTTGTAAAAGAACATGTGTAAATTCTTATTTTAATTAAGTTTTTTCAAAACATAATTAATGGAAATGTCACATTTAAATTGAAAAAAAAAAAGAAAATATTAATCAATGGGTAATGACGAGGTTTTATAAATGCATGAACATGTATGTATCCTAGATTCAAATACCGAAAATGAGATAACTAATATGCTAACATGTGACATTTGAGACAAAACCAGGTACACCTCAATAGGTATTTACCGACTACACAAATAAACGCTTATTACGTAACAATCAAACGATTATTCGATCGGGTCTAGTTATGACCCAGATATCCGGGGGGGTCTATAAGTGATATACGCTTAATATAAGCTAATATATTAGTTTTATGGCCTTAGTTCGATAGCAAATAAGTTAAACGAAAACATGCTCGTTTAACTACCTGCTATAGATTTAAACGCGAAAGATAGTTACAAACCAAGCATTTTATCATCCGATAAGCCGAAAAAGACTTACCAAATACTTAATTGAAATGTTTTAAGGGATCCGTGAAAATATTTTCAATTTTTACAAACGTGTAGTATGTTTTTATAAATTTACACAAAAATAGCCAAAAAACACTCGTTTTCGCACTGTTTGACACGCCCGATAAATTTTTCGCGCAAAAAACCAAGCCCGAAATAAATTTGGAGTCTGGTTTTCACGTACAGGCTCGAAAACCGAGAAAAATGGGCTAAATGGGGCCAAGGGGGGGCAACCCTTGCGGCCGCCATTTTTTTTATTTTATGATTATTATTTAACAAACTTCATACATAAGCGACTTAGATATTTTCTAACATCAAACTTCACAAGTTCTGGACCCTTAACCCTGTTCTTCAGCTCAGCCCCAAAAACCCTAAGTAAGTTTGCTAAATTCATCATTTTTAACTAATTTTAATGATGTTTAATATCATATAAACATGGTTTAATTGCCAAAAATCCTTCCTAACCATGTAAAAATCCTAAAAAATGGTCCATAAACATGTTTTGATCATACACATGGTAAGGAACCTGGTTTGATAGTTTTTTGGCCATAAAAACGGATTATAGGGTTTGAACGGCGTTTTTACGGTTCAAAAGTTTGGTTTTACACCCTAGCCGAAACCCTAAGTTAAGGGGCTGTTATGTTGATGAAATTTGATTGGTTTGTGATATAGGAACAGTATATAGCTTTCATGGAAGCACAAGAGCCTGAAAACTTGATTAGAAAGACGAAACCGAACCAAAACCGGTAAGGTAATATCGAATCACTCGTTTACGGGCTGTTTAGGTTAAAGTTGTGTTGTGCATATTTTTAGGTCATGAAATGTTACAGGGATATCAGGGACAATATCATTGAGTCCCTGTTAAAATTTGGTAATTTTTCGACCATCCGTGAATATTTGACGAATTTATTACCGAATTGGGACGTTTAATTGGGAAAAAAAAGTTAAAATGCTTGAAAAATTATTAAATTTGGTGAGGAACTCAGATTTAATATATTTTGATCACATATGAAATTTGGGGTCATTTGGAAAAGACTAAATATGTTTTGTGCGTTTGCGTTTATATGAAATTTCATAGTCATTTTCCAGGTTGTTTTTGGACATGTTCTGGTCACTCAGAAATTTTGGTAGAAATTTTGGATATTGTTTGGTATAAACGGACGATTTTTAGGCTAAATATAGTTGATCAAATGAATTTTTATAAATTAATAAATCAGGTAATAATTCCAGACATATTTTTATAAAAATCTACATATTTTAATTGATAAATGACTAAATTTTAATAATTTAAGGATTAATGGATAAATAATTGTGCTAATTTAAAAATTAAACAAATTCAATTCTGATATAAACCGACAAGTTCGTGATTAACGAACCTGTTGGAATATCAGAACACCAAGAGTGATCAAAAATCATATTTTTGGATTAATTAAGTAAAAACGGAATTTTTATGAGAAAACAGGACAATTTGGATAGATTGTGCTCGTCTTTCTCAAATCAAACTGAATAAACGGAAACGAGCCCCGTAGCGAATCCAGAACCCCAATATGTGATCTTTCTTTATAACTTAATCATTTTATCGACCAACGCATTTACCCAAACTTACATCCCCAAGTTCGGTTTTTAGTATTAGACATTGAACAACATCACAACCTAAGCCAATTGAAACTTTCTGGGCGTTCCAGCTATACCCAGATTAGACATACAGCCTAGTTTAGAATTGAGATAATAATAATATTAAAATATTAATATTATTATAATATTGATTATAGGAACTAGTGATAGCGAATCAATCAAACCACGAGCTGACGCGGTGCTGATTATCTACAAAACTGTGAGTTTCTTGACCCCTCACTTTAAACGGTTTTACGAACTTTTGTGGTGAAAAGCATGTTTGATTACTTATACATATCTGAAACGTGTAATGATGTGAATTATCTAAGTGCTAACACTCGAAAGTCCCCACGATCACAGTGATTAATTTCGAGCCGGTGGCTTGTGAATAGTACTTTGGTTTGACAAACCCAAACGGAATCGGCCTGGTTGCCGTGTCACATAGCGCCGTTTGCACATGATCATATTTATACAAACAGGCTACGTATTGTTAGACAAGCTACCGGGGCATGTAGTGGGTGGACAGGGAGCCACAGTCGTTGATTGAGCGTGGGAAATGGATGCACGCAGCACATACAGTCAAGGCTTCGTTGTAGCTTAGCATAATTACATCATTTACATACATACATACTTATATCATGATTACAAGTGTTAACATGTGAATATTCATAACTGTTTTCTTGAAACTCGTGAAACTCACCAATTCCAGTAGTTGACCCGTTTTTATACTGCTTTTCAGGATTACCAAAGTTGAAATAAAGTGATGTCATTCTACCTATCATGGAATGTGCTTGATGCCATGTGAATAGACGCAAAGTTATTAGTATGAATAGAATAGTTTAACGAACATATTATGTTGTAACACCTAGTTTGTAAACAAAGATAAAATAATGTAATAAAATATAAATTAATTTGTAATATTTCTTTACAAACAATGTTATTGATACCAGAGGTGTCTGTTACATTCCCATTTTACGCTTCTGAATTGTGCTAGTCGGGGTGTGACATAACACCAACAATAAACGTGAATACCAAAATATAATCTAAGTTACATTAATAATTGTAGGTTCGTGTGCGACTTAAAGACTAATCATAGTTAGCGTGTTTTTATTCATTGGTTAAGGTACGGATTTTGTGATATTTAAATTATAGTGTAAATATTGTTTTCATCGATCTCATAGTGTATGGGTTTCGTGGGCTTACATTGGTAGCGTTATCTATTGTCATTGTTTTCGTAATATATCGGTTCTTGAGTTGTTAGTCGTATCATAGTTTTTGATTCATTTCATAGTCTCGTGTCACTGTCATCCTTATTAAGTCGTTTCTTTATATATTGCAAATTGTTAGATTGCTATTGTTAAATTGATAACTGAAATGCATGTGATAGAATATATTTTATTGCAATCATTATCGCATGTTCCGAATAGACCATTTTGACTTATTGTTATCGAGACATATTTTGATATTGTCTTTTATTTGAACTCTATACCCGAGCATTTATCCACCTATGGGGACATAGGGCGTCAATTGAGGCACCTTTGACGTGCTCTATCTATGGAGGCGTGATTAGTCCACGGCGTCTCTATATTATTGTGCAACGAGAGCACTTATTGATTTACTGATTTTTGAGAGGCGTATGGATCGATCCTAGGTAAATTGTTACCGAAGTGAGATGGTTAGGTGGGTGTGCCCACATTCCTATCTCACTTAATTATTGGTGTATTAGTCTGCAGCTAATGTGCATACTGTTACTGTTATTGTTACTATTAGTGGCTCATATGGGTATTTCCATAGATAGATTGTTATTATTCTGACTCATTAACTGATCGTTCAGCATATTGTTACTGTTACTGGCTCGCGTACTTATTGGTTTCTCATTTGATCGTTCATTTTATCGCATTTTTCTTCATCATCAATTGTTATTGCTATTGTTTCCTCCATTTTTAGGCAATTTTTGGCTTAGCCGTGTTTCTTTGTTTTGTGTTTTTCTTGTGTTTGATACAGGTACTCAAGGGAATCAGGGGGAATATGTAATAAGAGAGTAAAAGTGAAAGACTGGAAGTTAAAATCAAGGAACTTAATTAAATTTCGTTGAGCTAAACAACTTTATTTTATTTTCGTTTTGTTGAGTACTTTTAATTTGAATGTTTTTTTGACCGTTGTGGAGTTTTAAACTAGGGTTAAGACTTTAATGAAAACATTTTTAATGTCTATAATTACCGTATCGAGTGACATGTCAGCCCTAGCTAGGATGGAGTGTTACAGTTATGGTATTAGAACTTAGGCTCTTTTCTGTTGAAAAAAGAAAAAAAACAAAAACAAATATTTTTTTTATAAGACATGTGAGGACTGGGTAAGCGTTGGGCTAGGATTTTACCTCTTTTTTTCTTCTTTATCTGATTCGTTTCATAGACTATTCATTCTGATCTAAAAGGGTTCTAATATTTTGTTATAGATGCCTCCACGTCGTGACCCTAATATTTCTAGTGGAGCAAACCTGCCTGATCCAGCTCTTGTAGCTGCTGTCACTCAAGCTGTTACTGCTATGCTACCGACTATCATTAACGTTGTACGTAATACGAGAGAAGGTTCAGGAGCTAATCCGCCGGTAGGTATTCATACTTGGCTAGAGAAATTTTAGAAGTAGAAACCAAGACCTTTCACTAAGGCCACCACACCAGCTATAGCAAGAGACTGGATTGCTCACATTGAGAAGATATTTCAAGTGTTAGGAGTTGAAGACCAATATACAAGGCGAGATTGGCATTGTATAAGCTAGAAGAGGATGCTCGAACTTGGTGGGAAGGCGTGTTAACAGAAAGAGGAGGAGATCAGTTTGCTGAAAATTTATCTTGGGTAGAATTTCCTTCTATTATCTTTTAGAAATATTTCACTATTGTGGATAAGAGCCATTACACACGGGAGTATCATGGTCGTCGTCAACGAGATGATGAATCACTTTCTGAATTCACTGATCGATTCTACCTATTGATTGGATTCCTTGGGGCAGCTGCTTGAACACCTAAGGAACAAGCAGAAAAATACCAATGGGCTGTATGTGACCGTATTCGTAGGTCAATAATTCATTTGACTTTTGCTATTGTTGCAGAAGCGCTAAAGCTACAAAGAAAGTGGATATGGAAAGGCAGGCATTTAAGGGAAGTTCAGATGATAGCCGAAAGAGAAACAAGGATGGGAACCGTACTGGCGATTCATCTCAAGGGTCATCGGATAAACAGACTAAACCATGGCAAGGTAGGACCCGAAGCCAGCAACCGATCCAAGCTCAACCCGTAAGCCAGAAAGGGAACCAAATTACTGCATCGATTCCTTTGTGTACTCACTGTAAAAAGCATCACCCAGGCGTTTGTCACCGACTTACTGGAGCTTTCCTTAGGTGTGGGGACATAGGGCATAAGATCAAAGATTTCCCCGAGGCCAAGAACCGATTAGAAAGCATAGCTAGAGGAGCTAGTGCACCACCTGCTACCTGAGGATGAGTGTTTGCACTGACTATGGAGAAGCTGCTAATACTCCAGATATAGTTTTTCTTTCATTCTAAAGAATCATGATCTGCATGCGCTAATTGACTTTAGTTTTGTTTAATTATTCGTATCTCAGTAGTTATTGATAAGCTAGGTGATAATATTTCTAGTCTGATTTGTTTTCTTACCGATCGTGCCTTACGTGCTAATTGATACCGGGACAAACCCGTATGTGCTCTTGTGATTGTTTTAGAATAATTTAAAATTATAATTTCTTTTTGGAAACTACATTAGTTATTTTCCACCCTAAAGGGAAACATTTTTGAAGGATGTAATCCGTTCTTGATCCCGAACTTATTCGAGACCTAAATGATCGTAATTGCTATTAGTTGAGCTGTCTGTACTGAAAACTCAAACATGCCTCTTTGATTATTTGATCTTTTGTTAACCGCAATGCTCATCTATTATATGAAAATGTTCCTCTTCTTAATAATCTTAAATTTCGGGCCGAAATTTTATAGGGGGTAGAAGGTTGAAATACTCGAACATGTATTATGGTATAACTTTGATTTCGAGGACGAAATTTCTTTTAAGTAAGGTAGAATTGTAATATACGAAAATCAGAAACCTAAAATCTTAATTATCGAATTAATATGTTGAATATTAATGAGTTGATAGTTAGTAAACGCGAATGAATAATGATGTTGACTAATCGAATACGATAAAATAATAAACATAGACATGTCGGTTATTATAAAAGTATTCTTACCTCGTAAAATCGATACACGTTAAAAAGCAAACAATCAAAATGTTAAATATAATATTACTTTAATATCTAATTGTATAAAAATAAAAGCAATAACAGGTGTGGGAAAAAAATGTAAATATAAATGTAAAAAGAAATGGAATGCATTAATAGGTAAACTCGGAAGGACCGATCTTTGAACAAAAGTTTGCCAAGGCCTCGGCCTTTTTCCGAAAGGGCCGATCTTGCAATTACCCAAAACTCAACTTGAAACATGCACCACCTACGCTTCCATCCCGGAAAAAATAGAGCAGTTTCCTTGTGTGGGTAAATCAATTCTTATTCTTGAAAGATCATTGCAAAATTTAAGGTGTATATAACCCGTTAAATTGACACGAAGGACTTCTTTATCACAAACCCTAAAGCTATATTTTTCTTCCTGCGTACTAACACCCACCGCCACGACTCCGATCAAACACCACCATCACCGTCATATTGTTTTGTCACCAACGCTGCCATAGTCACACATCGCTCCTGTTTTCTTCCGCCAAAGTCGCCACCGCCACCATAATCCGTCCGCCACCATCACAAGGTGATCTTCTGTGACCACCAATGAAGGTAATGGCTTAACACATTGATCTTTGCTATCTATTTTGTTCGAAAGACTTTGAACAGTGGGTTTATCATAACACATATATATATATATATGGTTAATGGGATAAATAAATAAATAAATAAAATAGTAAATGTCTAATTTGAAAGCAACTTGACGGAATCTCTCTAAATCTAGAGCTACGCTTTCGTTAATTAATTCGACACCAAAATTGATTTTAGTTCTCGTTAAATTGATATTCGTATTTCTAAATCTTTTGGGTTAAAAGTCAACTAGGTTGTTATTTTGTGGAGCATTGTTCGTGCCCCTTGTTGAGTTTGGATTCTACAAAAGTTGTTTTATTTTTAATTTTAATGATTTGTACATTTGATAAACCCACATGTATTTGTAAAAGAACATGTGCAAATTCTTATTTTAATTAAGTGTTTTCAAAACGTAATTAATTGAAATGTCAAATTAAAATTAAAAAAAAGAGAAAAAAATATATTAATCAATCGGTAATCATCTTACCCTCTCTATCCTTATGGGGTAGAGGTAAGGCTGTCTACATCTTACCCTCCTCAGACCCTACCATAGCTTTGCTATTGGTGGGATATACTGAGTACGATGATGATGATGATGATGAATCGGTAATCATCTTAACTATTGACGAGGTTTTATAAATGCATGAACACGTGTGTATCCTAGAGTCAAATACCAAACACAAGATAACTAATATGCTAACACCATCAATAAACGTGAAGACCAAAATATAATCTAAGTTACAATAATAATTGTAGATTCGCGTGCGACTTAAAGACTAATCTTGGTTAGCGTGTTTTTGCTCATTGGTTAAGGTACGGATTTTGTGGTATTTAAATTATAGCATAAATATTGTTTTCATCGATCTCATAGTGTGTGGGTTTTGTCGCCTTACACTAGTAGCGTCATATTATGTCCTTGTTTTCGTAATATATCGGTTCTTGAGTTGTTAGTCGTATCATAGTTTTTGATTAATTTCACAGTATTGTGTCATTGTCATCTTTATTAAGTCGTTTCTTTATATATTGAAAATTGTTAGATTGCTATTGTTAAATTGATAATTGAAATGCATGTGATAGAATATATTTTATTGCAATCATTATCGCATGTTCCGAATAGACAATTTTGACTTATTGTTATCGAGAAATATTATATTGATATTGAACACTGTTATTGTCTTTTATTTGTACTCAATACCTGAGAATTTATCCACCTATGGGGACATAGGGCGTCAATCGAGGCACCTTTGACGTGCTTTATCTGTGGCGGAGCGATTAGTGCACAGCATCTCTATATTATTGTGCGACAAGAGCACTTATTGATTTACTGATTTTTGAGAGGCGTATGGATCGATCCTAAATAAATTGTTACCGGAGTGAGATGGTTAGGTGGGTGTGCCCACATTCCTATCTCACTTAATTATTGGTGTATTAGTCTGCAGCTAATGTGCATACTGCAACTGTTAGTTACTGTTAGTGGGTCATATGGGTATTTCCATAGATAGATTGTTATTGTTCTGACTCTTAATTGATCGTTCAACGTACTGGAACCGGCTCACGAACTTTTTTGGTTTCTCATTTGATCGTTCATTGTATCGCATTGTTCTTCATCATCTATTGTTATTGCTATTGTTTCCTCCGTTTCTGGGCAATTTTTGGCTTAGCCGTGTTTCTTTGTTCTGTGTTTTCTTGTGTTTGTTACAGGTACTCTAGAAAATCAGGGGAATGTGTGATAAGAGAGTAAAAGTAAAAGACTAGAAGTTAAAATTGGGGAACTTAATTAAATTTCTTTGAGCTAACCAACTTTATTTTATTGTCGTTTTTTCGAGTACTTTTAATCTGATGGTTTTTTTTTACTGTTGTGCGGTTTTAAACTAGGGTTAAGACAATAATGAAACATTTTTAATGTCTATAATTATGCTTATCGAGTGATACGTCAGCCCTAACTAGGCTGGGGTGTTACAATGAATGTAGGCCTATTGAGGTGAACATATCAAGTTGTACATCATCAAGTTGTGAGACCGAGGATAATTTAAGTAAAAGCAAAGTTTTTGAAAATGAAAAGGCAAGTACTTCATTTAAATTTGTTTCACCAAATAAATGATCATTTTTTTCAAACAACCAACCAATTAATTTATTAATTTATTATATTTTAAATATTTGCATTCCAGTCCCTGCATTATCAAATTCGTTTAAAACTGATTTAAAGTAAATTTACGTTTTGAAATATAAAAAAAAGACATAGAGAAAGTTATAGCTTTGGATATTTATAATGATATACCCGGTTAGTTTGCGAATTGTCTAATTTAGAACTTTAAGTATTGGAGGTTCGTTATTTGACCAAAATAAATGGTAAACGAAACGAACAATAGCCGGGAATTTCATCGAAAATAATAAACGATGATCAAAAATACGTTGAAATGATAACCCACGGTTCGGTTTAACGAACTCAATAAATATCGACGATCATAAAATACATTAATCGAAACTTGAGATATATATAAATATATATCTTTATAAATAAAGCCGAAAAATTAAAACGGATTGGGTTTTCGGGTATGAAAAGTAACGAATACTACATTGCAAGCACTGCTTCAAGCAACAACTTGATATTCAATGGCGGCTTAGTCAATCCCCAAAAGGAGCTTTTAGTTGCCCAAATTCAAGGACTGATCAAGCTGATAGTGAACCTAGTGAAATGGATGTGAGATCCAAAGTAAATAAATTAAAACACAAATAGAAATATTTTTGGAAAACTAAGATGGATAAACTCAAAAAGGATCCTAAGAGTGTAAAGTTTGAGGATTTACCAAAAACAGTTTTAAAATCAAGAAAAGAAAAGTCCAAAATTGGCAAAACCAAGGAACAAGTTTTTACTTGGATTCCTAAGGACTATCTTTCATTAAGTGAGGCTGCACCAAGAAATAAATTGTTTTCAGGAAATAAATTAAGTTTGGTCGGTTTACGGTTGACCATCCGGGGACAAAAGTATCTGGGAACCCATATCTATTTAAATGCTTTGTGCATGCAGTGTCAATCAATGGGGACTATCAATAGTATTAGGTACTTAGATAGTGATTCCACCCAACATATGATAGGAGACGAACCCTTGCTGTTTGATGCTAAACTATTCAATGGCGGATTCGAGTCTTTCATAAGCGACATGGGAGGACAAGCTTCAAGTGTAAGACCCCGTACCCTGGGAACCCCACAGTTGGTAATCATACAAAACACTTAAAAATATTCAAACTAAAAAAAAAAATCAATCGTTCCATTAAGCAACCAATTTCAGAGTAAAATTCAGCTGAAAACGTAAATAATAAAATAAGTCCCCAAAACCCGGGAATTTTGCCCAAAACCTATCTTTAATAAAAATTTTTAAAAGGGAACGTTTAATAATAAAGTCTTCAAATCCCGTATGCCCTTCACCGTCCAAGTAGCTTCGTGCACGTCCAAGCGATAAGGCATCCTCTTCCTAACCTGAAACTCACACTAACATGCACACAAAGTCAGCTTAAGCTGAGTGAGTTCAAGTTTTAAATAAGTAACAAAAGTCTTAATAATCATTCCCACGGTTTTAAAACTGTAAACGGAAATACATCAGTTGGGTCATCACATTTAATAAATCATCATCCTTACGTATGAACATCTCTATTTGTGCCTTCCTATATATATAAGTATATATATATAACATTCAGGGCCGAGAAAACGTACAACCCCAACACGTAACATTCCATTCAATGCATGCAAACACGAAGTAGGCATACGTAACATTCCGTAGTCGATAACGACCACAACATTCACCAAATATTGGCCATACAATAATATATATACATACACACATTCTATAACATTCCAAGGCCTACCAATACTAGCAAGCCTATGCAAAATAGTTTAAAACATTTCATCAAGTAAGAAAAATACTTAGGTGGGCGTGCTAGCCCAAAACTTAAAAAGAGTTAAACGGGGCATCAAGAACTTACCTGAGGTCAACCAAACATCAGCAACGAGCTAAGGACTCCCTAAGTGCACACTCACAAGTAAGAGCCTGTAAATTGTACACAACGTGTTACCAATCTAGACCGTAAGAACACTCTTGCCTAATGGGCCGTTCAAGCCCAACACTTTGGCCCGAGTCCCAACAACTTGGGCCAAGGTCAAACTCATACCTAATTACTTTACCTCAGCCCCTAAAACCCTTCAATTAACCAAATCCACCCTACGATCATGGTCAGGGCTAACCATGATGCACAACTCACCCGTCGGTATGCAAATCGAGTCGAATTTGCGCGCACCAAATCTTAAAACCAATTTTCAAGCAAATCAGCCCCAAATGGACCAAATTCCAATCTTAACCTTTTCATACATCATAATTATGTCACCCGAGTTGATAGGGTTGACGGTTCCTTTTTACAACTCTCAATTTAACATTTAAACAACAATTCGCGCACCGCCGACTCGATTGACCAATCACCAACCAAATCAGCCCCGAGTATAAAAAAAATAATTTTCCCACAGCCCTTAAACTCCCCTAGGGCCATGCAAACTGATTCGGTTGGTCATTCAATCGATTAACGCATCAAACTCAACAATTGACAATTCTACACCCGATAAACCCTAGTTTTCGAACTAAAATCGATTGACCGAACACCTCCAATGGCCACGAAATCTTAATATGATGTAAATTCCATACCTGTGAATCTTTCTACACCAGAAACTCTAATTTTTATCCACGGGAAGTGGGTCAATTGCACCTTGGCCGAAATCTGTCCAATGAAAAGTATCGGCATAATTGAGCATCAAAACGATTAGGGGTGAACGAAAAGAGTGTTAGGGATTGTACTACATACCTTGAACTACTTCTAAATGCCTTGGAATCACTCAAAAAGTTGAAGCAAAGAAGGGGGGGTTGCACTTCTGGCCGATCGCTGCTGTCGTTAGGGTTACGGTTAACCTTTTGTTTTATGATATAAAATAAAAGTTACATCCAAGTCCCTCCAATTTGAAACATATGGCATTATGGAAGAAAAGTTAAATGGTTTAACGTACCGAGATGACGCAAAGGCTTCCGAGAAACATCGGATAAATCCCGAGAATTATACAAACTCTACAAGCTTTAATTCTTGAAACCGGAATTAACGGGCGTTACAAGTCCACCCCCTTACAATGGGTTTCGTCCCCGAATCCCGATGCGACAGGAAAAACTGCGGATAGTGCTTCATCATCTCGTCTTCAGACTCCAAAGTAGCCTCGGAACCCCTACGGTGCCTCCACTGCACCTTCACCTGCCTAACCACCTTATTCCTCAAGCGCCTTTCTTGACGGTCAAGTATAGCAATAGGTTCCTCAACATAGTTCAGTTTACTATCCAGCTCAATATTATTAAGAGGCACATGGGCCTCCTCATCGGCTAAACATTTCCTTAGATGGGACACATGAAAAGTAGGATGGATCCCCGCGAGCTCTTCGGGCAATTCTCGCCTAAAAGCTAGCTCACCAACTCGGGCCAAGATACGGAACAGACCAATAAACCTCGGACTGAGCTTCCCCCTCTTATGAAAATGAATAATGCCCTTCCAAGCAGAAACTTTCAACATAACCCGATCCCCAGCCTCGAACACAATAGGTCTTCGCCTTTTATCCGCATAAGACTTTTGTCGGTCCTGGGCGGCCTTCATAAACGCTTTAATCTTGTCGAGTTTCTCAGTCGTAGCCTCGACCACCTCCAAACTACCCATCTGCTTCTGACCAATAGAACCCCAATAGACTGGAGTCCTACACCTCCTACCATACAACATCTCAAACGGTGGCATCCCAATCGTGGCGTGATAACTGTTATTGTACGAGAACTCTACCAACGGTAAGTGACGATCCCAACTACCACCAAAATCGATTACACAGGCCCGCAACATATCCTCAAGAGTCTGAATGGTCCTCTCGGACTGACCATCCGTCTGCGGGTGATAGGCAGTACTGATGAGGAGTTTGGTGCACATCTCCTCGTGAAACCTTTTCCAAAACTTGGAGGTAAAACGCGTATCCCTATCCGAAACAATGGATACCGGAACCCCATGCCTAGAAACGATCTCACGGATAAACACATCGGCCAGCTGCTCGGAATTAAAAGTCTCTCGAATCGGCAAGAAGTGAGCGCTCTTGGTCAATCTATCGACAATTACCCAAATGGTGTCATAACTACCCTTAGGAGTACGAGGCAATTTAGTCACAAAATCCATAGTAAGATGCTCCCACTTCCACTCAGGTATTTCTAAAGGTTGAAGCTTCCCGAACGGCTTTTGATGCTCGGCCTTAGCTTGTAGACACGTCAAACACTTACTCACGTACTGAGCCACCTCAAACTTCATCGCAGGCCACCAATAATTTTTCTTCAAGTCTTGGTACATCTTGGTCCACTCAGGTATTTCTAAAGGTTGAAGCTTCCCGAACGGCTTTTGATGCTCGGCCTTAACTTGTAGACACGTCAAACACTTACTCACGTACTGAGCCACCTCAAACTTCATCGCTGGCCACCAATAATTTTTCTTCAAGTCTTGGTACATCTTGGTCACGCCCGGGTGAATAGAATAACGCGACTTGTGTGCCTCATCCAAAATTTTATCTCTGAATCCCCCATACTTCGGTACCCATAAACGACCATCCTTATACTTCACCCCGTCACCGACATCTTCCAACAATTTCTCCTGACCCCAAACACGTTCTGACATAATCCATTCCACCTGCAAAGCCTCATTCTGAACGCTGGCTATTTGCTTCAAAATATCGGGTTTAAGGATAAGCTGGTAAGATTTCACACGAATAGGTTTTGGTCTCTCCTTCCGGCTCAACGCGTCAGCCACCACGTTAGCCTCACCTGGATGGTACGTAATCTCCAAATCATAATCCTTAATCAACTCCAACCATCGACGCTAGTGCATATTCAGTTCCTTTTGTTTGAAGAAATACTTTAAACTCTCATGATCGGTATAGATAACGCAAGGAACACCATACAAATAATGCCGCCACAACTTAAGCGCAAACACAACGGCCGCAAGCTCCAAATCGTGAGTAGGATAATTCTCCTCGTAAGGCTTTAATTTCCGCGAGGCATATGCGATGACTCGACCTCGCTGCATCAGAGCACACCCAAGCCCCTGATAAGAGGCATCAGAATAAACCACCAGGTCATCGGTGCCATCGGGTAAAGCTAAAATCGGGGCATGCGTCAATTTGTACTTCAACTCGAGAAAAGCCTTCTTCTGCTCCGTACCCCAAACGAACTTAACATTCTTCTTAGTTAACTTGGTCATTGACGAAGCGATTTTCGAAAAATCGGGAATGAAGCAGCGGTAATACCCCGTCAAACCCAGAAAACTACAGATTGCAGATAGAGACTTAGGAGACTCCCATTCATTCACGGCTTCCACCTTTGCAGGGTCAACCAGAATACCACTCGGGTTAATAACATGACCCAGGAACTGAACCTCACGCAACCAGAAGGAACACTTAGAAAATTTCACATACAATTTGTTCTTCCCCAGAGCCTCCAACACTTCCATGAAATTACCGGCATGATCAGATTCACTTTTAGAGTACACAAGAATGTCGTCGATGAACACAATAACCGAACGATCGAGCATCGGCCTACACACCCGGTTCATAAGATCCATGAACGCAGTCGGTGCGTTGGTCAAACTGAAAGACATCACAAGAAATTCATAATGCCCATAACGAGTGCGGAAGGAAGTCTTAGGAATATCTTCCTCCCGAATCTTCAACTGATGATACCCGGACCTAAGGTCGATCTTCGAGAACCAACTGCCCCTTGGCGCTGATCAAATAAATCGTCGATCCTTGGGAGAGGGTACCGATTTTTAACAGTGAGCTTGTTCAATTCACGATAGTCAATGCACATCCGCATGCTACCGTCCTTCTTTTTAACGAACAGGACCGGGGCACCCCAAGGTGAGATGCTTGGTCGATTAAAGCCCTTATCGAGCAAGTCTTCCAACTGAGCCATAAGTTCCTTAATTTCATTCGGCGCTAGGCGGTAAGGAGCTTGGGCAACGGGTTTGGCGCCCGGTACAAGGTCTATCTGGAACTAGACCTCTCGATCCGGCGGCATATATGACAAATCATATGGAAATACGTCCGGGAAATCCCGAACAATAGGAACATCACCGATGGTAGCCACCTTGGTAGTTACGTTTATAGCATACGCCAGATACGCCCCACACCCCCGCTGCATTAACTTTCCCGCCTTAAGCATGGATATAATATGTGGCGTCGCAACATTCCGATCACCGAAGACCGTAATTTGAGTCCCATCAGGGCCCTTAGACGAACGAGTTTCTGACCACAAATGATCTGAGCATCAACACTCGTGAGCCAATCCATCCCGAGAACCACATCGAAACAACCAAGCGGCATCAAATACAATCGCACCGGAAATCTATACCCAGAAAACTCGATGGAACAACCCTGAATAGCCCTAGACACGGACACGGATTTTCGTACGGCGACCTCAACCTCAAACACATCGACTACACGCTCGGGTGATTTATTCAACGAGGAACAGAAAGCGGTAGACACAAAACTTCTACTGGCGCCCGAATCAAATAAAACTGACGCCTGTAACTCATTAAGTAAAAAGGTACATGGGATAATATTATACTACTGCTTAGCCACACGATCATCACATACGATTCCAAAGAATTCAGAAATTCTAACGGTGGAATAAAAACTAAATAAGGAAAAGTACCTGAAACGACATCCGCATCATCCTTCGCCTCCTTCTTGGAGATGTTGAAGGCCCTTGCCCTGGCCTTCGGCTTCTCTTCCATCTTCCCTCTTGTGGAAGTCCCCTGACCAGATCCCCCCACCTTACTGGTAGGACAGTTTGATGACAAGTGACCGGAACCCTTACAGCGGAAACAAGTCAGAGTCGGACACTCGTAATGGGGGTGCCCAACCTTATCGCAACGAAAACAGGTGCCGGACCCATTCTTACACTCCCCCTTGTGTAGTTTGCCGCACTTCCTGCAATTACTGAATGCCGCATCCCTCCTAAACTCAGAAGTCTCAGTCTTCACTCTTTTCCCAGACGAACTAAAATTGTTTCCCCCGGGCCGCTTACCATACGAATTAGTGTTCCAAGTCTTCCTAGCCTCGGTCGGCGGTAACTTCTCCCTCTGATCATACAATGTACCTGCCAAGGTAACCACCGAGTGAAAGGAGTTCATGTCGGTGGTCACCACACCCCTACGAATATCCACCAGAAGGCCCTTCACATACTTCTTAATCCTTTTTACATCAAGGGTAACCAGATCGGGACATAAGCGAGCCATCTTGTTGAACTTTGTGGTATACTCCCGATGCGACATAGTAAGACCCTCCAAGGTCAAGAATTCCTGTTCTATCTTATCCAATTCATGCGGAGGACAAAACTGATCGAGAACCAATTTCTTCAACTCATCCCACGTCATCCTCCTAATCGAACGATCACCCATAGCCTGCGCCAAGTTATCCCACCAACATAATGCCTCGGAATGAAACGAGGCGGTAGCATAAGTTACCATGTCATCTCCCTTGCACTTACTAACCCTCAGAACGGCCTCCATCTCTCTCACCCTCTAATGAGCTACCAAAGCATCTTTAGTACCATCGAAAGAAGGAGGGTCACACTTTTTGAAGTCCACATACGAACAACCCCGAGTAGATACACTAATATTCCGAACCTCGTCCTCATCCCCACTCGGTACATACACCTCTTCCTCTTCCTCGACCAGCGTCTCCTTACCCTTCTTCCCTTTATCCGAACCTTTACCAACCAATGAATCTTCCATGGCCCTAACGGCCTCAGCAATGATCACGGGAATGGCGCTTTGGAGCACCTGGTAAACCTTGTCGGCGATAGCCGCACGCATAGCAGGATCTAAGGTGGGGTTATCCCCCTCATCATGAGTCGGGGCTTCCTGCTGGGATGTAGGAATCTCATTCTCGGCTTCGGCTCATGGCCTACGACCACGACCACGACCACTAGAACCACCTCTCTTAGCTATTCGAGTATTAACCATGACTTATCCCTACAAAGACAGAATTTTAATATGGTCAAGTACAAGTGGTAATTAGAACATGTAAGGTAAGGGTAAACTGCTAATGACGTTGATCAAGTGTAATTAGTCGTTTACTTTACCCGCCCGTCCTAACCACCCCCTGCCCCTAACCATGTTAGCCTTCTATCTAACACTTAACAGTTAATCACATACCGAAAACTTTTAAATTTAAAGGAATGACTAAATAATTAAAGGTTACCTCTTGGCGAGCAGCTACTCGCGGTGGGCATACATGTCTCTTTGCATACAGTTCGAGTCCTAGCATTCAGGGATGCTCGGATCCCTCTAAACAAGGCTCTGATACCAACTTGTAAGACCCCGTACCCCAGGAACCCCACAGTTGGTAATCATACAAAACATTTATAAAATATTCAAACTAAAAAAAAAATCAATCGTTCCATTAAGCAACCAATTTCAGAGTAAAATTCAGCGGAAAACGTAAATAATAAAATAAGTCCCTAAAACCCGGGAATTTTGCCCAAAACCAACTTAATTATCTTTAATAAAAAATTTTAAAAGGGAATGTTTAATAATAAAGTCTTGAAATCCCATATGCCCTTCACCGTCCAAGTAGCTTCGTGCACGTCCAAGCGATAAGGCATCCTCTTCCTAACTTGAAACTCACACTAACATACACACAAAGTCAGCTTAAGCTGAGTGAGTTCAAGTTTTAAATAAGTAACAAAAGTCTTAATAATCATTCCCATGGTTTTAAAATTGTAAACGGAAATACATCAGTTGGGTAATCACAGTTAATAAATCATCATCCTTACGTATGAAAGTCTCTATATGTGCATTCCTATATATATAAATATATATATACAATTCAGGGCCGAGAAAACGTACAACCCCAACACGTAACATTCCATTCAACGCACGCAAACACGAAGTAGGCATACGTAACATTCCGTAGTCAATAACGACTACAACATTCACCAAATATTGGCCATACAATAATATATATACATACACACATTCTATAACATTCCAAGGCCTATCAATACTAGCAAGCCTATGCAAAATAGTTTAAAACATTTCATCAAGTAAGAAAAATACTTAGGTGTGCATGCTAGCCCAAAACTTAGAAAGAGTTAAATGGGCATCAAGAACTCACCTGAGGTCAACCAAACACCAGCAACGAGCTAAGGACTCCCTAAGAGCACACTCACAAGTAAGAGCCTGTAAATTTTACACAACGTGTTACCAAACTATATCGTAAGAACACTCTTGCCTAATGGGCCGTTCAAGCCCAACACTTTGGCCCGAGGCCCAACCCATACCCAATTACTTTACCTCAGCCCCTAAAACCCTTCAATTAACCAAATCCACCCTACGATCATGGTCGGGGCTAACCATGATGCACAACTCACCTGTCGGTATGCAAATCGAGTTGAATTTGCGCGCACTAAATCTTAAAACCAATTTTCAAGAAAATCAGCCTGAAATGGACCAAATTCCCATCTTAACCATTTCATATATCATAATTATGTCACCCGAGTTGATAGGGTTGACGGTTCCTGTTTACACTTCTCAATTTAACACTTAAATGACAATTTGCGCACCGCCGATTTGATTGACCAATCACCAACCAAATCAGCCCCGAGTATCAAAAAAATATTTTCCCACAGCCCTTAAACTCCCCTAGGGCTATGCAAACTGATTTGGTTGGTCATTCAATCAATTAACGCATCAAACTCAACAACTGACAATTCTACACCCGATAAACCCTAGTTTTCGAACTAAAATCGATTAACCGATCTAAACACCTCCAATGGCCACAAAATTTTAATATGATGTAAATGCCATACTTGGGAATCTTTCTACACCAGAAACTCTAATTTTTATCCACGGAAAGTGGGTCAATTGCACCTTGGCCAAAATCTGTCCAACGAAAAGTATTGGCAAAATTGAGCATCAAAACGATTTGGGGTGAACGAAAAGAGTGTTGGGGATTGTAGTACATACCTTGAACTACTTCTAAATTCCTTGGAATCACTCAAAAAGTCGAAGCAAAGAGGGGGGGGCTGCACTTCTGGCCGATCGCTGCTGTGGTTAGGGTTATGGTTAACCTTTTGTTTTATGATATAAAATAAAAGTTACATCCAAGCCCCTCCAATTTGAAACATAAGGCATTATGGAAGAAAAGTTAAATGGTTTAACGTACTGAGATGACGCAAAGGCTTCCGAGAAACGTCGGATAAATCCCGAGAATTATACAAACTCTACAAGCTTTAATTCTTGAAACCGGAATTAACGGGCGTTACATCAAGGAAGGGAAGTTTTTTCATATGGTACTTTGTGCTTCAACAACGCCAACCTTGTTCAAATGGCTCAACCACAACTTATCGAGCGTTTCTCAACTAATCTCGTCAACTACTTTCTCAAGTGATGGATCCAGTGTCATCCGCTGGGTCTCGGTTTGAATCTCTTCAACTTTGTTATACAATGTGTTAATGCATGCTAAAGATAGTCCATCTGATAACAACTTTGCTGACCTTTTCACTAAAGCCATCAATCAGGCCCGATTTGAATTTCTGGTCGAATCGCTCGGCATGATCAATTTTGATTAAAACAAACTATCTATCTTTTTATTTACAAAATTGTAAATATTTTAAAATATATTACAATTTTACAGGGGAGAAAATGAGTTAACTTTAACTCAACAAAATGGTTTTATTTTATTTTATTTTTTTTGGAAAAGCTTAGTTTGCATGTGAAGTCTCCACTATTTATAATGGGAGACTTCCATGCTTCACATCATATTATTTACGGCCCAATGGGCTCACCAAAATAATGCCTCGGGCCCAAACGTACAAATATACAAAACCAACATACCACCGGGTTACAATGATTAATGATTAAGTAAATACAAAAGACTAAATAAACAAATCGGGCTCTACAATCTTCCTCTAGTCTTTAGTATTTGCTTCGATAGCCTTTGTTGTCAATCGGTCTCGTACTCGAAGGTGGAAGGATAATCATATATTTGATTGTCAACAAGATATCGCACATACTTGTTGAAAATCACAAGTATTTGGTCGGTGTTATCCCTTCGAACGTCTTCCACAGTAGCAATGGGGGAGTGACACAACTTATGTAAATCTTCTTTGCTAAGGCAGTCAACTCATGCTCGTCAAAGAAGCGGAGGAAGTGCGTGTCTTTGTAGTGAATTATTCGTGATGTTGTCAAAATCCCAGCGTATAAAGTGAAGGAAAATATTTGACAGAAACGGTTCTCCATGGTAAATGGGGCGCCCATCTTTGTGTGTTTTGTACCGTCATGCCTTTCTCTTTTTCTCGGTGGTTGGAGCGACCTCGGTTAAATGTAGATAAGACTTACCCTTGTTAAGCTTGAATTCATGGTATTCCTTTCTCCACTGATTGCTCAAAAAGCGGTTGAACCATCCTCTAAGCTCTTTCTCCGTTGCCGAATACCCTACAATATGTCAGAAGTAGTTCATGTCAAGCTGAGACAGCATGTGCATGCCAGTATAGTGCATATAGGTCATATCTACGTTTGCACGAAGACTTTCCCAAGTTTTGCTGCTGTGGTGCCATTTACAGTAGAAAACTGGAGAGGCGTCGAGGTATGGATACAGTCGATTACAAAGATTGCCTCGCTTTCTGATATAGTAGTGTTGGTTTATTCTTCAATCGGAGCTTGAGACAGTTTAGCAGTATTAACAGGGAGAGCCACCACAGTCACTGGCTCCTGTACCGATTCTTCAGCATCATCACGAACCGGAGTGTCCAGATTCGGCAAGTAGTTTATTCCGTCATCATCATCCACGACTTCTTGAACCTTAGGCGGATTACTTGCAAAATGTGCAACATTAAAAAAAGAACTGTATCCCTCTTTAATGTAGCATTTGCATCTTTTATATTTGTGTGGCCTTGGTCACCGGTCGCTGGTCTTTCAGTGTGTCACCATGCTGTGAGACCCCGAATCCCGGGAATCCTACAGTTGGTAATCATATCCAAGATTTCACGAATATTTAAAACCCAAAACAATTCATTTTATTTAAAACAAATTCAAAGTAAATAAAAAGTAGAAAATTCATAAGTATCAAAAATTCCCCAAAACCGGGAAAAATACCAAACGATAAACACTGGAAAAAGTTAAGTATTAAAATCCCATGACCAAATATAAGGTAAAATGTTCTTATTATAATAAGGTCTTGACTAGGAATACCTTCAACCGTCCGAGTAGTCTCTAGCACGTCCAAGCGATAATCCTAAATCCTTACCTTGCAAATCAAACTAACATACACACAAAGTCAGCTTAAGCATAGTGAGTTCAAGTTTTAATAAATGACATGAATAAATCATTCCAAGGTTATAAGTATGAAACAGTATGTGGAATAATAGGCAAATGGATAAATGATAAGTAAGCATATGTATAATAGCCAAATAATATAATCACGGTCGAACATGCGCACGAGTTTCCACCCACAGGATTTAAGAACCCGCCACGGGATTTAAGAACCTGAGTAGTATAGTTGACCCGCACATGGTAGGACCTAAGCACATGATACGGGATTTTCAAAACTCATTATAATGATGATAATGCCATACGAGCCTCCCCCCCACGGGATTTAAAAACCCGCCATGGGATTTAAGAACCCGAGTGTGACATCGTGACAAAACCGGGTACACCTTAGTGCTTACAAAATCGAATAAGCGTTTAACCGCTTATTGCGTAACGAACAAACGAATAACCGAACTGGTCTGGTTATGACCTAGATATCCTGGGGGGACATCTATAAGGGACATACGTTTAATATAAGCCAACATATTAAGATCATGGCCCTAGTTCGATAGCAAAACAGTTAAACGAAAACATTCTCGTTTAACCACCCACTATGAACTTAAATGCGAAAGATAGTTCTGAAACAAACATTGTATCATCCGTTAAGCCGAAAAAGATCAACCAAAATCTTGTTGGGGATTTTTTAAGCAATCCGTGAAAATATTTTTGATTTTTACCACTAAATGGTATGCTTTTATAAATTTACACTAAAATGGCCGAAAAAACGCTCGTTTTTGCGCTGTTTGTCGTACCCAATACATTTTTCGAGCCAAAAACCGAACAAAAATCAACTCGGACTCAGGATTTAACGTTCGGGCACAAAAAACGAGACTAATAGGCAAAAATTGGGCCCAAAGGAGGCCTAAAAATTCCAGCCCGCCAAAGTGGAATTTCCACCACCTTAATTTTTCTTCACATTTAAGTAAGGTTAGAGATATTTTAACTTCACTTTCCAGCAAAATCTGGACATACAAGTTCTGCACTTTCACATACATACAAAACCCTCAAGGTAAACTCATAATTTTTGGTCATTAGAACTTGATTTTTACATGTTTAATTACATAGAAACATAGTTTGATTATCAAAAATTAGTTCTAACCATGTAAAAATCCTAAAAACTGTCCATAAATATGTTTTTATCATACACATGGTTAGGAACCTGGGTTGATAAGTTTTTTGGCCATAAACACGGATTAGAGGGTTTAAACGACGTTTTTATGGTTCAAAAGCTCGGTTTAGAACCATAACCGAAACTCTAACTTTCATGGATGGTCTCTTGGTGATACATGCTTGGTTGGTGATATAGGACATGTACTTAGGTTATATAGAAGCACAAGAACTCGGAAATTGGATTAAGAGAGGGAAAACGAGCGAAAATCGCAATGGTAATGCCGAAATGCTCGATTACGGGCTGTTTAGGATTCGATTCAGATGTGCTTATTTTAAGGTCATGAAATTTTTCAGAGACGTTAGGGACCATGTCATTGAATCCCTGCCCAAATTTGGTAATTTTTCGACCATTCGAGAATATTTGGCGAATTTATTACCGAATTTGGGCGTGTATTTGGGAAAAATAGTTACAATGCTTGAAAAATTATCAAATTTTGTGGGGAACTAAGATTTTATATCTTATGATCACATATGAAATTTGGGCTCATTTGGAAAAGCCTAAATATGTTTTGTGCATTCGCGCTTATTTTAGTATTCGTAGTCGTTTTTGGCTCGAAAAGGATATTTGGAAAGATTGTTAGATTTTGGAATTTTTCCAGGTTTTTTGGGAAGTATTCTAGTCACTCGGAAATTTTGGTGGATTTTTCAGAAATCGTTTGGTATAAACGGATGATTTTCGGGCTTAATATAGCATATAAAATGAATTTTTATGAATTAATAAATCAGTAAATAATTCCAGAAATATTTTTATAAAAATATACATATTTTATTTGATAAGTTTCTAAATTTTCATGATCTAATGGTTAACGGATAATAATTATGCTAATTTGAAGTTTAAACAAATTCAATTCTTACGAAAACAGGCAAGTTCGTGATTAACGAACCTGTCGGTGTATCAGAACATCAAAAACGAACAAGAAGCATATTTTCAGATTAGTTATCTAAAAACAAACTTATTGTGAGAAATCCGGACAATTTGGATAGATTGTGCATGTTTTTCTCCAACTTAAACTGAATAAACAGAAACGAGCCCCGTAACAAATCCAGACCCTTAAACCGTGATCTTTCTTTATAACTTAATCATTTTATTGACCAAAACGTTTACCCAAGCTTACATCCCCATAACTGTTTTCCAAACTTGTAAACGAGAAACTTGGCCCAGCTGGTAAAACGGGGAAACTGAGCCAACATATTAAGATCATGGCCTTAGTTCGATAGCAAAACAGTTAAACGAACACATGCTCGTTTAACCACCCGCTATGAACTTAAATGCGAAAGATAGTTCCGAAACAAGCATTGTATCATCCGTTAAGACGTAAAAGATCTACCAAATAATTGTTGGAGATGTTTTAAGCGATCCGTGAAAATATTTTTGATTTTTACCACTAAATGGTTTGTTTTTATAAATTTACACAAAAATGACCGAAAACGCTCGTTTTTGCGCTGCTTTTCGTACCCGGTACATTTTTCGTGCCAAAAACCGAACAAAAAATAAACTTGGACTCGGGATTTAACGTTCGGGCACAAAAAATGAGACTAATGGGCCAAAATTGGGCCCAAAGGAGGCCTAAAAATTCCAGCCCGCCAAAGTGGAATTTCCACCACCTTATTCTTTTTTCACATTTAAGTAAGGTTAGAGATATTTTAACTTCACTTTCCAGCAAAATCTGGACATACAAGTTCTGCACTTTCACATACATACAAAACCCTCAAGGTAAACTCATAATTTTTGGTCATTAGAACTTGATTTTTACATGTTTAATTACATATAAACATAGTTTGATTATCAAAAAGTAGTTCTAACCATGTAAAAATCCTAAAAAATGTCCATAAATATGTTTTGGTCATACACATGGTTAGGAACCTGGGTTGATAAGTTTTTTGGCCATAAACACGAATTAGAGGGTTTAAACGACGTTTTTACGGTTCAAAAGCTCGGTTTAGAACCATAACCGAAACCCTAACTTTCATGGCTGGTCTCTTAGTGATACATGCTTGGTTTGTGATATAGGACATGTACTTAGCTTATATAGAAGCACAAGAACCTGGAAATTAGATTAAAAGAGGGAAAACGAGCGAAAACCGCAATGGTAATGCCGAAATGCTCGATTACGGGCTGTTTAAGATTCGATTCAGATGTGCATATTTTAAGGTCATGAAATTTTGCAGAGATGTTAGCGACCATGTATTGAATCCCTGCCCAAATTTGGTAATTTTTCGACGATCCGAGAATATTTGGCGAATTTATTACCGAATTTGGGCGTGTATTTGGGAAAAATAGTTATAATGCTTGAAAAATTATGAAATTTTGTGGGGAACTAAGATTTGATATCTTATGATCACATATGAAATTTGGGCTCATTTGGAAAAGCCTAAATATGTTTAATGTATTCGCGCTTATTTGAGTATTCGTAGTCGTTTTTGGCTCGAAAAGGATATTTGGAAAGATTGTTAGATTTTGGAATTTTTTTAGATTTTTTGGGAAGTATTCTAGTCACTCAGAAATTTTGGTGGATTTTTCAGAAATCGTTTGGTATAAACGGACGATTTTCGGGCTAAATATAGCATATAAAATGAATTTTTATGAATTAATAAATCAGTAAATAATTCCAGAAATATTTTTATAAAAATATACATATTTTATTTGAGAAGTATCTAAATTTTCATGATCTAATGGTTAACGGATAATAATTATGCTAATTTGAAAGTTAAACAAATTCAATTCTAACGAAAACACGCAAGTTCGTGATTAACGAACCTGTCGGAGTATCAGAACATCAAAACCGAACAAGAAGCATATTTTCAGATTAGTTATCTAAAAATAAACTTATTGTGAGAAATCCGGACAATTTGGATAGATTGTGCATGTTTTTCTCCAACTTAAACTGAATAAACAGAAACGAGCCCCGTAACAAATCCAGACCCCTAAACCGTGATCTTTCTTTATAACTTAATCATTTTATTGACCAAAACGTTTACCCAAGCTTACATCCCCATAACTGTTTTCCAAACTTGTAAACGAGAAACTTGGTCCAGCTGGTAAAACGGGGAAACTGAGCCAAGTTCGATTTTAATATTATAATATTATTATAATATTATAATATTAATATTATTATAATATTGACTATAGGGACTAAGTGATAGCAAGGGAAACGAACCCCGAGCTGACCTCGCACTGATTGCCTACAAAATCATGAGTTTCATGACCCCTCTTTTCAAACTATTTATGAACTTTTTGGGGTGAAAAGCATATTTATATACGTTATCTACCCGGAAACGGTTCAGGATACGAATTGTCTGAACGTTTACATAGAAAAAGTCACTACAAATATAACGATTAATTACGTGCGAATGAATGGTGAATTGTATTCTTGAATGATAAATTAAGTGAATATGGTACGAATACCAAAACATAATGAAATTACATGTGACAACATGTTTATACAAAAATGTTGTGTATTGTTAAAAATAACATGGTCTGTAACGGCCATGGGTGAATAACGTGGTCTGTAACGGCCATGGGGGGATAACGTTGTCTGTAACAGCGTTGGGGGAATAACGTGGTCTGTAATGACCATGGGGCTATTGTGGGCGGAAGAGGGGCCACAATAGTACCAAACTAAAGTTAAGTATGGCCTATGAGCCAAGTTCTGCTGCAACTTAATAAACTAAAGTTGAGTATGGCCTATGAGCCAAGTTCTGCTGCTACTAAACAAACTAACTTGATTATGACATGAATGTAATGAAAATAATGTGATTATGCGTATTGTGAGGGAACGGGGAGCCACAGTGTATGGTGATACGTGATAAATACTATATATGTATGTGTGTCTATATACATGCTATATGAATAGGCGTAGGAAATACTATGTGTAGAAAATATTAATTATTGTGTGTACACTGTGTAATCTTTGAGTTTACGTGGAATCATTGTTGGCGGAAGGGGGGCCACAGGGGTTGATGTTACGAGGAACCGTTATGGGCGGAGGGGGGCCACAGTGGTTGATTAAACATGGAAAAATGGAAACACGCAAAACGAACAAACAGTCACGATTTAATCGTGATTTCGAACTCATATTATAAATTTACATGTGTGCATATGTACACACGAAGATAAGGCTGTACATATATATACAATAGGTATAACCTTAAGGAATTTAAGAAGAGTCTAAAATATCCTAAGGCATAGAATATAATTCAAAGATGGTCTCATGAATATATAAATACAAATAAGACTACAATCAATCAACTTAATAACTTCATTAAGCATAGCCTTTAGTATATAAT
Source organism: Bidens hawaiensis (assembly GCF_021521415.1). Classification (NCBI taxonomy): domain Eukaryota; kingdom Viridiplantae; phylum Streptophyta; class Magnoliopsida; order Asterales; family Asteraceae; genus Bidens; species Bidens hawaiensis. The sequence continues at coordinate 334,363 of NW_027491950.1, forward strand.
ATCAGGAACATATAATTATAGAAGAGTCTATTATTATTATCCTCAAACATAGGCTATCAATAATATATGGTTTCTAGGAATATGTAATTATAAACAAGTCTGATAATTTCCTCAAATATAGACTATCAATAATAAATAGTTCAGAAATATATATTTATAAATGAGTCCAATAATGTCCCCAAGCATCGACTTTAAATAATATATATAATTTTCAGGAATATATGATCGTAAACGGGTATAAAAATTATCCTAAGACATATGATAGAATTTATACATAATTCCAAAAATATACGATACCAGTAAAACTATACAATATAATCCAAATAGTTTAAACAAGTAAAATCGGTACACACTCTATTACAATTTTACCCAAAACATAAAAAGAGTTAAAAAGGGTATCATGAACTCACGTGACACGAGTCACGTAAATACCGACAAGCTAGAGAACCTCTAAGAAAATCCACAAATCAAAAGCCTGTCGGATTGCACACAAAGATTACTAACTAAACTGTACCGACTCGCTTATCCTACGAGGCGTTCTAACACGATTTGATTGACCCAAAACCACAACCATACAAGTTCTAATTACATCAGCCCTCGAGGCCTCATATTTACCAAAACCACCCTTTGTTAATTCTGGGGACAAAGAATTCCCAAACTACACCCGAAAGTTGTTAATTGTATCGAATGCGCGCGTTAATGAGTTGTTTATGCACGCAGCAACCAAATCAGCCCCATGTGGACCAAATTAAGTATAATTACAGCCAATAAGTCTACACGACACTACATGAGTCGGATGTGTCGGCAATGTGCTTGTACAATGCATAAACTACCAAGTAAACGCAAATTTGCGTTGTACCGACCCGTATAACGTACCGACGCTACGTAATCTGAATGTGTTGTTAATCCCCTCAAATAACGCGCTAAACGCAACAATTAACAAATAGACAACCGAAATCCTAGTTTTCAATCTAACGAAAATTGACTAATTAAACGGGCTTCAATGTACACGATACTAAAGTATGACACATATGACATACCTAGGAAGATGATAGAGCAAAACCTCACTTTAAAAAGCCCCGAAAAGTACACAATTGGACAACCACCGGTTAAGCCTAAATCGAATGAATTGATCAATAACAAGAAGAAGGAGCAGATTTTAGCGTGCAAAAATGTATTTTATTACATGGGAAAATCATGGAAATAAATTATGAAAATTTTAAAACAGTTGCAAAAAGTCTCAGGTTTATAAAAGTATTTTTATTATATTTTTCTAATGTACACAAAAATCATAAAAATTCCTCCAACGCAGACAGGTACGTGCAGCTACTTCAGTGTGCAGCAAAAGTGTTTTATTTGTTTAAAAATAATTACCAAATCAAATTAAACGATTCCAATTGGGTTGTAATCCTAACTCAAAATATGAATTTCCAGAAGTGGAACCAACCAATTTTGACTATTCAAAACAAATCATAAAAACCATTCAAATATCATCCAAAAAATACAAATTATACCTTTCTGGAAACTAGACTCAAAGTAAAACATCATGGATACAAGAATCGATAAAAAACAATCGATTTTCATATAGTTACAGACCAAACAATAAACAAGTACGAATCTTTGAGAAACTGTTTTAATCAAAAGTCAACCCTAACATGTTCAACCAAGGGCTTAATGGTGAAAAAGAGTTGTATTAGGGTATGACCGACCTTGAATTAGAATCGGGAGGCTGGAGAATGGCTGGAACCTGCAAAAAAATCTAGGAGAAGACTCCCTAGCTGCTACAGATCAGAATTATGGTGGGGGCTAGGGTTTTTCTAGTAAAAATATAATGACTTGAATGAAAGGATAGATAATTAGACTTACGAGCATGATATGGAGGTCCCCGAAGAATGTCGGATCAACTCACTAATATAATACAAAATTTACAAATGTCTCATGCCGATAGACGAAAATGCCGGGTGCTACATATTAATCTAACACTTTAAGTTATATGAGGCGATGTTTTGAGCAAAAGGATGGATAAAAGGACTTTTAAAATGTGTTACAAAACTCTAAATTAGAAAGATGAAACCCCGAATTATAAACGAACCCTTACCAACGAGCGACCCGATTAACGAAATTTACGGGCGTTACAAGTCTACCCCCCTTGAAATGGGATTCGTCCCCGAATCCCGCTATATAGAAATGGTTGCAGATGGAGACAAATCCTAATCATCTAATCATACAAGAAACGGAAAAAAAAACCCCTACGGGCACAAAGCTTACAAACAGGAACAAAGCCCATAGCTCAACAAGTAAAAAGGAATTCGGAATGATATTACGCTACTACTTGGCCAAAACCATTACAAATACGTTCTTGAAGGATTGAGGGATTGAAGCGGTCAGGTAAAAAGGAAACCCAGAGCGACAGCATTCTACGCCTCGGCTAAACAATTACACACAAAGCGTTCGAGAGGATGAGAAATGAACGAGAGAATTTAAGGAATGAGATGAACTTTAACACTCTCGACACAAGCATTAGCCATATCCTATCCCTACAAAGACAGAACCCTAACACAGTCAGGCACAGGTAGCGTTTAGAACATGGAAGGTAAGGGTAAACTGCTAATAACGTTGATCAAGTTTTATTAATCGTTTACTTTACCCGCTCATCCTAAGCTCTCCCTGCCCCAAACCATATTAGCATCTCATCTAACACATAAGTAATTATACAAATAATGAAACACTAAGGCTTATAAAGATGATTAACAAATAAAATTACCTCTTAGCGTGCAGCTACTCGCGGTTGGCATTTCTAGTCCTTTATTTTATAGTTGGAGTCCAAGTATTCGAGAATGCTCGGATCCATCGAACCTTGGCTCTGATAGCAACTTGTAAGACCCCGAATCCCGGGAATCCTACAGTTGGTAATCATATCCAAGATTTCATGAAAATTTAAAACCCAAAACAATTAATTTTATTTAAAACAAGTTCAGAGTAAATAACACAGTAGAAAATTCATAAGTATCAAAAATTCCCCAAAACCGGGAAAAATACCAAACGATAACAATTGAAAAAGTTAAGTATTAAAATCCCCTGACCAAATATAAGGTAAAATTTTCTTATTATTATAAGGTCTCGACTAGGAATGCCTTCAACTGTCCGAGTAGTCTCTAGCACGTCCAAGCGATAATACTAAATCCTTACCCTGCAAATCAAACTAACATACACACAAAGTCAGCTTGGGCTAAGTGAGTTCAAATTTTAATAAATGACATGTATAAATCATTCCAAGGTTATAAGTATGAAACAGTATGTGGAATAATAGGCAAATTGATAAATGATAACTAAGCATATGTATAATAGCTAAATAATATAATCATGGTCGAACACGCGTACGAGTCTCCCCCCCATGGGATTTAAGAACCCCCCACGGGATTCAAGAACCCGAGTAGTATAGTTGACCCGCACACGGTACGACCTAAGCACATGATACGGGATTTTAAGAACCCATTATAATGATGATAATGCCACACGAGCCTCCCCCCACACGGGATTTAAGAACCCGAGTCGTATAGTTTGGCCCGGCCAAGATCTCACCATGCACACAAAGAACTAATTATAATGATTATTATGCCACACAAGCATCCCCCATGGGATTTAAGAACCCGCAATGGGATTTAAGAACCCGAGTCGTATAGTTTGGCCTGGCCAAAATCATCATGCACCGTATACCCATACACAGTAGGCATACGCAACAAATTCTTAGTCACTAGGAACTAATTAATATTAACAATCGTAGGCCGTAGAGTATCATATATATATATATATATATATATATATATATATATATATATAAGTCTGTCTAAAATATGAACTAATATAAATAGGTCTACTCGTATTCAATTAACACCAGGCCTAATACCATCCTCGAGCCAAAACCATAAGCAATAGGTATACCCTTAAAGAATTTAAGATGAGTCTAAAATATCCTTAGGCATAGAATATAAATCTTACATGGTCTCAAAAATATACAAATACAAATAAGACTACAATCAATCAACTAAATAACTTCATTAAGCATAGACTTTACTATATAATATCGGGAACATATAATTATTGACGAGCCTATTAATATCCTCAAACATAGGTGTCGGACCGGTGCGGGACACGGTTTCCCAACGATTCACGGGGCAACGTGTTAGAGTGCGGAATCCTCTAACACGGCGATTCGGTGGTGATCAACAACGCACGGTTACGATTCCTAAGACGGTTTGACACCTAGGGACGGAGGAAAAGACCGACACGACGAAGATGGGCAGAGAGGATTTTCGGCAGTAGCAGGTTCGTGACTGTGTGTAATGTGTGCTCTCTCTTGTGAAATTTCCTAAGTTTCGTTTATATATCGTATACTGATTCGATCGAATGAGTATCTCATTCGATCGAATGAGTCCTGGTTCGATCGAATCAGTCACTGATTCGATCGAATCAGTTTCTTTTGACATTTTCAGTCCGTTAACTTGGTTTGACGATCGTTATTTTCATATCGAACCATCCTGATAGAACTGGGGACATACACATGACATTTCATGTCCTAACAAACTCCCCCTTGGAGCCAGTTCTATTTACTTATAATCAATCGAGTTCTCTTGCTCGATCGTAACTCCCCCTTGGAGTTATCTCACTCTCTCTTTTCTCAAAGCTAGTGGTGCGCACGTTGCATCCACGAACTCCTTTCTTCATGAAGTTCTCTCAAGATCAAATGGTTCAGTCAGTCAGACTTACCATAGGTTCCGCATATCCTGAGAAGCTGTCAATTGGAATTTTAGATAAACATTTAAGCACAATCTATCACAATGTTCCAAAACAAATTACATTCAACTCAAGAACAATTACAATCAGAAGATTAAACCTTGAATTACAACAAGAAACAAAATAAACATGACAATTAAGCTTCAGTTTCTTGTGCATACTTCTTCTGTTGCTCTTTCCAGTTTGATCCTGCATGTATGTCATAGGCAAAGCAAATCCTAATGACATTTCTATACGTTAATGCTTGCTCTCTGTCTTCGGGGGCATAAAGAATCTCTGTATTGTATAGTGTATAGACATCCTCCCGTGACAAGTTTGTGAGCCACATAGGATCAAATATGCGAATTGTGCTCCAATTTCCATTGTCGTTGAGCACGATAACTGCTTCATGCAGTCTTCCATCATAGTACCAATTCCTGAATGCTTTGTAGAAGTCCTGCTTCATCTTTCTTAGAGGAATCTTCTTCATCGTGAGTGGTGGCATGTACTTCAAGATAATCATTGGCCTGTTGGTGATCGGATCGATCTCCTTTTTACTTGTATATCTCTTTGGCCTCTGTGGAGTGATCATCTTCCATTTTGAGTTGTATTCCTTTCGCAATACACTCTGATAGTACGTGGCAAATGGAGATGAACTGGCGTAAAGCATATCAAGATAGTTCAGACGGTTTAGATCATAAGTAGGAAGAGTCTTCAAGTCAGTGATACGTTGAAAGTACTCAACCCCTTTTTCTCTCTTGATAGCAATGCAATTAAGATCCTTCAGACACGCCCAAGCAATAATCTCTCCTGAAGTTCTACGACCCTTCATCTTATAAGACGTTGTGTGAGGAATGGTCGGCTTTGCTTGTCGTCTGGACCTTATCTTCTCAAGAATAGCGTTGAAAGCTTTCTTGCATTCTTCTGTTTTCTCAACGAATTCGGCTTGATCTGCTTCAGAAGGCTGTTTCATTGTGTTTGACCTTTTGTCAGCCTTCTTCTGTATTTCCTCCTCTGTTACATTTTGGAAGAAACTTGCAGAGTTAGGAAGATTGTCAGTTTGAGACGTGTAGTATTCTGGATATTCTTCCTGTGTCAAGTCTTCCATTTCAACTTCATCAAATTGAGAGGGATCAGCGGCCGTAGATGATGTTGAGTCAGGTGTAGCAGCCGAAGAAGATGTTTGTTCTGTTGAAGGCAAAGCCAGATACTTGCCTGTTTCTTCATTGTATAGCTCAAACATTTGTTCCAGTTCTTCTTCTGTGAAATTGTGTGAAATTTCACCTTCTTCCAAGTCTCCACTTGCGAAGTTTTGCTGCTCATATGGATTGTCCAGTAAAAACGTGAAATATTCCGCTGCTGTTTTTGATTGCAGCGGTTGGACATTAAACGGATCAGCATCACCTTCACCTCCATCATCAGAAGAGTCCAGTTCGTCTGTGTCCACATCGACATTGGTTGGACCTTCCAGACGAAGAACATCTCCTTTCAGCTCGGTCACTTTTGCTTCAAGGCTTAGATTTGACTCTTTCAGCTTGTTGATCGAAGATCCTTGTTCAGCGACAGTAGCATTTAGCTGACTGTTTTCAAGCCTGAGCATTTCGTTCTCAGCTTGAAGTTTAGCAATCTGCTCATCTCTGAGTCGATTCTGTTCTTCTTGCTCTGTCTTGAACAATAACATCTTCATCATAGCCTTGTGAAGATCAGCAATTTCAGATGCAACCTTTTGAGGTATAGACATTTCCGGTTGAGGTTGAGGAGTAGGTTGTGGTGCTGACTGCGGTGTTGGTGGCTGTGCTGGTTGAGCAGGAGGGGCAGCAGAAGTCCCAACTGATGGTACCATTTAAGGACGTGGTTGATCGGAAAATAAACTCCGATACTTTCTTGTAACCTTCTTCTTCTGCCTCTTTGCAGGCCTTTCTTCAGTCGCATCTATCTCAGCCGGTTGTTTCTCGGCTCTAACTAATTCACCAGCCTCCAGATCCTCAACATTTAAATACCAATCAGCCTGTTTTTCAGCTTCTGTCCTTGTGTCTTCCGGGACCGCCACCTCCTCAGTGTCAGAATCGTCGCTGGATTCCTGATACGGTAAATTCTCGACGTCTGAATCACTGGCAGCATTTCTCCACTTCCTCTTCGGAGGGGCCCTGTAGGACGGATTGACTATATGCCCGAAGCATCGTTTGAGTGGTGGCCTGGTGGGACGTTCTTTGTAGGATTTGAGACGGTTGAGAGTCTCATTCTTCATGTGGTCCAGTTTCACCACATCACCTTCATTTTCTTTCAGTAGACCCGGTGCTTGAGTATCAACTATCATCTGAACGAACCTCGGGTACTGAAGAAACTTCTCGCTCTTCCCTTGTTTCAACGTGATGTTTTCCACCATATGACCAAACGTCATTTGAGAGAAGTTGTAGGGGCGGTTCATCACTAGAGCAGCTACGGTGAACTGCATGCTTTCCCTCAGCTTGTCAAAGCTAGTTCGTTGAGGCCCCAAGCAATGCATCACCACGTGTGCCAGATACTTGAATTCGGGGCACAGGTTGGCTTTGTGAAGCAGACCGGCATTGAGATCGCCGTCATACTTCATTCTTGCGAAACATCCTCTAGTTGCCGCAGGATGTAATGATGTAGGGTCTGATTCTAAGTCTACAAAGCCGCAGACTTCTCGGATTACCTGGGCAGATATTACGATGGCATGCCCTCTGACCGTGGAGCGAATAACCGACGGCACGACTGTTTTGTCGTGCGTGGCATTCCTCCAGAACTCTTGTTGAATTGACATTATAGGCTCAACGATCCTCGAGATAGGTCCAGAAATCCTTGACCTCTTCAGAAATTTGATAACTGTTGCAAAATCCTTCCCGTGGCTAGACTTTTCGTCCAGGAAAGCCACGATATTGTGCTTGATAGACGTTTTGAATGGAGCAACCACTTCTGCAACTTCAGCCATTGAATCTGTAAACTTAAACGTGTTAGAACGAACAGATATCGAAACGACTGAATGCGTTTAAAATTTTCAAATTTTCTGGACTAGTTCGATCGAACGAGCAACACATTCGATCGGGTGAGCTATTCATTCGATCGAATGAGATCTGGTTCGATAACAGACAATCGAATGAGATAGATCTTATCATTTACTTCTGATTCGATCGAACTACTAATCGAATAAGTCACATTCGATCGAATAAGGAACTCGTTCGATCGAATAGACTGATTCGACTCATTCAAGCAGAAGCCCAGAAATGAAGAACACCCGAACCCGGAAAACCAAAACGACCAAAAACCCGATCAAAACACGGTTAAAAACAAGTAAAACTTACATTTTTGTAATCTACGTGAAAAACTGAATAAAGTGATCGGATCAAAAAGAGGGTTTGAGAAAAACAAATTTGAGAGAGAAAATCCGTAATATTTTTCGAATAATTCTGTCCGATCGAATAAGTTTGAATATTTATACTGTTTTTGGACTTATTCGATCGAATGGACTTGTTCGTTTGGATCATTCGATCGAATGAGATTCTATTCGATCGAATGAGTCTCTTCACAACTGTTCGCATTCTCTCACACACTGATTCGATCGAAACTGTCCATTCGATCGAGTTATTCATTCGAATAGCAACCTATTCGATCGAATGAGGGAAAACATTTGAAAAATAAATTTTTTAAATTTCTTATTTCCCGTCCATCGATCGTGATGCCTTTGAACCTGCACGAAAACATAAACTTTTGACACTTGGTTAGTTTTCTTAGACATTTTCCAATCCTGAGAGCTTCGTTCCTACAGAACATATAGATCATAATACATTAGTAACAAATGGAAAAATATCAGGCTCAAACATCTTTGGGTTTTCTTGTCACTTCATTCTTTCTTTCATGCACAGCCTGTTGCACAGATGAACATTTAGCAACCTGCATGAAGTTTTCTTTCATTCCTACACACTGGATAAACATTTAGTAGGAACAGACAGGGATCAGACTACCTGTCACGATGATTTCTCATTAAAAAAAAAAACAGAATAATATTAAAAAAAAAAAAAAAAAAAATTAATTCAGAATAAAAATCTTTTTGTATGTTTTTTTTTTATAATATTCAAACTGAAATAAACAACTGTACAAAAATTTAAAACACATTATTTTTGGTTGAGAAGGATCTATAATAAGAAATCATACAGACGTATATGACTATCTACTGAGACTTTTCGGGAATTTTTTTTTTTTTTTTTTTTTTTTTTTTTTTTAACAGAATATACGAAGTTAAACAAGACATAATGAATATTCTTTTTGTGAGAAAGATCCGAACAGGAATCATACTAATTACGTGACTGTCACACAGATCCGTGTTTAGCTGTATTATGACATAAAGAAACAGGTTGTGAGCATGTAGATAACTTAAAATGGTTTTCATCGTTTCTGTGATACGAGTTAGGTTCAATTATGTCTCAAAATTTAAGTGGGTAACAACTCAGAGATTATGATGCCTCCTATCTATTCTCAAAGCGTATTTGGCTTTCCCCAAGTCACCCCGAATTGACCTTGACCCATAGTGTCTGATTAAGGTTGTAAGTGTCTTCATCTGCTTCCCGTTTTCTTTCTTACTCCATGATTGAGAAGTCTTGACATTGTTAACTCTAGAATGTTTCAATCACTCATAAGGTAAATTTTTTTTTTTTTTTTTGAATGTTACATAGACTTCAGAGTAGTAAACAATTGCAAGTCCCGAATCTGGATCACTGCAGTTTCTTCACACACTATCTTTACAGGAATCAGAACACTTATGGGCTCGTGTATGACTGGGTAATCGCTTTTCTGCCTATCATTCGGAAAGATATATATGAAGACATACAAAACTCTTAAGGAGTTTCCACGTAAAATCGAGTAGATTTAGTTTGTATCACATCTACTTTTACGCACCATAAAAAGCTACCATGACACACAATGACCGTTCTAAAGCCTTTTAAGCCTAATAACTTCACTAGTTAAGCTCACAGAATCAGTGTATCTATCATTTTCCAAGGTTGGATCAATTTCTCATTTTCTGAATATATATGAATGTCCTTTTTTTAAAAAAAATAACGTTTAAATTATTTCGCCCCGATCAAGTCAAAGTCTTCAGGTAAACGGCTATCCTGAAGATCCAATGGATCAACTGGACCGACCACATACGAGTATGTGTCCTTCTAACTAAGTATAACCGACTATTTTTCAGCGAAAGAATAAAAAACCCATCAAAACCCGCCCCGATCACTTTCAGTCATCTGGTTAATGGCTATCCTTATAATCTACTAGTAGAAGTAAGGACAAAACACATCCGAAAATGTGTCCATCAAACTGAGGTAACCGACATAATTTTAAGCGATAGTGATGTATAAAAATTTAATATAAGAAAAATGAAAATAAGCTGTACAGAAATAACAAATCTTTTTGATGTCTCAGTATGATAGCGTCTGTGTACTATCACCTTTCTTGTAACAAGATCAACTTCTCAAAATTTTGAAAATTTTTGGTTTTTCTTGAAACCTTTCTCCCCCTAGAATTTATAAAAAAAAACAAAATCTTTTTGGATTTTTTTTTTAAATTTTTAAGAAAAGAAAAAATGAAAACAATTTAAATGATATCTTCAGGAACATCTTCTGATATACGTTTAACGCCGTTGATCTCTAGTAAATATAAAAACCGTGGTTTATCAAATGCTTTAGTGAAGAGATCAGCGCGTTGTTCCTGAGTGGGGATTTTTATCACATCGATTAACTTCTTTTCGTAGCAGTCACGAAGGAAGTGATATCGAATTTCGATGTGCTTCGTTTTGCTAAAATGGACCGGATTTTTGGTAATTGAAATTGCAGCAGAATTATCAATATATATGGGAGTAGTAGAACATTCAATACCGTAGTCACGCATTTGTTGCTGAATCCAAATAACTTGAGAACAGCAACTGGCAGCCGCAATATATTCCGCCTCAGCTGTTGAAGTGGAGACTGACGTCTGCTTTTTGCATTGCCACGTTACTAAACGACTTCCAAAGAACTGACATCCTGCTGTTGTTGATTTGTAATCGAGTTTACAACCACCATAATCCGAATCACTATACGCATGAAGATCGAAGTTGTCATCATAAGGATACCAAAGACCCCAATCTGGAGTACCCTTCAGATAACGCAAAATTCTTTTGACTGCAATCAGATGGGAGACCTTCGGCTTTGACTGGTAACGTGCACAGAGACACGTAGCAAACATTATGTCTGGCCGAGAAGCAGTCAGGTACATTAGAGATCCGATGATCCCTCTATAGTGAGTTGGATTGATCAATTCACCCTTCTCGTCAGGATTAATCCCGTGATTAACCTCTAAAGGAGTTCCCTGTGAAGAAGAACTCAACATCTCAAACCGTTTCAAGATGTCATTGACGTATTTTGTCTGGTGAATGAAGATACCGGAATCTTTTTGATCAACTTGAAGTCCTAAGAAGAACTTCATCTCACCCATGGAGCTCATTTCAAATTTTTCTTTCATCACTTGTTCGAACTCCTTACAAAGTGTTTTATTCGTGGACCCGAAGATGATGTCGTCCACGTACACTTGTACCATAATTAGATCTCCTTCTTTTTCTTTTGAGAATAGCGTGCAGTCAATGGTTCCCCTTCTAAACCCGTTGTTCAGAAGGTGTTTGGATAGTTCTTTATACCAAGCTCTCGGGGCTTGGTGAAGACCGTACAAAGCCTTGTTGAGCAGATAGGCTTTGTCCTTGTGATATGGGTCTTCAAAACCTGGAGGTTGTGCCACATATACGGTCTCTTCGATGTGACCGTACAAAAAGGCACTCTTGACGTCCATTTGATATACTTTGAATTTCTTGAAAGATGCATACCCCAAGAACATCCGGATTGCCTCCAAACGAGCAACCGGAGCATATACCTCATTGTAGTCTAGGCCTTCGATTTGCCTAAACCCTTGGACCACCAGGCGGGCTTTGTTGCGAACAATCACTCCACGATCGTCACGTTTACATTTTAGTACCCACTTAGTGCCAATTTTCTTCTGTCCTTTGGGGAGATCCACCAGCTTCCACACACCAAGTCTTTTAAACTGCAATAATTCCTCTTGCATGGCTGAGACCCAGTTGGGATCTTTCAGCGCATCGGTGGTGCTGTGTGGTTCTTCTTGTGCTAAGAAGCATTCATGGGCATTAAGAGCAACTGATCCTGACTCCATCATTTCTGTGTAGAGACCAAAATTCAGCTGTCGACGAGTTTTGACACCCTGTTGAATGTCCCCTATAATGTTGTCTTGTGGATGATCACGTTCAGTCCTAACAACCGGATTGTCAGGAACGACAACATTTTGTTCCAAGTTAGTTAAGTTCGGCTCAGGAACTGGAGCGGATTGTGGTGCCTCTGAAGTAGACGTTAGAGGCTGATCTGCATTCGGCACTTCTTGATTTGACGATGAAGGTTGTGAAGTAACCTGAGTTGGTGCCGATTGTACATCATCTGCTGGAGATTCATCTTCAGATTCAGATTCGGAAGATTCTTGAACTTGATCGCTAGACTCTGTGGAGGAAGATGATGACGGACCAGGATGAGTTGAAGATTGCAAAGATTCATCAGGAGGTGCATTTTGCGCCTCATACATCATTTGAATAGCAATCTCATACAGATTGAAAGACTTGAACAATTTGTCATAATCAAACAACCAGTCTTCTCCTGTCCCCTTGGCTGGTTCTGTGTAGCGTTGAACATCGACATGGTACCATTCTTCAACTAATTTTGTTGTTCTGTTGAAGACCCTTTTGAGAGGTACGCTGTAACCCAGAAAATAACCCTTGATAATCTTCTCCTCGAACTTATTATCAACGTGCCTTTTAAGTAACGTGCAAAGAGCTCCGAATGGTTCCAGGTGCTCTAAGTTAGGCCTTCGTCGTTGAAGAAGCTCGAAACTTGTCTTGCCGTGGCGCTTGACAATGCCTACCCGATTTAATGTGAAACAGGCGTTGGCAATTGCCTCACTCCAAAACGTAACAGGTAACATTCGCATTTTTAAATTCGCATTTTTAAATTTTCAACATTCGCATTTTTAAATTCTGTACCGTTATCTGACCGCATTCTTCGAACCTTCAGATTGTATTGAGACTCAATAGTTGTAACCAGCAGTTGTATACATCCAAACGTTTCTGATTTTACTTTCAAGAAAAACACCCAAGAGAATCTAGAATATTCATCAGTAACCACTAGACAGTATGAGTGCCCAGAGATACTTTTGACGCTTATTGGGCCAAAAAGATCCATATGAAGGAGTTCCAACGGAATATCAATCGAGTGGAAACTCTTAGACTTGTGGGACCTTTTTATTTGCTTTCCTGCTTTGCACTGCACACACGAATCAGGGAGACGAAAGCTTCTCAGATTAACTCCCTCAACTAGTCTGTTGTGCACAAGCTTGTTCATGTTCCTGACATTTATGTGTCCCATCCGTCTATGCCATAAGACAGTATCACGTTCGGATGCCTTGGACACAAAACATGTCGCCGTTGGAGACGATGACCCTGCCTTAGCCATATCCAGAATGTAGAGATCACTCTGGCGTGCAGCTGACATTAAAACCTTGTTTTCAGGAAAGTTGAAATCCTTAGCCAAGATGTGGCAATCTCGGTCGTCAAACATAACTTTGAAACCTTTGTCGCAGATTTGACTTATCGACAACAGGTTGTTCTCCAACTCTTTGATGAAATTAACTTTCTCAAACGAAATTCGCCCATTAGACACAATTCCTTGGGCCGTGATATAACCTCCTTGATTTCCTGCAAAGGAAACTGCACCTCCTTTTATTTGTCTGACACTTGAAAGGAGATTCATGTTTCCAGTCATGTGCCTGGAAGCTCCTGAGTCTATGATCCACATGTTGAATCTTGGATCATATAGAGCAACCTGCACACAAAAACAAAAGGTTTAAATATCATTGGAAACCCAAGCCTTTACGGTCTTGGGTTTTCCATTTTCATCACGAATGTACAATTCAATCCATTTACCCTCATTAACACTGTTTTCTGGTTTGACATTGTTGTCAACAGTGTTAGTTTTCTTTGGTTTCCAAAAGTCAGTCTTCTTCTCAACATGTTTGAGATAGATGGTTGAAGACTGAGTTTCACTTGTCGAAGTGGAAACATTTGGATCTGAGGGGTTTGGGGATTGGTGTGGTGAGGTTGGCTGAGGTTTCCGAGGAGAAACCGACCTCGGTGTGTGAAACCGTTCTTGACCTTGAACGTCAATGGTCGGTCGCCTCCTAGGAGGTGACTTGGCATACCTCGGATCCGGAGTCGATATGTACTGCTTAGGATCCGTGTACTTATAGCAAAATCTTGCTATATGCCCTACCTCTCCACACGAAAAACAGTAGTTTCTCCCCCTTTGACTTGGTGGAGAGAAATAACTCTGTTTTTGTCGGTTATCATAGTACCCCCTGGATTTGATATTTTGGGGTGTAGTTTGTCTAGGAGGGTGTTTTGGGAAATTATGTTTTTCATTAACGTTACCCTCCTTTACAAACTGGGTACTATGTTCCACATAGACTTTCTCAGATTTAGGATTAAACTTTTTCTTCTAAGAATTTCTTGTTGTTGTTGCCTTTGACTTAGATGGTGGTGGGCCCGACTTAGTTGTGGAACCTAAGTCTGTGGCAACAACATTTTGTTTGGACTCAGGAGCCGGGTCAATGACTTATTTTCCCTTAGACTTAGAAATTTGGTTTGTGTCCTCGGGTATATAATCATTTGATTCATCATCCGGCACAGCTCCTGGTGTGCTTGCAAATTGATTCAGGATCGGGGGTGGGACATCGTTATATCCCACGCCTTTTTCCTTTTTGCCTCGGAACTCGGGAATGATGTGTTCTAATAAATAAGATGAATTTGAGTAACTTTTTAATTTGAAATTCAATGATTCAAAATCAGCTTTCAAGTTTTCCAATTCTTTTTTCAAAACATTATTCTTATTTATGTGAAAATTGATAGAATCTTGTTGATTCAGAACACATATTTCAAGTTCCTTGTTCTGACGCTTAAGGCTATCAATCTTTTCTTTAAAAGCAGACTCTTTCTGCTTCCAAGCCTTATTCTGTGCAAGCGCGTCAGTCAGTTCCATTAAAGATCTTGAGGCTGCTTGTTTGTAAGCCTCGAGATCTTCAATTCTCTCTTTTAGAGATTGAATTTCTTGTTCATACAATTCACATTTTAAACATTTAACATTTTCTGGTTTGGGAGTTGATGGGTTAGAACTTACCTTGGCATTTGATGTCTCTGCCATGAATGCAAAGCAAAGATTCCCAGCTTTTTCCAGAAACGATGCAGAAGTTGCTTTAGACTCTACTTCGTTGACTTCTTCAACTTTAGCAGCCTCTGCGGGAATTGTCGAACATGGAGATATTTGAGGAACATTTGACTCTTTATCGTGATCCTCCTTAATCTCCAAAGATACCACTTCAACCTCAGGTTCTTCTTCATGGACTTCAGCAGCTGGTTCATCGACAATATATTCTTCATTGGTCGAGGAAACAACAGACTCGGTTTCAGAGTTTCCATCTACTATTGTGACATCAGCCATGTTGATGCTGAAGTTCCATGTCTCGCCTTCATCCCCTTGAACTGCAAGAGCAGTTTCATTGTTGATGTTGACGTTGTTTGCTGCGGTTTGATTTTGAGGGACCAGTTGTCTCTCAAGGTTGACAGTTGCAGCAGCTGCAGCAGGAGTGGATGATGATGAAGTGGTTCGGAAGGGATATTGGTGACCTTCCCTTCTTGGCTTCGAACACTCCTTGGCAAAGTGACCAAGTTCGCCACAGTTGTAGCATTTTACTTTGTTTTTATCAAAGCCGAACTTGGATTTGTTGTTTATTGAGAGGGCCTGACCTGTTTTCTTCGTCCACTTTCTGGCCCTTCGGAACGCACTGCCAAGAGCCCACATAATGTCTATGCGTTCCATATCATCTTCGTCAAGCTGTTCATAGTCATCACTGTCCAGATGACTATTTCCTAGCTTACCCGCCACCATTAAACTGTAGGACTTAATTATCGTGCCTAGAGTTGCCATGTGTTCTTTGGCAACCACCACTGTTACTGTTCCCAAGCCTTCAGTATTCAACGTTGCTTTCTCCGTTGACTTGGGTCCGGAGTTAATACTTGAGTTTCCAGAAGTTGGTGGGACGGAAGATCTCGTTTCAGTCCCCTTTGATTGATTTGACGTTGAGGAGACAAAAGCGGTCTTCATCGGAGCATGATCAGTTGAATCTGACATAGGAGGTTTTGACATGTAGAGTGATTTGTCAGAAGTTGATCTCGGTTTTCTGGAGGAGGCTCTTAGTTCAGCCTCTTCTTGTCTGATTTCTTTAATAAAATCAGACAGGAGAATCGTCTCCAGCTGATGACTTCTTCTCATTACTGTCAGGAAGGTGTTCCAGCTGGTTGGAAGTCCTTGAGCAAGACATCTAACCTTTTCAGTCCCTGTTGTTTTGACATTATAGGACTTGAGTTCTGACATTAGATGATAGAATCTCGACAGTAACGATTCAATGTCTTCTCCCGATTCTGGACCAAACAAATCAAATTCACGCTTGAGCTCCCGTGCGTGAATTTCTCTAAGTGAGTCAGATCCTTCACATCGTTCAACCAGTGCGTTCCAAAGAGTTGACGCTGTTGTAAACTGGTTAAACTGATGGAAGAGATCGCTTGAAAGTGCTTGTGACAGTAACGAGAAGGCTTTCTTCTCAGCATCAAAGGCTATCCTTTGATCTTCAGACAGCCTAAAGTAACTCAAAGTCTCACCATCATCATTTGTCGGATGCACCCAAGTTGTCTGAACAGCTTCCCAAAGTCCAGGATTCACACCTGTTATATGAATTTGAAATCTTGTCTTCCAGGTTGTAAAATCGTTTAAAGTCATTAGCTTTGGTGGCTTGTTATAGCTTCCCGATTCAGAATCACTTTCGAGAATCGATTGAATCCTCTTGTTGGTACTCGAACTTGCAGCCATCTTTGTTTCTTTGCTTTAACGTTGAACTGTTGATCGAATGGGTTTGATTCGATCGGATGAGTGACCTATTCGATCGAATGTGTTCTGGTTCGATCGAATGTCTCTCTGAAATGCTGATCTGTAAGTTATTCGATCGAAAGTGAATCTGGTTCGATCGAATGGGTTGAGAGGTTCGATCGAAAGAGTTTCTGGTTCAATCGAACGGGTTCTGACAGTCGAATAAGACAAAGATCGAATCGGCGGATCGAATAAAAGACTTATTCGATCGAATGGTGACTAATTCGATCGAACGAACAAATCTGGTTCGATCGAATGAACTAGGAGTAATTCTCGGCGGAAAAAAAAACTGATTCGGTCAAAGTTTAAACTTGTTCGATCGAATAGGAAGGCTATTCGATCGAATGAGTTCCAAAAATAGACACGTTCGATCGGAAAATCTGGAAATTCCAAAATTAGAAGATTTTGACGGATTTTCGAATTTTGAATCAAAAACACAAATCTTGGAAGATCAAGAAGCAACTTAAGATCAAAATATGACTTTTAACACAAAAACAACTTAAGACCAACTAAAAACCGGATCAAAACCACCAAAAATACGAAGAACACGAAGAACGCGATGAACGTTCTTGACGAAACTCGAACTTTTAACACACAATTCTAAGATCAAAACACCAAAGTATGACAATTTTAACAGTTTTTGACAAGAACACGACGAACACCAAGATCAAAAACACCAAAAATTCGGAATTTTCCGGCAAAAATTACGATTTTCGCGAGAAAAACACGAATTTTACCACGAATCTAACGTGAATCTAGAACCAAAGGCTCTGATACCACTTTGTCGGACCGGTGCGGGACACGGTTTCCCAACGATTCACGGGGCAACGTGTTAGAGTGCGGAATCCTCTAACACGGCGATTCGGTGGTGATCAACAACGCACGGTTACGATTCCTAAGACGGTTTGACACCTAGGGACGGAGGAAAAGACCGACACGACGAAGATGGGCAGAGAGGATTTTCGGCAGTAGCAGGTTCGTGACTGTGTGTAATGTGTGCTCTCTCTTGTGAAATTTCCTAAGTTTCGTTTATATATCGTATACTGATTCGATCGAATGAGTATCTCATTCGATCGAATGAGTCCTGGTTCGATCGAATCAGTCACTGATTCGATCGAATCAGTTTCTTTTGACATTTTCAGTCCGTTAACTTGGTTTCACGATCGTTATTTTCATATCGAACCATCCTGATAGAACTGGGGACATACACATGACATTTCATGTCCTAACAATAGGCTATCAATAATATATGGTTTCTAGAAATATGTAATTATAAACAAGTCTGATAATGTCCTCAAATATAGACTATCAATAATAAATAGTTTAGAAAATATATTTATAAACAAGTCCAAATAATGTCCCCAAGCATAGACTTTAAATAATATATATAATTTTTTGGAATGTATGATCTTAAACGGGTTTAAAAATATCCTAAGACATATGATGGAATTTATACATAATTCTAAAAATATACGATACCAGTAAAACTATACAATATAATCCAAATAGTTTAAACGAGTAAAATTTGGTAAAATTGTAATAGAGTGTGTATGCCAGCCCAAAATGTAAAAAGATTTAAAAAGGGCATCATGAACTCACCTGACACGAGTCACGCCAATGCCTACAAGCTAGAGAACCTCTAAGCAAATCTAAAAATCAAAAGCCTGTCGGATTGCACACAAATATTACTAACTAAACCGTACCGACTCGCTTATCCTAAGAGGCGTTCTAACACAATTTGATTGACCCAAGGCCACAACCATACAAGTTCTAATTACATCAGCCCCCGAGGCCTCATATTTACCAAACCACCCTTAGTTAGTTCCGGGGACAAAGAATTCCCAAACTACAACCGAAAGTTGTTAATTGTATCGAATACGTGCGTTAACGAGTTGTTTATGCACTCAGCAACTAACTCAGCCCCGTGTTAACCAAATTAAGTATAATTACAGCCAACAATTCCACACGACACTACACAAGTTGGATGGGTCGGCAATTTGCTTGTACAACGCATAAACTACCAATTAAATGTGAATTTGTGTTGTACAGACCCGTTTGAGCAACCGACAACCAATTCAGCACCATTACATAAAAATATAGTTATCACAGCCCGTATAACATGCCGAGGTCACATAATCTGAATTGGTTGTTAATACCCTCAAACAACGGGCTAAAGGCAACAATCAACAAACTAGAAAACCAAAATACTAGTTTTCTATCTAACGACAATGGTCTAATCAAACGAGCTTCAATGCTTACAATACTAAAGTATGACACATATGATATACCTAGGAAGATGATAGAGAAAAACCTCACTTTAAATTGCCCCGAAAAGTACACAATTGGACAGCCACCGGTTAAGCCTAAATCAAATGAATTGATCAATAACAAGTATAAGGAGCAGATTTTAGTATGCAAAGATGTATTTTATTACATGGGAAAATTATTGAAAAAAATTATGAAATTTTTAACAGAGTTTCATAAATGTCTCAGGTTTATAAAGTATTTTTTTATATTTTTCTAATGCACAAAAAATCATAAAAGTTCCTCCAACACAGAAAGGTACGTGCAGCTATTTTAGTACGCAACAAAAGTGTTTTAATTGTTTAAAAATAATTACCAAACCAATTAAACGATTCCAACTGGGTTGTAATCATAAATCAAAATATGAAGTTTTAGAAGTGGAACCAATCAATTTTGACTTTTCAAAAAACAAGGTAAGATGTTGGGAAGACAGACCAGAATCCGTCACCCCGCATCAGCTTTGACACACGATCTTATAAAATCATAAAAACTATTCAATTATCGTCCAAAAATTACAAATTATACCTTTCTGGAAACTAGACTCAAAGTTGAATATGATGGAAACAAGAATCGATAAAAACAATCGATTTTCATTGAGTTACAGACCAAACAATAAACGAGTACGAATCTGTCAGAAACTGTTTTTATCAAAACTCAACCTTAACTTGTTCAACCAAGGGTTTAATGGTGAAAAAGAATAGTATTAGGGTAGGACCGGCTTTGAATTAGACTCGGGAGGCCAGAGTATGGCTGGAACCTGCACGAAAATCGAGGAGAAGACTTCCCTAGCTGCTGCCGACCAGAATTATGGTGGGGGCTAGGGTTTTTCTTGTTATGATATAATAATTAACACTTTAGCCCCTCAACTAGTAACAATATAATGACTTGAATGAAAGGATAGATAATTAGACTTACAAGCATGACAAGGAGGTCCTCAAAAAATGTCGGATCAACTCTCTAATATAAGACAAACTTTACAAAAGTCTCATGCCGATAGACGAAAATGTTGCGTGCTTCATATTAATCTAACACTTTAAGTTATAAGAGGTGATGTTTTGATCAAAAGGATGGACAAAAGGACTTCTAAAACGTATTACAGGACTCTAAATTAGAAATATGAAACCCCGAATTTTAAACGAACCCTTACAAACGATCGAGCCGATTAACAAAATTTACGGTCGTTAGAAGTCTACCCCCCTTGAAATGGGATTCGTCCCCGAATCCCGCTATACAGGAACGGTTGCAAATGGAGACAAATCCTAATCATCTAATCATAAAAGAAACGGAATAAACAAAACCCTTAAGGGCACAAAGTTTACAAACAGAAACAAAGCCCGTAGCTCAACAAGTAAAAAGGAACTTGGAATGATATTATGCTACTACTTGGCTAAAACCATTACAAATACGTTCTTGAAGGATTGAGGGATTGAAGCAGTTAGGTAAAAAGGAAACCCAGAGCGACAGCATGCTACGCCTCGGCTAAACAATTACGCGCAAAGGGTTCGAGATGATGAGAAATGAACGGCAGAATTTAAGGATTGAGATGAACTTTTACACTCTCGACACGAGCATTAGCCATATCCTATCCTTACAAAGACAGAACCCTAACACAGTCAAGCACAGGTAGCGTTTAGAACATGGAAAGTAAGGGTAAACTACTAATAACGTTGATCAAGTTTTATTAATTGTTTACTTTACCCGCTCATCCTAAGCTCCCCCTGCCCCTAACAATATTAGCATCCCATCTAAAACGTAAGAAATTATACACATAATGACACACTAAGGCTTATAAAGATGATTAACAAATAAAATTACCTCTTGGCATGCAGCTACTCGCGGTTGGCATTTCTAGTCCTTTCTTTTACAGTTCGAGTCCAAGCATTCGAGAATGCTCGGATCCCTCGAACCTTGGCTCTACTACCAACTTGTAAGACCCCGAATCCCGGGAATCCTACAGTTAGTAATCATATCCAAGATTTCATTTTATTTAAAACAAGTTCAGAGTAAATAAATAGCGGAAAATTCATAAGTATCAAAAATTTCCCAAAATCGGGAAAAATACCAAACGATAAGAATGGAAAAGTTAAGTATTAAAATCTCATGACCAAATATAAGGTAAAGTGTTCTTATTATTATAAGGTCTCGACTAGGAATGCCTTCAACTGTCCGAGTAGTCTGTAGCATGTCCAATCGATAATACTAAATCCTTACCCTGCAAATCAAACTAACATACACACAAAGTCAGCTTGAGCTGAGTGAGTTCAAGTTTTAATAAATGACATGTATAAATCATTCCAAGGTTATAAGTATGAAACAATATGTGGAATAATAGGCAAATGGATAAATGATAAGTAAGCATGTGTATAATAGCCAAATAAAGTAATCACGGTCGAACACGCGTACGAGTCTCCCCCCATGGGATTTAAGAACCCACCACGGGATTTGAGAACCCGGATAGTGTAGTTGACCCGCACACGGTACGACCTAAGCACATGATACGGGATTTTAACAACCCATTATAATGATGATAATGCCACACGAGCCTCCCCCTGTATAGTTTGGACCGGCCAAGATCACTATGCACACAAAGAACTAATTATAATGATTATTATGCAACATGAGCATCCCCCCCCCCCCCACGGGATTAAGAACCCACCATGGGATTTAAGAACCCGAGTTGAATAGTTTGGCCCGGCCAAAATCACCATGCACTATATACCCATACACAGTAGGCATACACAACTAATTCTTAGTCACTTGGAACTAATTAATATTAACAATCGTAGGCCATAGAGTATCATATATATATACATATATATATATACATATATATATATACATATATATATATATATATACATATATATATATACATATATATATATATGTCAGTCCAAAATATGAACTAATATAAATAGGTCTACTCGTATTCAATTAACACCAAGCCTAATAACATACTTGAGCCTAGACCATAAGCAATAGGTATAACCTTAAGGAATTTAAGACGAGTCTAAAATATCCGAACGCATAGAATATAATTCACACATGGTCTCATAAATATACAAATACAAATAAGACTACAATCAATCAACAAAATAACTTCATTAAGCATAGCCTTTAGTATATAATTATAGACAAGTCTATTATTATCCTCAAACATAGGCTATCAACAATATATGGTTTTTAGGAAATTGTAATTATAAACAAGTCTGATAATGTCCTCAAATATAGACTATCAATAATAAATAGTTCAGAAATATATATTTATAAACGAGTCCAATAATGTCCCTAAGCATAGACTATAAACAATATATATAATTTTAAGGAATATATGATCATAAACGGGTTTAAAAATATCCTAAGACATATGATAGAATTTATACATAATTATAAAAATATACGATACCAGTAAAACTATACAACATAATCCAAATAGTTTAAATGAGTAAAATCGGGTAAAATTGTAATAGAGTGTGTATGCCAACCCAAAATTTAAAAAGAGTTAAAAAGGGCATCATGAACTCACCTGACACGAGTCACACAAATACCGACGAGCTAGAGAACCTCTAAGCAAATCCACAAATCAAAAGCCTGTCGGATTACACACAAAGACAACTAACCAAACTGTACCGACTAGCTTATCCTACGAGGCGGTCTAACACGATTTGATTGACCCAAGGCCGGCCACAACCATATATATATATATACATATATATATATATATATATATGTCAGTCCAAAATATGAACTAATATAAATAGGTCTACTAGTATTCAATTAACACCAAGCCTAATAACATACTCGAGCCTAGACCATAAGCAATAGGTATAACCTTATGGAATATAAGACAAGTCTAAAATATCCGAACGCATAGAATATAATTCACACATGGTCTCATAAATATACAAATACAAATAAGACTACAATCAATCAACTAAATAACTTCATTAAGCATAGTCTTTAGTATATAATATCGGGAATATATAATTATAGACGAGTCTATTATTATCCTCAAACATAGGCTATCAACAATATATGGTTTTTAGGAAATTGTAATTATAAACAAGTCTGATAATGTCCTCAAATATAGACTATCAATAATAAATAGTTCAGAAATATATATTTATAAACGAGTCCAATAATGTCCCTAAGCATAGACTATAAACAATATATATAATTTTAAGGAATATATGATCATAAACGGGTTTAAAAATATCCTAAGACATATGATAGAATTTATACATAATTCTAAAAATATACGATACCAGTAAAACTATACAACATAATCCAAATAGTTTAAACGAGTAAAATCGGGTAAAATTGTAATAGAGTGCGTATGCCAGCCCAAAATTTAAAAAGAGTTAAAAAGGGCATCATGAACTCACCTGACACGAGTCACACAAATACCGACGAGCTAGAGAACCTCTAAGCAAATCCACAAATCAAAAGCCTGTCGGATTACACACAAAGACAACTAACCAAACTGTACCGACTAGCTTATCCTACGAGGCGGTCTAACACGATTTGATTGACCCAAGGCCACAACCATATATATATATATATACATATATATATATATATACATATATATATATATATATATATGTCAGTCCAAAATATGAACTAATATAAATAGGTCTACTCGTATTCAATTAACACCAAGCCTAATAACATACTCGAGCCTAGACCATAAGCAATAGGTATAACCTTATGGAATATAAGACGAGTCTAAAATATCCGAACGCATAGAATATAATTCACACATGGTCTCATAAATATACAAATACAAATAAGACTACAATCAATCAACTAAATAACTTCATTAAGCATAGTCTTTAGTATATAATATCGGGAATATATAATTATAGACAAGTCTATTATTATCCTCAAACATAGGCTATCAACAATATATGGTTTTTAGGAAATTGTAATTATAAACAAGTCTGATAATGTCCTCAAATATAGACTATCAATAATAAATAGTTCAGAAATATATATTTATAAACGAGTCCAATAATGTCCCTAAGCATAGACTATAAACAATATATATAATTTTCAGGAATATATGATCATAAACGGGTTTAAAAATATCCTAAGACATATGATAGAATTTATACATAATTCTAAAAATATACGATACCAGTAAAACTATACAACATAATCCAAATAGTTTAAACGAGTAAAATCGGGTAAAATTGTAATAGAGTGTGTATGCCAGCCCAAAATTTAAAAAGAGTTAAAAAGGGCATCATGAACTCACCTGACACGAGTCACACAAATACCGACGAGCTAGAGAACCTCTAAGCAAATCCACAAAACAAAAGCCTGTCGGATTGCACACAAAGACAACTAACCAAACTGTACCGACTAGCTTATCCTACGAGGCGGTCTAACACGATTTGATTGACCCAAGGCCACAACCATACAAGTTCTAATTACATCAGCCCCCGCAGCCTCATATTTAAAAAAACCACCCTTAGTTAGTTCCGGGGACAAAGAATTCCCAAACTAAACCCGAAAGTTGTTAATTGTATCGAATACGCACGTTAACGAGTTGTTTATGCACTCAGCAACCAACTCAGGCCCGTGTGGACCAAATTAAGTATAATTACAGGCAACAAATCCACATGTCACTACACGAGCTGGATGGGTCGGCAATTTGCTTATACAACGCATAAACTACCAATTAAACACGAATTTGCGTTGTATCGACCCGTTTGAGCAGCCGACAACCAATTCAGCCCCATTAAATAAAAATATAGTTTTTCATAGCCCGTATAACATACCGAGTCTACATAATCTGAATTGGTTGTTAATCCCCTCAAAGAATGTGCTAAACGCAACAATCAACAAACTAGACAACCGAAATCCTAGTTTTCAATCTAACGACAATTGACTAATCAAACGAGCTTCAATGCTCACGATACTAAAGTATGACACATATGACATATATAGGAAGTTGACGGAGCAAAACCTCACTTTAAATAGCCCCAAAAAGTACACAATTGGACAGCCACCGGTTAACCCTAAATCGAATGAATTGATCAATAACAAGTATGAGGACCAAATTTTAGCATGCAAAGATGTATTTTATTACATGGGAAAATCATTGAAAGATACGTGCAGATATTTCAGTCTGCAGCAAAAGTGTTTTATTTGTTTAAAAATTATTACCAAACCAAATTAAACGATTCCAATTGGGAAGTGGAACCAACCAATTTTGACTTTTCAAAAAAAAGTTAAGATGTTGGGAAGACAGACCAGAATCCGTCACCCCGCAACAACTTTGATACACGATCTTATAAAATCATAAAAACTATTCAATTATCGTCCAAAAATTTTAAATTATACCTTTCAGGAAACTAGACTCAAAGTTGAACATGATGGAAACAAGAATCGATAAAAACAATCGATTTTCATCGAGTTACAGACTAAACAATAAACGAGTACGAATCTATCAGAAACTGTTTTTATCAAAACTCAACCCTAACTTGTTCAACCAAGGATTTAATGGTGAAAAAGAATAGTATTATGGTAGGACCCGCCTTGAATTAGACACGGGAGGCCGGAGTATGGCTGGAACCTGCACGAAAATTAAGGAGAAGACTCCCCTAGCTGCTGCTGATCAGAATTATGGTCGAGGCTAGGGTTTTTCTTGTTATGATATAATAATTAACACTTTAGCCCCTCAACTAGTAAAAATATAATGACTTGAATGAAAGGCTAGACTATTAGACTTACGAGCATGACAAGAAGGTCCCCGAAGAATATCGGATCAACTGTCTAATATAATACAAACTTTACAAATGTCTCATGCCGATAGACGAAAATGCCGGGTGCTACATATTAATCTAACACTTTAAGTTATAAGAGGCGATGTTTTGAGCAAAAGGATGGATAAAAGAACTTTTAAAATGTATTACGAGACTCTAAATTAGAAAGATGAAACCCCGAATTTTAAACGAGCCCTTATAAACGATCGAGCCGATTAACGAAATTTATGGGCGTTACACATGCGTGGCTGAACTAGGTCCAATTCGACTCACCAAATAAATTTATACTCTCGATCTTAAGAATTCCAGCATAATGAATACGATCTTTAAGGACTCCCCATGCTATTAACTATCTTAACAAGTTGTTATAAATTAAACCTTCGCGTAATACATCCCCTGAATAAAATTTCTTTATCGAAGTTAATATATTAGGATCTTGTATATCTATCTCGTTTCCTAAATCTCGATTATCACAATAAAATCTGTCTCAAAAATCTATTTTCTTCAATTTTCAAAATTTTAATTTTAAAAGCAAAAGAGGGTTTCGAAATCTCACGGTTTTATTAATTTAACTATGAAATTTATTAATTATCATTTGAAATTATATTTAGAAATTATCAAAAAACAATTGTTTTCTCTTAAAATTTTATTTTCAATGTTTTATATCCCACATGATGAAACGAATTATGCGGACCATCCAACGATCTAAGTAATTATGGGTCGACACGTAATTACCAAAGTCCTCGTATGGGAATCATAATGCGTAAAATTATGTGTCATGATTTAGAACCTAAGATAGCTTCGGTAACGGTGCAAGTGATGAGATGATAAGGACATGGTCGATACGCCGCTGGTACATCCTATATATAAGTGCCCTTATCGGATTGCCATTTGAAGCGTTGCTTCGGTTATTGGAAGTTCTATGTTATGATATTTTGCTTAAAAGTTTAATTGTTTTCAAAACGATAATGTTTTGGTTTTCCTTAATTTCGGGATGAAATTCCCTAAAGTAGGGGAGACAGTAACATCTCGGATTTTCTAAAACCCGTATTTGTTTACTAATAACCCGACCCGAGAATATTTTAGAGCCTAATATTAAAATCAAGTATCTATTAGTATTTAAGTTTCATAGGTCCATTTTAAGCCCTTTATGTTTCATGTATTCTTTAATCCTTAATTATAAACATAAAAGATTCAATAAATGTCCAAATAACAAACCACAAGGACCTAAATTGTCAAATTTCAAACATCTCCTCCTAACCCCCCCCTGGGGCGCCGCTTGACGAGATAACCATGGGTTGGCCGCGCAGCACGGTGGCCTATCTGGGCAGCATCTTTGGTTCGTGTTCGTTCGGTAGCTCGTTTAAGGCACGAAATCGTTTATTTTAAGCATGTTTGAGTGAATTAAGGACCAAGGAGTAATTTTTATATAACTAAAATATGAATCCCAAATCATTTCTTACTGTCCAAGATCAGATCTTTATGGATCTTTCGACGATTCTTTCCTTTAAACCATATTTACTTGCCAAAACGGGCTAAAAGCCCATAATTAGTTCGTTTTCTGTTTTCCAATATAAACAAGACATAAACATCTGCTGTAAACTTTAATCTAACCCTACCTCTGTTCATCCTCCAACTCTTCGGTTTTTGCATCTTCATTAAAGATTCCAGACTTGTTCGTTGACTTTGCTTGCTTTAGGATCTTTGACTTCCGTTTCTCGTCAATTCTTTCACTTTCCGGGTAAGTTGTAAACTGTAGAATCGTTCATACACATTCCCTAGTCAATAGCCTTCAATAAACTTCACTAATTGAAGGGTGCTGACTGGTCAATTGCTTCAAAACCCTATTAAGGGTAAAACAGTCAACAACTTTGACTTCTCATTTTCTCATACTTCTGGTCGGATTCAATGTTCGGTCCAGAAGACTTTTCTTCTCGTAATTAAATTTTAAGGGTTCTGACCAAAACCCGACTCCCGAATCGAAGTTTGGATTCTGGTCAGACACGACTCATTTAAACATTAAAATCAACATAACTAGAGTTCTACTCATCCGTTTGGATTGATTCCAGCGGCATTAAGTTCGTTTTTATTTATAGTTTCATATACCAAAGTTTCATATTCTGATCATTAATCTTGTTGGACGCGTATTGGGCGACTCGCTTAAATCATTAGTTCGTTGTCGAATTTATTAATCACTTGCCTTCCGTCTAAGGTGAGTTTTATCATTCCCCTATTTTACTCGATTTTCATAAACGTTTTGGGGACATATGCGTATATAATACTATATATACATATCTATATATACATACATATCAAAATAGCAAATGTGTAATTGTGTGTGATTAATCAAATCTACTTGTTATGTGCTTATGTGTTATTGTATTGATTCGCTTGACATATCCCCTTGGAGAGGGTTCTCATTCTCTTTGACCACCGCCCTATTCGCTTGGCAACGGTCTTATTCTCATTACTTGCTCATGGTTGATTTACCGGCGCCCGATTCGCTTGGCAATGGTTTAATTGACAACTTATTTTCTTATGGCTTGATTTCATTACCGCATTTATTACGATTTGCTTATTTATCATATTAACATTATTTTGGTGTCAAAACTTGGTGGTAAACTCACTCAACATATTTGTTGACAAAAACTCTATTTTCTACGCATATGAAGGTTGCCTGAAGATTGAAGTTGGAAACATAGACAGGACCTTAGGATATAATCAAGATAATCGTTATATGAACTCATATTTGTGTATTTGAATTGTTTTGTATATTTGGATAATGTGTGTAATATTTATAAATAATTAATTAGATATTGTCATTTTATATTTATGATAGTATTTTCGAGCTGTGAGCAATCGGATCACGCCCCGGCATTTCCGCCTTAGGTTGGGGTGTGACAATTACCACCACCATAACCATCATTATGACGATCATCATCGAAACGGTCATGAGGATCATCGTCATACTCATCAGTTTCATCATCTTCCTCATCATCATCATCCGACTCATCACCCCTTTCTTCCTCTTCCTCGTTCTCAACAATAGTTCTTTTAACAGACAAAGGAACGGCAACAGTACCAACAACTATGCCAACTACAACATACTCACCACCAGTAATGGTGACTCCAGCACCACTACCACTCTCACCAGCGTCATCGGGATGAGGTCTACCAACACCCACTCCTCGGTGATTTCCAACATCAAGGGCCTCATTAACAAGATTAGCCAAATCATTTCGTTTCCCCATATTTCTTTCAACTTCCACCTCGGTTGGATCCACCCAGCTTCTAAATATTATTTTCAACCATTCCTTGAGGTTCTCAACATTGTTGTTAATGATTTGGAGTGCCTATGTTGCAGTTTGGAAACGGTTGACGAGGCCTTCATTGATATTGTCTTGATTCGCATTCAATCTACTATGCACGTCAATCTTGGCCTGTAATCTATCAATTTTGGCTTTAAGACCCGCATTTTCTACCACAATAGCATCAACATTCGAAGAAGATCTTTGATTCCCTTCAAGTAACCCAATTCTCCATTCAGTCTTTTGGTTTCTTATAACATCCGATAAGTCAAACTTTCTAACTCTACCTGAACCTTCTCCTGAGCTCGAAAGGACGATGGCATGTCACTTTCAAGGTATGAAACTCGTGAGTCAACCCGCAGACCTTCATCGTGCTGCTGAGCGAGTAACAGGGATTGATCAGGCAATAGTTGTTATTGAATGTCAATCTAACTCTAAAGAGTTTCAAGCCAGAAGCGTTGGCTCTCAATAATCCTTCCACTTTAAATCAAGCCAAACTTACCCAATCAACCACACCTCCCAATAAGCCCATAATCACCACACCCATTTCACTGACCCAAACCTTAGCAGCCAAAAAGGGCAAGCAACCCAAACCTAAATCCAAAACCTAAACCCATACCAAACATACAACTAGAAACCTTCAAGATGAACCAAATGTAAATATTTTAAAATATGTCACAATTTTAGAGGGAGAAAATGAGTTAACTTTAACTCACCAAAAAGATTTTAAATTTATTTCAAGAAAAACAAAATATAAGTTATTTGACTTCCAAAAAAGATTTTATGTTCTTTTAAGAAAATCTGAAAAATTGTTTCTAAAATTATTATCCCGTTAAGAGGGAGCTCCTGTTTAAAGGGAGTCAGATCATTAAAACTTTTAATATTTTGAGAAATTGATCCGACCCTTGGAAAATGATAAGAAATTATCTCTAACGATTCTAGCACATGAAAAGAGTAGATCAAAAGCCAACAAGATCATCGCTTGATGTGTAGATAGGCTTGATAAATGAGTAAGTGTCATGGTGATATAAAGATAAATATCTGCCTATGTTAAGTTTAAAGTGGACAAATTATATATACAATCAGTTTTGTGTTCTTGTCATAATAATGTCCAAATAGAAGTGTGATCTAGAACGTTAACAGATAATGTGATTCCATGTCGTGATCTTTCTCGCAAAATAATTTTAGTAAACTTTTAAGTAAATAGTTTTGATATATAATATTATTTTCATCTTTACTCCTATCTTTTATTTTTTATTTTCATCTGTTTTATTTTATGTTTCAACTTCAAAATATTATGAGTATATTTTCGTAATATTAAAATATATGAAAATGCTAAAAATATTTGAAGTTCGTACGTATTTTATTAAACATTGTTTATTCAAAATCATGTGTTTTGTTGTCAAGGTTGTTCATGCAAAGTTTGTTAGAAACCTAGGAATTAAACAAATCACTTACAAGTTAAGAGACTGAATTTGGGAGGGTCTGTGAACGAAACTTATTCGCTCTAAATTTTGTGCAGTTGTACATGGACATCTAGATCAAGATCAAGTCTGCTTGGATGCAGAAAATAAAGTTGCAGATGCTGAAGCGCTTAAAAGAAAACAAGAACGTGAAAGTTGGTGGTTGAACCTAAAAATGAACTGACTATCTCTAAAGACAAGGAAAGAAACCAGTCGGCTCAAGAAAGTCAACTAAAGAAAGTTAGATGTCATGCCTCCCACATCTGATGTTTCTAAAATTTGCTATTGCCGATCCTTCCTAGAAAATAAGATTGAAAAACGAAAAATAAAGATTTGTCTAAAATCCAATCTGGTTCAAGCTCTTGGATCAAGACAAGCACTAACACGAAGGTTCCTCGACATACTCAATCCTAGAGGGAGATTGTAGAGCCAATATTTTATATTCTTATTAGGATTGTTTATGTCTTTCTAGTTTGCTTTTAGTCGATGTAGTACATACTTAGTACGTTTATTATGTAAACTTTAGTGAAATGGAGACCCTATAAAAGGGTCACTTTACCAATTTTTTCAGATAACTCATTTATTCACACAACTCAGAAAATAAAGTTTCCGTCTAACTCTCTTCTTCTTCTTCTTCTTCTTATTCTTCTTCTTCTTCTTCTTCTTCTTCTTCTTCTTCTTCTTCTTCTTCTTCTTCTACCTTGTAACAAATAAACCAAACACTGCAAGATCTGAGATCTAGGTTAACCACTAGTGATTTCCACTAGCTAGTGGTCCAGATAGGCTCGAGAACTTAGTTGTTAGATCTTTCACAGGACCTACACCCTCTATTCTCGGCAATAAACCAAACACCAAATAGATCCGAGATCTCGGTTCCTCTAGATTGATTTCGGCAAGCTCTAGAGTGAAATTGATCCAAGAATATTGTTGTTAGATCCGCTCTAGGGACCTACAATTGGTATAAGAGACTTCGGCTCTATTAGTTAAGGTTCTTCGGTCACAACCTTGGATTTTGGTCTTGTTTGTGTTTTTAAAAGTGTGCTCTTGAGAAACAGGGGTGTTTATGGGGTTGTTAGTGTACTATAGGTTTGTGAAAGTGTGTTTAAAAGCGTTAGAAATCTCATCGGTGGTGTTTGTGTTTGTTTGAAAGTGTACTTGGTGTTTAGACTAAAAACGGGGTTGTCAAAATCGTAAAAAACAAGTTCCAAGAAGATATGGATTTCCTAAAAAGTTGATTTGCATCGCATAGAAATCAATCGCAGCGCATAGAAATCAATCACATCGCATAAGAAATCAATCGCTTCGCATTTGATTTAATCGCATTGCATTTAAATTGCATCGCTATTGGATTTCAAATCGCATCCAATCACATCACATTTTAAAAATTCCAATCACACTTGAAACAAATCGCATCGCATTTATGAATGATTCGCATCGCATATCTGTGCGATTAGTTTCTGACAGAATCCAATCGCATCACATCTTGTGCAATTAGTTTCTAACTGTAACAAATCGCATCGCATATTATGCAATTTGTTTTTGAATCAATCCAATCGCATTTCCTGCGCGATCCAATTCATTTGGACTTAGAGTTTTCAATCATTTTGAAGACTGTTTGGGACCATAATTTGTTTTACACAATGGCAAACGATTATGAGTTGTTGTAGAGATGTCTGTTTCTTTAGAATGAAGCAGGAACAACCACCAAACCTCCTAAGTTGTAAGGCCAATATTTGTGACTTGCGATATTAAAATGGCAAAACTCGTTAAATATATTATGGTCAAGAAAATAAAGTGGGCGGGAAATCCAGATACGAGACGAGAGCTTCGGTGCGCGCGTTTAGCTTCAACGGGGGAAAAGATCTTCTAGAATATTTTTTATTTGGCTGTAAATTGGGACTTGTAGTCATATGTATGTGTGTGTTTTTCATATATGGTGTAAATAACGCACCCAAAGGGAGCTCACCTTGGGTGGGGTCATTTCTTTTACTTAATATATCAAATCTTTACTGATAACGAGGTCGTTCACTATTTATATTATCGTTATATTATTTTGCTCGATCGTTTGATTTTACCGCACCCGTCTCGAGCGTTTATCAAGAACAAATCCATTCATTGTCGGATTCGGTTTAAGGACGTACAAATGGTATCAGAGCGGGTTTGAATCAACTTGTTCAACTTTAATCTTGATATTCGGGTTCTATTTCCACGATTACTCGAACCGATACGTTAATTTCTTGAAGACCCGTTGATGTTTTGAAAATAAAGTTTGAAGATCTTTGAAAAAAATTTGGAAATAACCATGCTAGAAGTTCGTCTTTGTAGATTGGGTGTTTCACGACGGTTCCGCAATCTGCCGAAATTCCGCGAGCCTACGGTTCTTCTCTGCCGACGGTTCTAGAGATTGGATATGTACATCAAACTCCGACAAGTGTGTCGGTTATCTTGGATTGTTGCAGCTACTTGAAATAAGATTCTCAAGGTGGTTGGGAACTTGCATCGAGTTTCCGGACACTACCTAGAGTGCTGACGATATGTCACTGAAACTCTTTTTTTTTTTTTGGTGAACGATTTTCAGGAAGAAGCGGTGAAGAGGGTAGGCGGCTTTTCTATGTCTAGGTGGTTGTCGGTGGTTGTGGTGGCTGGTGATGATGACGGCGTTTGATGTTGACTAGAATTTTTTTTGGTAAGGATGACCGGTCACCATAATCGGTTTTCCGGCAATGACTCATGGGAGCTCGTCTCTGATGTCGTTGTTGATGTTTGGCGGGTGATGACGTCGGAGGTTATATGGTGGTCGGCCATAGAGGGTTCACCGGAAAATTGGCGCCGGAAACGTAATTTGGAAACCTTTCTTCTTGATGTTGGAGGCTCACAAATGCTTCTCCTGGACATGAGTTTTTTTTTTTCTGGATGATTTTTTTTTGCTAGGTTAACATGCTTTGGGCTGGGCTGTCTTTTATTGGACCTGTTGTGGGCTGGGCTAGGCCTCCTTCTAGCCTACCTTGGGTTGATTTGTTGGGCTAAATATCTTGGTTGGTTTTGGACCCAATTATGGATTATATCTATGGGCTGCTAGGAAGTTTTTTTTTGCCCGAGAAATAATTATTTGTTCAGATTGACCAAACTGAAAAAAGTCAAAATTGGTTGGGTTTTAGTCATTGTTTATCCGTGTTCAAAACTTTTTATTTCTAAGGCGTTCGAGAAGTTAGATCCGAAGGTGAACTTCGAACGAATTTATAAGCTTTGTCATTTGACTGTTGAACTCGGTAATTCAAATTCGATTTTTGAATATTCGATCTCTTCTCAACATGTATTGCTTAGGATCCGATATGGATAAAGAAGCAGGAATTTCTTCATGAATGAATGAGGTTGGTCATACCTTGAGGGGGTGAATTGAAACGAAGAGGCTTTGGTTTATCCGGTGATTTGTGAAGATGCGAGACACGGTTGAGAAAGTTGATATTACAAGCCAAGGGGATAATTGTAAGGCCAATATTTGTGACTCGCGATATTAATATGGTGAAACTCGTTAAATATATTATGGTCAAGAAAATAAAAAGGGCGGGAAATCCAGATACGAGACGAGAGCTTCGGTACACGTGTTTAGCTTCAACGGGGGAAAAGATCTTGTAGAATGTTTTTTATTTGGCTGTAAATTGGGACTTGTAGTCATATGTATGTGTGTGTTTTTCATATATGGTGTAAATCACCCAACCAAGGGGAGCTCATCTTGGGTGGGGTCGGTTTGTTTACTTAATATATCAAATATTTTACCGACAACGAGGTCATTAACTATTTATATTATCATCATATTATTTTACTCGATCGTTTGATTTCACCACACCTGTCTTGAGCGTTTATCAAGAACAAATTCGTTCGTTGTCGGATCTGGTTTTGGGACCTACATAAGCTAATGGACTTTGAAAGTAAATTTGATGATTTTAAATGGAGATTCAAAAATTATATCAAGATGACCGACGTTACTCTTCTAGGATCCCTAGAAGTTGGCTCCCCGTGTACAAGAAACCATGACAGTTAATGGACCTAAAGAGACTCCCGTTGAATCATACGATGAAAATGATAAGACGCTAATCCTTGAAGATAAAAAAGCCTTTGGTGTCTTAACCGTGCGTCTATCAACTGAGGTAACTCAAACACTAAGGGAATGCACTTTTGCTAAAGGGCTATGGGATGCTCTTGTCGAAAATTTTGAGGGAAACCTAGAAATGAGGAACAATCGCAAAGCCATGTTGAAGGGAGAGTTTAATATGTTCAATCATGTGCAAAGGGGGACCGTTGGAGCTCTCATTAAAAGATTTGAGAAGTTGATAACTGATATAAGAAGTTCAGGGGTTGTTACCGACATGTCCGAAAGTAACCACAAGCTGCTAAATTCATTGCCATACTCATGGAACAACAGCCTGATCACCATTAAACGAAAAACAAACCTCAATGTCATCTCCATTCCAGACTTGATCTCTACTATCAAGTCATTCGAGTTGGATGATAAGCTAAGAATGAAAAATCATGTGAGTTCGTTAAATCAGGTTCAGGAATCAACTCTGCATTCAAAGTCAAGCCCATCCAATAGCATATCCAGTGGATGTTGTGAGAGCATATCCAACTCAGCTTGCTCAAAATGCTGCATTCAAATCTACTGCAAGTTATTCAGCACCATCAAGTTCAAACTCTTTTCAAGACGCGGTTAACAAGGCAGTTGAACAGGCTTTGAATTCACATCGGATTAATAACTCTGCCTGGGGCCCATCCTAATCATCTCCCCATGTTGATGACTCCAACATTGCACTATTTCATGCCTTTATGGCGAGTCAAGAGGAGTTGATGCAAGGAAAGCTCCTACCTCCTTTGTTTCAACAGGGAGATATTCCAGAGATCAACAAGAAGGATCTGAAGAAGATGGATATCAAAATCAAATGGCAATGGTTGTGCATCGAGGCTTTAACTTCATGAGAAATTATAGAAAGGATAGCTTCAAGGATGCTAATGTAAAGGGAATCGGGTTTGATAAGGACAAGCTCGGATGTTACAACTGTAATGAGACTGGGCATTTTGCTAAAGAGTGCTCAAACCCACCCAAGCCCGCCAATGATACCAAGATTACTGAGGTCTCCGATAGCGATGGTAGTAAGAGGAGCAACAAGGAACCCAAGGGTCAGAATCCCGGTCAAGGGGTTGAAAGGATTGGGCAAAGAAATTCACACAAGAGAAATTCAAGTTCTTCCTCAAGAGCCCTTGTCAGTCAACCTCAGGAAGCTTTGCCACACCACCCAATCCCGAGGTACACTCTAATCTATGTACATAAGCTTGCATTAACAAAGTTGAATTCTATAGATATAATTATGATGTTTTGGTTAAAGAGAACTCAAAATTAAAACGTCTAATTGAAGAATACATAAAAGCTGATAAGACTTACACCGCTAAAATCAAGACTCACCTTGACGACATGGCTAAAATGCTTCTCAAGTTATTTCAATCAAACAAAGCATTTGACTTTTATGAAAAACAAAATTTTGAATTAAATGCTAAAATTGAGAATTTAGAGTCTGAGCTTTCTGATAGAAAATCAACAGCTGAGAAGTTTGAAATGTCGTCTGGTAAGTTAGGTGACACTATTGGAGCACAAAAGGGGTACTAAACAAAAGACGGGTTTAGGCTACGACCATTCATATGTCCCTCCACCATTTAATGATAACTACACTAGCCTACCCCACTTTAGTTATAATACCCCTCTAAAGGAAGAAATGGTATATGGAATTGGCCATGTGTCAAAACTAATAACATTTGTCCCTCCAGTTTCTAAAGCAACTGCTCCAATACCTGTGACTAATGATTTTAATGATGATTTGTCTTGTGTAGCAAGTGAGGTAAAGGAAAAGGAGTGTATGAAGGAGAACATGAGTTGTGATAAGAAACGTGTTTTAGATCAACTTTTTGATTCCAATGTGGATCCAAAACAATAATTTTCAACTCCGTCTATAATAACAATATCTGTAATTGGATGAAATAAACTCTAGCTTCATCTTCAAATGTTGCATTTTGTGAAAACATTGATGTTAACTCTTGTCAAAATGCTTTAAATGAAAGTAATGGTTTTGTTTCTGATTCGGATCGTTATACTATCATTGATGAAACCACTGTTGAGAAAAATGATAATGTAAAAAGAGGTGATGAGATGAACATGCCTAGTTGTTCATCAACAAGTTATAAGATTGAGGATAATAAAAACAAGAGAAACGATTTTGAAAACAAAAGAGCAAGCACATCTTGTAAATGTGTTCTACCTAAGAAAACACCATTTTCTCAAAAACCAATTATTATAAGAATCCTCAATCATATAATCATTTTGATAACAGTTATTATGCTCCTCATCAACCAAGATATGTTAGTTCATTTTATGCAAATGCTTTTGATGACCGAGGTCGTAAATCAGACAGTTATTATAATCATGTTCCTTTTCATGCATCACCTTTTCCACAACATCATACATACTACATTTCAGACGATATCTATAGAGTTCACCAAAAAAGTGCTGATATGTTTGTGGAAATCCATCTCATCTTACAAGGATTGCAAGAACTAGCACCGACAGCAAAAGGAAATGAACAGTCAGTTCAGTCAGTCCCGTTTCAAATCTGCTACTCATATAAGAGAAAGGACTGCCCTAACTAAAAGTTTAGCCAGTGAAACAGATGTGTGATCCAATAACCCCAAGAAAATAAGAAAACCCTTCTGGATAACCAAAAGGAAAAGACAAAGATCAAAAATGGCATCTGAAGTTGAAAAACCAAAGAACCCACCAAAAATATTAAAAAGGGTAAATCCAAAGGTTGAAAAATTCGAGGATTTAGTTTTGAAAACAAAAAGGAGACGATCCTAAAAAACTTAAAAAAACAAAAAACATGTGTCTGCATGTACTTCAAGGGATTATTCTTCTGATTCTAACACAACAAATAACTTCATTTTTAAACAAAACAGGATAAAATTTGTTGACTTTTTGGTCAATCTTCCAGAGAAATCTAAGTCTTGGGACCCATTGCTAACTCGCTGTTCATTTTTTTAGGGTCAGCTAGGAAGGCCTGCTAGTAGTATCTGGTGCCTACAGTGGCGGCACCCTACATATGACAGGGGACGAGTCTCTTCTGTTCGACGTTCAACTGTTTGATGGTGGACACATTTCCTTCGCTGGGGATTTGGGCAGGAAAATAACAAAGCGTGGAAAGGGTTCTAATGACACTATGACCTTTGAAGACGTGAATCATGTGGAGCAACTGAACCACAACATGCTTAGCATCTCCTAGATTTGTGATAAGCAATACTCAACTCTCTTTAGAGAACACGAGTGTTTGATTGTGAAGCCTGATTTTAAAGTCCCAGAAGAGTGGATCTTGATACGTACTCTGAGTCACAACGATGCATATATTTTGGACATGAGATGCTCATATTATCAATAAGCTACTTCATGTTTGTTGTCCAAATCCTTAGAGAATGATTCATCTAAATGGCATCGACGCTTGGGTCACAGTAACTTTAAGAACTTGAATAAGTTGGTTAAAGGCGAACATGTGAGGGGTTTGCCTGTTAAATCATTTTCTTGTGTTGAAAAATGTCTTTCATGTTCTAAATATAAACAACACAAACTTCCTCACAAACCCAAGACTGTCAATACCTTAAGTTCCATTCTTCAGCTGGTGCATATGAATCTCTTTAGTCCAATTCAATCAATGGCATTAGGTCGAAAAGCCTATTGTCTGGTTATTACTGACGATTATTCACGTTTCATATGGACTTTTTTATTAGGTCACAAAGATGAGACTGCTCAGTTTCTGATAAGGTTTATGACACTTGTTGAGAACCAAACAGACAAGCGGGTTAAGTGCATTAGAAGTGACAATGGGACGGAATTATGTAATAAAGCCGTTGATGACTTTTGTTATACCAAGGGGATAGATCATCAGTTCAGCACTCCATACACTCCACAACAAAATGGAGTCCCTAAAATACGAAACCGAACACTCATCGAAGCTGATCGAACCATGTTCTCGTATTCTAAACTTCCATTATTTTTTAGGGGTGGGGAGCCATCAATGCAGCTTGCTTCACTCAAAACCGTTTGTTGCTGAACAAAAGATTGAACAAGACTCCATGTGATGTCTACTATGGGACCAAGCCACAAGTCAATTATTTCAAGACATTTGGATGTCCGTGCACATTGCTTCAAACATATTCAACCTCAATGTCAAAATTTGCAGAGAAGGCAGATGAGTGCTACTTTGTGGGATATGCTACCGATAAGAGTGCTTATCAGATTTACAAAGGAACATTCAACATTGACTAGCAAGAGATGAACCCAACTGGTGCACACACGGGACCAAATTGGATGTTTGATTATGAAGGATTGTTTCACTAGTTTTGTGGAATGATACCCCTCATGTTGCAACTAGTCCAGTCCATACCACATATTCTCAGTCAGTTATAATACACTCTGTAATAAACAACTTGGAGGATATCAATCTATCTGATGGTCCCTTAATTAGGAGTGTATTGCCTGTAGCACCTCAACCAGCTGTCGTTAATAAAATGCCTCCGCCAACAAATACCACCGATATGGTCAACGTAGAAGATGCTTCCGATTCTGACTCGGATTCTTTCATGTCAGCTGACAACGTTGATCTAACCCGGACTGAGCATGTGGTGAATCTTAAGGTAGAAGCTGGTGTGGTTGAGTCCATTCCCACACCTCCCTCATCAAATGACATTCATGTTGTTGCCGAAGAGACTACTGTAAATGAAATTCCCACTGGAACTTTTGATAATACTGACACCACATCGGTTCCATGAATCATCGTTCCTTTCTTGGAGAGTCTATGTGATAGCCCCATTGATCAAGAGCATGTGATTGACCAACCAGATTGTGTTCAACCAGCAACTGATGTACTTATCAATGCTCCTAATGTTTACCATCCCATAGAGAGTTTGTATGTGAAGATTCTAGTAGCACCGATTGTGCACGTTGATCCGATTCCTCAATTGGCAATTCACCAATCTCACCCCACTGAAAACATCATCGGATATTCTCTACCGGCATTCAAACACGTAGCACGTCTGGTACCATTAACATATGTCTTTTTGCTTGTTTTATTTCATAGGTTGAACCCAAAGATTATAAAGCGGCTCTGGGGAGAATTCCTGGGTAGGAGCAACGCAAGAAACACTGTTACAATTCAAGAAGCTAAGTGTATGGACGCTGGTCATGAAACCAATGACAAGAAGCCAATTTAGACGAGATGGGTGTTTGGTAATAAAACAGATGACCAAGGGGTTATTACAAGGAATAAACCTATATTGGTTATGCAAGGCTTTTTGCATCGTCAAGGTCTTGATTATGATGAGGTTTATACACCTGATGCTAGGCTTGAGGCAATTCATCTCTTCTTGGCCTATGATTCAAACATGAATTTAAAAGTATATCAGACGGATGTCAAGACCGCCTTCTTGTATATTAAAGTAAAATGAAGAAATATATGTCAATAAACCACCAAGTTTTGAGGATCCCGATCATCCCAATTACGTTTATCGTCTTGAAAAAGCTTTTTATGGCCTTTCCCAAGCACCCCGTGCACGGTAAGCTACTCTTGCTAAACGTCTTTTAAAGCATGGGTATAGAAGAGGTGTCATCAATCAGACACTCTTTGTCAGGAAGGTTGGTGATGATCTAATCCTGGTCCAAGTGTATGTTGATGACATCATCTTTGGGTCTACAAACAATAAACTGTGTAAGGAGTTTTCTGAGGTTATGCAGTGTTGGTTTGAAATGAGTTCGTTGGATGAGATGACATTCTTCCTTGGCTTACAAGTTGAACAGAAGACGGACTTGATTTTGATTGATCAAGAGAAATACGTCCATGATATTGTTCAGAAATTTGGGTTTAAGGATGCATGTCCATCTGAAACTCTGATTGCTACAAGACCATTGCTAGCTTCGGATCTATCAGGAAAGCCAATCGATCAAAACCTATATAGGTCAATGATTGGCTCCTTGATGTATCTCACTGCAAGCAGGCCGGACATCATGTTCCATGTTTGTTAGTATGCCAGACATCAATTAGATCCGAAAGAGTCCCACTTTATCGTTGTCAAACGTATCTTTTGGTATTTCAAAGGAATCTCCTTTAACACTGCATGCCTACACTGACCGTGATTATGGGGGTGCAATATCGATAGAAAATCAACTTTAGGAGGATGTGAATTCCTGGTAGATAGGTTAATTTCTTGGCAACGCAAGAAGCAGGTCATGGTTTCCATCTTTACAACTAAAGCCGAGTACATTGTGGCGTCTAGTTTTTGTTCTCAAGTGATATGGATCCATCATCACCTGTTGGATTACGGTTTG
The DNA here is from genome assembly GCF_021521415.1 of Bidens hawaiensis. NCBI lineage: Eukaryota > Viridiplantae > Streptophyta > Magnoliopsida > Asterales > Asteraceae > Bidens > Bidens hawaiensis. Next base: position 375,475 of record NW_027491950.1, read on the forward strand.
AATTTATTTATACCGGAATCAAGTGTGATAATGAGCCAGCAGTATGTATTGTGAAAAACTCGGTCCAACACTCAAAGACAAAACATATTGACATCCAAATGCACTTCATTCTTGATTGTTTTGATCGGAAGCTTGTCAATATCGAAAGGGTCCATACTGATTATAACTGTGCGGATCTTTTCACAAAAGCTTTCGATCGTGCCTGATTTGTATTTCTTCTAGACTTGCTTGGCAGGATCTGTTTTAATTAAATCTATCTGTTTGTTTTCAAAATTGTAAATATTTTTCAAAATATATCACAATTATAGAGAGAAAAAATGTGTTAACTTTAACTCACCAAAAATATTTTATGTTCATTTTAATAAAACGCACAATTTAAGTCACTTGGCTTAACAAAAAGATTTTATTCTAGCTTAAGAAAATCTAAAAATGTTTCAAAAGAAAGTTTCCCATTTAGAGGGAACTCATGTTTAGAGGGAGTCGGATAATTTAAAAATTATAAATTTTTGAGAAAATGATAATAAATTGTTTTTAATGATCCTAGCACATGAAAAGAGTAGATCAAAATCCATTAAGATCATTGCTTGATCTTTAGATAGCCTTGACAAACGAGTAAGTGTCATAGTTATATAAACTTAAATATCCGTCAGTGCCAGTGGTTATACGTTTATGAAGCGGTTGCATAACTTCACGTAAAGTCATATCAATGAAGGCAAAAATGTTATTAGTCATTCATACACGAGCCCTTTAGTGATTGATCACAATAATTACTATGGCTTTGTTATAAGCATTAAAAATCAATTGTTAAAGCAGATAAATTGCAAGGAGCTTAAATGATTAATGTTAACAACATGTTGATAACTAACAAACAAAAGGGGAATCTAGAACCACTTAAGATGGGGCCGTAAGTCTGGCAACCGTAAGCCCTAAACATCTTAAAAGAAGGCTTGTAAGTCTGACTTGTGTGGCATGTAAGTACATGGTTCAACTTTTAACGTTTGAAATATTTGCAAAAGTTTAAATATTGTGAAAAGGTTTTGATCAATCATTAGGGGGTCGGAGTCAATTCGAGGTGATCGGATAAACACAAATTATGCCCAAGGTATGATGGAGTCTGTAACATGTCAGATTAAATGGGGACCACACATGCATTGTGCTTAATCCATACCTTAGCGTATCATAATGACATCAAAATACTTGTCAAGTTTAATATGGACAAACATATCTACAAGTGACTTTGGGTTTTTGGCACAGTAACATCGAAATGGAAGTGCGATTTAGGACGTTATAAGACAATATGATTCCATGTCATGAACTTTATCGTAAAAATTTTATAACTAAAAGATTCTTGTAAATAAACTTAACATAATATTAATTACGTTTTTACTTTTTTTTTGTTTTGTTTTTATTTTATTTCTTTTTATTTATTTTAATTTTAACTTGAAATTGTTAAGTCAAGTTATTTTATTTTACGTTCCTTTCATTTTTATTTATTTTTTATTTTTTATGTTGATTTTTACATTTTAAAATCATATAAATATTTTAGACTTCTTTTATTTATATTGCTTTTCAAAGGATCCATTTGCAAATGTTGTTAATGTCTGGACCGACAAAAATATATCTTGCATATATATTGAAGTGTTTTGGATTCGGTGTATAAATATTTTTCGGGTTGGTATCTTTAAATATTTTTAAAATATGGGGGTTGAGAGTGTAAACTCGTTTAAAACTCGAGATGTTTTGACCCTATCGCGAGATAGGCTGAACCTATATTATTATATAAAGGGTAAACCCAAAATATCTCTCACTTTTACTTACACTTTCAAGAGAAACCTCTCATTTTCTCTCTTCCCAAAAACACTTCCTTCTCATAAGTAAACTGCTTCTTCATCTTTACATGATTTTTCATCATGGATCCTGCTCCCCTGGTATTACAGCACACCAAGAATCATCTACATCTTATTGTTTCTTGTTCTTGGTTAATCGACGGTTCATATGAACCGTCGGTTAGATCTAGGGTTTATGGTGTGATGCTTGTTGTGAAATCATATCTTTGTTGTTGTTATAAACTTATCAAGAGATCATTAGAACATGTTAGATTATACTTTAGATCTTGTTATACAGTTTGGATGTTTATTAGGGTTATCAGATCTTCTAGGGTTTGATTGACTAGGTTTGAGTGTGAGTGAGTATGCAAGATTGTAGAAAATAAAAAGCGATTGGAACTTGGACGACCAGTGATATGGGCGAAACAGATGATTTTGGACAAAAGGACTTTTAAATCCCATTGCATGAAGTTCTAATTCGATCGCTTGGAGAAATGTATCAGATCGCTTGAAAAATCAATCGGATCCCTTAGCATTCAATCGGATCACTTGGCATTCAATCTCATGCGATGTGACTGAAATCCCATGCGATTGGATTTCTAATCCAAGCGATGCTATTGGATCTCAAAACCATGCGTTGCCATTCAAATTTCCAAGTGATGCGATTTGTTTCCTATGCGATGAGACTTAGCACTTTTTCAAATTTTCAGACTTTTACAACTTAACAATCTATTAACATTTTAAAATTAAATAAAAACATATAACAATTTTTCATCATTATAACATGCTTAAATTGCTTAATCAATGATAAAAACAATCTTATAATGAAAAAATATATATTACCTAAATATAACTTTGTTATTATTTTAAATATATTAAATATATATATATATCAACATATTATTATTATTATTATTCTTATTGTTGTTGTTGTTGTTGCTGTTGCTATTGCTGTTGCTATTGCTGTTGCTGTTGTTGTTACTATTATTATTATTATTATCGTTATTATTTCTATTATTATTATTATTATCATTATTATTTCTATTATTATTATTGCATATTATTAAAACATATGTTCTAATGATCTGTTGATGTTTATCTTTCAGCAACATAACATGTGTTGCCCATTGGAGCTCCTAAAGAAGAGGAAGCATAAGGTCTTCACGTCAATGATCAAGGGCCTATGAGAGACACCACTGCTACATGCCTTCACGGCTAACCTACACATTCATACTTGCTGGGTTCAAGAGTTATGGACCAATGCTAAGGGTTCCAAAGACTCTATGTCTCTCACATCACAAATAGCTAGGAAGAGCCTGCTGATTACAGAAGCTGACATTAGACAGGCCCTCACCATCAAGGATGCTGAGGATCATTATTTTGGGAAGGCCAAGAGAATAGACTTACAGCAGTTTGTGATAGATATAGGTCATGACATCCAATGGAAGTCTCTAGAGAAGAGACATCTCCCTCCCTACCGGAGATATCTATTTCACATCGTTGTACGCTGTCTGCCGGACCTTAAAGGCAGTTTTGATAGCCAAAGGACAGACTGGTTGGGTGTCATGGCTTCCTTGCCGAATCAGGTGCAATTCAATTAATCTAGGATGATATTCCTTTGCATGATCGCAAATGCCTCGACCACAACACTTGAATGATACATCCATGGTTCATAGAGATGTTGTTGGACAATTTGATGCCGGATGTGCCAAAGCTAGTATATCCTGTTGAGGTTGATGCTAAGGGTGTGGAGTTTCCCTCTTTGGAGCCTTATAATGTCAAGATGGTCAAGTCGATGGTATTTGAGGTGATGTTGAGCGTGTCAGGCAAATGGTATGCGTATAGAGGTGAAACCCCAGGTAGAAAGTTTGGATTTTTTAATGAGACCAAGCAGGCTAGTGATGATTCTGGTAAAGAGAGTGAGGATGTTGAGTCAGAGGATTAGGAGGCAGACACAAATGTTGAGCCGGAGAGGAGATTAAAGAAGGCTCATGATCAGAAACCAATGGCTACCAGCAAGCCTTTTGCCGGTGGTTCTTCTGAAGAGATTGAGTAGGAAGCTGAAGAAGAAGACATTCAGCCGCTCAATCGACTACGCAAGGTCGGGGACTCAAGAAGGCCCTGTCCTCGATCATCAAGCTTCCCACAGTAGGTACCCAAACCACCTCACCACTCACAAAATCCCCCCAACCAGACCCACAGAATACCTCAACTACTACCCTAGCACAAACCTTGGTTGATCTTAAAGCGAAACAAGTCAAGGTTCCCAACAATATTGCAAAAGTCGCTAGGCGGACCCTAGGCCGCCGACTGGGGAGTTGGGAGTAGTCGGAGTACTCGGGGAGTCCTCGGAGAGTACTCGAACATGGTAATTATAATGAAAATTATTTTTTTGGACATTATATATTTGTCAAAATAAGCATAATTCATATCAAAAGGGTACTCTAATTGACTCAGCAACTTTTAAATGACTTTTAAAGAACTTTAGCCCGCCTAGCCCGACTTTTGACCGCCTAGGCCGACTTTTTGTCCGACTTTTTACCGACTTTTAGAAATTCCTAGCTCGACTAGCCCGACTTTTGACGGCCTAGGGCGACTAGTCCAACTTTTGACCGACTTTGACCGCCTCCGACTAATCTAGGCCGACTTGAAAAACGTCTCCAGGGTAGGGGTCCGAGGACCGACTAGTCGGCCTTAGAATCCGACTTTTACAACATTGGTTCCCAAACGCAAACCCAATCCTAAATCCAAATCTAAACAAAACAAAACCCTACTCCATGACTCATCGATAACATCTCCCGAAGCCACGCCAAAACCAACCACTACAAACCACATTCATTGAAAACCTAGAACCCTCAACAGAACAAACCCTATAAACATCTACCTTTCACCAATCCTTCTCTCCACCAATAACTACCACACCAGTCGACCAACCAATATCACTTGACTAACCATTGACCTCACTACTTAAATCACCAAGTTTCTTTACCTCACCTCTACTAACCACCACCTTCTGGTCACAAACCTTTATTTCCTCACCTTCTACCCAAACCACTTAGACCCCTCACCCCCCTCTTAACACAGCCTAAAACCACAACCTCAGACCAACCCTAAACCCTTCCTTTAATCCTTACCTCACTTTTTCCAACCCAAACAATAACCCTACCTCTACAAACCACAACCCAGCCTACCTAATCCTTTATACCTCCTACAAACACCAAAACCACAATCTTTACCCCTAAGCCCCTATCAGGTGGGAAGTACAAGAAGTCTCCAGTGTATGATGATCCTATCCTCGATAAGGTCATTGTACTGGAACAATATAACGCTAAGAGTGCTGAGCGTGAACGGGTTTTACTTGAGTATGTTAAAGCTCAAAAGAAGAAGGAATTGGAAGACGCGAAGGAGAAGACAGATTTGATTGCACGGGTTCCCAAATTGGAGGATGAGAAATAGCTTGACAAAGCTCTGATAGAGAGTCAGAGGGGATGGATTGAGACCCTCCAAAAGCGAGCCCACAGTCTGCAAAAGCTCTTGACTGATCAATCACTATCACTCGCTCAACATTTAAAGAGGGCTCAAGGGTGGAGCCACGTGTCTCGACTTTCGAAAGGAGCCTACCGTCATCTTATCTCCTTGAGGCGAAATTGAAAGAAGACTTAGAGAGGGCGACAGATAGGATATTGATAGAGACAGAAGCTATAGACATGAGGCTAAGGATGATGGAAAGCGCTCAAGGGGCGAGATGAAACGTGGGGATTCTCATCGCTGAGAATTATGAACTCATATAGGAGATTGAGGGATTAAAGAAAAAACAGAACGAACAAGATCGCCTGAATGAGATTCAAGTGAAACTGAATGAAGAGATAGCGTGCAAGTATCAAGCGGCCTCTAAGATTATTGGAATGAGAGACAAAGATATAAAGAATATGGAAGACCGTCTTGATATTATATTCAGAACTTAGAAGACCCTGGGAGAGGAAAGAAGCAAGGATAGAAAATGTTTGCTAGTTCGAGTGTTGATGGTGGTACTGAGTTGGAGGTTGCCACTGGTGGTGAAGCCATAGTAGGTGTTATAGTTCCACATGTTGGTGGTTGTACCAGTTTTGGAGGTTCTGATGCTAGGACCGTTGGACCGACTGAGAAATAGGAGGATGATGAAGATGACAAGGAGGATGTGTATGATAGTTTTAATGATGAATCTGACGATGATGGTGAAGGAGGAGACGGAGGAGACAAAGGTAATGGTGATGCCGTTGTAGGGTGTGGCAGTGGAGTAGACACTCAAACTGCTCCACACGATGATGTGCCACACGAAGACCCCTCTACCACCGAATCTTCGAAGGGAGTGAGGGATTGAGATGCTACGCTAGATGATGAATTTAACGCTTTATTTGGTGTTGATTATATTGCAGGTACTCGGTCACCTACCGACAACACAGGGAACTCCGATGAGGACGATGGAATCAACTACTCACCATGTCCTGGCACGCCTATACAAGAAGTCAGAGACCCGGCTCCCGAAGCTGAACTGGTGATTGCTCTTAAAGCAAACACGTTGCAAGTGCCGAAGCCGACGATGAAATAATGGCACTATGTGACCAGTCGAGGGAGTGCTCGATGTAGTAACTACCCGTACCATGACAATTCGCTTATCACGTACGCCAAATATCATGTTAATAGGAAAGTCATGGGCGATACGGTGGGTAAACGACGACCTGACCTACATGCACTCCACCGAGATGCACACCCTGCTCGAGCTGACATGAAATATTTTAGGCGGGTTGTAGGTGATGGTGTTGGTGAAAAGAAGATGGAAGATTGGTTCAACTGGCACATGGATCATGAATCAAGAATTGACTACACCAACTTCCAGTTAAATAATGTCGGACGTACAAGCATCCGACCGAGATCAACCCAGCAACAGGCAAACGCAGAACCGCTTAGCGATACAAAATGCCTAAGGAAGGTCGTGAAGTATATCATGGAGAACCGTTCGAGCCAAATCTTCTCCACGACTTCCTTTGCAGGGAATTCTATAATAACACGGGCGAGGCCGTGATATGTTGTCGAACCATGTATATTGTTTTTCTAGAGTGAAGCCATCAATGCTGATTGCTTCACTCAAAACCATGTGTTGCTAAATAAAATATTGAACAAGGCTACATATGAAGTCTACTATGGGACCAAGCCGCAAGTAAATTACTTCAAAACGTCCGGATGTCAATGCACTTTGCTTCAAACAAATGCCAACTCAACTTCCAAATTTGTAGAGAAGGCAGATGAGTGCTACTTTGTTGATTATGCTGCCAAGAAGAGTGCTTATCGAGTTTATAACAAGCAAGAAGAAGTGATAGTGGAATTATACAATATTGATTGAAAAGAGATGAACCCAACTGACGCACACACGGGACCAAATTGCTTGTTTGATTATGAAGGATTATTTAACTAGTTTCGTGGAATGTATACCCCTCGTGTTGCAACTGCTCCAGTGCATGCCACAGATTCTTAGTCAGTTTTAATACACTCTGTATCAAACAGTTTGGAGGATATCCATCTATCCGCTGGTCCCTCAAATAGGAGTATGCATCAAGATCCACTCTTTCGGGATTTTAAAACCGGGTTTCAAAATAAGACACTCATGTTTAGTGAAGAGAGTTGAGTATTTCTTATCACAAATCTGGGAGACACTAAGCAGATTGTGGTTCAATTGCTCCACAAGATTCACGTCATCAAAGACCAAAGTGCCGTTAGAGACCTTCCCACGTTTTTTTATTTTCCCTCCCACATCACCAGCGAAGGAAACGTGTCCACCATTAAACGGTTGAACGTCGAATAGCAGAGACTCGTCCCCTGTCATATGTCGGGTGCAGCCACTGCTTAAGTACCAAATACTGTTGACTGGCCTTCCTGGCTGATCCTACATAAATGAACATCTAGTTAGAAATGAGGTCCTGAGACTTAGTTGTCTCAGGAAAATTAAACAAAAAGTCATCAAATTTATCTTGATGTCTTTAAAAATAAAATCATTTGGTGTGTCAAAATCCGAAGACCAATCCCGTGACGTATATGCAGACGCATGTTTTTGGTTTTTAGAAGATTTTCGAGATCATCTCCGATTTGGTTTCAAAAAAAAATCTTTGTATTTTTCTCTCTTAAATATTTTTGGTGGGTTCTTTGGTTTTTCAACTTCTGAAACCTTTTATGATCTTTGCCTTTCCCTTTTGGTTATCCAAAAGGGTTTTCTTTTTTTCTTTGTGTTACATGATTTCACATCAGTCTCACTGGCTGAACTTTCAGTTCAGTCAGTCCTTGCTCTTGATGTGTAGCAAATTTAGAACGACATTGACTGAACCGATTGTTCATTTCTTTTCACTGTCGGTGCAAGCTCTTGTGGTGCCTCATAATATGAGATGGAGTTCCACAAACATAGCAGCACTTTCTTTGTTGAGTTCTATAGATATCGTCTGGACTATAATACATGTGATGCGGCGGGAAAGGTGATGCATGAAAAGGAACATGTTGATAATGACTGTCTGACTTAAGACCATGATCAACAAAAGCATTTGCATAAAATGTGTTAGTTTATCTTGGTTGCTGAGGAGCATAATAGTTATTATCAAAATGGTTATATGATTAAGGATTTCTATAATAATTTATGTTTTGTGAAAATGAAGGTTGCTTAGGTGGAATATATTTACAGGATGTACTTTCTTTTTCATTTTTAAAACATTTTCTTTCATTTTTCTTATCCTCAATCTTATAACTAGCTAATGAACAACTAGGCATGTTCATCTTAGCAACCTTTTCAGCAACAATTTCATCAAGGACAGTTTCACAATCCGAAACAGAGACAAAACTATCACATTCATTTAAACCACTTTCACAATTATTAACATCATTATTTTCACAAAATACAACATTTGACAATGAAGCAAGAGTATCCTTCATCAATTTACACACATTATTACAAACAGAGTTGACACTTGATTGTTTTAAATTCACATCTGACTAAAAAGGTAGATCTAAATCACATTTCGTTTCACAACTCATGTTTTCATTCATACACCCACTTTCCTTTAGATCACGTGCTACATAAGACGAATCACCATTAGAATCATTAGTCACAGGAGTTGGAGCAGTCGCTTTAGAAGCGGGAGGAACAAATGTCACATGTTTTGGTACATGACCAATTCCATATGACATCTCTTCCTTAGGAGGGGTATTATAACTAAATTGGGGCAGGCTAGTGTAATTATCGTTAAAAGGTGGAGGGACAGAAAGATCATAACCTAAGCCCGTCTTTTTTGGTACCCCTTTGTGCTCCAAGAATGTCACTTAACTTATCAGACGCTAAATCAAACTTTTCAGCAGTTGATTTTCTATCGGAAAGGTCAGATTCTAAACTTTCAACTTTAGCTTTTAGTTCAACAACTTGGTTTTTATAAAAGTCAAATGCTCTATCTGATTGAAGTATTTTGAGTTTAAAGTTAGCAATATCGTCATGGTGAGTTTTGATTTTAGTGGTGTACACCTTATCAGCTTTTACGTATTGTTCATTTAGACTTTTTAATTTGAGTTCTCTTTTATTACAACATCATAATTATATCTAGAGAACTCAACCTTATTAGTGCATGCTTGTGTGCAAAGATTGTAATGTACCTCATGGTTGGGTGATGTGTAACATCCCTGGAAATTCCATAATTATTTTGGGCTAAATATGTCAACTTTGAAAGTGAGGGATTAAAAATAATCTTAAAGACAACTAACGGGAAAAATAAGATAAAAAAAATAAAACATCTTATGTTAAAGAAGTAAGAAATTCTATCCCACATGGAAAGAAGGAAGAAAGTGGAAGCATTCCACATGTGTATATACAAGGAAGATAATTTTCATCCCACATGGAAAGGTGAAAAGAAATGAAAGCTCTTTATAAGGAGGAGAGTTTCCATAGTAATGCTCTTAACTGGCTAACCACTCTCCATAGTCCTAGCGGAGGGTGCGAAGCACCCGACGCGCACATGCACGGACTCGGGCGATGGGGGTAATATAGCGTTTTGATGGAGCACTTTTCACTTCTCCCGAATAAGGGCCACTCTAGTATTTTTGGAAAAAGGAAGTATAACGAAGAATTGACAATTTATTAAAGACAAGGGACCAAAAGTAAAAATGCGATCTCAAGAACCCATCGTGCTACGCGATTAGCCGAGGACAAGGTCATCACGCTACACGATGGAGTACTATGACTCATCAACATGTGTCGAGACGGAGAGACATGTGGCAGACGCTAGGGCTGAGTCAGCATGCCACGCGTCATTCTCTTGACATCGCGCTATGCGATGGTCTAAGAGAAGGGACCATCGTGCTACGCGATGGAACACAATTTCAGCTATAAAAAGGGGGATTCACGGCACATTTCAACTCACACTCCAATCACACTTTCTCACACACTTAGCCTCGGTTTGCATGCTGGCCTCGTAGAACATGCCAAGTTCGGAAGCTCTGACGGTTTAAGATCTAGAACGCGATATAGAGTAAAAGTGCTGCTCAATCAGTCATAGGCATGTAACTCCAAATACCCGTGCGAGATAGGGGTTCTGATTAAGTTATTATTTTATCATTATTTTAATAGCTTAGACCATAGTCGGGGTATAGCCCGAACCTTGATCACTGTTAAGCATGATATAACTTTTCATAAGCAAAGGTTATAGACAAGTTATTGTTTCTTCATGATTAAGAAACGTAATCACTCACATGCAAAGGGTATAGTTAAAATAGTATTTCTTAAATGATTAAGAAATATTCGTTCACAACGATTATAGTTAAGGTAATGTTTCTTCTTGAAGAAGAAACTTGGTATAGATGTTTCTTCCTGAAGAAGAAACCTGGCATATAACTAAAAATTACACAAAAGGACTAAAGGTCCAAATGTTTTATACAAACAAATGATTTGTCAAGGTTAAAGCTATACAAAACAGACTATGGGTCTAAAGCTAGATCGATGATCTAGATATTCATACAAATATTATTCTAGTACTATAGGTCCGAGATAACTGTCAATCAATCAATAAGAAATTGATTTACAAATAGGGGTCAGTAACAAAAACTGATCATAAGCAGGAATCAATGTTAGAAACTTATTACAATCATAAAAGGTGAATACGCCCTAAACTTTTACAACTCTTTTAGAGTCTGACTTCTTGCATAGGATTTACGAATCCTTAAAACTTTGTGTTACAATAATAAGAAACAGGCATACTCAGATTAAGAATATACATGTGTCTGGTTTTATTCATACATGGTGACTTGGAGTTCCCCGAGACCATGCATATCATCAAACATGCCTCTGGAAGCATATAGGACTGTTTAGAGAAATGATATTGCCTGTATGATTAATTGTACATGTACTTTGGGAAATTTTATCCCAATTGAGTTGGGTGCCTAATGAGTATTATCACAAAGGTATGATTTTTGTTTTCACAATGGCATTGAAACTGAGTCGGCGTCATTCATCGGCTGTGTGCTAATGTATTTTTCCCCCATATTTCATGGAACAGTAAAGAATGGAACTGACAGGCAAGACAGAATAGAAGATTGGAGATATAGTCATTAGAGGTAATCTGAGGGCTCAGATATTTTATTCAGAAAATATTAAAGAACTGTGTTTTTAAAAAACAGGTATTTAATTATCAAACGGGTATTCAAATCCCGAGTTATCAGTATAATAATATTTTATTTAAAAGGCTTCCGCTCATATTTTGTCAAACTTGATTTATGATATTAAATGGGTATTCGAACCCATTATTTTATTTAAAGAATATTACTTTAAAGACTTCCGCTAAAATACCCGCAACTCTGATATATATTTTCAAAACAGATTCCAACTAACGGGCGTCGCACCCAGGCCCTAAATCAGGGTGTGACATGATGTGGCAAAGCTTGCTGAGGTAGAGCTCGATGCTTCATGGTCTCAACTGGTGAATACCATTGCAGCAAAGTTCAACGTGTTTGCCAGCTCGATGAATTGATCCTGCCAGTCAGGTTCGGTAGAAGCTTCACTCTGGGAGACAAAGGCTCTTGAATTTCAACTTGAAGTTCCCTTGTAAGGATTGCCTTGTCCAATCCTTGGAACCACTTGGCCGGGATTCTGACCCATATGCTTCTTCCCACTAGAGTTACTTCCCTTCCTCTCTGTGATCTCATTAACCCGGATATCATTGGTAGGCTTCGGCGGGTTTGTACATTCTCTTGCAAAATTCCCAGGTTTGTTGCAGTTGTAGCACCTGAGCTTGTCCTTATCAAACCCGATTCTCTTCACATCAGCATCCTTGAAGCTATCATTTCCATACTTCTTCATAAAGTTTGACGCCCGATGTACATCCATTGCCATTTGGTACTTGATATCCATCTTCTTCAAGTCTTCTGTTGATCTCTAGGATGTCTCCCTGTTGAAATGATGGGGGCAAAAGCTTTCCCTACATCAGCTCTGCATGACTCGCCAGAAAAGTATGAAATAGAGCAATGTTTGATTCATTGATGAGAGGAGCAGAGTAAGATGAGCTTTTGGTAGAGGTGTTGATCCCATGTGTTTTCAATGCCTGTTCCACAGCTTTGTTAACCATATCTTGAATGGAACTTGAACTTGATGATGCATATAAGTTCACGGTAGACATGAAAGCAATGTTTTGAACAGGTGGAGCTGGACAGACTTTGACTCCACTCACTGGGTAGATAGTTGGGTGTGCTCGGCTTAAAGTTGGAAAGCTAATTCCCGATCCAGTTGCAATACCAGCTTGATTCAACGAACTAACGTTATTTTTCATTCTTAACCTGCCATCTAACTCTAATGACTTAATGGTCGAGATCAAGTCTTGAATTGAGATAGAAATAAGATACGTTGTTCGTGTATTTGTAATCACATTGGTGTTCCAAGAGTATGGTAGTGAGTTTAGCAACTTGTGATTGGCTTCAGGCACATCAATAATAACACCCGCACTTCTCATACCAATGAATAGTTTTTCAAATATTTTAATGAGATATCCAACGGTCTCCCCTTGCACGTGGTTAAACGTGTTAAACTCTCCTTTCAACATGGCCTTGCGGCTGTCCCGCATTTCAAGGTTTCCTTCAATTTTCACAACCAGAGCATCCCGCATAACTTTTGCAGTAGTATGTTCCCTCTGTGTTTGAGTCACCGCATTTGACAAACACATAGTTAAATACAGAAGGCCCTTTGATCTTCAAGAATTAACTTCTTATCTTCATCATCGTATGTATCAACGGGTTTCAGTTCCGGTCCATTAACAGTCATTGTCGTAGGAATATGGGGGCCAACTTCAAGTGATCTTAAAAGGGTAATATCGGTCAACTTTATGAAATTTTTGAATCTCCATTTGAAGTCATCAAAGTTTCTTTCAAAGGTCATCAACTTGGGAGGTTTAGTAGTTGTTCCTGCTTCATTTTCGAGCAAAAGACTGCTTTTCAACAGAGAATGGAAGGTCAATACACTAGAAGATGGCAGTTTTGGACAAGTGAAATTGAATCGAATCGAATGATTCGACTCTAATCGAGTCAGGTGAAACAAATCGAGTTGAGTATAGGCTCGACTCAGCTAAAAATGTAAAATGAGTCGAATGTGGAGTTGATTTGGTCCAAATGTAAACAAGTCAAATGGGACTCAATCTGATCCAAGATTAATTTAATCGAATGGGACTCGATCCTATCTAAAGGTAATCAAGTCGCTATGGGACTCGAGTTGACTGGATTCAAGTCGAGTCGACAGAGGTTCGATTTGATTTAAACTGAATCGAGTCGAACAAGTCTCAATTCAATTTAAACACTTCTGTATGCTCTGAAATACTTTTTCACAAACGGTTTTCCTTTCTAAACACACTTTTCACTAACAAAGAACTTGCTAGTACACCCAAAAACTTAAATAACACAATAATACACCAAAACAAAAACTTTCCACAAACATTTCACTTCCAACGACAAAGAAACCATAAGTTTCTTCACGTGAACACGTATCCCACCTTTTCACATAAACCAAACATCTTAAACACTCAAAAAAAATCAAGACTCAAGGTTGTAACCCAAGAACTACAACAAGTATAGTCGAAAGCTCTAATACCAAGTATAGGTCCATGAAGGATCTAACAACTAAGTTATTGAGTCAATCTGGACCACTAGCTAGCGGAAATCATTAGTGGGTAACCTAGATTTCGGATCTTGTAGTGTTTGGATTATTTCCAGGAAGGTTAGAGAGAAAGAGATGGTAGAGAGAAAGAGCAGGATATGTAGTTTTAGGTAAGAGAGAGTTGTTTGGCAAAAGATTATTTCGCATGTGAAAACTTCCACTATTTAGAGTGGAAGGCATCCATGCCTCCGTTAACACTATTTTCAGCCCATTGGGCTAAACTATATAAGACCTCGGGCCCAAACATACAAATAAACAAAACTGATAGGCTACCTAAATACAATAGAAAATTGCTCCTTAACGCGATGCGAAGGAGTAAGACAATTTTGTTCACACTACGTGAAACACCTAAATTCTAGAACATTCCTTTTGTCCGTGAGACGCGAAGTTTCTATAACAGTCTCCTTTGCGTGACGCGAAGGAGATAAAAACATGCAACAAGTATTTTAAACTGCCGACATTTTCCTAAACCCTATCCATATAAAGTCAGTTTTTATAGATTTCCTTGTCACCATCACCAAAAAATCCGACCACCAGCCCACCGTCACCGTCGTTGGCCGCCGCCACCACCACTAACCCTTATCTTTTTGCATCGTCTAATTCTATTCCGATTCAAAGGTATGTTAGTATTCTCAATTAAGTCGGTTAGTGCGACGGTTGGGTTTGATTTCAGTTCGTTGTGCTTGATTGGTTGTGGTTAGTAGTTTGTTGATGTGTGATTGTTTGAATGTGTGATGCGGGGTGCGGGTTTTGTTCGATTAATTTTGGGTATATTGTTGTCAGGAGTATCCGGGTTTTTAATTGTAATAAGAGTTTTTGGCCCGGATTTTGTCAAGAATTTGCTGTGTTTTTGAGTTTTGGGTTGTCGGAATTATTTTCTGGCGAAAATTTTGTAGGAATCTTTAAAGGTTGGGGAAAAATTTTTCGTGTCGGTGTGTCGTGCTTTTGGAGTTTGGTTGTTATCAAGGGGTTTATGGTCAAATTTTTTAAGTTACACATAATGTTTTGTTTGATTGTGATGGTTTACACCGATATAGGAATTGGTTGTTGGTTGATTTGAAACACGTTTTTCGATACTTTTCATGTGCGGTTTTGAGGAAAATTGTTAAAGTTTTTGGAGTCTTGTCTTATTAAAAAATAGTAGTAATAATAATAATTTTAAAATCATAAAAATATTTTTATTTTTATTATTAGTTTTATTTTATTCCTTAGTGTATATTTTATTATTGCTGGGGAAAATCGTGATCGAAATGTTATACGATTGTCACCTAAGATTTGTCTTGACATAGACTAGTTGTTTAAATTTAATTGGAGATGTCGAGGAAGCGATCAAAGAAACAGTAGACTTTTGATCATTCATCTCAGCAATACACGAGGCCACCGATTTTTTATGAGGTCAAGGAGATACCGGTTTTGGGAGCAATTGTCGATGACATTACCGATGGAGAGGATGATCCACATATTATTTTGAGGTTCCCTGTGAATACCCTGGAGAGGGAAATTTATGACCAGATTTGTAATGTGGATTTGTTGCGACACCATACTTTTGACTTGGGGTTGTTAGACACGCTGGGACAGGTGGAGCAAGTGAGAAATTACTTGGGAGCACGTTGAGCTCATGTTTTACAATTTAATTAGACCCGGTACGAAGACCTGGTATATGAGTTTTATTCGACGTTTCGACACAAGATTGGGGACTTTGTTGGGAAGACAGATTTATTAGATGACGGTGACGCGTTTTGCTTTTGTTACTGGATTATATAGCAAGGATGAGGTTGAGACTCGGGAGTTTATGGAGAGCACTCGAGCAGTTCCATTTCTTCTTCTATCCGTGATCCAGTTCGCAGGTATATTCATCGTTTTATTACATCTACTTTCGTGGGCCGCTAGTTGGGCCACGACAAGGGTAGTAATTTGGACTTGCTGTGTTTATTAGGGACTATTGGTGGTGTGGATGTGAACATGGCTACACTGTTGTTGACATCTTTTGGTAGAGGAGGTTGTTGGGCTAACACAGCTGTGATGAGGTTGTCTTTGGGGATAATTATCACGAGAATGGCACAGTATCTAGGGGGTGTTTGGGAAGTACCCGATGGAGTATTTTATTGAGGAACCCGATATGGGTGTTGTTGGTCTTCATGATGCCCAGAAGGCGGGCATCTGAACATATGATGAGCCACCGTAGTGGGTTGTGGTGAGAAGTAGTGGTCAGTGTAGTTCCTGACGACAGCGTGTGGAGGGGCAACCTGCCCAGCCCCAACAGCGACAGTAACGACATACGAGTCCGCCACCAGCACAACACCAGCACCTGCAGCCTATAACCTTAGACTACGTGTTTGAGCACCAGTTACAGATGCATGATGAGTTACGAGGTTATAAGGATGAGTTTCATGGGTACAGAGATGAGATGAGAGGCTATTTCAAGACCATGTTCTATCATTGGCATATGCCGATGCCTTGTTCTTTGTAGCCGCCACCGCCTGATATGGGTGGCTATGGAGACACGGGAGGAGGATATGGTGGTTCTACTGGTTATGGTGATGTTGGAGGAGGATATCCCGGTTTTGGTAGACATGGTGATGTTGGTTCTGGAGGGTACTGTGAAGCAGGGGGGTCGAGAGCCAGGGGGTCGGTGATGATGATGAAGATGATGATGATGATGATGATGATGATGATGATGATGATGATGATGATGATGAGTAGATGATGATGGTTGCAGCCACCCCAGCCGATGTTTTTGGTTTATTTTCATTTCCCCTTAATTTTGTTTTTATTATTATTATATGGTCTGTACTGATATTTATATTATTATTATGCTAAAAGGGAAAATGAATAGGGAGGGTTTGGTTGGATAATTAACTTATGGACTTCTTTATTTGATGGTTGCATGTATATTTTTGTTGTATTTAAACTTTGTGGGCGTAGTTCACTATAAGCCCTCATGAAACCATACTCGTCCACCCGGGCTACTAGAGGTTTAAAGGGCTTGTTGCATATGCTAAATGAATCATGATTCCTACGACAGTGAGTTAGGTCTTTTAACATTTTTACTTGTCTAACAAGGATTATTATGAATTTAATTAAACTCGGTTGGTAATTTAAAAATAACGGTTTTGCAAACGGCTTAAAAGACCTCTTTTTTAATATTTGTGAGAAGCGTGCTTCTACATTTTTGAGAGTTTGCAGATTTCGTTTTGAGAGTTGAGGAGTTCAGTTTACCGAGAGCATCACCGAGGGCACGATAGTTGCACTTGTGTGTTTTATTTCTTATCAGGTGATTTCATTTTCATAATCTTATTTGTTTTGCTAGTTTTGTGTTAAAAGCGTAATTGTATTAGTGTATAATAAATGACCATCATTAAACCCGGTTTTAAAATTAATGAAAGTAAATTTTAATCCCGTCCCTATTTATGTTCTGTTAACGTAGGTTGTCGCGGTCTACTCAAACAATTGATTTTAATAACTTAAATACGTATACTAGTACGGGTAAGTAAGGTCATCTCCACAGGGACTCAAGAAGAGTGCAACTTTATAAATGTATAACTAATTAATTAACCCAAGTGGACAGACGATGTAAAGTAGTTTTGAAAAGATTGATTATTAAGACTAACACAACTTAATTGCAAAGTTGTAAACAATAATAATAAAAGGTATTCACTCTAGCTAGGTTCAGGTAGTGTGATATTCAACTTAATCCCAAATTCACTTGACTTGATTGCGTAGTAATTACTAGACCTATTAGTTCGATTTTGATGACAAACGATAACTTAACCGGATTGTTGACATAATTAAACTCGATCTAACCAATTACCAATTTATATTTTATGACAACCAATTAAATAACAATAACCGATGATTATTAGTTCAATGACACAAGAGCCTAACCCTAAGTGTTGATGAACAACACCAAAAAAGTGATGTATTAATCAACAATCAAAAAACATAAATTGTTTGAATAATCAAATAATAATAGAACAAGATCAAATCAATAAAACTTAATCAAATTCTTATTCATAAAGCTCAATGAATCTGGTCTTAAGAAAGAATACACAAAACGCTAGCCTAGAACGAACACAAAGGTTTAGCCTAGCATCAACATTACGTTAAAATCACTTATCTTGATGACCATGCAATCCTAAGATGAACAGGAAGCTTCGAAATGGTCGGAAGTCATCCTACGGTGTCTCTTCTGCCTCTGGAATTAATGGGATGATGAATGGGGGCTTAGATGTGTTTATATAGTGATTAGGGTTAACTTTCTTCGATTTAAGGCGGTTCGCATCGTGCGAATGGTAAATGGGCTTGTCCTTCGCGTAGCATGAAGGATAAAATAGTCGGCTCAGATATGGCTGGTTCGTGTAGCGTGAAGATTAAGACCAAGTCCTTCACATCGCGCGAAGGATAAAAACTTCAGTCAACTTTATTTTCTTTTCTTTATTCTGCCTCATGATGCATTCACTCCCAATCCCGCACTTCTAAGCCTTCATTCCAAGCTCGTAAATCAACCCCATAAGCCTTCATAGCGTCCAATGTCCCGAAACACGTAATGATGCTTGAAGTAACAATGTTTATTCATTTATTTATATAAATATAACTAATTAATATGTATTAATACCTAACTTTTACCCAACCATCAGATTCTCATCACTGATAATTCCGATTCGGAACAGAGATTGAAGGTTTGAAAATGAAGGTGGCCGAGTAAGACCATATGAACGAGATTCAGCTCAAGTTGAATGAACACATGGCCAGCAAGTATCTAGTGGCCTTTGAGATTATAGCTAACAGATGAAGACATAGAGAACGAGAACCGGATGGATACTGTTTTTGGGAGCTGGGAAGTTCAGGAGGAGGTAAGAGAAAGAATGGACAACCAACGTCTACTGGTCCTAGTGGTGGTGGTGTGGAGATGGTTGTGACCACTGGTGGTGAAACCATAGTGGGATCTCGATTACTTAGAGGAGATCGATCCAAGAACTAATTTGTTTGATGCCGATCATGGGACCTACATAAATGGTTGTTGTACCCCAGATTCATGTAATTAATTCTTGATGATATAATGCCTAAAGTGCGTAGGCCGGTTTATAAGAAAGAGTATAATGATAATGGATAAGAGATACCCATACTGAACTTCGTCATGCTAGGATGATAAAGGATTCCATGTTTGATTCGTTGTTGAAGAAGCGTTAAGGCAAGGATATCAGTATTCTAGTAGAAATCCCTAGACCAAGTTTGGTATTTTTGTTGAGACTAAAGAGGTAAGTAAGGAAGAAGAAGGAGATGCTGGGAAACGGGTTGCTGAGGAGTCAGACAATGAGGAGATTGACTCGGATGTTGATCTGATTAAGGCTGCCAAGAATCTGGCTAAACAAAAGAAGAGGAATACCTCCAACAAGCCTCCTTCTAGTGGCTCTTTCCATCAACAAACAGAAGAAGAAGAAGAAGAAGAAGAAGAAGAAGAAGAAGAGCAGCCTGAGAGAACGTTAATGCGAATAAGGAAGGTTGAAGAAACAAAAAAGCCTTCAAGTTTGGTAATAAAGTTTTCCAAGGGCCCATGGACAGAGATATCTACACCTCCTCCAAGACTTCACACCAAGACGCACTCTTTACGTCACCCACTAGCATGGAACGCCAGATCGAAATAATGAAAGGGAAACAAGTTAAGGTGCTAGAACCAAGCCTTAACCCAAGCCCTCCATGCTTATCCTGCACAACTCTCCCGCACCAAGACCAGAACCTTCACCTAAATAACAACACTCACCGGTAGACTTCCCAACCTCCCCTGTGACTAACCCGAAACCTCACCACAACACACCCCACCTAGATCATCCCCTTCTTAGGTTGCCATCCTTTGCAACCTCACCAATCACCACCTATATTTAGACATCCACATTTACTTCCACACCTTTTTCCCTACCCTTAACCATTTCCATTCCAGCATCATCCCAATCCCAATCCCAAATCCAAACCTTGCCTTCAACCCAAAGCACTTCTTACCAACACAAGCCATAAACATGCCCATTCAACCAATCACTCAACCTACCCAATCAATCACTCCACCCTCTACTACCCAACCTAAAATTCTTAAAACCACCCCTCTTTCAATAGGAAAACCTCCTAAATGTGCAATGTTTAATGATTTAATTCTACAAAGGATCGTTGCATTGGAGGAATAAAACAGGAAAATGACAAAACAGGAGAAGTGATGATTGCAGTCGGGAAACAACAGAAACAAAAGATGGAGTTGTTTGAGAAGGAGAAGGTTGAGGTCAAGAAACTGATCGAGAGCCTATAGAAAGAAAAGGCTGAATATAAACAAGAGATTGCTAGACATGAGGTTTTGATAGCAACCCTCCAGTAGCGACTGGACAATCAACATACATTGTTGAATAATCAATCATTGTCATGTGCTAAACAATCTGCTGAAATTGAATAACTGGGGTTTTGGGTTGCCACAATGGATTTCGAGTCCTCAAGCAAGATTGAAGATAAGTTAAAGGCTGAAATCACCCTAGTTAGGTCATTTGAAAGAAAAAAATGAGAAGCAACTAAGGATGAATGAGATTCAGATTAAGATCAGTGAAGACCTTGCTAAAAAGTACAAAGCAGCATCTGAGCTCATTACCTTAACAAATAAGGACACTGCTGATCTTAAAAGGCGAGTTAAGAAGGTATTTGGTAGCTTGGACGATTCTGATGATGAAGATGGTGGAAAGAAGAAAAAGGCAGGACAGTCTGATACGACTGGTCCTAGTCAAACCGGTGGCGGAGTTGGTGGTGGCACTACAAAAAATGGAGCATTAGCGGTGACACATAAAATGTCGCCGCTAATGCTGGTGGTCCATGTAAAGAAGCAGGCGGTCAATCTTGGCTGTTGAAAACCAAAAAATCTTGTAAAAACGTTATAGAGCCTCGGATCTAGTCGCAATACCGATACGTTAAGATCGTGTTCAATACATTACATGAAGATACATTAACGGAGGTCTAGAGAGAATCCGGCAGTGTAACGTTACAATGAATAAATATGGCACAGATCTTTATGCATTTCACTATGGAAGGCCTATTTATAGGCAGGTCTCATTCGTTACACTATAGTAACGAATGATCCCTCTCATTCGTTAACAATGTTAACGAATAATGTCTTTCCATAGCCCATTCGCTAAACACCCTTAGCGAATGGGTATACCTTAACGAATGAGCTACCATTCGTTACACTGTAGTAACGAATGGGCTCTTACGTTAACAAATGAGCTTAGTCTTTAACGAATGGACCTCATTCGCTAAACATGCTTAGCAAATGAGCCATTACATTAAGTGTAAAGACTAAACTACCCCTAGCTTATTCGAACAGCTGCGGACTACCCGTTTTCCGTAGCTGTCGAATGCTTTCTAATACTTTAGCATCCAATACTTTAGCGTCGATTACTTTAACGACAAATACGTTAAAGCTGAATACTTTAACCGTGAATACTTTAACTCCCCCTTGGCTGGTGATTCTCTGGCTTGTGCAAACAGACAAAATATAACTCTTTGTAAGCAAACCAACAACTTATAGCTACTCGTATCAGATCTCCCCTTCAAATTAGCATGTCCAGGTGATCATCCTGATCATCCAACTAGCATATGATATGGTTCAATCAAACGAGTCAATCAGCAACAAGTCATCGGCTATCTATCGCACTGGTAAAGTAAAAATGTCTTTACGTTTAACCTCATCGAACGTCTTCATGAACAACCCGATCAGTCCACATCTTTCACATAGGTCTTCACTCTCTTGATAACGTCTATCTCAAATCATCACTCTTTGAAGCTCTTCGGCAACCAATACGCTTGGATGCACTCCTGTTTTGGGCATATGATTCAGAGTTCCAAGCTTCGTTAATCAATACTGAACAATCAGATTCTTCAATCCAATAACAAGACTCTTGTATTCCTCAATCAAATCAACCCATTAAAGAATTGTCCTCGTCAATAGAAGCAATCCGCCGAATACTCGTAGCCAATATAGTCAGGGTTAAAGTCCCTCAAAATGAAGTAATCGGAAAGACACTCGTATCCCACATAGTCAGGTTTCAATCTTGAACAAATCAATCCATGATCGTAGAACAATTCCGATCTTGGACTCAGTCAAACGTAGCTTTGCAATCACATGTTGCCACCCGAATTGCAGTAACTTTTCAAGAAATCCTTGCAAACATAGGAAGATACCAATCGAATATACTCTTTGAAATTTTTATCTCCCCAATTTCTTGACAAATTCGGCAAGTTCTTGAACAAATCTTCTAAAATCTTAAAAGAAAATCCTCGTTAACTTAATTGGTTACTCCCCCTCGGCCCACCGAAATGCATGAAAAGTTAACCGGAAAATATATCATCAAAATTTGCCAGAAGAGTGTCCCACACATTTAAAATCTCCCTAAAAAATTCCGTTTAAGAAAATTTTTTGAAAATACTCTTTTTTTTTTACTCCTCATACGTTACCCTGGTCTTCATTCGTTAACCAGATATCCTCATTCGTCTGACAACACTCATTCGTCTAACAATGAACGAAAGGGTCACATTTGTTAGCGTAGTAATGAATGTCTCCATAAATTAAACATCCCTCATTTGTTATGTTGATCTTCATTCGTTAAGCCCGTTAACGAATGAGCTTATACGTTAAACCTCATTCATTAAATCCTCCTATTCGTTTAAACAGTGTACGAATGTGATCTCATTCGTTGAGAAGTCCACATTCGTTATGTCCCTTAACGAATGAACTCATTCGCTAAAACTCCGTAACAAAAGATTTTAAATCAACGAATGAGTTGTTGAACGGTTACTGTAGCCGCCAGAAAAATGAATCTCGCCGGAAAAATCAGTTACATTAGCCGGAATCTGGAAACTCAAGCTCATCCATGGTGGATTTCATCAATTCATGCAATTAATCCACCAAAATCAACATGAAGACTCAGATTTCAATCAGTAACACGAATTCATCATCAATTTTATCAATCAATCATTGAATCCGGTCAAATTCTGATCAAACCATAACTTAACCATCAATGGCAGATTCTTCAATTCACCGTTATTAGCCATCATAATACATCAAAAGAACTTGGATTTTCATCAGGAAAATGAATACAACATCTGTTCAATCAATTATCCATTAAATCGTTCAAAAATCTGATAAAATCAATACGTTAACACCAATGTACAACGAACACGTATCACGAGCAACTTCCGGCTTTGATACCAGTTGTAAAAACGTTATAGAGCCTCGGATCTAGTCACAATACCGATACGTTAAGATCGTGTTCAATACATTAAGATGATCAATACATTACATGAAGATACATTAACGGAGGTCTAGAGAGAATCCGACA
Organism: Bidens hawaiensis; assembly: GCF_021521415.1. NCBI lineage: Eukaryota > Viridiplantae > Streptophyta > Magnoliopsida > Asterales > Asteraceae > Bidens > Bidens hawaiensis. Next base: position 398,862 of record NW_027491950.1, read on the forward strand.
GCATAACGTTACAATGAATAAATATGGCACAGATCTCTATGCGTTTCACTATGGAAGGCCTATTTATAGGCAGGTCTCATTCGTTACACTGTAGTAACGAATGAGCCCTCTCATTCGTTAACAATGTTAACGAATAAGGTCTTTCCATAGCCCATTCGCTAAACACCCTTAGCGAATGGATATACCCTAACGAATGAGCTATCATTCGTTACACTGTAGTAACGAATGGGCTCTTACATTAACAAATGAGCTTAGTCTTTAACGAATGGATCTCATTCGCTAAACATGCTTAGAGAATGAGCCATTTTACATTAAGTGTAAAGACTAAACTACCCCTAGACTAACAGCCGCGGACACCAAATCCGTGCACTTACAAATCTAATGGCTGCTATTTTATCTTATAATAGCCCATGTATTTCCTCCTTCCCTCCACAACTTCACTCACATTTCCAGACTTCCCTCCTCTCGATATTTTCCAACTTCCTCATTGCATCTAACGAACACCAACGTGGGTGGAGTACCTCCCCCCACCTAAGACCACCGCCGTTGCTTAATTACATCATCACCCACTGTTGCTGCTTAATTCCAACGACAACCACGTTACACGCCAACCTTGGGCCATATTTCTTCTTAATTCCTTCTACCATTGCTTCAATCTATAACCGAACTACAAGTTCAAGATTTGGGGATTTTAGCTAATACATGCTAAATTAGGTATAATAGATGTTAATATTTTGGATTTTAGGTATAGGCATGTAAAATTTTTTTGATTTTAGGTATAATAAATGTTAATTGGCAATTTAGTCTAAACTGAACCCAAACTCAAGCCCACATTTTGCTTGTTTTTCAAAAATCTGAACCCGAACTTGAGCCCACATTTTGTGTTTCTGTGTATGTGTGACATATGTTGTGTTGTTTAATAAACTAGCCCGATCACTGTGTGTGTTCATAAATTAATAATAGTCTAAACGAGCCGAATCCGAGCCATGATGTAAAAGAATAAAACTATATATATATTTTAAAATAAATAAGTTGGCTCGTGAGCCGACTCAGACTCGGCTCGTTGGGCTCATTGACTTTGCGACTGCATAACATCTACTAGGTTATTAGGACGACAGATTAACATCTATAAATAAATTTATGTTGTTAAACATGATGACTAAATAGATTAATAAAATTTGGAGTAAATCAAAACCAGGTGTGTGTTATGGCGAATGCCATGCCCCGAGGCTATGAGTTTTCAGAGAACCACAATTGGAACTCGATTTGCTGAGATTCCATTTGCCGCTCACATGTTTGAAAACTTAGAGGTTATAATCTCATTTGTCTCAACTGTAACATTTCTATCTAACTTTAGAATTGAGAGAAGATCCATTTTGTGAAGTTGCTAAGATTAATCTTCGCTTTTTTAATCAGCCTGAGGAAGCAGAGCACTACTGGTTTGCATTTAGTCTGTTCTCTTTGAAAAGATTAAGCCAAAAAGATGCCATAGAAGATTCTGAGAATGCTAACGATAATGGTTTTAACTTCTGTCAAGTACTTGGAGTGGTAAAACTGAAGTATGTTATGATTAATATGAGGGATCTTCTTTGTTAAATATGTATTTTCTTATTATATTGCCATTTTTCTGAGTTACTACCTCAATTTGTGGTAAAGACTTGTCTCCTACAATAATGAAGTAGTCTCAATTCTGGTTTGTGACAATTAGTTGTTACATCTTACATAATCATTATTCACTTATATGGTTTATATGGCGTTGATATTTTTTTAACATGTTTGGAACTTGTGGCAGCCAATTTTGATTATTCATATCCTAACTCACTTTAGAAACATTTTGATTAATGATTCTTCGCCCTAAGGTAACCATTTTATCATTCACCTTAATTTAATATAAGTTATGCATTTTTATCTTAGTAGAAAATAACTTTTTATAATCATGGATAACTTGTAGTTAAAATGGATGACAAAGGTGTTGTATGGTCATGAGATTTGCAGGTATCGTGACATTCATCTTTTTTTTCTGTTTTTTTTTTATTTATTTGTATTTCTCTTTTTATCCGTTTATAATCGGATTTTTTCACAATTAATACGAATCGTCGAATTTTTTATTGTTTTGTCTTTACACGTCACTCGTATTGTCATTTGTTAACGAGGCCATCAAAGTATTGGTTACATACAAATTAAACCCCTACAACAAAGATTTTACTTCTTCTAACCAACAACCAAACACAAAGGACCAAATTGAAAAATAACAAAAACTTCCACCCCCCCTTTTCTTCCCCTCCCCGTCACCACCGACGACCCCCCCCCCCCTCCCCTTTCCATCTTTTGATTCAATTGACACAGGAATCACGGAATTAAACACGTATATTTGTTTCTTGTTCAACGCGAAATCAAACATTATAGAAAGTTTGTTAATTGACAGCTCGTTCATATCAAACATCAACCGCGGACTAACCATGACCTTGTTAGCCTATAAATACACAACCAAAACGCAATTAACTTATACCTCACACTCTCTAGCACTCTGCGAACCTAAGCCCCATCCTAATTGCAGCTTTGAATCAGTCTCTGAACTCGTTCGATAACGCGTCGACATCCGAAACCCTAGCTCGTTGTTCTCCTTCAATTCCTACTTGTAACAGGTAATTAGTACATGGGTTTTGATCGTATTTTGATGATTAATAAAACCCCTCTCTTAATTTTAATCGACAGAGGGTACAAGATCTTCGATTTGGGATTTTGATAATTAGGGTTTATGTTAATTTAAGAACTATTGTGGCTTACTGAATATAAACAATTAGAATCAAACTAATATCACTTATCTAGTTTGTTAGTACAGTTGGTCAGTAAACATCATGAAAACACTAAAACCGGCCAGGGGCTCAGGTTCGATTCCCCCTGGTCCGGTTTTTATAGTTTTTGTTATTTTGTTCTTTTCTCTTGTTTTATAATACTAAATTAACTAGATTTAAAACCCTATATTGTTTATACTCATTTAAAAGAACCAAAACCCGATAAATTTCTAAAACAAACCCATATACATACATACATATATATATATATATATATATATATATATACATACATATATATATATATATATATATACATACATATATATATATATATATATATATATATATATATATATATATATATATATATATATTTCTTTTGTTTACCTAAATAGTAGTAGTAGTAGTAGTAGTAGTAGTAGTAGTAGTAGTAGTAGTAGTAGTAGTAATAATTATAATAATAATAATAATAAATTTTTTCTTATTTATCCTTTCTCGTTTAACCAAAATGAACCCTGTTAAAACTACTAAAATAGATTACTTAAATACTTTTCGTACGTATATAGATAAAGCGATATTTACATTATAAATAGTGTTCCTTTAATAATCAAATATGACGTTTCGTTCTTTTTCTAATAATTAATAAAATTTAATTACACCTTTATCAATATTCTATAAAATATAACTAATATGTTAACGACCCCAAATCCGTAGCAAACCCATCTCTTTGTGTCTTGTTCATTTAGTTTGTTTAAATATTTATTTATTTATTTACGCTTTAATAATTAGGACAAATTATCGAAAATTATCGCGGGACCAACTAGCTTACTATAATCTTTACCGTCTTCTCGTTACGGTATTCCTCATTCCAAGTGAGATCTTCATAACCCCATTTTTAACGTTTTATAATATTTTGGAGGTAGCACGTCACAAGTTTTCCTTCCGTTAGTCATGTGATTGTTTACAAACCGATTCACTTATATCGTACATGTTAATATTATTCGTGCATATTGTTTATGATTATACGTGAACTTGCTTGCAATGTGTTTATTGTTTTTATGGTGGAAGTTACGCAAACGCAAACGCATACACATAGTGGGAGGGTCCGACGGGATGTACCCGCGCCGTCTAACGTTACGACTTCGGTTGTTTACGTAAGGCGGTTCTCATTTCTCCGACTTCAACGGCTTCGGCTAAATGAACGGGAGGCAACATTATTTGATTTCATTTACTTTACGCTTGAATATTTATTGCATTACGATTGTTGAATCGCGAGTTTCCTATATATATGTATATGCAAAAACTTATGAAAACTCACCAACTTAATTGTTGACAAAATATATTATTTTCAACGTGTTACAGGTTGAACCGATGGTGTGCTAAGAACGAAGATCATTAGTTTGCCTTAGGATATTTAAAATAAAGAACTTGTTTACTTTTTCGATGAAGTGTTATTGTTTTCTTTTATTTATGAACAATGTGTGTATTTTTGATGATCTGAAATGAATTAAATATAATCAATGGCGCTTTAATACTGTTACGAGCTTATGAATGATCTGTACGTTACACCTGGGCGTATTCCGCTTAAAGCCGGGGTGTTACAGATTGGTATCAGAGCCGTAACTATAAGACAGGTTGTTAGACGTATCGGCCTAGTATAGTTATAGTTTATTTTAGGGCCCAAACTGCGTGAACACTCTATGTGTTATGTGCCCGCACTTATATTAAAGTTTCATTCATACGCTCGAATTTATAACATTTCGTTGCGTCTCCTATACACATGTTCACACACAAACTCCAAGGGATAGGCTTAAAACAAATATTTTCAAAATATTTTTCAATCAATTTTATTTCGGTTTTCCGATATTTTTCTGCATAAAGACGGTTTTACGTGGCGGGTATGTTGTAACTGTAGGGGGGACGTGCTTGTTTTCCGAACTCTTGTCACCAAGGTTCATGAAACCTAAGTATAAGCAATGCGCATATATCCCAATCAACCCCGGGACCTGGTTGCTTACCGGGAGAGTTCGGAAAGGGTGTGAAACCCTAAGCCAAAGCGTACCACACAAACGCCAAATGAATCGTAACTTTATGTTTTCGAACGTGATCCTGTCCTCTTTGTGATAAGGATATGGTTACACTCCTTAGGATGTCATACAAGTCATGGTGATTCATGCGACGTGTGACTCCAACCCTCCATGTTTTACAATGTGTTTTAACCAAAAGTTTGTCTAGTCGTGGTGATACACGAATACCCAGCTTTTGGTTCGATTTAATTTCGAATTTTGATTTTTGTGTTGGAATATAAGAGTCAATGGTGGTTCATGAAAACTCTAAGTTCCACACAACGCTTATTTTATTTTTATAAGTTTTCATTTTAACAAATACTAACAAGAACTCTTACACCATACACAATTCCGAGACTCAAGATTCTTGTTACACTTGTTTGCAGAATGGCCTCTCATCACCTAAACCGTCGTCCTTCAGGAGCCTCTAGCCGTAAGATGACAGCCCAGATCACTAAGCAAATGGCTGCTGTGCTCCAGCAAATGGTGGCTCAAATGCACCAAACCATTGCTACCAATTCGAACGCAGCTGCTTCAGGTTCAAACTCCAACTCTTTTCTCTATAAGAACATCACCGATGCGAAACCCGATAAGTTCGATGGCTCTGAAGGTGCCATGGCCCTACTGCAATGTTACCAAAGTATGGAGAGTACCTTCCTCCATATCGAATGTCCTGATGACATGAAGACACGCTTTGGTTCGAGTCTCTTCTGGAAAAGAGCCCTAAATTGGTAGGTGCAAGAAAAATCCACCCGTGGTGTTGATGTAGCCATGGCCTTGCCATGGGAAGAACTTAAGGAAATCATGATTGCTGAATTCTGTCCACCCAATGAACTTATGAATCTGGAAATGGAATTTTGGTACCTCAAACAAGAGGGTGGTGATAACGCTACCTACACCGCTCCCTTCAATGAGCTTAGCATTCTGGTACCACATTTTGTCACTCCTCTCTCTCGTGGGATTAGCAAGTATATTCAGGATCTGCCAAGGCAAATTCAAGATTAAGTTCAAAGTAGTGCTCCTAAGACTCTTCGCGAGGCTATTGTTCTTGCTGCATCCCTGTCTGACAACCACGTCAAGGTAGGAACCCTCAAAATCAGCAAGAAGGCTACTGAGAAAACGGCCGAACCTTCCAAAGAGGTCAAGGCCGAAGCCACACCCAAGCCAAACCGCTATAACAATAACAACAACAACTACTCCAAGAAACGAAAGCAAAACTATGCCTTAACCCAACCAAACCCACCACAACTCCAAAACCCACAAACCCAAACCAAAAACCTTCAAACTCCCTCTCGAAAGAAACCTTACCACGGTCCTCATCCGTTTTGCCAAATCTGCCAACGACACCTTCAACCCGGCATTCCTTGCTGTCAATGCACCCATTGTCGCCGTTACGGACACCTGCTAGGTGCGTGGTTTGAATTCATGCGTACCCAACCAACCCTCGCCAAACCACCCCATACTCCCCACACCTTTAACCAAAATCGTGTCGTAAAACAGGAAAGTAACAGACACCTCTGGTATCAACACATTGTTTATAAAGAAACATTACAAACTAATTTACAATATATTACATTTCATTGTTCTATCATCGTTTTACAGTCTAGGTGATACAAACAAAACTAGTTCGTTAACTATACGACCTTACAACTAACACCCTAGCTTCTATTCACATAGCATCAACCACACACCTTGGGCAAGTAACATATCACCAAATCATTCCGATTTAGGTACCCCTGAAAAGCAGTTTAAAACGGGTCAACTACTGGAGTTGGTGAGTTTCACGAGTTTCAAGAAAACAGTTATGAATATTCACAAGTTAACACTTGTAATCATGATATAAGTATGTATGTATGTAAATGATGTAATTATGCTAAGCTACAGTGATGCCTTGACTGTATGTGTTGCGTGCATCCATTTCCCACTCTCAATCACCACTGTGGCTCACCTTCCGCCCACAACATGCCCCGGTAACTATGTCTAACACTACATAGCCTGTATATATAAATATGGTCATGTGCAAACGGCGCTATGTGACATGGTAACCAGGCCGATTCCGTTTGGGTTTGTCAAACCAATAGTACTATTCACAAGCCACCGGCTCGAAGTTAATCACTGTGATTGTGGGGACTTTCGTGTGTTAGCACTTAGATAATTCACACCATAACAAATTTCATGTATGTATACCTAATCAAACATGCTTTTCACCCCAAAATTTCATAAAACTATTTAAAGAGTGGGGTCATGAAACTCACAGTTTAGTAGATACTCAGCACCGTGTCAGTTTGCGGTGTGTTTGGTTCGCTATCACTAGTTCCTATAATCAATATTTTAATAATATTAATATTTTAATATTATTATAATCTCAACACTAAACTTGACTGTATAACTAATCTCGGTATAGCTGGAACGCCCAGGAAGTGGCAATAGGCTTAGGTTGTGATGTTGTTCAATGTCTAATACTTAAAACCGAACTTGGCTCAGTTTCCAGTTTTCCCAGCCGGGCCAAGTTGTTCGTTTACGCGTTCTGAAAATAGTTATGGGGAAATAAACTTGGGTAAATGTGTGGGTTAATAAAATGATTAAGTTATAAAGGAAGATCACATATTGGGGTCCCGAATTAGCTACGGGGCCCGTTTCCATTTATTCAGTTTAATTTGAGAAAAAACGTGCACAATCTATCCAGATTGTCCAGGTTTCACATCAAAAGGTTCGCTTTTACTTAATTAATCCAAAATATGATTTTTGATCACTTTTGGTGTTTTGATATTCCCGCAGGTTCGTTAATCGCGAACTTGTCGGTTTTTATAAAAACTGAATTTGTTTAATCTTTAAATTAGCATAATTAATTAACCGTTAATCATTAAATTATGAAAATTTAGACACTTATCAAATAAAATATGTAGATTTTTATAAAAATATTTCTGGAATTATTTACTGATTTAATAATTTATAAAATTCATTTTATTAACTATATTTCACCTAAATATCGTCCGTTTATCAAAAACGATTTCTAAAAATTCCACAAAAATTCCTGAATACTCAAATTATGTCCCAAAATAATCTGTATCAATTCCAGAATGCAATAAGCTTGTTTAATATTATTTTTGGCCCAAATTCGGCTATAAAAATTCGTACAAACTCATATGCACAAAACACCCTTAAACTCTTCCAAATGATCCCAAATTTTACATGTGATCAAAATATATCAAATCTGAGTTCCGTGAAAAATTACATAATATTTGAAGCATTTTAACTATTTTTACCAAAAAAACATCCGAATTCGGTAAAAAATTCGCCAAATATTCTCGGATGGTCAAAAAATTACCAAATTTGAACACGGACTCAATGATATGGTCCCTGATGTCCTTCAAAAATTTTAAGACCTAACAGTATGCAAATCACAACCTTAACCTAAACAGCCCGTAAACGAGTGTTTCGGCATTACCTTAGAGGTTATGGTTCGTTTCCGCCTTTCTAATCAACTTTTCAAGCTCTTGTGCTCCTATGTAGGCTAGATACAAGTCCTATAACACAAACCAAACAATTTTTCATTAACATAACAGCCCTTGAGTTAGGGTTTCGGCTAGTGCATAAAAACGCACTTTTTAACCGTAAAAATGCCATTTCAACCCTTTAATCCGTGTTTATGGCCAAAAAATCTATCAAACCAGGTTCCTTACCATGTGTATGATCAAAACATGTTTATGAACCATTTTTAGGATTTTTACATGGTTAGGAATGATTTTTATGTTTATTTGGTATTAATCAACGTTAAACAAGTGTAAAAGTAGCTTATTTAAGTTGTTTACCTTAGGGTTTCTTGAGATTTAGACTGGACAAGAAGAAGTCCAGAAGTTGTATCACAAATATTGATGCAAAAATATTTCATAAAATATTATAAAAAGAAAAGAAAACCCTTGGGGGGGGGGGTTTCCTTTCTTGCGGCCGGAACCCCCAAGGCCCCCCATTGGGCTTATTTTTGGCCCATTAACCGATTTTACAGGCCCAAATGCGAAAGCCCAGTCCAAAATTAGTTCGGGTTCGGTTTTTGGCGCGAAAAACTTAATGGGTGCGTTAAACAGTGCGAAAACAATTGTTTTTCGGCTAGTTTTGTGTAAATTTATAAAAACATACTATATGTTTGTAAAAATCAAAAATATTTTCAGGGATCGCTTAAAACATTTCAAATAAGTGTTTGGTAAGTCTTTTTCGGCTTAACGGATGATACAATGCTTGGTTTGTAACTATCTTTCACGTTTAAGTTAAACGAGCATGTTTTCGTTTAACTTGTTTGCTATCGAACTAAGGCCATATTACTAATATATTAGCTTATATTAAGCGTATATCACTTATAGATGCCCCCCCGGGATATCTGGGTCATAACCCGACCCGTTCGGTTAATCGTTAGTTTGTTACGCAAAAAAGGTTTATTTGCTTAATCGATAAATACGTACCTAGGTGTACCTTGTTTTGGCTCAAATGTCACATTCTCCCCCCGTTAGAAAATTTCATCCCCGAAATTGATTATTCAACTTTGTCCTTATTTGGAAACAGGTGCGGGTATTTCTTTTTGAATTCGGACTTCCGCTCCAACGTGAATTCGGGTCCCCGTTCTGAATTCCACCGAACTTTACCAGAGAGATTTTGTTGTGTCTTAATTGTTTTATTTTTCCATCTAATATTTCCACCAGTTCTTCAACGAAATTTAGTTTTTCGTTTATGTTTATGTCTTTTAATGGCACGAGTTCAGTTTCGTCAGTAAGGCACTTTTTCAGGTTTGATGCGTGAAAGGTATCATGAATAGAACTTAACTCCAAAGGTAATTTCAGTCGGTAGGCTATAGGACCGATCTTAGAAATTACTTCATATGGTCCAACGTATCGCGGAGCTAGTTTACCGGTTTTACCGAATCGAATGACGCCTTTCCATGAGGATACTTTTAGAAAAACTTTATCGCCTATTTAAAAGGATAACGGCTTTCTACGAACATCAGCGTAACTTTTTTGTCGATCTCGGGCGATTTTTAATTCGTTTGTGATTTTACGGATTTTGTCAGTGGTTTCTTGAATCAGGTCAGATCGGGTAATTTGAGTGTCTCCGACTTCAGTCCAGCACAAAGGTGATCTACATTTCCGCCCGTACAGCGCTTCATATGGTGCCGCTTGAATGCTACTGTGATAACTATTATTGTACAAAAATTCAACCAGTGGAAGATGTTGATCCCAGTTCCCACCGAAGTCTAGTACACAAGCGCGAAGCAAATCTTCTAAAGTTTGAATGATTCGCTCGGATTAACCGTCGGTTTGGGGATAGTAGGCGGTGCTTAGGTCAATTCGGGTTCCCAAGGCTTCTTGTACGGCTTGCCAGAAACGAGAGGTGAAATGGCTATCACGATCAGAGATGATCGAAACGGGTATGCCATGTCAGGATACGATTTCATTTATGTAAATGTGAGAAAGTTTTTCGGTTGTGTAAGTGGTTCGGATTGGAAGGAAGTATGCGGATTTGGTTAGTCGGTCAACTATCACCATATTGCATCGTTTCCTCGGGAAGTTTTAGGGAGGTGTGTTACAAAATCCATGGTAATTTGTTCCCATTTCCATTGTGGTATTTCCGGTTGGTGCAACATTCCCGAAGGTTATTGATAATCGGCCTTAACCCTCGCACAAATTAAACACTTATAGATATACGTGGCTATATCCTTCTTCATACCAGGCCACCAATAATACTCCTTCAAGTCCTTGTACATCTTATCTGTTCCAGGGTGAATGGAGTATTTGGACTTATGGGCTTCGTCCATGATCAAGTCACGCAGATTGCTGAAAGTGGGAATCCAAACATGGTTTTTGTAATATAAAATTTCGTCGGTTCTTTCTTCAATATTTGGTTCGGTCCCATGTAAGTTTTCATCTTCCAAGTGATCTCCTTTCAGAGCTTCGTTTTGACCAATACGAATTTGTTCGGTGAGACTGGTTTGGACAATCATTCCCAGTGCTCGGACCCGTAGTGGTTTGATCCTGTCTTTTCTACTCAAAGCATCTCCTACTATATTAGCCTTGCCCGGATGGTATCGAATCTCACAGTCATAATCGTTCAACAGCTCTACCCATCTCCTCTGCCTCATGTTTAGTTCTTTTTGGTTGAAAATGTGTTGTAGGCTCTTGTGGTCGGTGTATACTTTACATTTGGTGCCATATAAGTAGTGCCTCCAGATCTTAAGTGTAAAGATAACCACGCCCAGTTCCAAGTCATGGGTGGTGTAATTCTTCTCGTGCACCTTTAATTGTCGAGAAGCGTATGCTATGACTTTATTTCTTTGCATTAGTACGCATCCTAAGCCTTTCCGGGACGCGTCACAATAAACTACCAGATCATCAGTTCCCTCTGGAAGACTCAGTATCGGGGCTTGGCATAACTTCTGCTTCAATAATTGAAAAGCCGCTTCTTGATCTTCTCCCCATACATAAGCACGACTTTTTTGAGTCAAAAGGGTTAAAGGTTGGGCTATGCTAGAAAAGTTAGCAATAAAGCGTCGGTAATACCCAGCTAATCCCAAAAATTGGCGGATCTCTTTCGGTGACTTTGGGGCTTGCCAATTTTTGATGGCTTCAATCTTACTCGGGTCTACATGGATTCTGTGTCGATTGACAACGTGCCCTAAAAATTGAACCTCTTATAGCCAAAATTCACATTTTGATAATTTGGCATACAACTTTTCCTGCCTCAACAACTCCAAAATGGTTCTTAAGTGCTGATCGTGGTCCTCTTTGGTTTTCGAATATATCAAAATGTCATCAACAAACACGATAACGAATTTGTCGAGGTACGGTTTACAAACTCGATTCATAAGATCCATGAAAACTGCGGGAGCATTAGTCAGCCCGAACGACATAACTAAGAATTCGTAGTGGCCATAACGAGTTCAGAACGCCATTTTAGACACATCTTCCTCTTGAATTTTAACTTGATGGTAACCGGATCGAAGGTCAATTTTCGAGAAATAGTTTGCCCCTTGAAGTTGGTCAAATAAGTCATCTATTCGTGGAAGAGGGTATCGGTTTTTTATGGTAACTTTGTTTAATTCCCGGTAATCAATGCACATTCTAAAACTTCCATCATTCTTCTTTACAAGCAATACCGGTGCTCCCCAAGGAGAATAACTCGGACGTATGAAACCCTTATCTAACAACTCCTGTAACTGGTTGGATAATTCTTGCATTTCAGAGGGTACCAGTCGATAAGGTGCCTTAGCAATTGGGGCTGATCCTGGGATTAAGTCAATACGGAATTCAACCTGTCGGTTCGGTGGTAATCTAGGTAGATCATCGGGAAAGACATCGGGGTATTCACGTACAACGGGGATCTCTTCTATGCGTTTCTCATCAGGATCCTTTATAGTCACGTTTGCCAAAAATGCCATACAACCTTGGCGTAAACATTTCAACACTTTGATATGAGACACGAGAGGTAATATCAAACCGGACTTCTCTCCCTGTACCACAATCATTTCACCATCCGAAAGGGGAACTTTAACTGTCTTGTCATTGCACATAATCTCTGCCTTGTACTTGGTTAACCAGTCTATGCCGACTATAACATCGAAACTTCCTAATTCTACCGGGAGCAGGTCAATAAGGAATGGGTGGTCATTTAGAATAATGGAACAGTTTTGGACTATTTGATTGACAGTTATAGAGTTAGCGTTAGCAAGTTCTATAGTATAAGGATTTGTTAGTTCACTAACTGGCATATTTCCCAAGGATACAAAACTAGTGGAAACAAAGCTTCGATCGGCACCCATGTCAAATAATTCAAAAGCATATTGATCAGAGACTATAAATGTACCTGTCACCACATTCGGGTTTTGTCGTGCTTCTTCTGATCCAATTACAAACGCGCGACCTCTAGGGGTATTTGAAATCGATGCTTGGTTCGGTCTAGCAACCATTCTTTGATTCAGCTTACGGCAATTTCTTCTAATATGATCTGTACTGCCGCATTAATAACAGGCACGGTAGGTTGCTGCGGCTGAAGTCTTTTGGATAGGTTGTTGGCGGATTAGCTGAGGTCTGGGCGGCGGTGGACGACGAGGTTGAGTTGTTTGGGTTAATCGGTTCACAATTTCTGTACCTGCTCTGCAATTAGGGGCATAATGCCCGGTTCGACCACATTTCTGGCATACCGGGAATCTGCATTCTCCCACATGATGGTAATTACATTTATCGCATTTTGGCAAGGGTCCCTTATACCTTACTTCATATCGTAACCATTTATACCATAATTTCTTATTGTCGGACGTGCACGTTTGCTTGATTGTCCTCCTTATGCTCTCGTCCCGTAATCGGTTCGTTTCATACCCACTGATTCTCCAGCCTTTCTCAATACTCCACTCCTTACTAGGTCAAAAGTCACAATGCCGGCTTGAGTCACGGCATTCTCAAACAACGTGTGACCCACGGAGTTTACCAAACTCCTCACTTCCGGGGCTAAACCCCAAATATAACGTTCAACTCATTTATCTTCGGGAGTTACTAACCAGGGTACTAAACGAGTCAGTTCATTGAAGTGGTTTGTATATCCCAAATGATCCGCTCCTTTCATTTCTAAGCTCCAAAGTTCATGTTCTAACCTTTGTATTTCATTCTTTGGGCAAAAACGTTCTAGTATCAATGCTTTGAGTTCAGCCCATGTCATGCGATTGACCGTATCTTGACCTTTTTTTTGCATCGTAGTATTCCACCACATTAATGCGTGATCAGTAAACGTAGAGGCAACATACTTGACGATGCTTTCCGGTGGACAATTGCTGATATTGAGGACAGATTCAGTCTTTTCGATCCATTTGATTAACTCGTTTGGCCCTTCAGTGTCCTTGAAATCAATCGGTTTACAGGCCATAAAGTCTTAATTGAATATTCTCTCCGAGGGGGATTAGGGTTGTTATTGTTATTGTTTGGCTTCGGTGGGGGATTATTGTTGTTGACATTATTTGTATCCGGTGGGGGATTATTTGCATTGGGAGGGGCGTTTGTATTAGGTGGGGGATTGTTATTTGTGACAGTTTCAGTGTTGTTTAGGGGTACATTATTGATGGGTTGTTGGTTTGTTTGCATATTAGCATTTACACCGGCAGTAACTTGTGTTACAATAAGTGGGATTACTGCCTACATTTGCCGAGCAATCATCTCGGCTATTTCTGCCTCAATCATAGGATTTGCTTTCTTTGGGGCCATTCTATAATGATAAACAAATATAAGCCAATTAATACTAATTCCAGTATACGGCACACGGTAACCATAATCACAATAAATGTTGTACAAGTAAATAAAACAACACACTGGTATTTTACAAACTGTTCTGTACATTGATAACAAAAGGTACATAGACTTAGCCTGATATAGGCCAGTGCTTTATATATCAAAATCTGCCACTAGATGACTACCAGACTTAACCCTGTAAGGGTCAGTGCTTGTAATAAGGTACAAAATTGTGCCCCATGTTAACATAACATACTACTATATACATACATGGAGTATCAAAAGATCACGTACACATATCTGTAACATTCTGCATCTATCCATACAAACGATAGGCTAGCAACAAACATAAAAACAACAACACCGTGATCACCCAGTAACAGTTCCACAGTCGAACTGTCACCCTATCCAAGTACCAGTGGTGGTAAGCATCTGATTGCTGCAAGTTCAGTACTATATGTTGTAACGTCAATAAGCACTGCGTCACGTCCCTCTTCTCCTGGTTAATGTTAGCTATGGCTATTGAATGGTCTATCACACGGTCAGTCAGGACAGCCATTCAAGAGTTGTTTCCTGCGTTTGGGAGGTCAGAGCGAGGGGTAGGTATACTCAACGAACGGCAAGATGAAGTATCTGCCCTAGGACGTGAAGGTCCTCCCCGTTAGTGGTAGATCTGAATGGAATCGAGGTAGGGTCAATCGGGGTTACCCGAATACGAGCAGTCTGTCGGACTCGTGCAGTAGCTGAAGTCGTCGGGGACAGGTGAATAGGTGGAGTGGATGATCTGGCTACTCTAGCAGGTGAATGGTACTGACTGTTAACTTCGTTTTGATCTCTGCGTGGTGACCTGGGTGGGTAACTATCACATCTGTAGCCGGACAGATTAGGCATATTTCTGGGTAGCTCTCTACAAATAACTTCTTCTTCCACCTCTTCCTCATCCTCCTCCGGTTCCTCTTCTGGGTCCTCCTCCTCTGGATCCTCCTCTGGATCCTCCTCCTCAGCAGAGATTACCGGTTCTTCTTCCGGTACGTAGTCGTTATTCCTTGACATAACTCTGCACAAAGGTTAATTATAAGAATAACATCTATTGCTAGCGCTAACTATTGTCGGGGAGATTAATTAATTAAGCCAAATTTAATATTAATTATATTAGAATATAATATTAGTTTTATTAAAATTTTAATTTTAATTATTATTAGAATTAATACCGAATATAAATGAATATAATATTCATAATAAAATTTACCGTCATCAACAGTATCGTACGTATACGTATTTATACACCTTGATTCAGATAAGCACGTATGGGTGTTACATATATAGATACTTACCCATTACCTTTTATACACATATGTTGCCACTTTTACCTAACCACACGTTCCGCGACTTTCCCCAGAATTCCTTCGTACAAGCAAGTCTGTTATTATGTTCAGGACCACAATAACTCACTTGCCCTACAAGTTCATCCTGGCATCCATTAGTATATAATATTAAATTATTATTTAAATATTTTCCCAGAGTTAATCGAGCCTACGGTTACATTTTAGGTACCCTAAGGGATAACCTAATCCTTTATAACCAATGGCTCTGATACCAACTTCTGTTACACCCCGACTAGCACAACGCGGAAGCGTAAAACGGGAATGTAACAGACACCTCTGGTATCAACACATTGTTTATAAAGAAACATTACAAACTAATTTACAATATATTACATTTCATTGTTCTATCATCGTTTTACAGTCTAGGTGATACAAACAAAACTAGTTCGTTAACTATACGATCTTACTACTAACACCCTTGCTTCTATTCACATAGCATCAACCACACACATTGGTCAAGTAACAGATCACAAAATCATTCTGATTTAGGTACACCTGAAAAGCAGTTTAAAACGGGTCAACTACTGGAGTTGGTGAGTTTCACGAGTTTCAAGAAAACAGTTATGAATATTCACAAGTTAATACTTGTAATCATGATATAAGTATGTATGTATGTAAATGATGTAATTATGCTAAGCTACAGTAAAGCCTTGACTGTATGTGCTGCGTGCATCCATTTCCCACGCTCAATCAACCACTATGGCTCCCCTTCCGCCCACAACATGCCCCGGTAGCTATGTCTAACACTACATAGCCTGTATATATAAATATGGCCATGTGCAAACGGTGCTATGTGACGTGGCAACCAGGCCGATTCCATTTGGGTTTGTCAAACTAAATGTACTATTCACAAGCCACTGGCTCAAAGTTAATCACTTTGATCGTGGGGACTTTCGTGTGTTAGCACTTAGATAATTCACACCATTACAAATTTCAAATATATATACATAATCAAACATGCTTTTTACCCCAAAAGTTCGTAAAACTGTTTAAAGAGTGGGATCATGAAACTCACAGTTTAGTAGATACTCAGCACCATGTCAGTTTGCGGTTTGTTCTGTTCGCTATCACTAGTTCCTATAATCAATATTATAATAATATTAATATTTTAATATATTATAATCTCAACACTAAATTGGGCTGTATAACTAATCTGGGTATAGCTGGAATGCTCAGGAAGTGGCAATAGGATTAGGTTGTGATGTTGTGTTGGTACATAAATGTCAGTAGTTCATGGTCTAGCGTTTGTAATCGAGTCTGTAATGTAATTATGTTTATGTATGTAAGCGAAGTTGTCAACAAGTTCGCTTAGGCGAACTTGTTGAACAAGCGAAGTTGTCGACAAGTTCGCCTAGGCGAACTTGTTCAACGAGCGAAGTTACTGACAACTTCGCCTGAGGCAAAGTTGTCGTGTATTTATATAACCTACGGGTTTACGGTTTAAGAGTTAGAGTTTTGGTTAATCACGTGTAATTCAGCAAGTCGATAGACGAGAGATAGAGTCTGTAATAGACGTGTTTCAAGTTATAATATATAACGTGTTCGTTTGTATCGCGTGTGATTGTTCTACGTATTCTACGCTCGTAACTACCTACGCAGGGATTCCGCACCTACGTAGATAGCGATATCCCGTGTAAGATCCGTCCGGGAACCTACAATTGGTATCAGAGCTTTGGCTCGATTGTGTGGTTCGGGATTTCATGCGGGTGTAGAAAACGTCTCGTTTGACCTATTCGCGGGACGCGTTTTCGTTGATATTGTGTTATACTCACCTTATACAGTCATATTCAAGCCGTTACACCGACCGGAAACTGCTAAATCGTCGAAAACAGATCTGAATATTTTCAGTGTTCTTCGGGCGAAGTTGTTGTTATTCAGGCGAAGTTGCCGTCGCTGGAAGTAGGGTTTCGGCGAAGATATAAGGTTGAGCGAAGTTATCCACAACTTCGCCTACCTCATAAGTTCGCCTAAGCGAAGTTATCCTCAACTTCGCTTACCTCCTAAGTTCGCTTACCTTAAGCGAAGTTATTCTCAACTTCGCCAAGTCACGCGAATTTAAGGATTTTCCAGCGAAGTTAACACTTAAGCGAAGTTATCCTTAACTTCGCCTATAGTACTGTTTGGAAGAATTTTTGTTTTTTTCGGGTTTTTCTTGTTTTCGAGAAGATGTCGCCGATTAACATCTCAGAGTTAGTCAAAATGGAAGTTGAAGCGGGGTCGGCTACTAAGGCCCCAAGGTTGATGAAAGGAACCGACTTTGTAGCGTGGAAAGATAGGTTCATTCAGTATATTAAATACCAGGATGCAAAGATGTGGGTGTGCATCCAGGATGGATATATTCCACCGACAATGGAATACGAAGGTCGGGATGTGATAAAGAAGTACAGCAAGATGGAGGAAGAATAGAAGAAGATGTATGAGGCCGAGAGCAAGGCCCATGCTGCAATTACTATGGCTCTTCCTCAAGAGATTCTCCATACATTCAGGAAGTACACTTCTGCACGAGAGCTTTGGGATGCTCTTGAGAATAGATTCGAAGGGAACGTGGGTATTCGTGCCTCGAAGATTAAGCTGTTAAAGACCATGTTCTCAGTCTTCAAGTATTTGAAGAACGAATCGCTCGATGATATTATCACCCGATATTATCATCTAATGACCGAGCTGAACAACTATTCTATTGCTTACAGGGAGGAGGAAATAGTTGAGAAGCTTCTCGATGCTCTCCCACCGAAGTGGGAAATGTACACTGTTCTAATGAGGGAAGACAAAGACTTTCCTAATTATGACTTGGAGACAGCAGTAAACAAGCTCAGAACCTTTGAGCTTAATATGGTTCCTAAAGAGACACCAACGGATCAGGTTCAAGACCCTGGTATGTATGGTGCCAAAGTTAACTCAGGCTCAAGTTCGAAGTCTGAATATGCTGCTTACTACTCCAAAGGAGAGTCAGGTTCTAATTCTTCTCATGAAGGAAATGTGTCAGTAAACATGAACGGTGATGTTTGCTTTGTTGCTGGAGGATCAAGTGCTTCGAAACCTCAAGCATCCAAGAGTAGTTTCTCTCCCAGTGCTTCAAGCAATAACTACTCTAAGATGCCAATGAGTGTCAAATCTGCTGAAGAGCAGTTTGCACTCTATGCATCTTTTATTGCTTCTTACGAGAACTACATACAAGGGAAGATTGTGGACCCTGCTGCTTTGGAAGAAGACTATGACCAGATCGATCCTGATGATCTGGAGGAGATGGATCTGCAGTGGCAGATGGCGATGATAGTCAGAAGAGTGAAGCGTTTCATGAAGAAGACTGGCAGAAAGTTCGTAGGTGGAAAGCCAGGATTTGATAAGTCAAGGGTGAGGTGTTACAATTGTCAACAAAATGGACACTTTGCAAAGGAGTGCACTAATGCACGTGTAGAACGTAGTCAGGGGAGGACTACACAGCAAAGTGGAAATAACAATGGGAGTAATGCCATGATGTCTGATGCTGGTGAATACAACTGGAACATGTTCTCTGGAGAACTCTTTGAGCAGGCACACATGGCGAAGGTTGCAGCTGAAGAATGTATGAAAGCTGCTGAAAATGAAAAAGCCTTCATGGCTAATGACCAGAACTCCGAGGTATGTACTAAACCTATCTGTACTAAATGTGAGAACTTGTCTGAACAGCTTGCTACAATTACTGATCAGTATGTTAAGTTGGATGCCGAATTTAAAACCTTGAAAGAAGATCATCACTTCACAAAGACAAGAGAAAATAATTATAAAATAAAAATTAAAGCTTGTGAAAAAGACGTTAAAAGTTTAAAAACAAAATTAGCTGAGAAAATTGATGTGATCGATCTAAGCTACGAGGTTTTAGAAGAGAAAACCAAGTTAATCGCTGAGAAAGAAAAACAGATTGCTGATCACCAGGTAAAAGTGGTGGAACTAAATAGGAAACTGGAGCAATTCCGGAATTCCTCTGCTATTCTTGATCACCTCGTTAGTGATCAAGGTTCCTCACCTAAGAGGGGAGGAATTGGTTACCATGAGGTTCCACCACCTTATAACCATAATTATACTTTCAATCCTAGTGTTCATGAATCTGTTAATTTTGTAGCTGATCAGACAGGTCCTGCTAAGGAAACTGGTAAAGTACCGGAAGTTAGTAAAGGCGAAACAAGTTCGCCTGTCTCAAAAGTTAAAATTTCTATTTCAAGTCCAGTCTCATCTGATTCGGATAAATCATCCGAGTCGGGTAAGACAAAAGAGAAGGAAGTGTTACCCACTAGTGGAGAAAAAGTTAAATCAACTAAAAGGAGTACTCCACTCAACCTATATGTCCCACCTTATGTGAGACGTACGGTTGGTAATACTGCCTCCACATCTAAAACATCTGCTGAAAAGAAAGCTGAACATAGGTGTTGTTTTAGATGTAATCAAACAGGGAACCTTGTTGCTGATTGCCCTCTGAAGCAGCGTTTCAGAGAGGTGAGGCCCTCGAAAACTGAGACTAAGGTTTTTGGTAATCGTTTAAATGTTAAAAATGGAAACCATTCAAATTTGAGAGATAATACAGGTTTTCAAAGAAACACATCTCGTTTTTACACTACTAATAACCAAACCAAATGCTATAATTCTTTTGATTCTCTTAATGTACGTCGGTTTGGTTGGCCTCACTATCAGTCTCCAAGGAGGTATCCTGTTAGGACTCGTGGAAATTTTTCTAATGCTAATTTTGGTCAGCCACGGTGTGTGAGTTCTGTTAAGAAGGTTAATCGACCCAAGACCAAGAGGTCTTGGGTCCCCAAATTTTAATAATCTCTTTTGTTTGTGCAGGAACAGTTGAACAGGGCTTCCAATAATCTTTGGGTTGTGGACATCGGCTGTTCCCGGCACATGACTGGTAACAAGGATTTGTTACAAGATTTAAAACCTGTTCAAGGAGCAAGAGTCAGTTTTGCCGGTGAGAGTGGGGGCAAAATAACAGGAAGGGGTACGGTAACTAACGGGAAGATGACGTTAGAAAATGTGAACTTTGTTGAAGAACTGAAGCACAATCTGCTGAGTGTGTCGCAGATTTGTGATAAAGATTATACCGTACACTTCACGAAGACTGATGCGATTGTGTTGAAGCCTGGTTTTCAAATACCAGAGGAGTGGATAGTAATGAAGGCTCCACGTGATCGAAATACGTATATGATGGATTTAAGTTCAACTGAAATGTCAACGGAAGAATCGTGCCTTTTGACGAAAGCAAGCGAATCAGAATCTGAACTGTGGCACAGGAGAATGGGGCACATTCATCTTCGGAAGATGAACCATATTGTCAGACATGGGCTTGTGTTGGGTGTTCCCTTAAAAAGTTTCAATTTTGAAGAAAAATGTCTTGCGTGCAAAAAGAGAAAGCAGCACCAGAAGTCCCATCTCACCAAGAAAGTAAACTCAATTGCCAGTACACTAGAGCTGCTTCACATGGATCTCTTCGGTCCTGTGAATGTAAGAAGTCTAGGTGGTACAACTTATTGCTTGGTGATCACTGATAACTACTCACGATACTCGTGGGTATACTTCCTGAAATCAAAGGATGAAACGGCTCAAATGGTGAAGAATCTGATTACCAAAGTTGAGAACATTATGGATAAACGAGTGAAGTTCATCAGAAGTGACAATGGTTCTGAGTTTAAAAATTTTGAAATGGAGATCTTCTGTCTGTCAAGAGGGATTGAACACCAATTCAGCGCTCCGTATACTCCGCAACAGAATGGAGTGGCTGAAAGGAAGAATAGAACTTTAATTGAAGGAGCCAGAACTATGCTGGCTGATTCGAAGCTTCCGGTGGTGTTCTGGGCTGAAGCTGTTTCTACAGCTTGCTATGTACTGAATAGAGTTTTAACGGTAAAAAGACTTAATAAAACATGCTACGAGCTTATGCATGGGAGAAAGCCCAATTTGTGTTGACTTGAAGCTTTCGGGTCCCCGTGTTCAATTTTAAAGGCACATTCAAAGTTTGGTGAAGCAGCCGATGAAGGAATCTTAGTCGGCTATGAAGTTGGGACTCCCAACAGGCGTGTCTTTAATACAACGAACGGCAAGGTTGAGGTGGTATGTAACACCGACATTACGAGTTACAGATCGCCAAGACCGAGCATCGGACCTCCTGGGATTTTCGACTATGATAGGCTCTTCAAGTCTTTTAACATACCTGATTTGTTTTGTACAAAAGAAGAAGAACGTGTTGCTACGAAGATGATTCTAGATGAGGAGGAAAATTTGGCTCATAGACAGCTATTTGATGATTGTCAACCTTCCTCATCAAATTCTATCGGTTCCCCTGCTGTCTCTCCTGAAAAAGAATTTATCAATCCATTTCACTCTCAGCCAGAAACAACCATTGATGAGATCTCTTCTAATTTAGAAGATAATTTGCATGTCGGTGCTGTTCCGACCACGAGAATTCACAAAGAACACCCTTTGGAGAATGTTATAGGTGATGTGTCCTCCGGTGTACAAACCAGAAGTAGCTTGAATGAGCACACCTGTGTTTATACAAGCATTAAGGAAACGGGTATAATGAATGAATGTTTGTACTCTTGCTTTATTAGCCAGATTGAACCGAAAAATTATCAAATGGCTCTTAAGGACAGCTCGTGGGTCGAGGCCATGCAAGAAGAGTTGGCTCAATTTAAGAAGATGGAAGTTTGGACTTTGGTTGAAAAACCGAGGAATGTGCATGCGATAGGCACAAAATGGGTGTTTAAGTGCAAGAGAGATGAAAAGGGGATTATTATAAGAAACAAGGCGAGGCTGGTCGTTAAAGGTTTTAATCAGCAAGAGGGGATAGATTATAATGAAGTGTTCGCTCCGGTGGCCAGGTTGGAAGCGATAAGATTGTTTTTGGCGTTTGCTGCTTTTAAGAAGATGAAAGTGTTTCAGTTGGACGTGAAGAGTGCGTTCCTCAATGGGAAAGTTGATGAGGTTGTGTATGTTGAGCAACCTCCGGGTTTTCCTGACCCAGACTTTCCTGATCATGTGTACAAGTTGAGCAAGGCGCTGTATGGATTACATCAGGCACCTCGTGCCTGGTATTCAACGTTATCGGACTACTTGCTAGAGAATGGTTTTGAAAGGGGTTTGATTGACAGCACACTGTTTGTGAAGAGAGATGGAAGTGACTTCCTGCTAGTTCAAGTCTACGTGGATGACATCATATTTGCTGCGTCAAGAGTCTCCATGTGTCAGGAATTTGAGGCCGTCATGAAGAAAAGATTTGAAATGAGTGCTATGGGTGAACTAACGTTCTTTTTAGGATTGCAGGTTGATCAAAAGAAGGATGGGATGTTCATTCATCAAACAAAATATGTTCATGATCTCCTCAAGCGCTTCAAGATGGAGGACTCTTCTCCATTTGACACTCCAATTTGCGTCAACCACAAGTTGGGAGCTGAAATAGACGGTGACGCAGATGTGGACCCAACTCAGTATCGGGCTATAATAGGTTCTTTGATGTATTTGACTGCTTCTAGGCCTGATATAATGTTTGCTGTTTGTCTTTGTGCTCGTTTTCAGGCAAACCCAAAGGAATCTCACATGAAGGGTGTGAAGAGGATTTTGCGGTATCTCAAAGGCAAGCCGAAGCTAGGGTTGTGGTACCCGAAGGGAGGAGACGTGGAACTGGTTGCTTATACAGATTCTGATTATGGAGGGTGCAATCAGAGTCGGAAGTCGACAACAGGAGGATGTCAGTTTCTCGGTGGAAAATTAGTTTCCTGGCAGTGCAAGAAACAGACATCAGTCGCAATCTCAACGTGCGAAGCTGAATATATGGCAGCATCCAACTGCTGCTCTCAGGTTTTGTGGATTCAGCAACAATTGCGCGACTATGGTCTGAATTTCTTACTCACTCCTATTTTTATTGATAACACTGCTGCCATCTCAGTAATTAACAATCCCGTGAAACATACTAAAACTAAACATATTGACATTCGTCATCATTTCATACGGGGTTGTGCTGAGAAGAAACTGATTAAGGTCGAAAAGGTCGATACGCTAGAAAATTTCGCTGATTTATTTACAAAAGCGTTTGATAAATCCAGATTTCAAAATCTAATTGAGCTGAACGGGATGATCAATCCCGAGTAACCATGTTTTTTTTTTGTTTGTAAAAAAAAAAAAAAAAAAAAAAAAAAAAAAAAAACGTCACTATTGCTTAAAATTAGTCGGTTACCTCAGTTTGATGGACATATCCTCGGATATGTTTTGGTCCTCGTTTCTACTTGTAGAGAACGAGGGTCGCCATTAACCAGATGACTGAAAGTGACCGGGGCGGTTATGATGTGTTTTCTTCCTGTCGCTGAAAATTAGTCGGTCATACTTCGTTAGAAGGACACATACTTGTATGTGGTCGGTCCAGTTGATCCATTGGATCTTCAGGATTGCCGTTTACCTGAAGACTTTGACGTGATCGGGGCGATTGAAGTCAAAATTTTTTTTTTGGGGAAATGAAATTACTTTTCAAGTCTGTTACTTCGTAAGAAGTTCATTAGCTTTGTTAAACGGAAAATTGATCCAACCTTGGAAAATGATAGATATACTAACTTTGTGTGCTTAACTAGTGAAGTTATTAGGCTTAAAAGGCTTTAGGACAATCATTGTATGTCATGGTAACTTTTTATGGTACGTAAAAGTAGACGTGATACAAACTAATTTTACTTGATTTTACGTAGAAACTCCTTAAGAGTTTTGCGTGTCTTCATATATATCTTTTCGAATGATAGGCAGAAAAGCGATTACCCAGTCATACACGAGCCCATGTGTGTTCTGATTCCCTTGAGGATAGCGTTTCAAGATACTGCAGTGATCCAGATTCCGGACTTGCAGTTAATTTCTACTTTGAAGTCTATGTTGTTCAAAAAAAAAAAAAAAAAAAATATTTGAAGTTATTGTAACATATTAGTGATCATAATATCGAGACTTCTCAATCTTAGAGTAAGAAGAAGAACGGGAACCAGAAGAAGAGTCCTTACATGTTTAATTAGACACTATGGGTCGAAGTCAATTCGGGGTGACTTGGGGAAAGCCAAATACGCTTTGAGGATAGATAGGAGGCATCAATATTTCTGAGTTGTTGCCCACTTAAATTTTAAGGATTAATTGAACCTAACTCGTATCACAGAAACGATGAAAACCATTTTAAGTTATACCTGCTTACAACCTGTCTCTATATGTCATAATACAGCTAAACACGGATCTATGTGACAGTCACGTAGTTAGTATGATTCCTGTTCGGATCTTTTCTAAAAAACGTAGCAGTCCCTATCGAGACTGAAATTTGATCCCTTATACTTTAAATTTATTACGTTTTTGTACTAAGATAGCTTTATGATTTTTTAACTGGTTACTTAGAATTGATCATGTTATTTATTTCTTAAAGGACAATTTTTGACAACGGTTAAAATCCTAAGGGTTAAATTTTGAAATTTTAGGCGATGTTGTTGAACAGGCGAAGTTGTAAATAACTTCGCCTAGGCGAAGTTATCCGTAACTTCGCCTGTATAACAGATCCTCTATATAAAGGATTTTAAGGGTTAAAACTGTTCATCAGAAATTCCAGCGAAGTTATCCGAAATATCCGGCGAACATATATCTTTTACGGCGAACTTGTTTCGTTTCCGATTTCGATCCTTTTTCTCAGTTTCGTTCATAGATTCAAGGTGTGTGTTATCGATTAACCGTATATCCAAAGACAGTGATGCTTTTCATAGGTCGTTTTGAACGGTTTCGTGACCTCGGTCCGGTGACCTTTCAAAACCGAGATTTACACACTTGTGTTACGTGTTCATGGACGATCTTTACATCTAACCATCCGTAATATCATGTGTTAAAGTCTCCTGGATCGTCAAACTTTGCCGAATCATCGGATTCCGGCTGTTAGATTCCTAACAGTCGCCGATTCAGTTCAGGCGAAGTTAGGGTTTCGGCGAAGTTATCCGCAACTTCGCCTGACGATTAATTTCGCCTGAGGCGAAGTTATCCTCAACTTCGCCTGTGGCTTAATTTCGCCAAACCCTTTTCTTCGCCTGAGGCGATGTTGTGATGAGGCGAAGTTATCACTAACTTCGCCCAGACCATTTTACTTAAATTTAATTAGACGAACTTAAAGATGAAGCGAAGTTGTTCCCAACTTCGCCTCACCTTTAACTTCGCCTATACAGGTTTGACCACAACTTCGCTCCTGGTAATCAAGCGAACTTGTGTAACATTTTAACGTTTATCTAACTTAGTTCGTTTAGTGCAGATATGGCTGCTGTTGGAGGTGCAGGAGGTGCAGGTGATGACGGTGATGATCACAGACAGTTCTTCCCAGCTCATAACCAGTTCATAACACTTGACCCAGATGCAAAGGGCGTGGAGGACTACAGGGAGATAATTACTTTTCTCCTGCGCTCACGGATATATCACGCAATAACAACTACCCTGCCTATTTCCCTACCGAATATTGAAGACTTTTGGCAGACGGTAGAGTACGATTGCCGGGTTGAGCCCCCGGTTATGCGAGCCACCGTAAACGGTCAAGTTGTTCAGTTTTCTTCTGAACAAATACGGGTGGCGTTGCAGTTTGGTGAAGAGACGAGGGATGACCCAACGGAGTTTGTTGCGCCATTCCGTGATGGGGCGTTCCTCAGGATGGGGTATTCTGGTCTCTTAGGGGACACTCAACGGAGGAAGGGATTCCTTTTAGATCAGTGGCGCTTCCTTATAAACCCGGAGTATGTGCCTGCGGCAGGGGACGAGTTCAGAGACCCAAGACCACAACAGGCGGCAGCAACCCAGGCTGTATCAGCTGCGCCTGCTGTATCTGCTGCTGTGTCAGCTGCAGGATTGACCTTGATGCCATGTTGGGAGGCCAGGGAATGTTTGATATGGACCGAGTTGATCCTCAAGAGAATATTCAAGTCTCGGGTCCACAGGCTGACTTTGATGATGTGATGGAAGAGGCTAGAAGGATGATGGTAACGCATGAGAGAACGGTTGGTAAACAAAAGCGAATTGTTGACGACGACGACGAGGAAGATGATGAAGAAGAAGCTGTGCAGTTGGTGAGAAAGCGTTCACGAAGGGAAAGGACAGGTATGGGTGTAGGAGCTGGAGAGACTTCACGGTTGGTACGTTTTGCTCTACCTGCCCTATCTGGTATGTCCTTTGTTCCTGCCTCTGTGCAGGTATCAAGTACAAGCGCTACGGTTGTTCCCGTAGTGGCTACATCGTCAGCTGACATTCCATCGATCACGGCCGTCCAGACGTCAACTCCAGCAATTGTGTCTCTACCACCTCAAACGCATACTCCATCGGTGGTAGTAGCACGATTTGTCGAGTCTACGGTCACCACTACTGCAGGGTTATCGGGTACGGTACCACCTGCGGACACGCCCACTTCAGACTCGGAACGAATAGCTTCACTAGAGCAGATTGTAGCTGAGCAATCCAAGACTATTCAAAGCCTAGTGGAAGCAAATCAACTGCAGGCATCCCTCCTGGCTGAGCACGGGAAAGTTATAGATGCCTTGAAGGTGTTCTTGGCATCTCAGGGGGAGATGAGCTGTAGAGGAGATGAGCTGAGGACCAAAAGAAGAGAAGACCGAGATTATGATCCCAATGCACCGGAAGGTGCAGGTGGTGAGTTGCCAAGAACTACTATAGCTCTTGGGGCTTCCACAGCTGAGGGGGAGTCTGCAGCTGGTGATGATGTGGATGTGGTTGAAGATGTTGAGATTGTTGATGAAATGATTGATGCGCTGAAAGAGATAGACGATATGTTAGAGGATGATGAGTTGATAAATGAAGATGATGTTCTGCCAATCGATGAGATTGAAAAGATTGGTGCAGAAATTGTGGTTGAGAATGTGATAGAAGAAGGAGAGATTGTTGAAGAAAATGTAGAACATGAGATCCCTGTGGTTGAACAGTCGACTATATGTGAAGATGCTGTGGTTGACAACACATAGTGGGAAGATCAGCCAAACTGGAAGGAAGGCTGCGCTCAGTGGTTTGTAAAGACGAAGAAGCCAGCAGTACCGACGATGTTCAAAAAGTCGTATAATATAAAGGGATATGCAGAATCAAAGAAGGGAATCATATGCTGGTTGTACGATGAAGAGTTGAAACTATTTGTGATCAAACGTTACGACGGCATTCAATACTTCAAGAAGATGTTAAGATCCCTGAATACCTTACCGGAGTGTGAGGTGAAAGACTTAGCAAGACTGGGGCTGATAAACAGAAGTGATGATAACATGGCGAGAGTAATTGGGAAAATTGTTTGGAAGGAGGCCATTAAAGATAAAAAGTTTGAACTTCTGAAGCCTCAGAAAG
This sequence comes from Bidens hawaiensis, assembly GCF_021521415.1. Lineage (NCBI taxonomy): Eukaryota > Viridiplantae > Streptophyta > Magnoliopsida > Asterales > Asteraceae > Bidens > Bidens hawaiensis. Next base: position 426,722 of record NW_027491950.1, read on the forward strand.
GGAAGTTAGTAGAAGACAAAGATAGAGGGATGAGGGCAGACGGCAAACCATGGATGGTTATGAAGTATAAACCAGTCCGTCATTTAAAAGAAGTGCCGATGAAGGTGATGCCCAAGAACGTCTTGAAGGACTTGAAGTGGTGGTACGTGGATTGTGAAACTGCTGAAGCAGTCATGGAGGATGAAGATGAGCAAGAGATCATGAGAGTGTATGATCCTATGCACTTAGTCAATCTGTCTCAAGCTGACTTGCAGGTACTACATGCTAAGAAGATTTTCTACATTCCTGCTTGGAAAGAGGAAGCTAAGAAGTACCAGAAGTTGGTTTCTGTATGTGTTAGACAGGGAGTGCATGCTTGAAGAGATGAAGAGAGAAGACGAGAGATTACAAGACACAAGCTTTGAAGATCAAGATATGAAGCTACTGCCAAGGGGGAGTCTGTTGGTACATAAATGTCAGTAGTTCATGGTCTAGCGTTTGTAATCGAGTCTGTAATGTAATTATGTTTAAGTTTATGTTTATGTATGTAAGCGAAGTTGTCAACAGGTTCGCTTAGGCGAACTTGTTGAACAAGCGAAGTTGTCGACAAGTTCGCCTAGGCGAACTTGTTCAACGAGCGAAGTTACTGACAACTTCGCCTGAGGCGAAGTTGTCGTGTATTTATATAACCTACGGGTTTACGGTTTAAGAGTTAGAGTTTTGGTTAATCACGTGTAATTCAGCAAATCGATAGACGAGAGATAGAGTCTGTAATAGACGTGTTTCAAGTTATAATATATAACGTGTTCGTTTGTATCGCGTGTGATTGTTCTACGTATTCTACGCTCGTAACTACCTACGCAGGGATTCCGCACCTACGTAGATAGCGATATCCCGTGTAAGATCCGTCCGGGAACCTACATGTTGTTCAATGTCTAATATTTAAACCGAACTTGGCTCAGTTTCCCGTTTTCCCAGCTGGGCCAAGTTGTTCGTTTACGTGTTCTGCAAACAGTTATGGGGAAATACACTTGGGTAAATGTGTTGGTTAATAAAATGATTAAGTTATAAAGGAAGATCACATATTGGGGTCCCGGATTAGCTACGGGGCCCGTTTCCGTTTATTCAGTTTGATTTGAGAAGAAACGTGCACAATCTATCTAGATTGTCCAGGTTTCTCATAAAAAGGTTCGTTTTTACTTAATTAATCCAAAAATATGATTTTTGATCACTTTTGGTGTTTTGATATTCTCGCAGGTTCGTTAATCGCGAACTTGCCGGTTTTTATAAAAACTGAATTTGTTTAATCTTTAAATTAGCATAATTAATTAACCGTTAATCATTAATTTATTAAAATTTAGCCACTTATCAAATAAAATATTTAGATTTTTATAAAAATATTTCTGTAATTATTTACTGATTTAATAATTTATAAAAATTCATTTTATTAGCTATATTTCGCCTGAAAATCGTCCATTTATCCCAAATGGTTTCCAAAAATTCCACAGAAATTCCTGAATACTCAAATTATGTCCCAAAACCATCTGTATCAATTCCATAATGCAATAAGCTTGTTTAATATTCTTTTCGGCCCAAATTCTGCTATAAAAATTCATACGAACTCATTTAAACAAAACACCCTTAAACTTTTTCAAATGATCCCAAATTTTATATGTGATCAAAATACATCAAATCTGAGTTCCCTGAAAAATTTCATAATTTTTAAAGTATTTTAACTATTTTTCCCAAAAAAACGTCCCAATTTGGTAATAAATTCACCAAATATTATTGGATGGTCAAAAAATTACCAAAATTGAACAGGGACACAACGATATGGTCCCTGATGTCCCTGAAAAATTTCAAGACACAAAAATATGCACATCACAACCTTAACCTAAGCAGCCCGTAAACGAGTGTTTCAGCATTACCTTGGCGATTTTGGTTCGCTTCCGCCTTTCTAATCAACTTTTCAAGCTCTTGAGCTCCTATGTAGGCTAGATACAAGTACTATAACACAAACCAAGCAATTTTTCATCAACATAACAGCCCTTGAGTTACGGTTTCGGCTAGTGCACAAAAACGAACTTTTGAACCGTAAAAATGCCGTTTCAACCATTTAATCCGTGTTTATGGCCAAAAAAACTATCTAACCAGGTTCCTTACCATGTGTATGATCAAAACATGTTTATGAACCATTTTTAGAATTTTCACATTGTTAGGAATGATTTTTGGCAATCAAACTATGTTTATTTGGTATTAATCAATATTAAACAAGTGTAAAAGTAGCTTATTTAAGTTGTTTACCTTATGGTTTCTTGAGATTTTGGCTGGAGAAGAAGAAGTCCAGAAGTTTTATCACAAATATTGATTCCAAAATATCTCGTAAAATGTTATTAAAAAAAAAGGAAAACCTTGGGGGGGGGGTTTCCTTTCTTGCGGCCAGAACCCCCAAGGCCCCCCCCCCCCCTTGGGCTTATTTTTGGCCCATTAACCGGTTTTACAGGCCCAAATGCGATAGCCCAGTCCAAATTAGTTCGGGTTCGGTTTTTAGCACGAAAAACTTATCGGGTGCGTTAAACAGTGCGAAAACGAGTGTTTTTCGACTAGTTTTGTGTAAATTTATAAAAACATACTATATATTTGTAAAAATCGTAAATATTTTCAGGGATCGCTTAAAACACTTCAAATAAGTGTTTGGTAAGTCTTTTTCGGCTTAGCGGATGATACAATGCTTGGTTTGTAACTATCTTTCGTGTTTAAATCTATAGCGGGTAGTTAAACGAGCATGTTTTCGTTTAACTTGTTTGCTATCGAACTAAGGCCATATTACTAATATATTAGCTTATATTAAACGTATATCACTTATAGATGGCCCCCCGGGATATCTGGGTCATAACCCGACCCGTTCGGTTAATCGTTCGTTTGTTACGCAAAAAGCGTTTATTTGCTTAATCGATAAATACGTACTGAGGTGTACCTTGTTTTGGCTCAAATGTCACAGATCTCGTTCCCGGTGCGAATCCTGTCGCCAAAGCTCCCTATCGTCTCGCACCTACAGAAATGCAAGAACTGGCGAGTCAACTCCAAGAACTCTCCAGCAAGGGTTTCATCCGCCCAAGTTCGTCACCTTGGGGCGCACCTGTTCTTTTCGTTAAAAAGAAGGACGATTCCTTTCGAATGTGTATTGACTATCGTGAACTCAACAAACTCATGATTAAAAACCGTTACCCTTTGCCTAGAATTGAAGACCATTTCGATCAACTTCAAGGCGCGTCTTACTTTTCAAAAATCGATCTTCTTTCGGGTGATCACCAATTGCGTGTTCATGAGGATGATATACTGAAAACCACCTTTCGAACTAACTATGGTCATTACAAGTTTATGGTTATGCCGTTCGGCTTGACCAATGCACCTAGGGTATTTATGGACCTCATGAATCGCGTGTGCAAGCCTTATCTTGATAAGTTCGTGATCGTGTTCATCGACGACATTCTCATTTACTTGAAATCTAAAGTTGAGCATGAAAAGGATCTGCATGATATTCTCGAATTATTGAAGAAAGAGCAACTCTTTTGCCAAGTTTTTCAAGTGCGAGTTTTGGTTAACGAAAAAGGCATTCATGTCGACCCCGTTAAAATCGAAGCTGTTAAAAACTGGAAGACTCCGACTTCACCCACGGAAGTTCGATCCTTTCTTGGTCTTGCCGGTTATTAACGCTGTTTCATTTTGAACTTTTCCAAGATTGCTTTGCCTCTCACCGCCTTAACTCATAAGGGTAAACCTTATGAGTGGGGGGGCTAAGCAAGATAAAGCCTTTCAAACCTTAAAGCGTATGCTTTGCGACGCTCCTATCCTAGCCCTTCCTGAATGAAATGAGGATTTCGTTGTCTATTGTGATGCCTCGAACCAAGGTCTCGCTTGCGTTCTCATGCAACGAGGCAAGGTTATCGCCTATGCGTCACGAAAACTTAAGGTTCATAAGAAGAATTATACGACACACGAACTTGAGCTTGGTGCTGTTGTATTCTCATTGAAAATATGGAGACGCTATTTGTATGGAACGAAATATGGAGACCCTATTTGTATTTAATATGAGGCAACGACGATGGACCGAACTCCTTAGCGACTACGATTGCGAAATACGTTACCATCCCGGTAAAGCAAACATAGTGGCTGATGCCCTTAGTCGCAAAACCCATGTTAAGAGCATTCTTCTCCAAAGCGTTTTTATTCCAACCGACCTTCAGCTACATATCTTTGAAGCCCAACACATCTCGGTCACTGAAGGCAATATGTACAAAGAGATGTCGTGTGGTGCTGAACTCCAACTCGAAACCAAGCGTGATGGTTTGCTTTACTTTCTTAATTTACTTTGGGTCCCGGATCGTGAAAATCTTCACATAATTATCATGGACGAGGCTCACAAGTCACGATAGTCTGTCCACCCCGGTGAAGATAAGATGTACTTCGACCTTAGAAATACTTTCTGGTGACCCGGCATGAAGAAAGATATCGCTATCTATGTTGGGAAATGTCTAACATGTGCCAAAGTAAAATCCGAGCATCAAAAGCCTTCTAGTCTGCTTGTGCAACCTCTTATTCCGGTTTTGAAGTGGGAGAACATTACGATGGAATTCATCACAAAACTTCCAACCACAAAAAGGCAGCATGATAGCATTTGGGTAATCATCGATCGATTAACCAAGTCAGCCCATTTCATTCCCATTGGAGAGAAACTTCCAATCAATCAGCTTGCTCAAATCTATGTCAACGAGATTGTCTGTCTCCATGGTATACCTTTGAGTATCATCTCTGATCGTGATGGTCGCTTTGTGTCTCACTTTTGGAAATTGTTTCAAACTGCTTTGGGAACCCGCTTATATCTTAGCACCGCTTATCATCCTCAAACGGATGGTCAATCGGAACGAACCATTCAAACCCTTGAGGATATGCTAAGAACTTGTGTACTCGACTTTGGTGGTAATTGGGACACTCATCTTCCGTTCATTGAGTTTTCGTACAACAATAGCTACCACTCGAGCATCAAAATGGCTCTATTTGAAGCACTCTACAGCCGCAAATGTCGTTCTCTTATTTGTTGGAAAGAGATCGGTGAATCCCAGCTCACCGGCCTCGAAATGGTACTAGAGACCACCCGACAAAATTGCTCAAATTCGTAATAGCCTGCTCGCTACTAGAAGTCGCCAAAAGTCTTAGCTTGATAAGCGACGATGACCCTTGGAATTCGAAGTTTGGTAACCTTGTCCTCCTTAAGGTTTCACCTTGTAAAGGAGTGGTCCGTTTCGGTATAAAGGGTAAACTAGCACCTCGTTTTGTTGGCCCGTTTAAGATTCTTGAACGAATTGAAAACGTAGCCTATCGCTTCGAGCTTCCGCAAGAACTTCAAGGCATTCATCCCGTGTTTCATGTTTCAAACCTTCGAAAGTGTCTAGCCGATGAGAACCTTCATATCCCTCTCGACGAAGTGCGTATCGATCAGACAATGCACTTCGTTGAGAAACCGGTGGAAATAATAGATCGAATAGATAAGGAAACCAAGCGTAGCCAAATCCCTTTGGTCCATGTTCGTTGGGAATCTAAGCGCGGTGCGGAATTCACTTGGGAGCGTGAAGACCAAATGAAGACTAAGTATCCGCATCTTTTTGCTACGGATGTTAATTCCTAATTTCGGGATGAAATTTCCTAAAAGTTGGGAATGCTGTGACATTCGTCCTTTTTTTGTGTTTTTTTTATTTATTTGTATTTCTTTTATTATCCGTTTGTAATCGGATTTTTTCACAATTAATACAAATCGTCGAATTTTTTATTGTTTTGTCCTTACACGTCACTCGTATTGTCATTTGTTAATGAGGCCATCAAAGTATTGGTTATATACAAATTAAACCCCTACAACAAAGATTTTACTTCTTCTAACCAACAACCAAACACAAAGGACCAAATTGCAAAATAACAAAAACTTTTCCCCTCCTTTCTTCTCCTCCCCGTCACCACCGATGACCCCCCTTCCATCTTTTGATTCAATTGACCCATGAATCACGGAATTAAACGCGTATATTCGTTTCTTGTTCAACGCGAAATCACACATTATAGAGAGTTTGTTAATTGACAGCTCGTTCATATCAATTTCATTAAACATCAACCACGGACTAACCATGACCTTGTTAGCCTATAAATACTTAACCAAAACGCAATTAACTTATACCTCACGCTCTCTAGCACGAGATACGAATGTTTGACGAGCATGAGCTTATGGGATTACACATGGAGGACGTGAAGAACCTCTATCACTCACCCCTGAGAACCGTCGAGGACATCGGTCGTCAGAACACCGACCGGATAGTTGAAGCCTTCAACAAGTTCGTCCGAAGACTTGTTGAACTTCCACTAACCGAGGACGTATGTATGGTCTACGACACCGACGGGTTCCAATACTAAATACTAGAGGGAGATTGTTAGGTCCCTTTTTGTGTTATTAGTCTTTTGTATTGGTTCGTTTATGTATTTGGGCCTTTTGGTCACTTTTGTATGTAAGGCCCATGGGAAATGGCCCAAGGGAAACATGTTATCAAGCCCATTGGGATTTGACAATGACATACTTGTGACACCCGGTAAATTCCCCAATCCCTTAAACTAAGTAATCAACCTAATAATTAGGTGATTGTAAATATTATGCGCGCCATGTTAGTCAGCGCGTGCATTTGTTATGTGCGCCCTGCGCGAGCGCGCTATGTTAAGAATCAGCGCGGGCACATTATGTGCGCCCGGCGCGAGCATATGTTAGAATCAGCGCGGGCATTTGTTTGCCCTGCGCGAGCGCGCCATGTTAGTCAGCGCGTGCATGTTATATGCGCCATGCGCGAGCGCACCATGTTAAGAACCAGCGTGGGCATATGTTATATGCGCCATGCGTGAATGTTTTGGCTTTATGTTTTCATGTAACTTAACGTTGTCTAATGGGTTGACCGTCACGCATGATGCTAAGGCGGGTGCACCCTAAATCGTTTATGCGCGTGCGGAAGGGAACTAACCTCCCCGCATGGCGGGAACATTGAGAGCTAGTTTGTCTGAAGCTCCAGGATGGAATTGACTTCAACATGACTGATCACTATGTTGAAATACCAAGACCACCTGGAGAATCTACAAATGAAACTCAAATGTCCCTAACTGCGAGAAGGTTACGCACCTACCCGCAGCAAAGAAATGTTCTACACGCAGAAAGCTATGCGCACCAAGTTATACGCGCAGAACACTTAGTCAAAATGTTCAGATTTACGGAAATTGTTCCCGCCCAAAAGAAAACAGTAACGTGTTTCAGAAAATTTCTACTTTTTACTGTGCACTGGCAAAAGCACACTGTAGCATGAACAGTCAACTATCAGCCACCCTACTTTCACCAACCACAGACCTGCATGTCCTGCAAAAATCAGAATCTTTCACCCACTCCTCCACTTTTGAATAAATAATAATACTTTCCATACTTTATCATCATCACACCTAGATATGAAAAGATTACAATCCCCTAAATCAAGGGATTGTGTTCCATTGAATTTGCCTATAAATATGTAACCTAAAATTATCACTCAACACACTTCAAACTTCTCTCTTAAAACTGCAAATCTGCCCTGAATCATCTCCCAAGCATCTATTTTGATTTTCAATTCCGTTCCTGTTACAAGGTAAGCCGAGATTATAACCTTGAGATCTACTTTCCGACCCATATATCTTGATCTTAATATACATATTTGTTATTTAATCGTATTCTAGACCTTCGATTCCGAGGCCAACACCAAGAAAACCCGAATCTCGATTAATTCCATAACAAGAACCACAGGTGAGTCTCACAGCCCCTATTTTCACTGTTTTCACTGTTTTTAAACTGTTTTCGGGGCGAGGGACACGTACTTAAATAATGATTTATCATGGTATACTTACAAGCTATGCAAGCGATTTTGTGTTTAAGTTATGTTTCATGATGAGCAATGCGAATGGTTATCTAAGGTTTTCGATGTATGTGCGCTAGAACTCGAGTAAGTGATCACTTTACCATTGGAACTCTAAGGGTAGGGACTGCTGGTTTGATCCACCCACTCGTAGGGGTCGCACCTCTTTGCATGGACGAGTGCCTAGTATGGTCATGGGGCAGTACTATGGGTTTGAGCCCGCTCGTAGGGGTCGCGCCTCTTTGCATGGACGAGCGCCTTGTTTTCCGGCACAACGTCCGCGCGTAACCCGCGGGACGGTAATATGTTATTTTAGCTCGTAGTGGCAGCGCCACTTTGCATAGACGAGCACGGTTTTTCAGAAGTGTCCGCGCGTAACCCGCGGGACGATATTACATTGTTTTAGCTCGTAGTGGCAGCGCCACTTTGCATGGACGAGCACATTTTCCTGAAACGTTCGCGCGTAACCCGCGGGACGGTATTACTTATGTTTAGCTCGTAGTGGCAGCGCCACTTTGCATAGACGAGCACAGTTCCCAGAAATGTTCGCGCGTAACCCGCGGAACGATTTTACCAGAATATATTGATAGAGCTATGTTTTACCAAGCATGTGTTTTAATGAGGCTAACAGAATTATGTTTCAGAATGATTATGATGCAATACGATTTATCAAGTTACTAAAACTTGTGAACTCACTCAGTTTATACTGATTCAAATGTTTTTACGTGTCTTTCAGGAGATAACTAGGTAGCGCATGGAGTCACACTTAGAGCACCACACGCTGAACATCTAAAACAAGCTTTTTGGAAGATTTTGGTTTTATCCCCTCGATGCGCACGGTTACCCGCCGCGCAAGGGGATATGGCGAGGAAATCTTCAGTTTTATACTTGGATGTTTTTATGTAACTTTTAAACAATGTAATGTATTAAACATTTCTTACGCAATGAAAATCTTTGAATGTTTGCAATGGCCCGTGCTTAATTATCAATCCCCACTCGCGCGCGCCCGGCTGTTTCCGCCGCTCAGGGCCGGGTGTGACAGATTGGTATCAGAGCACTGGTTATAGCGAACTAGGAAAAGAAGTTTTTAACCTAGACTATAACCTTTGGGGAATCGCATGAAAAATTTTTCAAAGAATATTTTCAAAAGAAAAATCACACACGCACTTAGGAACACGGGTCACAGTGTCTAGAGATAAGAACATTATGTGCTCTGAGTACATGCGCTAAGTTTGTTATATTTTCTTTTTATGAAAAGAATGCCTCCAACCAGAGCCAAGGGAATTACCATGACACCCGAGGAGCTCGCAGAAATAATCGCGCAGGCGATTGCAACGCATGAGGCCAGCAAGGCCGAATCTAGTCAGGGTCGCCAAGAGAACGAGACCCCAGAACCCGAATCAGGAGCCTTGGACAAAGGATGCTCCTATAAAACATTCATGGCCTGTAGGCCTTGGCCGTTCAAAGGCACCGAAGGAGCCATTGGGCTCTACAATTGGATTGACAAGATGGAGACAGTTCTCTCCATCAGCGGATGTAGTGAAAACCAGAAGGTCCTTTACGCGACCTGTATGTTCCAAGAAGCAGCTTCATCTTGGTGGAAGCTTCAAGTGAAAACATTGGGGAGAGAAGTTGCTCTCCACAAGACCTGGGAAGAATTGAAAGAAATGATGATGAGAAAGTTCTGCTCTCGCGCAGAAATTCAGAGCTTGCAACAAGAATTCTGGAACCACACCATGGTAGGAACGGATATCGATGCCTACACCAATCGTTTCAACGAGCTTTGCCAACTGGTGCCAGACATGGCAAACACAGAAGAAAAGAAAATCGAGAGGTACATCTTTGGGTTACCTCCTGTCGTTAGAGTCCCGCTCAACGCCGCCGCACCTCCGACCTTTGACGAGGCGGTTGCGCGAGCCATCACCCTTACAAGGGATACGGTTCGTGCGGGTATGTTGACTGCTCGCTTGAACGAGCAGCGAACCTCTGACTCCAAGAGGAAATGGAACTCCCACCGAGGATCAGACTTCAAGCAACCACCGCCCAAGAAGCAGGAAAGCACAAGGGTTTACGCGATTCAAGCCGCGGAACCATCAAGGAAAGGATACAGCGGGCCTCGCCCATGGTGCAGCAAATGCAAGTACCACCACGATGGTGAGTGCACAAAAATCGAATGCGCCAAATGTGGCAGACCAGGACACAAGGCGATGAATTGTCGCATCAGAGAAGCTGGATCGAGCGACAGCTGCTACGCATGCGGGAAGCCTGGACACTTCAGTCGGGATTGCCCACAGAAAGGAAACCAAGCTCGCGGGAGAGCTTTTGTGATTGGCGCGGGTGAAGCAAAGGAAGAGCCAAATGTGGTAACCGGTACGTTTTTGCTTAACGGTCATTATGCATCTGTCTTATTTGATACTGGCGCTGACCTAAGTTTTATATCCCATGAGTTTAAAAACTCCCTGGGCTTAGCAACCAGTAGGCTAGACAAACCTTATACTATAGAACTAGCCAATGGTAGGCAGTTATGCGCGAATGAAAGGACTGAACAATGTGTATTAGTCATGGGAGGTCATGAGTTCAATATTAACTTGTTGCCAATAGATTTGGGAAGTTTCGATATTGTGGTAGGAATGGATTGGTTGGTCGAAAATCTCGCGGAGATTGTTTGTCATGAGAAGCAGGTTCGGATTCCACTGTTGAACGGAGAAACTTTGATGATTCAAGGGGAAAGAAGGGGAGTTGCGACGAAACTGATTTCGTGCCTAAAGGCGCGTAAGTGCCTAAGGAAAGGGTGCTACGCCTTCCTGGCGCATGTAGTAGAGAAAGGAGATGAGCGAAGAATTGAAGACTTACCAGTAGTGCGCGAATTTCCAGAAGTTTTTCCTGAAGATTTGCCCGGGTTACCGCCGCCGCGACAAGTCGAGTTTCGTATTGATTTGGTCCCAGGAGCTGCGCCAGTAGCTCGAGCGCCTTATCGCTTAGCTCCATCTGAGATGCAAGAGCTATCCAATCAATTACAGGAACTATTGGATAAGGGTTTCATACGCCCAAGCTTTTCACCTTGGGGAGCTCCAGTACTGTTTGTAAAGAAGAAAGATGGTTCGTTCAGAATGTGTATTGACTACAGGGAGCTGAACAAGCTGACAGTCAAAAATCGGTACCCCTTACCGAGGATTGACGACTTATTTGACCAGTTGCAGGGATCCAGTTATTATTCGAAGATAGATCTACGGTCAGGATACCACCAACTTAGGGTCCATGAGGAAGACGCGCCAAAGACAGCCTTCCGAACCAGATATGGCCATTATGAGTTCTTAGTGATGCCTTTCGGGCTAACTAATGCGCCGGCTATATTCATGGATCTGATGAACCGTGTGTGCAAACCATACTTGGACAAGTTTGTGATTGTGTTTATAGATGATATTTTGATTTACTCTCGAACCAAGGCCGAGCATGAGCAACACCTGAGAATGATTTTGGAATTGTTAAGGAAAGAAAAGTTGTATGCGAAGTTTTCCAAGTGCGAGTTCTGGCTTAGAGAAGTTCACTTTCTCGGTCACGTTGTTAACGAGAAAGGAATTCACGTCGATCCTTCTAAGGTTAAAGCCATCGAAAACTGGGAAGCGCCAAAAACCTCAACTGAGGTGAGGCAATTCCTTGGGCTAGCTGGCTACTATCGACGCTTCATTGAGAACTTCTCCAAGATAGCTCTACCTCTGACCGCGCTAACTCAGAAAGACAGGATGTTTGTTTGGGGCGAAAACCAGGAAGCAGCGTTTCAAATGTTGAAGCAGAAGTTATGTAGTGCGCCAATTCTATCTCTGCCCGAGGGGACAGATGACATCGTTGTTTACTGCGACGCTTCACATCAGGGACTTGGATGTGTCCTTATGCAGCGAGACAAAGTCATAGCGTATGCCTCGCGCCAACTTAAGACCAATGAGAAGAACTACACAACGCATGATTTAGAACTTGGAGCTGTTGTCTTCGCGCTAAAGATTTGGCGCCATTACCTCTACGGTACGAAATGTGTAATCTTTACGGATCATAAGAGCCTCCAACATATATTCGATCAGAAGGAATTAAACATGAGGCAACGAAGATGGGTTGAATTGTTGAATGACTATGATTGCGAGATCAAGTATCATCCGGGGAAAGCGAATGTGGTAGCAGACGCGCTAAGCAGAAAGGAGCGAATAAAAACGCTACGAGTCAAGGCTCTAAGATTGACCATTCACGCAGATCTCTCTACTCGCATCCGAGAAGCTCAGCAAGAAGCCTTGAAACCAGAGTTTGTTAAAAATGAATGCCTTGGAGGTATGGTTAAAAGTTTGGAACTGAAAGAGAACGGCAATCTATATTTCGCTAACCGCATATGGGTCCCTCTCAAGGGAGGATTGCGCGAGCAAGTTTTAAACGAAGCTCACAAGACGCGGTATTCCGTACATCCTGGCGCAGACAAGATGTACCAAGATGTTAAAATGTTGTATTGGTGGCCCAATCTTAAAGGCGCCATCGCGACGTATGTCAGTAAGTGCCTGACGTGTTCGAAGGTAAAGGCTGAATATCAGAAACCATCGGGGTTGCTTCAGCAGCCAGAAATTCCCATGTGGAAGTGGGAACAAATCTCTATGGACTTCATCACCAAACTACCAAGGACACCTGGGGGTTATGACACGATATGGGTTATTGTAGATCGGCTAACTAAGTCAGCGCACTTCCTGCCGATTAAAGAAACTGATAAAATGGAAAAGTTAGCCCGACTATATATTCGAGAAGTAGTTTCAAAACATGGAGTCCCAGTGTCCATCATTTCTGATAGAGATAGTCGGTTCACCTCAAGGTTTTGGAGATCATTACAAGAGGGGTTAGGTACTCGACTGGACATGAGTACGGCTTATCATCCTCAAACGGATGGACAAAGCGAACGAACGAACCAGACATTGGAAGATATGCTGCGCGCGTGCGCGATCGATTTTGGAGGTAGTTGGGATACCCACCTCCCGTTGGTTGAATTTTCTTACAATAACAGTTATCACACAAGCATTAAGGCTGCGCCGTTCGAAGCTTTATATGGGCGCAAGTGTAGATCCCCACTGTGTTGGGCTGAAATGGGCGACAAGCAAATGACTGGTCCAGAAGTGATCCAAGAAACAACAGACAAGATTTTTCAGATAAGGGATCGCCTTAAGGCAGCACGCGACAGACAGAAAAGTTATGCTGATATGAGAAGGAAACCGTTGGAGTTTCAAGTAGGGGATAAAGTACTTTTGAAAGTCTCTCCATGGAAGGGAGTCCCCCGTTTCGGTAAGCGAGGAAAGCTAAATCCGCGCTACATTGGACCTTTTGAGATCCTGGAGAGGATCGGTCCAGTTGCTTATAAACTCCGTCTACCCGCCGAACTCAGTGGAGTTCATGATACGTTTCATGTATCCAACCTCAAGAAATGTTTATCTGACGAAACGTTGATTATACCGATGGAAGAAATTCATATTGACAAACAGCTGCACTTCGTAGAAGAACCTATAGCGGTAACCGATTGGAAAGAACAAAGGTTGCGCAGAAGCAGAATCAAGTTGGTAAAAGTTCAATGGAACTCAAGGCGTGGGCCTGAATTCACTTGGGAAAGAGAAGATCAGATGCGCATGAAATACCCACACCTCTTTCAGAACATGGCTTCTGCCAGCAACGTCTCCTAAATTTCGGGACGAAATTCGTTTAACGAGGGGAGAATGTGACACCCGGTAAATTCCCCAATCCCTTAAACTAAGTAATCAACCTAATAATTAGGTGATTGTAAATATTATGCGCGCCATGTTAGTCAGCGCGTGCATTTGTTATGTGCGCCCTGCGCGAGCGCGCTATGTTAAGAATCAGCGCGGGCACATTATGTGCGCCCGGCGCGAGCATATGTTAGAATCAGCGCGGGCATTTGTTTGCCCTGCGCGAGCGCGCCATGTTAGTCAGCGCGTGCATGTTATATGCGCCATGCGCGAGCGCACCATGTTAAGAACCAGCGTGGGCATATGTTATATGCGCCATGCGTGAATGTTTTGGCTTTATGTTTTCATGTAACTTAACGTTGTCTAATGGGTTGACCGTCACGCATGATGCTAAGGCGGGTGCACCCTAAATCGTTTATGCGCGTGCGGAAGGGAACTAACCTCCCCGCATGGCGGGAACATTGAGAGCTAGTTTGTCTGAAGCTCCAGGATGGAATTGACTTCAACATGACTGATCACTATGTTGAAATACCAAGACCACCTGGAGAATCTACAAATGAAACTCAAATGTCCCTAACTGCGAGAAGGTTACGCACCTACCCGCAGCAAAGAAATGTTCTACACGCAGAAAGCTATGCGCACCAAGTTATACGCGCAGAACACTTAGTCAAAATGTTCAGATTTACGGAAATTGTTCCCGCCCAAAAGAAAACAGTAACGTGTTTCAGAAAATTTCTACTTTTTACTGTGCACTGGCAAAAGCACACTGTAGCATGAACAGTCAACTATCAGCCACCCTACTTTCACCAACCACAGACCTGCATGTCCTGCAAAAATCAGAATCTTTCACCCACTCCTCCACTTTTGAATAAATAATAATACTTTCCATACTTTATCATCATCACACCTAGATATGAAAAGATTACAATCCCCTAAATCAAGGGATTGTGTTCCATTGAATTTGCCTATAAATATGTAACCTAAAATTATCACTCAACACACTTCAAACTTCTCTCTTAAAACTGCAAATCTGCCCTGAATCATCTCCCAAGCATCTATTTTGATTTTCAATTCCGTTCCTGTTACAAGGTAAGCCGAGATTATAACCTTGAGATCTACTTTCCGACCCATATATCTTGATCTTAATATACATATTTGTTATTTAATCGTATTCTAGACCTTCGATTCCGAGGCCAACACCAAGAAAACCCGAATCTCGATTAATTCCATAACAAGAACCACAGGTGAGTCTCACAGCCCCTATTTTCACTGTTTTCACTGTTTTTAAACTGTTTTCGGGGCGAGGGACACGTACTTAAATAATGATTTATCATGGTATACTTACAAGCTATGCAAGCGATTTTGTGTTTAAGTTATGTTTCATGATGAGCAATGCGAATGGTTATCTAAGGTTTTCGATGTATGTGCGCTAGAACTCGAGTAAGTGATCACTTTACCATTGGAACTCTAAGGGTAGGGACTGCTGGTTTGATCCACCCACTCGTAGGGGTCGCACCTCTTTGCATGGACGAGTGCCTAGTATGGTCATGGGGCAGTACTATGGGTTTGAGCCCGCTCGTAGGGGTCGCGCCTCTTTGCATGGACGAGCGCCTTGTTTTCCGGCACAACGTCCGCGCGTAACCCGCGGGACGGTAATATGTTATTTTAGCTCGTAGTGGCAGCGCCACTTTGCATAGACGAGCACGGTTTTTCAGAAGTGTCCGCGCGTAACCCGCGGGACGATATTACATTGTTTTAGCTCGTAGTGGCAGCGCCACTTTGCATGGACGAGCACATTTTCCTGAAACGTTCGCGCGTAACCCGCGGGACGGTATTACTTATGTTTAGCTCGTAGTGGCAGCGCCACTTTGCATAGACGAGCACAGTTCCCAGAAATGTTCGCGCGTAACCCGCGGAACGATTTTACCAGAATATATTGATAGAGCTATGTTTTACCAAGCATGTGTTTTAATGAGGCTAACAGAATTATGTTTCAGAATGATTATGATGCAATACGATTTATCAAGTTACTAAAACTTGTGAACTCACTCAGTTTATACTGATTCAAATGTTTTTACGTGTCTTTCAGGAGATAACTAGGTAGCGCATGGAGTCACACTTAGAGCACCACACGCTGAACATCTAAAACAAGCTTTTTGGAAGATTTTGGTTTTATCCCCTCGATGCGCACGGTTACCCGCCGCGCAAGGGGATATGGCGAGGAAATCTTCAGTTTTATACTTGGATGTTTTTATGTAACTTTTAAACAATGTAATGTATTAAACATTTCTTACGCAATGAAAATCTTTGAATGTTTGCAATGGCCCGTGCTTAATTATCAATCCCCACTCGCGCGCGCCCGGCTGTTTCCGCCGCTCAGGGCCGGGTGTGACAATACTTCTCATGCATGCTCCTCTATAAATAGGGAGCATGCCATGAGAAATACGACTTTTTGCCAAGAACTTTCTCACTTACACATTCTTACTTTCTCTCTAGTTCTTTCCTCTCTCTCTTTCTAATCGTTTTCTCTCTCACTCTTCCTCTCTAAACCTGAAAATAACTTCTCAAGATCCGAGACCACTTAGGTGACTTGGTGTGATTTCCTCTAGCACTAAGTCCGGTTGATCCAAAGATTGTTGTTAGATCCACCCGCATCGGGACCTACAATTGGTATCAGAGCTTCGGCTCACTAGTTGAGGGTTTTTGGATCAAAACCTTAGGTTTTGATCTTGAGCAAAAGAAAGATAAGCTTCTTGCAAAGAAAAACCACAAAAACAAGAAAAATAACAAAATTAGAAAAAGAATCGGTCTCAAGTTGATAATCATGTCTTAGAGTGTGTTCTTGGTGAAAATAACTAGTGTACTAGCTTTAGATCTAAAAGTTCTGGGTTTAAAAGTGTTAAACTCAAGGTTACAGGTCTCAAAAGTTGTCAAAAATGATAAGTTAAGAATTTCGCTTCGCTTGACATGAAAGTTTGTGTACCAACTTTCGACAAGAACTGACAAAGTTAGGTGGAACAGATCAAAGAAAGATTGTTTCTGGAAGATCTAAAACTTTTTCGCATCAGAGATTTTTTCGCTTCGCATAGTTTTCACTTCGGACAACTGTTTCGCTTCGCATGGTGTTTCTCTTCGTGTGGTGATTTCGCTTCGCATGGCTTTTCGCTTCGCGTGATTGCTTCGCTTCGCATCACTGTTGGTCATTTCGCTTCTCATGGTTTTTCGCTTCACGTGAGACCTTTTTCTGTTCGCTTGAAAAACCATTTCGCGCGAAATTCTTATTCTGGTTAAAATTCAAATCTGTTGAAGTTTTTAAGTATTTGAGACTGTTGCAACCATGGCTAGTACTGATTCAGAACTGTTGAAAGGGTATTTGTTGTTAGAGAACCAAGTGGGAACACCTACTAAGCCTCCAAAGTATATGACTTTAGATGATAACTTTGCCGATTAAATAGAGGTTTATGAATTTCATCTCGTTGACTGGCTCTGACTTAATGAGATGCTTTGAGCAAGGTCCTCATGTTCCCGTGACCGTCACTCAAGCTGGGGAACAACTACAGACTCCTGAAAACTATGATGATAATGATAGAACCTTTATAGAACAAGACAAGAAAGCATATCTCACTTTAACCGTTTGTCTTACAGATGAGATCACTAAGACTCTACTTGAACACAGAAATGCAAAGGGTTTATGGGATGCACTTGTTGAGAAGGTTGACAGCAACGCTAAAATCAAGGAAAACAAGAAAGCCCTATTGAAAGAAGATTTCAATATGTTCAACCATCATCAAGGGGAAGCTGTGTTAGACTTGGTAAAAAGGTTTGAAAAGATGATGGTTAGAATGAGAGCTGCCAGTGTCAACATCACCAACTCAGAAGTCAACCACAAGTTGATGAATTCCTTGCCGTATAGTTGGAGTACTAACACAATCACGATCAAGAGAACCACAAATTTGAATGCAATGACGAACACTGATTTGATTTCAACAATCAAGTCATTTGAATTGGATGAGCAAATGAGAATGAACAATCATTTGAGTTCTCTTAATCAAGCTGGGATGAGTACTGCATCAACAATGCCTACTTGTAACACCCCGTAACCGCAGCGGAAATGTAAACGGGATGCAACAGACACCTCTGATATCAACCACATTGTTTATAAAGAAAACTGAATACATTAATATACTTCAAATTACATTATCTCGTATTTCATTACCGTCTAGGTGATACACACATCATGCAATACAATACATAATTCTATTTATTATAATGTATCCTAACGTCCCGCACGCAAATCTTACACATATCAAGCACTTAGCACGTAAGCAATCACTTCATCTTAATTGTACCTGAAAAGCATGTGAGAAAACGGGTCAACTACGAATAGTTGGTGAGTTTCACAATTTGAGTAAACCATGATAAATCCATATCATAATATAATATTATCGATTTAATTATACTGAGCCCACAAGTGAAACCTCTGACTATCCACAAACAACCCCCGTGGCATACTCCGCCCACGGACCTGCCCCAAACCGCTATGCCTAACATTACATAGCAAAAATATATATAACAACAAAATAGACATGTGCAACTGGCTGAGAAACATCAGCAAATCCATGCCGGACCAGTTGGGTTTGTCAGACCAATAGTACTATTCACACTCTACCGGCTTTCAGTTAATCACTCGTGTTCCGAGGCCTTAGAATGTTAGCAACTCAGACAATTACCATCTTAGTACATTTCCGTACGATTCCCATACAATAAAATATATGTAAATACACGCAAATCCATGCGTTCAGTATGTACTTAAACATTTCTGTAGTAACATGCTTCCGCCCCGGGAAAATATTTAAAAACAATTCAGAAAAAGGGGCTCGTGAAACTCACCTTAGCACATGCAAGCAGGTAACAACAATCATTATCAGTTAACACGTCCAATCTGTAATATGATCTCTACGATCGTTATTATACAATTATAGTTTATATAATCTTTAACCGTGTTAACCAGTACATCTGGGGACACTGTTAACCCAGTACTGTACCCATTCCGGGGGCAATGTTAACCCAGAAACACTTCTCCGGACTCAGATTGTGATATCGTTTAGAGTTCACTAGTCAAATTTCTATTAGTCGTTTTTCTCGTTTTGCGTGCCTAGCACGGTTATCCGTTTTTACGTTTCGAAAATGAGTTTGGTCACACACGACCCGAAAATAGTGGTTGACTGATAGTTTAATTAAAGTTGTGAAATTAGAGCTCGGTTTAGACGCCCCGATTGGCCGCGGGACCCGTTTCCGTCTTTGGTGCACCGGAAACTGTTAAATCGTTTAAAATTACCCAAATCATCCGAATTATTTTCGGATGATTTATTTTTACTTGTTTAACTCAGCTATATGAAAATAGTTCATTTTTAGGGTTTTTATACACCAGTCAGTTCGTCTACCGAACTTTGCTGGTTTACGCGTTTTATATTATAAAAGTTCACTTTTATTCCAAATAAATATCCGTTCAACCTCGGATCTTGAGATTTTGCACAAATAACATTTTGACAGTGGGGAAATTTATAAAAATATTTCCAGAATTAATTTTTATATTTAAATATTATTTATCTATTTTTAAACACCATTTAAAACTAAATATGTCGTAAATACCAAACGAACTTAGAAAAATCCCAAATTTTTCCTGGATGTCCCCTGCCATCCACATAGTCCCCTGTAATTTTTCCAGAACCAAAATCTTATTTTACATGCCATTTTCACTAAAACCGAGCTAGAAAACCCTAGAACTTGTTTAACCGAAAAACCTACTTAGACTTCTCCAACTGACCTAAAATTTTGTGTGTAACTTATACATGTTATAAAAAGCTTATCTGCAATTTTCCAGAATTTTTCATTATATTTAACTATTTTTCACCATTTTTAGCCAAAACCGAGCATTAAATTCACCAAATATTCATCCTTTGTCCAAAAATTACCAAAAATTCACAGAACTCATATTTTCATGTATTTAACACCTCTGTAAAATTTCATGACCTAACTCTAAACCATCAACAATCTGTCCAAAAATCCATAACCGAA
Source organism: Bidens hawaiensis (assembly GCF_021521415.1). Taxonomy (NCBI): domain Eukaryota; kingdom Viridiplantae; phylum Streptophyta; class Magnoliopsida; order Asterales; family Asteraceae; genus Bidens; species Bidens hawaiensis. The sequence goes on from NW_027491950.1 coordinate 446,463, forward strand.
CATAAACCGAATATACCTTTCGTTTTCCGCCACTACAAGCTACAAACTCGTCTTTCCGCCTTATCTACCACTAAATACAGAACCTACAACTAACATACCACAATACCAAACAAGTTACACTCACGATCAAGCCTCTTACACTATAGTTTCGGTTATTGTTTCAAAACTAAAGTTTAAACCGTAAAAATTCGTTTTTGCTTCGTTTAACTCCTTTCTTAGACCAAGATCCCCTGTATAACCCGTATACATCACTTGAGCATGCAAGAATCGGTTTTCATCTTTGAAACCTCATTTTCTTGCAAATAAACTCAAGAAACGAAGATGGAAACGTAAATAACTCGACTTTTTACCTCGGTTTTCTTGCTAAAATCTCGGTTTTTGAGTGGAAATGTGGAGAGAATTGAAGAATCAAGCTATGGTTGTTATAAAAAAAATGAGGCAATGGGGTGGAATCCCCTTGGTCCGATCGGGATTAAAGGGGAGGTGGGGTGGGACCCACCTCTCCATTCTTGGCCACTCATTTGGATTTTCGCAATCCGGATAATGTTTTGGATAATCTGGTTCAGTTCGTTTTTCGGTTAAATGTTTAATTCGGGTTAAAACGAGGCTAAAACGGTCGTTTTTCGGCTTAAAAATGAAATTTATATAAAACCGATTTAAAAACTTAAACCATGACATTTATTATCTTAAAACATCATATTATTAATAATTGCGCATCTTTTTCGGCTTGATCGATCGTCTCTTGCTTGGTTTGGTATTAAAGGTTTCGTTTTACGCACCGACGTACCATTAAATCGAAATTCTTTTTCTGTGCTTCAATTCACTTATTCCGAAGCTTTAATACTTCGTAAACATCACTAAATATTATAGATATCGTCTATAATTGAACCCTCGATTCGTTCGGGTTTCAATAACTATCGATCGATTAATCGCATATTCAATACGATGAACTATATATTCACGTACAATCAATACAGTGAACCATGTATTCTCGTATAATTACTATGGTAATTCATGTACCCGACATTAAATATAACGTAACTATTGTCTACCGGTTAGGGTATACCTGGTTTAGTCGGAATCGTTACACTACTGCTTTTATAAGCAAAACCCAACAGAATCTGTATCCTGTGACCACTCCAAAGTACTCCTCAAGTTTTCCATCATAGACTACAACATTTATCTCAACGGGAAGTCAGTTCGGGTCATATGAGTCTAGCTCGTTTCAGAAAGCAGTTGATAGTGCAGTTGAGCAAGCCTTGAAGGCCCAAGGAATTTCATCTTCGTCAAGGAATAAGCAAAGCAAAAGTTCAAGCTACTGTGAAGCCCTTCCAATGCTGAACGATACAAACATAATACTGGTTCATGCATTTCTGTCAAGTCACGAAGAATTGATACAAGGAAAGTTGTTTCCGCCTCAATTTGAAGCTGGAGATTTAAAAGAAATTAACCAAAAGGATCTCGAGAAGATGGACATCGATTACCAAATGGCTATGGAAGTTCATAGAGCCATCAACTTCATGAAAACATATAGGAAAGATACTTTCAAGTATTCTAATAGGAAGAGAATTGGTTTTGATAAAGACAAGTTCGGTGCTACAACTATGGTGAGATGGGTCACTTTGCAAGGGAGTGCATAAACCCTTCCAAACCAGCAAACGACATTCGAGTGACTGAGGTGACCAATGAAGAAAACAGCAAGGCAGCTGGGAAGAAGCATGAAGTGCACAAGCCAAGCAGCTCAACTCCAAGAATTGGAGGTCATCCACACAAGGGCAATCAAGGATCAAATTCAAAAGCTCTTGTCTCTCAAAAGGAGATCCAAATTGTGGATTGGGAGGATCAATTTCAGGAGCTGAGTAATCCTCTCAACATGGCTGGCATGGCTTTCTCTTCCAACAATCAAGCTTCTTCATCTTCAGCTGCAAGTTCTGATGCATCACCACTCGATGAGGTAAATCACAATCTCTGTTCTCAGGCTTGTATTGATAAGGTTACATATTATAGATATCATCAAAACGAAGTTTTGAAAGAAAATGCAAATTTTCCACAATTAAATGCTGAATATGTAAAGGTTGACAAGATTTATGTTGAGAAGATTGATACTCATCGTAATGATGTGGCAAATCTTAAACTTAAAATTTTTGAAAAGGAGCATGATGTTATATATTATAAAAACATAGTTAATGAATTAAAATATGAAATTGAAAAGTTAAAACTTCATGCTTCTGATAAAAAGAAAAAAGAAAAACAAATTGATAGATTTGAAGCATCATCTGAGAAATTGGATGATCTTATTGTAGCCCAGAGAAGTACTAAAGTTAAAGCGGGGATAGGATATGATTATTCAGCGGTACCTCCACCGATGAATGATAATTATACTAGCTTGCCCCACTTTAGCTATTATACTTCTCCCGAGGAAGAGATGGCATATGGGATTGGTAGAGTACCAAAACCAGTGAAATTTGTTCCTGCAGCATCAAAAACTGCTGCTCCAATTCAATCATTTGATAAGTCTAACGTCAATGTGTCTTGTGGAGCAGGTGATATAATTGATGGTGATTTTGGGAAGGTTAACCAGGGTTGTAAGCGAAATGGAGAGTTAGAACCCCATTTTGAGTCTTGTATGGGTCTAACAAAGTCAATTAACAATCCTGTTTGTAATAAAGTTTGTGAATCTACGTTGGGAAGTCTAATGTCAGGATCAAAAGCTGTATTTTGTGAAACTTCTAGTGATGAAAGTTGTAAAGATGTTTGTAATGAAAGTGAATGTTCTTCTTCTGATTTAGAATGTGAAACTGTTTTTAACGAAACCATTGAAGACAAAGTTGATTAACAGACTAATCCTAGTTGCTCATCAATTGATCATGATATTGAGAACATGAATAAACAAGAATCAAATTTTGAAAAAGAAAAACCAAGCACTTCCTGTAAATATGTGCCACCTAAGAAAACCTCATTTTCTCAAAATACAAATTGTAAAAACAGTTCTCAATTTTATGATCAATTTGATAGTGCCTATTACTACTCTCGACAGAAACCTAGGCAATCAAATTATTTTGCAACTCATCATTCAACTGTTTACAATTATCGTTCAGATAGAGGTTACCAACATGTTAGCCAGTCCACCTCACCCTATCCCACATATCTCAGTGATCATGATGTCTATAAGTGTAACCAACGAAAGTGTTACTTCGTTTGTGGAAATCCTTCTCATCTTGCGAGACATTGCAAAAACTGGCATAAACAACAAAAGGATTTAAACAGTATGTTTGGTCAGGCATTTCCTAAGGTCAGACTCAATGCTAAGAAAATGTTTAACCAAACTCACTTCACTGCCAGTGAGCTGGATTTAAACCCAAAAGTGAGAAGAAAATAAAGAAACCATTTTGGCTAACCCAGAGGGAAAGGAAAAGGATAGCGAAGGGTTCGGAAACTGAAAAGCCAAAGGGCCCTTCAAATGTTTTCAACAAGAAACATACCGAGGACTTTGTTGTAAAGTCCAAACCCAAGAGAAGGCAATCCAGAAAACCGTTTCGAAACCGAGGAAATCATAATTCAAGTTCCTCGAGGGATTGCTCTTCTGATTCCAATTCTCCAAAAGATTATACTTTTAAGAATCATAAAATTAAACCGGGTGATTTTCTGTTTAATTTTCCCGAGACAAGTACGTTTCGAGAAACCCTCCACTAACTAGCGGTTCATGTGTGTAGGGTCTGCCTGGTAGGCCTGTCAATAGTATTTTATACTTGGACAGTGGCTGCACCCGACATATGACAGGAGATGAGTCCCTGTTATTTGACATCAAACCATTCGACGGTGGACACGTCTCTTTTGCCGGTGACGTTGGAGGAGAAATAACAAAGCAAGGAAAGGTCTCCAATGGTACATTGACCTTTGATGAAGTCAACCTGGTCGAACAGCTCAATCACAATCTTCTCAGCGTGTCACAAATCTACGATAAGCATTACTCTATCCTTTTCACAGAAAACAAGTGTCTTATTCTTAAACCTGGTTTTAAAGTCCCAGAAGAATGGATTCTGTTGCGTACTTCGAGGCACAATGATGCTTACATTCTGGACATGAGAAGTAATTATTCCATGCGTGCTACTTCTTGTTTGTTGTCCAAGGCCTCGGAGACCGATTCATCCTTATGGCATCGACGCTTGGGTCACGTCAACTTTAAAAACTTGAATAAATTAGTTAAAGGTGACCATGTGAGAGGTTTGCCCGTAAAATCTTTTCACTGTGCTGAAAAATGTTTATCTTGCTCAAAATGCAAACAAGACAAACTCCCTCACAGACCCAAGACTGTCAATTCCATAAGCTCCACTCTTCAACTGTTACATATGGACCTCTTCAGTCCCATTCAACCAATTGAAATAGGTCGAAAAGCCTATTGTCTGGTTATTACTGATGATTTTTCGCATTTCAGTTGGACTTTTCTAATAGGACACAAGGATGAGACGGCTCAGTTTCTACTCAGGTTCCTCATTTTGGTTGAGAACCAAACTGATAAGAGAGTGAAGTGTATAAGAAATGATCACGGAACAGACTTCTGCAACAAAACCGTCAATGATTTCTGTCACAACAAGGGAATTGTTCGTCTGTTCAGCGCACCTTACACTCCCGAACAAAATGGGATGACTGAAAGACGAAACCGCACATTGGTTGAAGTTGCTAGAACCATGTTGTCATACTCCAAACTTCCTTTGTTTTTCTGGGGTGAAGCTATCAACACTGCCTGCTTTACCCAGAATCGTGTGTTGCTAAATAAAAGATTAAATAAGACACCTTATGAAGTCTTTTATGGAAACAAGCCAAGGGTCAATTTCTTCAGGACATTTGGATGTCCTTGCACCGTGCTCCAAACAAACCGTCACTACAACTTCCAAGTTTGCTGAAAAAACGGATGAGTGCTACTTTTTTGGTTATTCTGCTGACAAAAGTGCTTATCATGTCTACAACAAGAAAACTCGAGTGATCTTGGAATCGTACAACATAGACTGGTAAGAATTGAACCCTAGCGATGCACACACTGGTCCAATTTGGATGTTTGACTATGAAGGACTGTTCAAGCAGTTTTGAGGAATGTATACAGCACCGGCTGTTTCTCCTATTCCCGCTGTTGCGACAACGCAAGCTCAATCTGAACACGATCAGGCAATATTAATGCGCACTGTTTTGAGAGGTCTGGAAGATGTTCAAGTAGCTGCACCTGCACCTGTACTTAATGTTCCACCCGTGGCTAACCAACCAGCCCCGGTGATTGAAGTGCCCATTGTTGAAGACACCACTGATTCAGATACGGATTCGTACATCTCTGCTGACAATGTGGAAGATCATGTTGAAAATGTCCAGACTTATCAAGCAGTGGATCCTCCAGCAGAACCAAGTGTAGTTGAATCTGTTCCTATACCTCCCTCTGATGAAGAAAATCATGGTAATGCTGAGGAGACTAATCAAGCTAACGTGCAGAATGAACCTGTTCAGAATGGAGCTTCTGGAAGCACCGACTCAACGTCAGTTCCGGCCGTAGTGGTGCCTCTCTATGACAACCTATGGGAAGGTCCCATTGCTCAAGACGCTTAGTTGATCAAGAAGAAGATGCAAGTAATCCTCAACCAAATGCTCCTGTCAATGTGACTATAGTCTTTCATCCCATAGAGAGCTTATCAATTGAGCTAGAAGCAACACCAGTCGAGCATGTTGACCAAATTCCACAGTTGCCAATTCACCGTCGACATCCGACTAAGAACATAATCGGAGATCCGTCCGCTGGCATCCAAACACGCGACACCTCTGGTACTATTAACAGATTTATTTTTGCTTATTTTATTTCACAGGTACAGCCCAAGGACTACAAAGTTGCATTGAAAGAATACTCCTGGGTTGAAGCAATGTAAGAAGAGCTGTTACAGTTCAAGAAGTTGAATGTTTGGAGGCTAGTGAAGAAGCCAGAACATAAGAAGCCGATCGGTACGAAATGGATGTTCAGGAATAAGAAAGATAACAAGGGTTAATCATTAGAATAAAGCCCGGCTTGTTGTGCAAGGCTTTTGGCAACGTGAAGGTCTTGATAACGATGAAGTCTATGCACCGGTAGCCAGATTAGAAGCAATTCGTATCTTTCGGGCATAAACGTCGTACATGAACTTCGAAGTGTATCAAACGGATGTGAAGACTACTTTCTTGTACGAGAAAGTAAAAGAAGAGATCTACGACAGTCAACCTCCAGGTTTTGAAGATCCAAGTCATCCTGATGACGTTTACCGTCTTGACGAAGCACTTTATGGTCTTCACCACCTCGTGCATGGTATGCCACACTGGCTGATCATTTAGTGAAGAATGGGTACAAGAGAGGTATTGTTGATAAAACTCTCTTTGTCAAGAAGGTTAAGGGTGAATTGATTCTCGTCCAAGTATATGTTGATGACATTATCTTCGAGTTCATGAATGAGGATCTGTGCAAGGAGTTTTCTGAGATTATGCATAAGCGATTTGAGATGAGTTCCTTAGGGGAGATGACTTTCTTCCTGGGCTTACAAGTTGAGCAAAAGAATGACGGGACTTTGATTCACCAAGAAAAGTACGTTCATGACATTGTTAAAAAATTTGGATTCAAGGACTCAACGGCTTTCATGACACCAATCGCTACACGACCTGTTCTCGCTCCTGGTCCATTAGGAAAACAATTCGATCAACACCTATATAGATCAATGATTGGTTCCCTGATGTATCTCATTGCAAGCAGACCGGACATCATGTTCCCTATTTGTCAGTGTTCCAGATATCAGTCAGACCCGGGGGAATCCCACATGACGGCTGTTAAGCGTATTTTCAGATACTTGAAGGGTAGACCTCGTTTGGGTCTTTGGTATCCAAAGGAGACTCCCTTGGAACTTCATGCTTACATCGATAGTGATTCTAGGGGATGCAACTTGGACAGAAAATAAACATCAGGTGGGATGTCAATTCCTAGGAGATCGGTTGCTCTCATGGCAGTGCAAGAAGCAAGTCACTGTGTCCACCTCCACAGCAGAAGCCGAGTACATTGCCGCATCCAGCTTCTGCTCTCAAGTGATATGGATCCAGCATCAGCTGCCGGATTACGGTTTGAATTTCTATGGAACCACGATTAAATGTGATAATGAGGCTGCCATTGCTATTGTTAAAAACCAGGTCCAGCACTCAAAGACTAAGCACATCGACATCAGAATACAGTTTTTTCGTGATTGTTTTGATCGTAAGCTTGTCGATATAAAAAAGCGTCCATTCTGATTATAACTTTGCAGATCTCTTTACCAAAGCTTTTAGTCGTGCCCGATTTTTGTATCTTGTTGAGTCATTGGGCATGATTTCTTTTGAGTAAATTGTATCTTTTGTTTTAAAATTGTAAATATTTTTCAAATATGTCATAATTTTAGAGGGAGAAAATGAGTTAACTTTAACTCACCAAAAAGATTTTCAATTTACTTAAGAAAATCCAAAATCAAGTCACTTGACTTAACAAAAAGATTTTATTTTTATATATAATATTAATTTCTTCTTTACTCCCATTTAAGAAAATTTCAAGAAAACTCTAAAAGACTTATCCCGTTTAGAGGGAGCTCCTTCGTAGAGGGAGTCGGATATTTAAAATTTTCAATTAAGAATTTGATCCGACTATGTGGAAAGTGATGTTACATTGGTATGTAATGATTCTAGCGCGTCAAAAGATTAGATCAAAAGGCTACAAGGTCATTCATCGATGTGTAGATAGGCTTGACAAACAAGAAAGTGTTGGGTGATATAAACTTAAACTATTGCCGATGATAGTGGCTATACGTTTATGAAGCGGTTGCATGATTCCGTTAAAGTCATATCAATGAAGGATAAAATGTAATTACACGTGTCATACCCAAGCCTCTCTTTAACTGATCACAGTGGTCTTATGAAATAATTGTCAATTTTTAATTTTTATTTGAGTCAAGAAAAGCCTCATAGAAAGGCGACAAAAAGAAAAACAAAAGAGTGAAGAAAAGAAAAAGAAAAACAAAAAAAAAACAAAACAAAATGAAAAATCAGAAAAAGGGTCATTTAGGATTTTAACTTCTGCTTTATTTCTTCATTTATTTTGATTCAAGCCTTGGACTTTCTCTGTTTGTAGTCATACAAGATCTGATTGTTAAGCCCCTAAATCTTCTACTTTATTTTAACTTTTCTAGATCAAGTCAAGTGTGCAAAGCATAAAATGTCGAGTGTACAAAGTACAAAGTGTCAAGTATGTTAATAAGAGTACTGTGATCAAATATAAAAGGTTTAAATCAAGTTGAGGTGATATGTTAACACAAAGTAAGCCCGAGGCATGATGGAATCAGCAACATGTCTGACTAAGTGGGGACCACATAAGTATCATGCCTAATTGAATCTTAAATGTATCATATTAACATCAAAACACTTGTCAAGTTTAACAAGTGGACAATATCTATAATTGATGATGAACTTGTGTCACAATAATATCAAAATGGAAACGCGATCTAGGGCATTGTAAATCAATATAATTCCACGTTGTGATCGTTCTTAACGATTTTATGTAAATTAATTAAATTTTTAACTTTGAATTTATACTTATTTTAAATTTTATTCTGTTTTATTTTATTTTAGTTTTGTTTTTGTTTTCTAAAATATTATTTATCTTTATATTTTAAATATTTTAGATTTTATTTTTAATTTTATTTCATTTTATTTATATTTTTATTTTTTTTCTTATTTTTTAAACAAATTTTACTTTATTTTATTTTGTTTTGCTAAAAGAGATCATCCATGCAAACGTTAACAGTTACGGACTGACAAAAGAAAATTAAGAAAAACAAACGAGTGCTTGGATTCGGTGGGTAAATGTTTTTCAGGTTTGAATATACAAATGTTTTTAAAGACCGAGGACCGAGAGTGAAACTCTCGGTGAATACTCACAATGTTTTGACCTTATCGCGAGATAGACTCACCCTATATATATGGGTCAACTAAAATATCCTTCACTATTTACCTAAAACATTTCACATATACTCTCTTTTCTCTCTCTTCCTTTTTACTCTTAAACCCTAACTTTTCATTTAAACTTTCAACAATCCAGCCTCTATATCATCTTTGGTGATGAATCCAGATCCCACACCCATGGTATAACTTCATAAGCATCATCGATCTACCATTCTTCTTATTTTCTGGGTTCACGCACATCTAGACGGGGTTGTAATAAACCGTCGGCCTAGATCTGAGGATAGATCTTTATATCCGGTGTTAAAATAATGACTATAAACTGGTATTAAGCATCTAAAACTTATTAATCATCATAAATTGTTGGTTTTTAGGTTATTTTGTAAAGTTTGTAGATCTAGGGTTAGTTCATATGTTAAAGGGTTCAATTGACCAGGAAATCCAAAGGGTTTTGGTTTTAAACATTCAAGAAACCCAATTAGAGTCTGGGCGACACCCAAGGAAGAAAAGGAAGCAAAAATGGGATAACTAAGTTTTTTCGCATGGGCAAGGTTTACGCTTCGCGTGGACATGCAAAGCGAAATACATCTGATTCGCTTCGCCTGGACATGCAAAGCGAAACATCTTCTGTTTCGCTTCGCGTGGACATGCGAAGCGTAACCCCCTTCTGTTTCGCTACGCCTGGACATACGAAGCGAAACATCTTCTGTTTCGCTTCGCCTAGACATGCGAAACGAAACCCATTCTGTTTCGCTTCGTCTGGACATGCGAAGCGAAATACCATCTGTTTCGCTTCGCACCCCATGCGAAGCGAAAAAACAGCCATGCAAAAATCCTTACTTAGCAAAATTTTCAGAAATCTGAACTTAATGCTACTGGACTGTTTGAACATTATTGGACTGTTTTACCCTTGGACCGTTTTGGACATTCAAAGACTGTATATAATGAACTCATTAATTTCTAAACAGGTTGGACTTCTAGGCTTTTGCAAAGGTTGATAAGGATGCTCTCTCGTTTACAACCAAAGTTGCTGGGAAGGAATTGACGATAACCGAAGGAGATATAAAACGGGTGTTAAAGATCACTGACGAGCCAGACTATACATATGAAAAAGGTGACAGGGCAAATTTGGCAGATTTTTGACTCAGATGGGATATGACACCAAATGGAAGAGCTTGGAGAAGAAACAACTCCCACCATATTGGAGGTTTCTCTTCCACGTTGTGACTCATTGCTTTGCTGATATTCGTGGAGGATTTGATAGCATGAGAGTCGATTGGGTAAGGATTATGTTTGCGTTGACAACTCGAGAAAAGTTCAACTATTCACGAAGAATATTCTTGTGTATGATGGCTAATGTGAAGAATGACCCCTCATGGCATATGTACCTGAGATTTGTACAGATGCTTATAGACGATATGATGCATGCGGTACCCAGGCCTCCTCACAAGAAGGCAAAAGACAAGAAGTCCCTTCCAGAGCCCTATCATGTGAACAAGATCAAGCTGTCGATCTTTGGTGTGTTATTGAGCACCAAAGGGAAGGGGCATCAGTATGAAGGACCACGACCGGGTCTTAAGTTTGGATTGTTTAAAGATACAGAACCTGCTGGGAATGAAGCTTCTGTTGAAAGTGGAGAGATGGTTGAGTCTGAGCCTGATGTTAAGGCAGAACAAGCTGACTCGTCTGATGAGCCACCTGAGGATAGAACAAAGGCTAAACACGATTTGAAGCTTAAGACAGCCGACAAGCCTTCTGTTGGTGGTTCTTCTAGTAAAGGAAAGGAGCCTGAAGATGAAGAAGAAGAGGACGTTCAGCCCTTGAAGCATCTGAGGAAGCTTGGAGATTCCCAGAAGTCCTCCAAGCTCATCGTCAAGCTTCCCACGAAAGGTAAGCCTTCCTCCACCTCTGAACCACTGTAATCACACAAGACAACTTAGCCAAAGTACTTAAAGACCTAGATTTGGGAAAGATTCAAATTCCCGTCTATAAGAAACGCAAAACCCGAACCAAGTCCAAAGCCAAGAAAACCAAAACTCTTTTACCTGACTCCTCTCCCGAACCCTCACCAAAAGACCAACCTATCTCAACCTTCCTGTCACAAGTACCACCCTCACCACCTCAATACCAACCACAAACCTCAACACCACAATCACAACCACAACCTACAAATCCACCCGAACAACCAACCAAAACCGAGCCATCTCAAACCACAACACCACCCACATAACCTACCACTGAACCCACATCCACCTCAATATTCACATCCTCCATATTCAGCTCACCAATCCAAACCACAAGCTTATGGAGCCAAACCGTAATTACCTCACCACCACCAAAACAACCGACACCTCTAAACTTAGAACCCATACCGTACACTTCCATATTCTCAAAACCACCCACTTCCACAACCTCATATATACCAACCCAATTACCATCCATTACAACATCACCTGTCCAAACAACCTCACCACCACCAACCCAATCCATTATCCTACATGTACAAACAACCTCACCACCCATCCTGTCCATGACCCCACTTCTACAATATTCTCACCAAAAACCCATCACCAAAGGGAAGTCTTTGACACCTCCGGTGTACGCCGATCCTATCCTCGATAGGATCGTCGCACTGGAGGAATCTAACGCGAAGAGGGTTGAACGCGAGATGGTGCTCCTAACGTTTATTAAAGACATGAAGAAAAAAGGGATGGAGGATGAAAAGGAGAAAGAGCAGTTGAGGGCAAGGGTACTGGTTTTGGAAGAAGAGAAGGAGTTAAACGAGGCCAAAATTGAAAGTCAACGCCTCCTGCTCAACACACTCCACACCCAAATCCAGAATCAGCATTTACTGTTGAATCATGAAACTTCGCAAAATGCTAACCTGAGGGCAGACCACTCAAGGCTTGGTGATAGAGTGGCTAATCTTGAGAGGAACTTACCAGGTGCTAATGCTCTTGAAGAAAGCTTGAAGAAAATGATAGAGGATGCTACAAGAAAGTGGGATGTTGAAAAAGAGGCCACCAACTCCAGGGTCTCTGCTCTTGAAGGTCAGTTGGACTCATTTAAATCTATTAACGCACTTATTTCTTAGACTACACAATTTCAAGCTCAGATTGAGACCCTTCAAGCAAAACTGGCTGAGCAAGAACGTATCAATGAACGCCAGTCAAAACTCAATGAAGAATTCATAAGCAAGCATTAAGCAGCCTCTGATCTGATGGGTATACATGATAATGACTTCCACGGGCTGGAAGACAGGCTAGATGCTATGTTCAAGAGTTAGAGGAGATCTGGTGAGACCTCTGGGACTGGAGGATCACAGCCTACTGCGGGGCCAAGTGTGGCCCTGCGAGGAGTTCAGGTTGAGGGATTGGAGGGCGAGGCAACTGTTGGTCGTATTGTACAACAGGTTGGCCAAGCCGTAAATGGAGTTAGTACCAGCTTGGGACCTGAACAACATGTACCCCCTCAGGCTCAAGCTGGTGGTGAAGATGAAGGTAACGATGGTGATGATGATGATGGTGAAAATGATGAACATGAGGACGAAGACGAAAACGTCCACGACAGTTTTGATGAAGACAATGATGATGATGATAACAATAATAATGGAGGAAATGGTGGACACGGAGGAGCCGGTGCAGCAGGAGGTGGAGGTGGAGTTAACACTCAATCACCTCCACACACTCAGGAACACATACAAGACCCTGCTGCATACGACTCTGCAAGCAAAGTCAGGGAACATGACTCACGTATTGACAGCATGTATAAGCAGTTGTTTCCTGAAGATGTTTTTGCAGGTAATATTACAGGGATGATGGATGATTTTATTAAAGTTTGGAAGAGCTTGGCAGACTTAATTGCAGGAACGGAGGAGGCAGTAGAAACAAGTGATGACTACATCAACTACTCGCCGAATCCTGACACGCCACCAGCTCAAGCTTCAGAGGGCCCTGCAATAGGGCCCGTCTCTGATCCAGCCGCAGGCTTGACACACGAACCACCAAAGAAGAAGAGAAAGACCCACATTGTGTCAAGTCGTGCTTGTGCCCGCCTGCTCAACTACCCTTGTCCTGACGACTTGGTTGATTGTTTATGCGAAGTACGATAAGGAGAATAGCTGTTAGGCTATAAGAAGAGTTAGCTGAGATCTAATCTATCTCAACCACCACGAGCTGAAGTCGTTACCTGAGCTTGACATAAACTATCTTCGAAATGCTCTAGGCCGTGGTGAGTATGATGATACATTGGAAGACTGGGTCAAGACTCATCTGCATCGGCAATCAGAAGTGGGCTACAAGGATTTTGAAGTCAATAAGGGTCGCAAGTACAGGAACCCACGAGAGATAGACCCAGCCACCAAAGAGCCACGAACCATGCGGAGATATAGGGCGCTAAAAGACTGTCATGAAATTTATCATGGTGAACCCTTCCTTCCCAACACTCTCCGTGACTTCATTGGTTGGGAGTTTGATAATACAACCGGTGAGGCCGTCATCCACTGCTGTGACATGCACGAACAAAGGCCAAGCACGACATAAAGAGGTCGGGGCAGAACAAGATTCCAGTGATGAGCCGGACGAGGATTGAACAAAGGCCAAGCACGACATAAAGAGGAAAGAGGCTGAAAAAGGCAAAGTCATAGAACTTGAGGAAGAAGAAGAAGAAGACCAGCTGCCCCTGAAGCGTTTGAGGAAACTTGGGGAATCCCAGAAGTCAACCAAGTTTCTTGTCAAGACTCCCTCACAAGACAAACCACCTGACCAACCGAAAATCACCAAAGAAGCCCTGGCCCAAGCCCTCAAGACACTAGACGTAACCAAGATACAAATCCCTACCTACAAGAAACCAAAAACCAGAAAGAAAACCAAAGCCAAGAAAACCAAAACCCTACTCCACGAGTCACCAGACTCCTCACCCAAACCTTCACCAACAGACCAACCCATTTCAACATTCCTACCTCAAGTACCATCCTTACCACCCTCACCACCACAACAACAAACCTAACCCGAACCTTCTCAAATATCAACACCACCTACCCAACCAACCTCCTCCATATTCACCTCATCAGTTTTCAGCTCACCAATATAAACAATAAGCTTATGGACAAAAACCGTTATAACTTCCCCAACCCAAACCGTCACACCATCTATAACACAACCAACACCACCCACCACTACAACTTCACCAATCATTACCAAAGCCATCACCTTACCTTTGCCAACAACCTCACCACCCATCATGTCCACCACTCCACCATCCACCATTATCTCACCAAAACCCATTTCCCGAGGGATGTCTTCGACAACTCCAGCATACGCCAATCCTATCCTCGATAGGATCGTCGCACTGGAGGAATCCAAAGCTAAGAGGGCGGAAAGAGAATTGTGCTCCTCAAGTTCATTAAGGAGATGAAACAAAAGGTGTTAGAGGATGAGGAAGAAAAGGCGGCTCTGTGGGAAAGGATAAGGGTGTTAGAAGAGCAGAAGGAGGCAAGTGACGCTCTTGCTGAAAATCAAAGATTGTTGACAAACACCTTCCATATCCGAATACAAAACCTACAAGCATTAATGAACCGTGAGGCCTCTAAAAATGCTAATTTGAGAGCAGATCACTCAAGACTTGGAGATACGCTGACTACACTTAAAAGAGACTTACCAAGTGCTAGTGCTCTCAGATCTAGTGTAAACAAGAAGATCGAAGATGCAACGAGAAGGTGGGATGTTGAAAAGGAAGCCACAAACTCAAGAGTTGCAAATTTGGAAAATCAGCTTGCTTCCTCCCGCCTCTCTCGATACGCTCAGAGCAGAAATGGAGGCCATACAAGAAAAGATCAAGGAACAAGATCGTCTGAATGAGCTACAACTCAAGACGAATGAAGACATAGTGAGTAAGTACCAGGCGGCCTCAGATCTTATGGGCATTCAAGAAGATGAATTTCATGGTCTGGAGGATAGGCTGGACGCGGTGTTTGGGGCTTGGAGAAGTTCTGGTGAGACTTCTCAAGTCGGTAGTTCACAGCCTACCGCAGGTCCATCTGTGACCATGCGAGGAGTTCAGGCTGTACTATCCGAGGGTGGGGCGACTGTTGGTTAATTAGTACAACAGGGTGGCCAGTCTAGCGGTGTTGGTGGCGGAAATGATGATGATGACGAAGATGAAGAAGATGATGATGATGAAGACGATGACGTTCATGATAGTTTTGATGATGATAACGACGGTGATGATGAGGGTGGAGGCGGTGGAAACGGAGAAGCCGGAGCAGCAGGAAGTGGAGGTGGAGATAACACTCAATCACCTTCACACACTCAATATGATGTTCAAGACCCTGCTTCTCACGACTCAGCTGGCAAAGTCAGGGAGCATGACACACAGATCACTGACATGTATAAAGATTTGTTTCCTGATGACTTTGCAGGTGTTATGGATGACTTTATCGAAGCAGGAATGAACTTGGAGCATCTTGTTGATCAGAATACTAAAGCGAGGGTTGAAGATGACTACATCAACTACTCACCCAACCCAGACACTCCTCCTGCTAAAGTTCAAGCTTCAGAAACTCCAGCTACTGATCCCATCTCCAACCCAACTGACGACTTGACACAGAAACCACCAAAGAGGAAGAGAAAGAACCATATAGTGTCAAGTCGTGCATGTGCCCGTGATCTCATCTATCCTTACCACGATGACTCGCTGATTATATATGCAAAGTATAATATGGAGAATGCGTGTTGGGCGATTAGGCGATACAGTGGTGATCTGATTTATCTCAACCATCATGAGCTGAAGTTACTACCAGAGCTTGACCTCAATTATCTTCGAAAAGCTCTAGGTCATGGTGCAGTTGGGAGCACTTTGGATAGTTGGATCCCAGATTACCTTCATCATCAATCGAGGGTCGACTACAAGGATTTTGAGCCAAATAAGGGTCGGAAGTACAAGAACCCAAGAGAAATAGACCCAGCTACCGAAGAGCCACGAACAATCTGGAGATACAGGGCACCAAATAATTGTCATATCATCTATCATGGAGAGCCCTTTATTCCCAACATCCTCCGAGACTTCATTGGCTGGGAATTCGACAACACGACAAGGGAGGCCGTCATACGCTGCAAAGATCTGCCTGAAATTCGCGTATTTGACGAGCAGAGCTAATGGGGCTGCACATAGAAGACATCAAGAAGCTCTACAATTCACCCCTAGGAACCGTCGAGGACATCGGTCGTTAGAACACAGACCGGATAGTGGAAGCCTTCAACAAATTTGTTAGAAAAGTTGTTGAACTTCCACTACCCGAGGACGGCTGGCTGGATTACGACACCGACGGGTTCCAATACTAAAGACTAGAGGGAGGTTGTTAGTCCCATTTTGTTTTAGTCTTTTGTATTGTAATTATATGTTTCGGGCTTTAGTTGTTAATATTGAATGTAATAGCCCAAGAGAAATAAGTTGTAGAGCCCATTGGGCATGTGATGTATTCTACTTCTCATGCATGCTTCCCTATAAATAGGAAGCATGCCATGAGAAGTTGCGGTTGTTCATTTTTGAAGTAAATTAATCCAAGAGAAAACTTTTGCAACCTCTCCTTCTTCTTTCTCGGCTCTCTTTCTTTCTCTTAAACCACCCGAAAATAATATCTCAAGATCCGAGACTGCTTAGGTGGCTTAGTGTGATTTCCGCTAGCACTAAGCTCAGTTGATCCAAGAATACTGTTAGATCCACCCACGTCAGGACCTACATAGTACATGTTAATATTATTCGTGCATATTGTTTATGATTATACGTAAACTTGCTTGCAATGTGATTATTTTTTTATGGTGGAAGTTAGCGCAAACGCATACACATAGTGGGAGGATCCGACGGAACGTACCCCCGCCGTCTAACGTTACGACTTCGGTTGTTTACGTAAGGTGGTTCTCATTTCCTTGACTTCAACGGCTTCGGCTAAATGAACGGGAGGACGACATTATTTGATTTCATTTACTTTACACTTGAATAATTATTGCATTACGATTGTTGAATCGCGAGTTTCCTATATATATGTATACGCAAAAACTTATGAAAACTCACCAACTTAATTGTTGACAAAATATATTATTTTCAACATGTTACAGGTTGAACCGATGATGTGCTAAGGACAAAGATCATTAGTTTGCCTTAGGATATTTAAAATAAAGAACTTATTTACTTTTTCGATTAAATGTTATTGTTTTCTTTTATTTATGAACAATGTGTGTATTTTTGATGATCTGAAATGAATTAAATATAATCAATGTCGCTTTAATAGCTTTACGAGCTTATGAATGATCTGTACGTTACACCTAGGCGTATTCCGCTTAAAGCCGGGGTGTTACAAGTATGCTTTATAAAATTGAGAGAGGCATCACATAAAGACAACAGGATGATACGGATGAGGGAGGAGAATGATGATATGGACTAGTTAGTTTAGTGTTTTAATTGTTAGTTTTATGGTTGACTTGAATGAAACATTTGACCTTTGGCGTTTACGTACTTTTTTATGTTTATATATATCCAATGGTTACGGTACGCATTTAGAAAAAAATCTGCATGTATTTTTTTAGCAACAAAAAGATCGAAATTCTAAAAAAAATAGCAATGCCGCCGCCAAATGTCTTCTAGAGCTCATTTACGACAAGGTATTAGCGGCGACTCAGTATGTCGCCACCAATACTTTTAGCGGCTACATTCGGTACCTTAGCTGCGACATTTATCGCCGCTAAAAGTCGAATTTCTTGTAGTGTGGTGATCTGGTGGTGTCGTTGGTGGTTCGAGTGTTCGTGATGATGTTGTTGGTGATGATGAAGAAGAAGAAGATGGTAAGATGATGGTGGTGGTGGTGGAGCAGGCAAAAAAATCTGCTCCACATGGTGATATTGACAATATATACAGCTCGTGATTATCCATACTCTAGAGATGCTGCAAAGGAAACGAGGGATCGGAATGCTGAGATGGAAAGTGATTTTAATGTTGTTTTTGGTGCAGATTTACTTACAGGTTTAGGATCACTTACCAAAGAAAGAAGCTTGGATTCTTCGCCATTGCACCATACGTACGGCCGCTATCAACTAATTATATTTATTTATGCGTACCACAAGAAATTCAAAGTTCAAAATGTAGTCTAAATCAAACCCAAAACATTACAACTTTACAAGATTAAAACCCATGTAACTATGATATCTGAAAAAAATGAAGATTTTCAAACACAAACAACACTCAAAACAAGCATATATATGAAAAGAAAAGAGTATCACTGCTGACATTCATGTTGACTATATTACTTTTTAACTTGCTATACAACACTTCTATCCTGAAGACGTTTCTTGGTGCTCCAGGTTCCTGAGCACAATTTTTGCAAATACCTTTGCCTCTAACGGACCAGCATTCGCAGCAGCGCTGACCCTAAGAACGCACGATGCACCCAACTCTTGCAACAGGTTCACATGGTGGCGTGCATACCGCCCACCCGGAACAGTAAACTGTAATTTTATTTATAATCAATATATATTAATATCTAGTTTTGTTATAATAAGAAGAATGTTGAGTTTGAACTGAAAAAGAGCAAATGCAGCCCACGATTTCAGCACGGGAGAGTTATGACGCAACATCAACACAAACCGTTCATTTTGGGCTTGCTTGCATTGCAGTTGACCTACTTCAATAATGCGAGCAGAGTCCGCTACTTGTTCCAACTGAGCAGCAGCCGATGATAAAGAGACGCCAGTAAACACATGTAGGTCAACATAGGTCTTTAAAACAAGTTCAATGTCCTTCAAGATTGGTATCATTCTAGTTTTTATAAAGTTAATAGTCTTTAAACCGCCTTCTGCTACACCCCGAGAATATTCTTCCAGTCTGTGTACAAGGTGAAACAAACAGTATAGAAATTTGATAAAAAAAATGTCAAGAAATATATAACATCAAATTTGTACCTGCCATCAAACATGCATGCAAATGCTATAGCCGCCATGAAACGAGCCCTTTTGCACCCTGTTGAACAAATATAAAGCAAGAACACAATGCCCCGATATTCGGCCACTATTTGCAAAGCGTTTCCTGGGTTGAATGCTAGTCTCCAAAGAGCCCCAGCAGCCATCAATTTGACGTCCTAATATTTTATAGCAATATTTGAATGCTTTTATTTATAAAATGACAATTTATTTTCATATCAAACATAACAAACAAGAAGTGAGTTTCTTAAAGAGTAAAAGTAATAAAAACATAAGCCTTTACAGAATCTAAAAAGAGAAACAGCCACTCACTTCTCTTTGAGTTATTGTTGCCAGCCTTATGAGTGCGGTGATGCCCCCCTGTCGTCCAATTGCAATACTAGTAGAAATGAAACAAATTATAAATTCATAGATTTTCTGCAATTGTGGGATCATATACAAATCTAAACATCGTATAGAAAGTTGCATGTTTTTTTAATCATTTTTGATACTTGTAGGATACAAATGGTTACTTAGTGAGTTAAGGTATACATAGTTACATCAATAATTGACATAAGTTTTACAAGAAATGTGAAGGGTTAATACTTGCATATACCTATTGGCTTCTGAAGCCGACAGAGCCTATAGAGCACCAGCCGCTCTCACTTGAAGACTTGGACTGACATTTATAATTATACACGTTTTCACAAGAGCAACCTGTAATGAAACATATATCTTCAATACAACCAAAGTGTTCAATAAACAAAGGTACCAGAAGCTAAAGTGATCACTGGATAAAATATCATACCAAGGCTTCAACGCCGCCAGCTAATGCAATGTTTTCTCGATTTGTATCATCCTCTAATAAATTAGACAATACTCGGGTTGCCTATACCAAAATAAGCTATCACATTTTTGTTAATTATTTCGCTTTATACATTAATTAACTTGTTCTTTTACCAGCAGACGATATTATTCTGATATTTCCTCTCTTTGCACGTTCATGCGCTAGCAATCGCGAACAATTGTTACTAAAGCACTAATACCACCGACTGCAGCAATTTCTATGCCACACTTATCATCAGTTGCCAAAGTGGCAAGTGCAGCCGTCGCCCGATCCTAAAAAGCAAAATATTTTGTAATATACAATTTCCTCATTTGTAACACGTGACACAAAATCTAGACACGTACCAGAGTTCCATTGAAGGATCTACGCCACTTCAAGATTAAGCCAACTAAGCCTTTAATGTCATTAGATTCAGCGATAGATCCTTTAATCAAGATTACCCGCATTAGTAAAGATTTTAACCGAGTCAAAGCTTTGAAATTTGACCAACAAATAATAAAACTAAAAACCTTATGCTCATCATAGACAGAAAGATTCCGCAGCCCTCCAGCAGCCTCTCTAGCCACCCATATGTGCATAGATTTTGTTAAGCTAGCAAGAATGCTGATCCCACCATGCCCCACAACAGACGTTGCAAAAGCCGGATCCACCGAAAGATTTGATATTGTCTATAATAAACAATTATATTATTTCTCTTTTTGTGATAAATAAACTAAGAAAACACAAAATATTCAACCTTTGTTGATACTTGTTGGATCTCTTCTGTCAAAGATGTTGCAAGACCTAGAAGAAGCTCAACACCGCCATCTTTCATGATTGCTTCACCAATTACTGCATCAACCCTCGCTACGTCATTAACCCCCACCGTGAAATCTCCAAGCCCGATGGCTGCATATTCTTGAACATCTTCTTGAGAACTCTGCAATAAATTGAGCAGGAGATTTACCCCTTGATTGACCCAAAATGACTCGAACCCGGGTGGGTTAATCCCAGCTATCTCTAAAAACACATGTGAGAGAATCCACTCAATCCACGTCAAAAACTCATCTAAAATCCTGTCTTTCTTCCCCAACTGGTTTCTCCATTCAAACAAAGTGCCGGGAAATATACGAGAGAGTTCTTTAAAAGTGTTGTTAAAGTAACCGAGCATCATTATACCGAAACGTCTAGCCTGGGTATGAAGAGCGGTGGCAAGCTCTAATGAAGGACATTCAAATGCACACAAAAGTTTCAACCTTTGTAAAGACATAATCAACCTCATAACAGCCTTTGGAACCACATTGGTTCTAGAAACAACTAAGCCTTCTAAATGAGGAAGGTTGCACCAAGATTTACTAGCCAAATTCCAGTCTAAGTCTGTGGCCCCCGCAACCGAAAGAAAACGAAGTGACACAACATTTTCTAACGCCGCCGCTCCATCGATGGTTAGACAATTGATAAACCCAACTTCTTGAAGAATCGGGCAATGAGTAGCCAACGCAGTTATGGCCACAGCATTCACATGCTGTACCCCCAAAAGCCTAAGTTTCTTTAGCTTAGGGCAACCTAAAGCTAAAGCGACTATACCCTCGCTTGTTATGTTATCACAGGAAGTAGGCCCGAGTTCAATGCTTTCAAGAAGCGTATGATGGGCGACAATGTGTGCAAGATTTGAATCGGTTATCATCCGACAATGAGTAGCTCTTAAATCTCTCATAGCTTTGGCTCTGAGACTACTTAATGAATCCATACTATCGCATCCATGAAACCTAAGTTTTTTTAGACTTGAGCACCTTGTGGAAAGCAAATTCATTAGGCCCGACTGGATTTTGTGACCACGCAGATCTAATGATTGCCATAAACGCAATGAAGATCCAAGTGAATTCCAACTTCTGCAACTTGATGACAAATTTGCTCGATCACGATAACTTAAATGAGTGAAAACCTTAACTACTATATCATCATGTAATCTAATCCAATCAGCAAATCCATCTTCACTCACTTTAAAACAATCCGCACCCTCTGTTTCTGGTTGATCTGATAAATCCAACTTTTGGGTTCTTTTTCTAACCCTACGATTCATCTTACAACAAAGATTCTACACAGAAGTTTACACTAAATTTATAACAACCAAAACGCTTCAACAAATTCACAAAAAACACCCAAAATTGAACCTCAAAATCATCACCATTTCACAATATTAATCGACCTTTAATCACAATTTCTGCAAGCATAAAATAATGCCCTATACTCAAACTGAGCAGATTTCAGATCTTACAACACATCAAGCCTGATGAGGGTTAAGATCAAGAAACCAGAAGCCTTTAGATGATTGAATTGAGTTCAAGAAGCTGAAAATGGTGTTGTTTAGAGAGAGAATGAGCGGTGCGAAGAGGTGTATACGGTATAGAGAGAGAAAATGAAAGTGGACACAAATGTAGCCAGGAGAAAATCTATATTGAATTTATTGTGTCAGATGAGAATGAAAAAAAAAACCAAAAGGACACACATAGGCTTTTGTACTTTCAATCATAAGAACACTTGTCGTAGATTTGTGTTCCACTTTGTTCTTTTTCAATGAAAATGATATTCTAATATACATGTTTTCTTAATATAGATTTATTATTATATATTTTATTTTTAGAAACTAAACTAAACAACCAAATTATTAATTGAAATTATACCAATCTTCCCCACAATACTTTTGAAGGAAGATCAGTTTTTTATTCGAGAAAATCTCAACGAGTTGATGTTCACTATAGTCTTGGACGAGCAAGCCGGTCTGTTTTCAAAAATGACATTTTTCCTTGTTTTCAATGATCCAACCTTAGTTTTGTGATAACCTAAGTTACTATATTCATGAATTTTAGCAAAGCAGGAACTCATCGAGTAAGCATAGATTGAAGGTAAATAGCACCAATTACATTGCTGAACTAAGGTAGCAAAGTGACAACCCACAAGAATATGGTTGCTAGTTTCCTTGTAGTCACTGCAAAGCCTACAAGTTACCGAAACCACCTAAATATTTCTTGAAAGAGCAACAAGAGTTGACCGGTAAAGGTGTTGATCGATTGCAAACATAAAACACTTAAAACACCCACACATCATTAGAAACCCAACTACTCTACCTCTAAACAAAAGAGACTGATAGATTTGAGGCTTTAAATAACATCTTTTTATTGAGGCTATTTCCAATATCAGCAATCGCTTGCTTTATCATTGTAAGGCCAAAAAGTTGTGACTTGCGATATCAAATTACGAAACCCATTATATATTAACGGTCAAGTTAATAATTAAAGTGGGCGAGAATTTCGGACACGGGATGAGAGCTTCGGCACGCGCGTTTAGCTTCAACGGTGGAGAACTTCTAGATTATGTGTTAGGCTATAAATAGAGACTTTGTTGTTCTTATTTGTGTGTGTTTTTGTTGGTGTAAACAACCACCAAAGGGGAGCTCACCTTGGGTGGGATCGGTTCGATCGTTTATTATCTAATCTTTTGTACCGGTCACGAGATCGTTCCTTTATTTTATCGTTATATTATTTATGTTCGGTCGTTTATTTCACCGCACCCGTCTCGAGCACCTATCAAGAACAAAGCCGTTCGTTGTCGGATCCGGTTTCGGGACCTACAATTGGTATCAAAGCGGGTCGAATCTTATGATTCAACTTTGTTCTTGATATTCGGGTTCTATTTCCGCTATTACCCGAACCGAGACGCTAATTCCGTTGATGTTTTGGAAATAACGTTGAAGGTTTGGAAATAACGTTTGAAGATTTGGGGAAATAAAGTTGCTTAAAGTTCGTCTCGTGTGTAGATCTGGAATCTCAGCCTAGTTTATTGGGTTTCTATGAAGAGCGGAGGGTGGCCAGTGACCTCGTTCGCATGGCAGTGGAGGCGAGTGGCTGTTGGCATAGGGTGTTGGCCGGAGAACAATTTTCCAGCCAGAAAGGTTGCAGGTGGCGTTTGGTGACGGCGGCGCACGGTGGTGGTCACCGGAATTCTTTTTTCGGTGGCCGAGAATAAAGTGAAAAATTGATGACGGAGGCCACTGTGGTGTGTGGGTGGCTGCGGTGACTGTGTGTATGATGTTGGAGGGTGCGGTGGTGGCCGGAAAGGGGGTTTTCGGCGGTGCGTTTTTCCAGCGATCGGCCGGCCTCCGAAATCGCGTTTCCGGCGGGGTTATGGCCGTGGTAGTGACCACCATTGAAGGAAGAGGTTGTCGGAGATATGACAGGCGGCTGAGGTGCGGAATATGGCTGGCCTGAGGTGCCGGAGGTCATTTTTCCGGTGAAGGGAGTGGTTGCGGGTGTTTGGTTTTCCGGCAGCTGGTACTGATATTTTGGCGGCTGATGTTGCAACTTGCAACTAGGGTTTCTCTAGATGATAAGAATTCTCCATGTTGGGATGAATGGGCTGAGTACACTGAAATGGGCTTGGGCTGATATGGACCATCTGTGGACTGTTTAAAACATATCAAGAATTGGACTTGCTTTCATTTTTGGCCTGATCCAAAACAAAGGTAATTCTTTTAACATATGAGTCAATACTACATGAAATAATAAACCGAGCCACATGCTTGCAAGATGGTTTTTGGGCGAGTAAGTTATCTACTTTTCGTTGTTGACCGAATCTGAAGAAAGTCAAATTGATCGGGTTTTTCGTCTTTTTTAACCGTGTTCAAAGCTTTTTATTTCTAAGGCGTTCGAGAAGTTGGATCCGAAAGGTGAACTTCGAACGAATTAATAAGTTTTGTTCATTTGATCATTGAATCCAGTAATTCGAGATCGATTTGTGAATATTCGAGCTCATCTCATGCCTATATACAACTTAAGATACGAAGAAGCGAGAACTACTTCAAGATTAAATATAGGTAGATCATACCTTGAGGGGGTGAATTGAAATGAAGAGGCATCGATTTATCGGGTTATTTGTGAAGATGCGAGATACGGTGAGACAAAGTTTTGAGATCACAAGTCAAGGGGGTGATTGTAAGACCAAAAAGTTGTGACTTGCAATATCAAATTACGAAACCTATTGTATATTAACGGTCAAGTTAATAATTTAATTGGCGAGAATTTCGGACACGAGACGAGAGCTTCGGCACACGCGTTTAGCTTCAACGGAGGAGAACTTCTAGATTATGTGTTAGGCTATAAATAGAGACTTTGTTGTTCTTATTTGTGTGTGTTCTTGTTGGTGTAAACAACCACCTAAGGGGAGCTCACCTTGGGTGGGATCGGTTCGATGGTTTATTATCTAATCTTTTGTACCGGTTACGAGATCGTTCCTTTATTTTATCGTTATATTATTTATGTTCGGTCGTTTGTTTCACTGCACCCTTCTCGAGCACCTATCATGAACAAAGCCATTCGTTGTCGGATCCGGTTTCGGGACCTACAATCATAACACAATAACACCAAACAGGTTTTATCCTTTTCATTTTCAAAGAGGTAGGGAAATATGGCTCTTAGTGGTTTCTTGGTTTCGTTTTCCTTTTATCATTTTATATATTTACATGGTTTCATTTATGGAAATGGAGCCTTTTAGAGCAAGTATTCGTCTTAAGAGCGTTTTGAACGCGTCGGGGAGTCACAAACTTTTATGTTGGTCTTTGGTAACACATAACTCGTGGACCATACCCAGATCATGAACCGATCTCCTTTCTTTATCGTCTAAGAAATCATTCATGGAAGTCTTTGGTATCAGATCTTTGACTTCGACGTCAACAAAGTTTTTCAACTTTTGTTAGGCCCCGTTTTGTTTATTTAAGTCTTTTGTATTGGAGCATATATGTATTTGGGCTTGTGTTGTGTATGTTTGGGCTTATTATGTTCTTTTTATATGTAATTGGGCCTTAGGCCTCGTAAACAAGCCCAATGGGCAAAATGAAATAAACCAAAGTTCTTATGCATGCTTCCTATAAATATGGAAGCATGTCATGAGAAACCAAGCTTTTGTCCAATTCTTATCTTCTATCTTTCCGTCTTTCTCTCTTACTCTCACTCTCACTCCCTACTCGCAAATAACCTTCAAGATCCGAGACCAAAGGTGGCTTGGTGTGATATTCCACTAGCATCGAGTTTGGTTGATCCGAGAATAGTTGTTAGATCCACCCCGTCGGGACCTACTATTGGTATTAGAGCTTCGGCTCACTAGTTGAGATTTTTGGATCACAGCCTTGGGTTAAGATCTTGATAAAGTGAAAACAAAATGTTCTTGCAAAGAAAAACCACAAAAATAAAAAAATATTCGGGTTCATAAGTTGAACAAAATGGTGTAATGTGTTCTTGGTGAAAATCATAGGCTTAAAAGTAGCTAAATCTCTTGAAATCGGGTTTGAAATTTGCTCAAAAGAAGTATTAAAAATTCGCATTCGCATATACCATGGGGTTGTTGTACTAACCTTAGACAAGATCTGACATGTTAGGTAAACAGATCCCCAAAAAGATTGATTCTAGAAGATATGTATTTCGCATCGCAAGATAGTTCGCTTCGCAAAGTATTTTGCTTCGCAAGAGACTTCACTTCGCAAAGTATTTCGCTTCGCTACGCTTAAAACTTCGCTTCGCAACATTTTTCGCTTCGCATCATAAGTTCTCATCGCCTGAGAAAACTTCGCTTCGCATATAGAAGTTCGCTTCACATAACAAGAATTTTGCATCACAACCAGATTCGCATAGAAAATTTATATGAAGCGAATAACCTGTTTATTTGCATCGCATACAAACAATTCGCTTCGTATACCTTGCGAATTGTTTGAAATTTTTTCTATTTCGCATCCTTTGCGAATTACTTGTTCTGTTTTGTGAAAATCTCATCTGTTTGAAGACTTTTGGTGTTTGAAACTGTTGGAATCATGTCTAATACCGATTCTGAGTTGTTGAAGGGGTACTTGTTGCTTAAGAATCAAACGGGAACCACCACAAAACCTCCAAAATTTATGACATTGGATGACAACTTTGTTGATTTCAAATGAAGATTCATGAACTTTATTGCTTTGACAAAATCTGAGTTGATGAGATGTTTTGAAGTAGGTCCTCACGTTCCCATGTTGACTACTCCCAATGGGGAACAACCAAAGCCCGTGGAAAGTTATGATCAAAATGATAGGACTTTGTTGGAACAAGATAAGAAAGCATATCTCACTCTGACTGTCTGTCTCTCCAATGAAATCACTGAGACTCTTCGTGAAAATACAACTGCCAAAGGTTTATGGGATGCACTGGTTGAGAAGATTGAGGGAAATGCTGAGATAAAGGAAAATAAGAAGGCTTTGTTGAAGGAAGAGTTTAACATGTTCAACTATCGTCAAGGTGAAAGTGTGGGGGACTTAATAAAGAGGTTTGAAAAGCTATTAGTAAGAATCAGAGCTGCTGATGTCAACATCATGAATTCTGAAGTCAACCACAAGTTGATGAACTCTTTGCCTTATACCTGGAGTACCAATACTGTGACAATTAAGAGAACCACTAACTTGAATCTCATTCCAAACACTGATTTGATATCTACCATCAAGTCATTTGAAATGGATGAGCAAATGAGGATGAACAACCATTTGAGTTCTCTGAACCAAGCTGGGATGAATACTTGAACTACAATCCCTACTGCTTTCATAAGCAAATCCTAGCAAAACATGTACCCAGTAAACACTCCAAAGTACTCTTCAGTTGTGCCTCCACAGAAGACAGCTTTTATCTCAACTAGCAATCAATCTGTGTCTACTGGCAATCAATCTGTGTCATCTAGTTCAAGCTCATTTCAAAAGGCTATTGATAGTGTAGTTGAACAAGCCTTGAAAGCCCATGGAATCACTTCCTCTTCAAAAACACAGCAAAGTCAGAGTTCCAGCTACTGTGAAGCACTTCCTTTGTTAAATGACTCCAACGTTGCAATTGTTCGAGCTTTTCTTTCAAGTCATGAAGAATTGTTGCAAGGAAAGCTGTTGCCACCACAATTTGAACAAGGTGATCTGAAAGATATCAACAAGAAAGATCTCAAGAAAATGGATATCAAGTATCAGATGGCAATGGCAGTTCACAGGGCAACAAACTTTATGAAGAAGTACGGAAAGAATAGTTTAAATGACTCTGACAAGAAAAGAATCAGGTTTAATAAAAAGAAGTTGAGGTGTTACAATTGTAATGAACTGGGTCACTTTTCAAGAGAGTGCACAAATCCTCCAAAACCAGCAAATGACATTCAGGTGATGGAAATGTCTGATGAAGAAAACAGCAGGTCAGCTGGGAAAAGGAACATGGTACAAAAGCCCAGCACTTCAGTTCCAAGAACTGGGAATCATCCACGCAAGGGAAAATCAAGCTCAAATTCAAAAGCCCTTGTCTCTCAAGAAGAGGTTCATACCGGCAAGGATTGGGATGACCAGTTTTAGGAGCTGAAAATCCTCTTAACATGGCTGGAATGGCTTTTTCTTCAAACAACGAAGCGTCTTCATCTTCGGGTGCAGGTTCTCATGTATCACATGACGATGAGGTGTTCAGAAATCTTTGCTCTCAAGCATGTATTAACAAGGTTAATTTTTATAGACACAATCATAATGAGACTTTGAAAGAAATCTCAAAACTCAAAGAATTGAACACTGAATATGTGAAAGCTGATAAGATTTACATTGAGAAAATAGAAACTCATCATGATGATGCAGCAATTCTGAGACTTAAAATTTTTCAAACTGAACAAGAAGTAATATACTATAAGAAAATAGTTTCTAAGTTAAAAGATGAAATTGAAATTCTGAAACTTGAGGCTTCTGATAAAAGGAAACAAGAAAAGATAGTCAAAAGATTTGAAACATCATCAGAGAAATTAGATGATATTATTGGAGCCCAGAGAAGTACTAAGTTGAAGGCTGGGCTAGGGTATGATTATACTGCTGTACCTCCACCTCTAAAGGATAATTATACCAGCTTGCCTCACTTCGGCTATAATACTTCTCATGAGGAAGAAATGTCATACAGGGTTGGTAGAATACCAAAACCTGTGAAATTTGTTCCTCCTGTCTCACAAACTACAGCTCCAGTCCAACCATCTGATAAATCTAACATCAATGTGTCTTGTGAAGCAGGTGATGTAAACAATGGTGAATGTGGGAAAGTTAACTTGGGTTGTAAGAAAAATGGAGAGTTAGAACTACGTTTGAATCTTGTGTGGATCTAACAAAATCAATTAACAATCCAGTTTGTAATAAAGTGTGTGAATCTATTTTGGAAAGTTTGAAGTCAGGATCTAATCTTGTATTGTGTGAAACTTCGAGTAATGAAAGTTGTAAAAATGATTGTAATGAAATGAATGTTTTTCATCTGAATCGGATCGTGAAACAATTTTTGATGAAACGATTGAAGACAAAGTTGATGAACAAAGTGGTCCTAGCTGCTCATCAACTGATCATCATTTTGAGAATTTGAGAAAACAGAAATGTAGTTTTGAAAATGAAAAACCAAGCACATCTTGTAAATACATGCCACCTAAGAGAACTTTATTTTCTCAAATAAAAATCACAACAAAAATTCTCAACATAATGATCAATTTGATAGTGCCTGTTACTACTCTTGTTAGAAACCTAGGCATTCAAATTATTTTGCTACTCAGTTTTCAAATGATCATGATTATCAGATAGATAGAGGTTACATACATCACCTTATATGTCAAATCACACATGCTTCAGTGAGCAAGAAGTCTATAAATGCAACCAAAGAAAGTGTTGATTTGTATGTGGAAATCTTTCTCATCTTGCAAGACATTGCAAGAACTGGCACAAGCAACAAAAAGATTTAAATAGTGTGTTTGGTCAGGCATTTCCTAAGGTTTATCCCAAACCTAAGAAAATGACTCACCAAACTCATTGTAATCTTGGAATCAGCCATTGGTAGAAGCTGCAAGAACAATGCTGTCATATTCAAAACTTCCTTTGTTTTTCTGGGGTGAAGCAATCAATGCTGCCTGCTTTACCCAAAACCGTGTGTTGCTAAACAAGAGATTGAACAAGACTCCTTATGAAGTCTTTTATGGAACGAAGCCAAGGGTTAACTTCTTTAGAACGTTTGGATGTCCTTGCACAGTGCTCCAAACGAATGTCATTTCAACTTCCAAGTTTGCTGAGAAAGCTGATGAGTGCTACTTTATAGGCTATTCAGCCGACAAAAGTTCTTATCTAGTCTACAACAAGAAAACCAAAGTAATCTTGGAATTATTCAACATTGATTGGCAAGAATTAAACCCTACTGATGCACACAATGGTCCAAACTGGATGTTTGACTATGAAAGTTTGTTCAAGCAGTTTCGTGGGATGTATGTAACACAGTTGTTTCACCTATTTCCCCTGTTGTTTCTACTCCTATTCAATCTAAACATGAGCAGTCAATCCTGTTGCATGCCGTATTGAGAGGTCTGGAAGATGTTTATGTGGCTACCCCTTCACCTATACTGAATGCTCCACCAGTGGATAATCAACCAACCGCGGTAAGTGAGGTGCAGCCACTTACAGTTACTATTGGTATGCCCATAGTCGAAGACACCTTTGATTCAGATACCGATTCGTATGTGTCAGCTGACAACGTGGAGAATGACCAGACTGATCAACCAGTGAATCCTCCGTCAGAGCCTACTGTTGTGGAATATGTTCCCACACCTACCTCTGAAGAAGAACATCAAGGTGCTGCGGAGGAGACAAATGAAGAGGCAGCTCAGATTGAACCAGCCAACAACGAATCTTCTGACAACACTGACTCTATATCAGTACCAGCCATCGTTGTACCTTTCTATGAGAATCTGTGGGAGGGTCCCATTAATCAAGAACATTTGGTTGAAGAACCTGAAACCAATGTTGCTCAACCAAATGTTCCTGTTAATGTGAGTGTTGTTTTTCATCCCATAGATAGCTTATCAGTAAAGCTAAAGGGAACACCAGTCGAGCATGTCGAACAAATTCCTCAATTACCAATTCACAGAAGACATCTATGAACATAATTAGATATCCATCGGCCGGTATCCAAACACATAGCACTTCTGGTAACATCAACAGGTGTCTCTTTTCTTGTTTTATTTCACAGGTCGAACCCAAAGACTACAAATTTGCATTAAAAGAAAATTCTTCGGTTGAAGCCATGCAAGAGGAACTGTTGCAGTTCAAGAAGTTGAATGTTTGGAGACTGGTCAAGAAACCAAAAAATAAAAGACCTATTGGAACGAAATGGGTGTTCCGAAATAAAAAGGACGACAAGGGGGTTATCATTAGAAACAAAGCTCGGCTTGTTGTACAAGGCTTTTGGCAATACGAGGGACTTGATTATGATGAAGTTTATGCACCCGTGGCCAGATTAGAGCAATCCATAACTTTTTTTCCTACGCGTCGTATATGAACTTCAAAGTATATCAAATGAACTTGAAGACAACCTTTTTGTATGGAAAGGTTAAGGAAGAAATTTATGTCAACCAACCTCCAGGTTTTGAAGATCCGGATCATCCTGATCACGTTTATCGTCTTGACAAGGCACTTTATGGTCTTCACCAAGCACCACGTGCATGGTATGCCACTCTAGCTGACCATCTGGTGAAGAATGGGTACAAAAGAGGTCTTCTTGATGAAACACTCTTTGTCAAGAAGGTTAAGGGTGATCTTATTCTAGTGCAAGTTTATGTTGACGACATCATCTTTGGGTCTACGAATGAGAATCTGTGCAAGGAGTTTTTAGAAGTCATGCAAAAGCAATTTGAGATGAGTTCATTGGGAGAAATGACTTTCTTTCTTGGTTTGCAAGTTGAACAGAAGACGGACAGGACTTTAATTTACCAGAATAAGTACGTCCACAACATTTTTCAGAAGTTTGGGTTCAAGGACTCATCTGCATTTACGACTCCAATCGCTACACGACAATACCCGCTCCTGATCCATCGGGAAAACCATTCGATCAACACCTGTATAGGTCCATGATTGGCTCACTGATGTATCTCACTATAAGCAGACCGGACATCATGTTCCCTGTTTGTCAGTGTGCACGATACCAATCGGATCCAAGAGAATCTCACATGATCGCTGTCAAACGGATTTTCAGATATTTCAAGGGAAGACCTCGATTGGGACTCTGGTATCCAAAAGAGTCTCCTCTAGAACTTCATGCATACACTGACAGTTA
Source organism: Bidens hawaiensis (assembly GCF_021521415.1). Classification (NCBI taxonomy): domain Eukaryota; kingdom Viridiplantae; phylum Streptophyta; class Magnoliopsida; order Asterales; family Asteraceae; genus Bidens; species Bidens hawaiensis. The sequence continues at coordinate 478,361 of NW_027491950.1, forward strand.
TTATGGGGGATGCAACTTCCCTGAAACATCAAACAACTCATTATATAAACTTTGGACTCTAGAGTCATCCTCCCTAACTTTTATAGCGGTAGCGGTGGGATTATCGTGTGATTCTTGAACATGTGGAGGTGATTGAGTGTTACTTCCACCTCCACCTCCACCCGCAGCCCCAGCTCCCGAGTATCCACCACCACCTCCTTGATTGTCATCATTGTCATCATCTTCATAAAACTGTCGTGGACATTATCGTCCACGTCCTCAATATCTTCGTCATCAAAGTCTTCACTTTCGTTTTCGTCATCACCATCATCACCTTCATCATCTCCACCAGCATGGGCTTGAGCTTGAGCTTGTTCAGTATGTTCAAGTCCCAAGCTGGTTCCCACTCTGCTTTCGGCTTGGCCAGTCTTTGGTATAATATGACCCACAGTTGCCTCTCATTCGGAACCAACAACCTGTTCACCTCGCAAGGCCACACTTGGACCTGCGGTAGGTTGTGGTCCGCCCATCTGAGAAGTCTGACCTGACCTTCTCCAACTTCCAAAAACCGTGTCAAGTCTGTCCTCCAGAGCATGGAAATCATCATCCCGCATTTCCATCATATCTGAGGCAGCTTGATACTTGCTGACCAACTCTTCATTCGTCTTCATTTGCAGCTCATTTAGACAATCTTGTGCTGCAATTTTAGCTCGGATAGCCTCAATTTCGGATCTGAATTCTTTGTTTTCAACAATGAGTGTTCCGAGAGAGGCGAATGAGGCTAACTGTCCCTCTAGCATAGATACTCTATAGGTAGTAGCCTCCATCTGAATATCCCACTCCGTTGTGGTATCCTCAATATTTTTAAACAAACGAGCCTCAAGAGCAGTGGCGCCCGATAAGTTTCTTTCAAGGGTTTCAACTCGATTTGCCACACTTAAGTGCTCGGCCCTTAGATTTGTTTTTGCCAAAGTCTCGCGGTTTAGAAGTTCTTGTTGATGATTAATATTGGTGTCACACCCCGACTAGTACAATGCGGAAGCGTAAAACGGGAATGTAACAGACACCTCCGATATCAACACATTGTTTATAAAGAAACATTACAAACTATACATTACAAACTACACATTGTTTATCAACACATTGTTTATATTACATTTCTTCGTTCTATCATTGTTTTACAGTCTAGGCGAAACAAACAAAACTAGTTCGTTAACTATACATTCTTACTACTATCGCCATTGCTTCTATTCACGTAGCATCAACCACACACCTCAGGCAAGTAACAGGTCACCAAATCATTCCAATTTAGGTAGACCTGAAAAGCACTTTAAAACGGGTCAACTACTAGAGTTAGTGAGTTTCACAAGTTTCAAGAAATCAGTAATGAGTATTCACAAGTCAACACTTGTAATCATGAAATAAGTATGTATGTATGTAAATGATGTATTTGATGTAATTATGCTAAGCTACAGTGAAGCCTGGACTGTTCGTGCTGCGTGTCTCCATTTCCCACGCTCAATCAACCACTGTGGCCCCTTTCTGCCCACAACATGCCCCGGTAGCTATGTCTAACACTACATAGCTTGTTTGTAAAAATATGGACATGTGCAAACGGGAAAATGTCTCAGCAACCTTGCTGGCCCCGCCTGGGTTTGTCAAACCAATAGTACTATTCACAAGCCACCGGCTCGAAGTTAATCACTGTGTTAGTGGGGAATTTCGTGTGTTAGCACTTAGATAATTCAAATCATCACAATGTTTCAGATAAGTATATAGATATAAGCAAACATGCTTTTCACCCCCAATGTTCGTAAAACAGTTTAAAAATGGGGTCATGAAACTCACGGTTTAGTAGATATTCAGTACTGTATCAGCTCGTGTTTTGATCGGTCTGCTATCAATAGTTCCTATAATCAATATTATACTAATATTAATATTTTAATATTATTATAATCTCAATACTAAACTGGGCTGTATAACTAATCTGGGTGTAACTGGAACGCCCAGAAAATGGCAATGGCAATAGGCTTAGGTTGTGATGTTGTTCAATGTTTAATACTTAAAACCGAACTTGGCTCAGATTCCCGTTTTCCCAGCTGGGCCAAGTTGTTCGTTTACGCGTTCAGAAAACAGTTATGGGAAAATAAGCTTGGGTAAATGTATTGGTTAATAAAATGATTAAATTATAAAGAAGGATCACATACTGGGGTCCCGGATTAGCCACGGGGCCCGTTTCCGTTTATTCAGTTTGATTTAAGAAGAAACGCGCACAATCCATCCGGATTATCCAGGTTTTTCATAGAAAAGTTCGTTTTCCCTTAATTAGTCCAAAAATATGATTTTTGATCATTCTTGGTGTTTTGATGTTCCCGGAGGTTCGTTGGTCGCGAACTTGCCGGTTTTTATAAAAACTGAATTTGTTTAATATTCAAATTAGCATAATTAATTAACCGTTAATCATTAAATTATGAAAATTTAGCCACTTATCAATTAAAATATGTACATTTTTATAAAAATATTTCTGGAATTATTTACTGATTTATTAATTTATAAAAATTTATTTCATCAGCTATATTTCGCCTGAAAATCGTCCGTTTACCCCAAAAAATTTCCAAAAATTCCACAAAAATTTCTGAATGCTCAAATCATGTCCCAAATCAACTTGTATCAATTCCAGAATGTAAAAAGCTCGTGCAATATTCTTTTCGGCCCAAATTCGGCTATAAAAATTCACACGAACGCAAATAAACAAAACACCTTTAAACTTCTCCAAATGATCCCAAAATTCATATGTGATCAAAATACATCAAATCTGAGTTCCCAGAAAATTTTCATAATTTTTGAAGTATTTTAGCTATTTTTCCCAAATAAACGTCCCAATTTGGTAATAAATTCGCCAAATATTCTCGGATGGTCGAAAAATTACCAAATTTGAATAGGGACTCATTGACAAGATCCCTGATGTCCCTGAAAAATTTTAAGGCGTTACAATATGCAAATCACAACCTTAACCTAAATAGCTCGTAAGCGAGTGTTTCGGCATTACCTTAGCGGGTTTGGCTCGTTTCCGACTTTTTAATCAAGTTTTCAGGTTCTTGTGGTTCTAAGAAAGCTAGGTACAAGTCCTATATCAAAAACCAAGCAATATTTCATCAACATAACAGCCCTTAACTTAGGGTTTCGGCTAGTGCACAAAAACGAACTTTTGAACCGTAAAAACGCCGTTTCAACCCTTTAATCCGTGTTTATGGCCAAAAAAAACTATCAAAACAGGTTCCTTACCATGTGTATGATCAAAACATGTTTATAGACCATTTTTAGGATTTTTACACGGTTAGGAATGATTTTTAGTAACTAAGACATGTTTTTATGGTATTAAACAAGTTTAAACAATTTCAAAAGCTACTTATTTAAGCTCTTTACCTTAGGGTTTGAAGGTTTTCTGGAATTTCATCTTGCAGCTGCTTGGACCTCAGTTTTTATAAACCAAAATGGATAAACAAGCTTCCAAAACAAGTTTTATAAAAAGAATGGGGGGTGGGTTGGGCTGTCCGATCGGAAGCCTTCATGGGCCCATGATGGGCTGTTTTGGCCCAATAATCTGGTTTCTCAAGCCCAAATACGAAAATCCCAGTTCAAATTTAGTTCGGGTTCGGTTTTTGGTGCGAAAAACTTATCGGGTGCGTTAAACAACGCGAAAACAAGTGTTTTTCGACTAGTTTTGTGTAAAATTATAAAAACATACTATATGTTTGTAAAAATCAAAAATATTTTCACGGATCACTTAAAACATTTCAAATAAGTGTTTGGTAAGTCTTTTTCGGCTTAACGGATGATACAATGCTTGGTTTGTAACTATTTTTCGCGTTTAAATCTATAGCAGGTAGTTAAACGAGTATATTTTCGTTTAACTTGTTTGCTATCAAACTAAGGCCATATTTCTAATGTTTTAGCTTGTATAGATCGTATATCACTTATAGATGGCCCCCCGAGATATCTGGTCATAACCCGACCCGTTCGATTAATCGTTCGTTTGTTACGCAAAAGACGTTTATTTGCTTAATCGGTAAATACGTACTGAGGTGTACCTTGTTTTGGCTCAAATGTCACATTCTCCCCCCGTCAGAAAATTTCGTCCCCGAAATTCGGTTATTCAACTTTGTCTTTGTTTGGAAACAGGTGCGGGTATTTCTTTTTGAATTCAGATTTCCGCTCCCACGTGAATTCGGGTCCCCTTTGTGAATTCCACCGAACTATTACTAGAGAGATTTTGTTGTGTCTTAATTGTTTTATTTTTCCCTCTAATATTTCCACCGGTTCTTCAACGAAATTCAGTTTTTCGTTTATGTTTAAGTCTTTTAATGGTACGATTTCGGTTTCGTCAGTAAGACACTTTTTCAGGTTCGAAACATGAAAGACATCGTGAATAGAACTAAACTCCACAGGAAGTTTCAGTCGGTAAGCTACCGGACCTATCTTAGAAATGACTTCATATGGCCCAATGTATCGCGGGGCTAGTTTACCGGTTTTTCCGAATCGAATGACGCCTTTCCACAGGGATACTTTTAGAAAAACTTTGTCGCCTATTTCAAAGGATAACGGTTTTCTACGAACATCAGCATAGCTTTTCTGTCGATCTCGGGCAATTTTCAATTTGTTTGTGATTTTACGGATTTTGTCGGTGGTTTCTTGAATCAAGTGAGATCGTGTAATTTGGGTATCTCCAACCTCAGTCCAACATAAGGGTGATCTACATTTCCGTCCGTACAGAGCTTCATATGGTCCCGCTTGAATGCTACTGTGATAGCTATTGTTGTACAAAAATTCAAACAGTGGAAGATGTTGATCCCAGTTTCCACCGAAGTCTAGTACACAAGCGCGAAGCAAATCTTCTAAGGTTTGAATGGTTCGCTCAGATTGACCGTCGGTTTGGGGATAGTAGGCGGTGCTTAGGTCAATTCGGGTTCCCAAGGCTTCTTGTACGGCTTGCCAAAAACGAGAGGTGAAATGGCTATCGCGATCAGAAATAATTGAAACGGGTACGCCGTGTCGGGATACGATTTCATTGATGTAGATGTGAGCAAGTTTTTCGGTTGTGTAAGTGGTTCGGATTGGAAGGAAGTGTGCGGACTTGGTTAATCGGTCAACTATCACCCATATTGCATCATTTCCTCGGGAAGTTTTAGGGAGGTGTGTTACAAAATCCATGGTAATCTGTTCCCATTTCCATTGTGGTATTTCCGGTTGGTGCAACATTCCTGAAGGTTTTTGATATTCAGCCTTAACCCTCGCACAACTTAAACATTTACTGACATACGTGGCTATATCCTTCTGCATACCGGGCCACCAATAATATTCCTTCAAGTCCTTGTACATCTTATCTGTTCCTGGGTAAATGGAGTATTTGGACTTATGGGCTTCGTCCATGATCAAGTCACGCAGATTACTAAAAGTAGGAATCCAAACTCGATTTTTGTAGTATAGAATTTCGTCAGTTCTTTCTTCAAAATGTTGTTTGGTCCCATGCAAGTTTTCATCTTCCAAGTGATCTCCTTTTAGAGCTTCGTTTTGAGCAATACGAATTTGCTCGGTGAGACTGGTTTGGACGATCATTCTAAGTGTTCGGACCCGTAGTGGTTTGATCCTTTCTTTTCTACCCAAAGCATCTGCTACTATATTAGCCTTGCCCAGGTGATATCGAATCTCACAGTCATAGTCATTCAACAGCTCTACCCATCTCCTTTGCCTCATGTTTAATTCTTTCTGGTCAAAAAGGTGCTGTAGGCTTTTGTGGTCAGTGTATACTGTACACTTTGTGCCATACAAATAGTGCCTCCAAATCTTGAGCGCAAAAATAACCGGGCCCAGTTCCAATTCATGGGTGGTATAATTCTTCTCGTGCACCTTTAATTGTCGATAAGCGTATGCTATGACTTTGTTTCTTTGCATAAGTACACATCCCAACCCTTTCCGGGACGCGTCGCAATAAACAACCAGATCATCAGTTCCCTCTGGAAGACTTAGTATCGGGGCTTGGCATAGTTTCTGTTTTAGCAATTGAAAAGCCGCTTCTTGTTCTTCTCCCCAAACGTAAGCACGATCTTTTTGAGTCAAAAGAGTTAAAGGTTGGGCTATGCTGGAAAAATAGCAATAAAACGCCGATAATACCCAGCTAAACCCAAAAATTGGCGAATCTCTTTCGGTGACTGTGGGGCTTGCCAATTTTTGATGGCTTCAATCTTACTCGGGTCTACATGGATACCGTGTCGGTTAACAACGTGCCCTAGAAATTGTACTTCTTGTAGCCAAAATTCACACTTTGACAGCTTGGCATACAACTTTTCCTGCCTCTACAGCTCCAAAATAGTTCGTAAATGCTGCTCGTGTTCCTCCTTGGTTTTCGAATATATCAAAATGTCATCCATAAACACGATAACGAATTTGTCGATGTACGGTTTACAAACTCGATTCATAAGGTCCATGAAAACTGTGGGAGCATTAGTCATTCCGAAAAGCATAACTAAAAATTCGTAGTGGCCATAACCAGTTCGGAACGCCGTTTTAGACACGTCTTCCTCTTGGATTTTAACTTGTTGGTAACCGGATCGAAGGTCAATTTTCGAGAAATAGTTTGCCCCTTGGAGTTGGTCAAACAAGTCATCTATTCGTGGAAGAGGGTATCAGTTTTTGATGGTAACTTTGTTTAATTCCTGGTAATCGATGCACATTCTAAAACTTCCATCCTTCTTCTTTACGAACAATACCGGTGCTCCCCAAGGAGAATAACTGGGACGAATGAAACCCTTATCTAACAACTCTTGCAATTGGTTGGATAATTCTTGCATTTCAGAGGGTGCCAACCGGTAAGGTGCCTTAGCAATGGGGCTGATCCTGGTATTAAGTCTATGTGGAATTCAACTTGTCGATTTGGTGGTAATCTGGGTAAATCGTCAGGAAAAACATCGAGGTATTCACGTACAACGGGAATCTCTTCTATGCATTTCTCATCAGGTTTCTTTATAGTCACGTTTGCCAAAAATGCCATACAACCTTGGCGTAAACATTTCAACACTTTGAGATGAGACACGAGAGGTAATATCGAACCAGACTTCTCTCCCTGTACCATAATCACCTCACCATTCGAAAAGGGAATTTTAACCGTCTTGTCGTTACACACAATCTCCGTCTTATACTTGGTTAACCAGTCCATACCACGTTCGGGTCTTGTCGTGCTTCTCCAGACCCGATAACAAACGCGCGTCCCCGAGGCGCATTTGAAGTCGATGCTTGGTTTCGACCGGTGACTGCTCCTCGATTCAGCTTGGGGCAGTCCCTTCTAAAGTGTTCCGTACTCCCACATTCAAAAAAAGCACGGCGATTCACTACAGTTGAGTTTTGCTGAGCTGGTTGCTGACGAATTGGTTGTGGTCTCGGTAGTTGGGGACGACGGGGTTGGGTTGTCTGGGCTGGTCGGTTTGCAATCTCCATACCAATTCGGCAATTGGGACCACCATTGTGTCCAGTCCTTCCACACCTTTGACATATTATCGGTCTACACTCGCCCACATGATGAAAACTACATTTATCACATTTTGGCCACGGTCCCTTGTACCTGTCTCGTTTCACTTCAGAACTGCTCATGACATAATTTTGTATTGTCAGGCGTGCACGCTTATTTGCTGGCCTTCCTTATGATCCTGATCCATAATTGGTTCGCTTCATACCCGATGATTCCCCGGCCATTCTCAACACTCCGCTTCTTACCAAGTCGAAAGTTACGATGCCGGCCTGAGTCACGACATTCTCAAATGATGTATGGCCAACAGAGTTCACCAAACTCCTCACTTCTAGGGCTAAACCCCAAATATAACGCTCAACTCGTTTATCTTCAGGAGTTACTAACCATGGTACTAAACGGGCCAATTCATTGAAGCGGTTCGTGTATCCTAAATGATCCGCTCCTTTCATCTCCAAACTCCAAAGTTCATGTTCTAACCTTTGAATTTCGTTCCTTGGGCATAAATGTTCCAGCATCAGTGTTTTGAGTTCAGCCCATGTCATGCGATTCACCGTATCTTGACCTTTTATCTGTACCGTAGTGTTCCACCACATCAAAGCATGATCCGTAAAAGTAGAAGCAACATACTTGACAATGTTTTCGGGTGGACAATTGCTGATATTGAGGACAGATTAAGTCTTTTCGATCCATTTGATTAACCCGTTTGGCCCTTCAGTGACCTTGAAATCAATCGGTTTACAGGCCATAAAGTTTTTGATCGAATATTCCCTTCGAGGGGGATTAGGGTTGTTATTGTTATTGTTTGGGTTCAGTGGGGGATTATTTGCATTGGTAGGGGTATTTGTATTAGGTGGGGGATTGTTATTTGTAACTTTTTCAGTGTTGGTTGGGGGAGCATTATTGTTTTGTTGTTGGTTTGTTTGCATATTTGCGTTTACACCAGCAGTTACTTGTGTTACGATAAGTGGGATCACTGCCTGCATTTGCCAAGCAATCATCTCGGCTATTTCGGTCTCAGTCATAGGGTTTGCTTTCTTTGGGGCCATTCTATAATGATAAACAATTATAAGCCAATTAGTACTAATTCCAGTCTACGGCACTGTGTAATAATAATCACAATAAATGTTGTACAAGTAAACCAGATAACATACTGACATTTCACAAATTGTTTTGTACATTGATATCAAAAGTATATAGACTTAGCATGATAAAGGCCAGTGCTTGCATGTATATATCAAAATCTGTCACTAAGTGACTGTTAGACTTAACCCTATAAGGGTCAGTGCTTGTAATAATGTACAAAATTGTGCTCCACGTTAACATAACATACTACTATATACATACATGGAGTATCAAAAGATCATGTACACATAATTGTAATATTCCGCATCTATCCATACAGACGATAGGCTAACCACAAACATAAAAATAACAGCACCGTAATCACCCAGTAACAGTTCCACAACCGAACTGTCACCCTATCCAAACACCAGTGGTGGTAGGCATCTGACTGCTGCAAGTTCAGTACTACCTAATGTAACGTCGATAAGTACTGGGTCACGTTCCTCCTCTCCTAGTTAATGTTAGCTATGGCTATCGAGTGGTCTATCACACAGTCAGTCAGGATAGCCATCCAAGAGTTGTTTCCTGCGTTTGGGAGGTCAAGGCGAGGGGTAGGTATAATCAATGAACGAGAAGATGAAGTATCTACCCTAGGGCTTGAAGGTTCTCCCCGGTCGTGGGTAGATCTGAATGGAATCGAGGTAAGGTCAATCCGGGTTACCCGAATACGAGCAGTCTGCCGGACTCGCGCAGTAGCTAAAGTCGTCGGCGACAGGTGAATGGGTGGAGTGGGTGATCGGGCTACTCTAGCAGGTGAACGATACAGAATGTTAACTTCGTTTTGATCCCTGCGTGGTGACCTGGGTGGATAACTATCACATATGTAGCCGGACAGATCAGGCACATTCCTGGGTAGCTCTCTACAGATAACTTCTTCTTCCACCTCTTCCTCCTCCTCCTCCGGTTCTTCTTCTGGGTCCTCCTCTTCTGGATCCTCCTCTGATTCTTCCTCGGATTCCTCCTTTGGATCCTTCTCAACAGAGATTACCTGTAACGATTCCGGCAAATTCAGGTATACCCTAGCCGGAATATACTATTTACATTTTATTCAATACTGAATATATGAATTATAATGTGTTTATACGAGTATATAAGATTCACAGTACGAATTATACTCGAATGAACAGTTAGTCGAATTAGAATTACGATTAACCGATGAACGGTTATTGAAACCCGAACGAATCGGGGATTACGTCATAGATGTAATATATAATGTTTAGTAAGGTTTACGAAGTATTAAGGCTTCGGGATAAGTGAATTATAGCACAGAAAAAGGATTTCGATTTATTAGTACGTCGGTACGTTAAACGAAACCTTTAACATCAAACCAAGCAAGAGACGATCGATCAAGCCGAAAAAGATGCACAATGACCGACAATATGATGTGTTGAGTCAATAAACATCATGGTTTAAGTTTTTAAAGTTTTTAAATCAGTTTTTTATAAATTTAAATTTTAAGCCGAAGAACGACTGTTTTGGACTCGTTTTGAGCGGAATTAAGCATTTAACCGAAAAACGAACTGAACCAGATTATCCACAACATTATCCAGATTACGTAATCTGAATGTGTGGCTAGTATTGAAGGTGTGGGCCCCACCCCACACCCCTTATGATACCGATCGGACCAAGGGGGATAACCCCTTGGCCTTCATTTCTTTTTTCCAACTTCATTCAACAAACTCCACCACTTTCTTTCAATTCTTCATCCAAAAACTCAAGTGTTTAAGCAAGAATCACAAGGTAAAACATGATTTTAATGGTTGAATCATAGTTTTAATTCCATAATCTTGAGAAAATGAGGTTTCAAATGAAAAATGGGTGAAAACCCGAGATGAAACCGATTCTCGTGTGATCAAGGGATGTATACAAGTTATACAAAGGATCTTGGTCCAAGGATGTAGTTAAAAGAGTCAAAAACGAATTTTTACGGTCAAAATCTATGTTTTGATGTTTTAATCGAAACCATGAAAGAAATGGCTTGATTGTGGGTATAACTTGCTTGGTGTGGTGTTGTTGTGCTTGTAAGTGTTGTATCTAGTGGCTAGCAAAGGCTAGAAACCAAGATCTTTGCGATCTAACGCTAGAAAACACAAGATAGTTCGGTTTTCGTGTGATTTAGAGATTTTGGACAGATTGTGATAGACCTAGAGTTGGGTCACGAAATTTCACAGAGATGATCTACACATGAAAATATGAGATCTGTGAACTTTTGGTAATTTTTGGTTAAAGGATGAATATTTGGTGAATTTAATGCTCGGTTTTGGCCAAAAATGGTGAAAAATAGCTAAACATCATGAACAATTCTGGAAAATTTAAGATAAGCTTTTTATAACATATAAAAGTCACACACAAAATTTCAGGTTCATTGGAGAAGTCTAAGTAGGCTTTTCGGTAAAACGAGTTCTAGGGATTTCTAGCTCGGTTTTGGTAAACATGGCATGAAAAATGAGTTTTTGGTTCTGGAAAAATTACAGGGAACTATGTGGGTGACAGGGGTTATTCCAGAAAAATTTGGGATTTTTCGAAGGTCGTTTGGTATTTTCGACATATTTGGTGTTTAAATGACGTTTAAAAATGGTTAAATAAATCTTAGATATAAAAATTAATTCTGGAAAAATTTTATAAAATTCCTTACTGTCAAAATATGGTTTGTACAAAATTTCAAGGTCCGAGACTAAACGGATATTTATTTGTGCTAAATGGAACTTAAAAACAAACTTTTAAAGCTTAAAACGAGAAAACCGGCAAAGTTCGCCTAAGCGAGCTGACTGGTGCATAAAAACCTTAAAAATGGACTATTTTCATGAAACTAAGTTAATCAAGTAAAAATAAATTATCCGAAAATAATTCGGATGATTTGGGTAATTTTACCCGATTTAACCGTTTCCGGTGTATTAAAGACGGAAACGGGCCCCGCGGCCAAACGAGGTGTCTAACCGAGCTCTAATTTCACCACTTTAATGAAAATATCAATAACAACTATTTTCGGGTCGTGTGTGGTCAAACTCATTTTTTTGAAAACATAAAGACGAATAACCGTGCTAGGCACGCAAAACGAGAAAACAAACTATCGGTAGTTTTGACTAAAGAACTCTAAGTGATATCACAATCTAAGTCCTGAGTAGTGTATCGGGGTTAACATGGTCCCCGGATCGTGTACGGTACTGGGTTAACAGTGTCCCCGGACGTACCGGTTAACACGAATTTAAGTTATATTGATAGAAATTGTGTAGTAACGATTTGGGGATCGTATTACAGATCTGTACCAGTAGCTGTGCACCGTAGTACATCTTGCTCACAAGAAGGTGAGTTTTCACGAGCCCCTTTTTACTGAACTGTTTTAAATATTTTCCCGGGGCGGAAAGCATGTTTCTATCAAAGTGTTTAAGTACATGCTAATCGCATGGAAACGAATGTATTTATATAATGTTTATTGTACGGAAATCGTACGGTAATGTATTAAGATGGTAATTAACTAAGTTGCTAATATTGTAAGGCCCGAAACAGTGTTCTGGGGTAACCGAGTTCCCAGAGGTTATTAAATGTGTTTCTGGGGTAACAGAGTTCCCAGAGGTTATTAAATGTGTTTCTGGGGTAACAGAGTTCCCAGGGGTATTTGAAGGTATTCTGGGGTAACAGAGTTCCCGGAGGTTAATCGATATGTTTTGGGCTTAATAGAGTTTTCACTTGTGAACTCAGTATAATTACATCACTTACTTATGATTTATATAATGATTTGTCATGGTTTATTTAAATTAGTGAAACTCACCAACTATTCGTAGTTGACCCGTTTTCTTTACATGCTTTCTAGGTACACTCAAATCGGAATGAGTGATATGTGTTCGATGCTGTGTGCTATTTTGTGGAAGTCTAGAGATCTATATTTTGCATTAAATATGATAATGTACTATCGGTAAACTCATGTGATAACGCTTAGATGGTTATGAAACTCAGAACAATGTAATACGTTTAAATTAATGTAGTGGTGTTTTCTTTATAAACAATGCTGTTGATATCAGATGTGTCTGTTGCATCCCGTGTACGTTTCCGCTGCGGTTACGGAGTGTTACAGAACTTGGTATAAGAGCCATTGGTTATAAAGAATTAGGATGTCTTTAAAAGATACCTAAGATATAACCAGTAGCTCAAGTATTATAGAATCTGAATATCAACTAATAATATATTGTGACGAGATCGGGATGAACTTGGATGGACAAGTGGGTTATTATGGTCCGGAACATAATAACAGACTTGTCTGCACGAGGGAATTCAGGGAAAGTCACGGGGGATTTTAATAGGTAACATTGGCAACATACGTGCAAATATGTGATAATATTGTTATGTGGTCAAGTTGTATAAGTAAGTGTATATTAATTTGATTATGATTTACACTATGGAAAGAACTATATGTTTGTTAACTTGTGTGCAGGTAAAATGTCAAGAACCCCCAGTTTGTCGATTGAGGAGGACCCGGAGGAGGTCAGCTCCGGGGACTCCGGGAGCCCACTCGTAGCATCTAGCACAGAGCCTAGCGAGGCTAGCCTTAGGAGTTCCGGCCAGTCCTCCCCAGCTAGGATTGCCAGATCCCCGACCCCACCCGCACCACAGGCCGCCCCTGCACCCCCCGGATTCGGACCCCGCCTCACGGCGCGGATCAGTATCCCACCTGTCCGACCTATCTCGCCCCCACCCAGACCTGCTACTCGCAGGGGCGAGTTCTCCAGCTCTCGGCCCGAGCCTGCGACTCCACCTGTGTGGGGTCTTCCGAGACAGGAACGGGACGCGGCGGCCTGGCTCCGAGTGCTCACCGAACAGGTGAATGAGCACTCCGCCGCCCTGACGGTAGGAGTCCAGAGGAGGATGTACTTGGGTGATTGCATACTGGACCATCAGTATGCGATTGCCCAGCTGAAGAGGGAGTGCTCATACTCCCAATGGATGCTTGGCCGGATGGAGATGCGGGTTCGGGTTATGATGGCTGTGTTGGTGGTGTTGGTGGCGATGTTGGTGGGGTTGGTTTACCACCGTGTTTAGTTGTGTTGGGTTGGGGATAGACAGGGACCATTTTTTTGATACTCTGTGTAAGCAGTTAGTGGTGATGCTAACATGGAGTGAATCTTGTTTAGTTATAATACAACCACTGGCCCTTAGGGTGGGTCTCTTTTGGGGCATATCAGTATAGATACTTTTGGGTATCATTCAAGCACTGACCCGTTGCGGGTTATGTCCAGATGATGCCGACATAGGCCCTATGTAGGAAAACTTATCTAATGTAATAGTGACAGGAAAGTAATATGAACGGATGTTTGTGTAATATGTATTAACGTTTATTAATGAATGGAATGTTTGTTGTGTTTTATGATTGGAACTTGTATTGATTATATATATTTTCTTGATGTTGTGTAGAATGGCACCAAAACGTTCAGCCCAATTGTCGGAAGTGGACGTGAGTCGTTTGATTGCTCAACAGTTAGAGGCGGCGATACCGGATATAGTATCGCGCATCGCCGCCAGTATTAACAATTCGGCCAATCCAAACCCTCCGAGCAATCAAACGACCACTGATGGGGAACGAAATACTAATCCTCCGCAGAATGATAACACGATTCCGAATAATGACGCACCGCCTAGGGTGGTCGTTACAGACAGTAATGGCCCTATACCTACGGTAGAGACGAACCGTACGGAACCGATTCGTGCATCCAGGGGATGTTCGATCAAGGACTTTATGTTGTGCAAACCTCTAGAGTTTAGCGGGTCTGAAGGACCAAATGGATTAGTTAAATGGATCGAGAAAATAGAATCCGTGGTGAATATCAGCAACTGCCCCGAGGATTGTGTTGTTAAGTATGCTGCCTGCACATTCACGGACCATGCCTTGACATGGTGGAACACGATAGTGCAGACTCGCGGTCAGGCGACGACAAACCGCATGACCTGGACAGAGCTCAAGGCTCTTGTATTGGAACATTTCTGCCCGAGAAACGAATTGCAGAAATTAGAAAATGAATTGTGGAATCTGGAGATGCAGGGGGCGGACCACTTGGGTTATACGAACCGGTTTAATGAGTTGGCGCGATTGGTACCATGGTTGGTCACCCCAGAGTCGAAGAGGGTGGAGCGTTATATTTGGGGACTAACTCCAGTAGTAAGGAGTATAGTCAATTCTGGGGGACACCAGATGTATGAGGGTGCGGTGACGCAAGCTGGTATCGTCACGTATGATTTCGTAAGAAGCGTGTCACTAAAGGTGGCAGGAGAGTCCGCTGGGGGGAAGCGGAGTTCACATGACCATAGGACCCAGGAAAAGCAGCAAGGTAAACGTGCTAGACCCACTGCCCAGAACTACGCCATGACTAGTTCGGGCGGAAGGCAAGAACCGCAGAAGGGAACGTTTCCCAAGTGTGGGAAATGTGGTTACCACCATGGTGGCGTGTGCAAAGAGGTGGTGTGCCACCGGTGTGGCAGGTTTGGACACTACGCACCAAATTGTAAGACAAATCTGAACAACCTGAACCGACAACCGCAATCTATCCGTGCGCAGCCATTTAAGACCCAACCAGCCCGACAGCAGAACCCGCAAGGAAACCAAATGGTGACCACCAGCCGTGCTTGCTATGAATGCGGCATCACGGATCACTTTAAAAGACACTGTCCGAAACTGAACCAGGGAGGAAACGGGAGGCAACCCTCGGGTCAGACATCGTCGTCCAATCCGGCGCGAGGCCGAGCATTCGTGATGGGGGCGAATGAGGCACGCCAGGACCCCAGTGTAGTGACAGGTACATTCCTCGTCTCTGATCATTACGCTTCTGTATTATTTGATACAGGTGCCGATAGAAGTTTTGTCTCCGTTAGATTCCTTTCGATAGCAAACCTTCCTATTGGTGAAACCATAGAACCTTACACCGTAGAAGTCGCTAACGGTAAAACCATGATAGTTAATCAGATAGTTCGGAATTGCCCTTTTATTCTGAACGAACAATTCTTTCTGATTGACTTGTTACCGGTAGAATTGGGTAGTTTTGACGTGATAGTGGGAATGGATTGGTTAGCACGTAACAAAGTAGAAATAAACTGTGAAAAGAAAATCGTCAAAATCCGGGTGTCGGAGGACGAGGAGGTATTAGTGCAAGGAGAAAAATGCGGCACCATGATACCATTTATATCCCACCTCAAGGTGTTAAAATATATACGTCAGGGGTGTGTGGCGTATCTAGCGAGCCTGACGGCCACTGATTCTGAGGAAAAACGGGTGGACGATATTCCAGTGGTACGCGAATTTCCACAAGTCTTCCCAGAAGAACTTCCTGGATTACCGCCAACCCGACAGGTCGAATTCAGAATCGATCTATTACTGCAAGCTGGCCCTGTTGCTAAGGCACCCTACCGACTTGCACCATCAGAGATGCAAGAATTATCCAACCAATTGCAAGAATTGTTGGATAAAGGATTTATACGTCCTAGTTATTCCCCGTGGGGTGCACCGGTACTATTCGTGAAAAAGAAGGACGGAAGCCTTAGAATGTGCATTGATTACAGGGAGCTGAACAAGTTGACAATCAAAAATAGGTATCCTCTCCCCCGAATCGATGATCTGTTCGACCAGCTACAAGGTGCGAGCTACTTCTCAAAAATAGATCTTAGATCGGGATACCATCAGGTTAGAATCCAGGAGGAGGATATCCCAAAAACTGCATTCCGGACTCGCTACGGCCATTACGAGTTCTTAGTTATGCCCTTCGGGCTAACAAATGCGCCAGCAGTATTCATGGATCTCATGAATCGAGTCTGTAAACCCTACCTCGATAAATTCATCATCGTGTTTATTGACGATATTTTGATTTGCTCGAAAAGTAAAGAAGAGCACGAGCAACACTTGAGATTAATTTTAGAGCTTCTAAATCAGGAGAAGTTGTTTGCAAAATTCTCCAAGTGTAACTTCTGGTTACAAGAAGTGCAATTCCTTGGACACGTTATAAACCATCAAGGAATACACGTTGATCCAAGTAAGGTTGAAGCAGTTAAGAGTTGGCAAGCGCCTAAATCGCCAAAGGAAATCCGCCAATTCTTAGGCTTAGCTGGATATTATCGTCGATTTATAGAGAACTTTTCCAGCATTGCCCAACCTTTAACCCTTCTGACCCAAAAAGATCGAAAGTATGAATTGGGTGAAGAGCAGGAAACGACGTTTCAAACGCTAAAACAAAGATTGTGCCAAGCGCCGATCTTAAGTCTCCCCGACGGAGACGATGGTTTTGTCGTGTATTGTGACGCATCCCGGAGAGGGTTAGGATGCGTGTTGATGCAAAATAATAAGGTCATAGCCTATGTTTCTCGACAGTTAAAAATACACGAGAAAAATTACACCACTCATGACTTAGAACTGGGAGCAGTTATCTTCGCACTTAAAATCTGGAGACATTATCTCTACGGTACAAAGTGCACCATCTTCACCGATCATAAAAGTTTGCAACACATATTCGATCAAAAAGAACTGAATATGAGACAACGGAGGTGGGTCGAATTATTAAGCGACTATGACTGTGACATCCGTTATCACCCCGGCAAGGCTAACGTCGTAGCCGATGCCTTGAGTAGGAAGGATCGGATTAAGCCATTGCGAGTGCGAGCGCTGGGAATGATAGTCCAGTCGAACCTTTCGGATTTGATTCGAGTCGCTCAACGCGAGGCGTTGGAAGAGGAACAATTGGAAAAAGAGGGACTTTTCGGTAACGAGAAGAATTTCGAACAGCGCAAGGACGAAATTCTCTACTTTAAAAATCGGATTTGGATCCCGACCCTCCATGACCTTCGTGAATTAATCATGGACGTAGCGCATAAATCAAAATATTCCATACATCCGGGTTCGGATAAGATGTACAAGGATGTGAAGGAGTTCTACTGGTGGCCGGGTATGAAAAAGGATATAGCCACATACGTCGGCAAGTGTACGACGTGTGCGAGGGTTAAGGCGGAGCACCAGAAACCTTCGGGAATGTTACAACAACCGGAAATTCCCGAATGGAAGTGGGAGCAGATCACGATGGATTTTGTGACACATCTCCCTAAGACGTCCCGTGGACATGATGCAATTTGGGTAGTCGTAGATCG
The DNA here is from genome assembly GCF_021521415.1 of Bidens hawaiensis. Taxonomy (NCBI): domain Eukaryota; kingdom Viridiplantae; phylum Streptophyta; class Magnoliopsida; order Asterales; family Asteraceae; genus Bidens; species Bidens hawaiensis. The sequence continues at coordinate 496,098 of NW_027491950.1, forward strand.
ATTAACCAAATCGGCACATTTTATTCCGATTAGAAATAATTATAACACTGAGAGACTTGCGCAGATTTATATAAATGAAATTGTGTCTCGTCATGGGATACCCATCTCAATCATCTCTGATCGCGATAGCCATTTCACCTCCAAGCTTTGGTAAGCTGTGCAAGAAGCGCTGGGAACGCGTATTAATTTAAGCACAGCCTACCACCCTCAGACCGACGGTCAGTCTGAGAGGACCATCCAAACACTGGAGGATTTGCTTCGTGCATGCGTACTGGATTTTAAGGGAAATTGGGATCAACATCTCTCACTTGTTGAATTTTCCTATAATAATAGTTACCATAGCAGTATAAAGGCAGCGCCTTACGAAGCATTGTATGGACGGAAATGTCGATCGCCACTCTGCTGGACTGAAGTGGGCGACACACAGGTTATTAGATCAGATCTGGTCCAGGAAACGACCAGCAAAATCCTTGAAATTAAAAACAATCTGAAGGCCGCGCGGGATCGGCAGAAGAGTTATGCCGATAACCGTAGAAAACCGTTATCATTCGAGAAAGGTGATAAAGTGTATTTGAAAGTGTCACCGTGGAAGGGTGTGGTTAGATTTGGAAAGGCGGGGAAGTTAGCCCCTAGATATATTGGACCATTCGATATTACTGCGAAAATCGGTCCTGTAGCATACCGATTAGAACTGCCTGATGAACTGAGTGCAGTTCACAACGTGTTTCACGTGTCGAACCTAAAAAGGTGTCTGTCGGATGAGACATCGGTGTTACCCTTAGAGGGTGTTCAAATAAATAATAAGCTCAACATTGTAGAGGAGCCCATAGAAATTGTAGACGGGAAAATCAAGCAACTTAGACACAATAAGATCTCGTTGGTCAAAGTTAGATGGAACTCGCAACGAGGCCCAGAATATACATGGGAACGAAAGGACGAATTTCGGAAGAAATACCCCCACCTATTTCCTCAAAAGGAAGTAGTTGACGCGTAAAATTTCGAGTACGAAATTTTTATAACGGGGGGAGAATGTAACGATTCCGGCAAATTCAGGTATACCCTAGCCGGAATATACTATTTACGTGTTATTCAATACTGAATATATGAATTATAATGTGTTTATACGAGTATATAAGATTCACAGTACGAATTATACTCGAATGAACAGTTAGTCGAATTAGAATTACGATTAACCGATGAACGGTTATTGAAACCCGAACGAATCGGGGATTACGTCATAGATGTAATATATAATGTTTAGTAAGGTTTACGAAGTATTAAGGCTTCGGGATAAGTGAATTATAGCACAGAAAAAGGATTTCGATTTATTAGTACGTCGGTACGTTAAACGAAACCTTTAACATCAAACCAAGCAAGAGACGATCGATCAAGCCGAAAAAGATGCACAATGACCGACAATATGATGTGTTGAGTCAATAAACGTCATGGTTTAAGTTTTTAAAGTTTTTAAATCAGTTTTATATAAATTTAAATTTTAAGCCAAAGAACGACTGTTTTGGACTCGTTTTGAGCGGAATTAAGCATTTAACCGAAAAACGAACTGAACCAGATTATCCACAACATTATCCAGATTACGTAATCTGAATGTGTGGCTAGTATTGAAGGTGTGGGCCCCACCCCACACCCCTTATGATACCGATCGGACCAAGGGGGATAACCCCTTGGCCTTCATTTCTTTTTTCCAACTTCATTCAACAAACTCCACCACTTTCTTTCAATTCTTCATCCAAAAACTCAAGTGTTTAAGCAAGAATCACAAGGTAAAACATGATTTTAATGGTTGAATCATAGTTTTAATTCCATAATCTTGAGAAAATGAGGTTTCAAATGAAAAATGGGTGAAAACCCGAGATGAAACCGATTCTCGTGTGATCAAGGGATGTATACAAGTTATACAAAGGATCTTGGTCCAAGGATGTAGTTAAAAGAGTCAAAAACGAATTTTTACGGTCAAAATCTATGTTTTGATGTTTTAATCGAAACCATGAAAGAAATGGCTTGATTGTGGGTATAACTTGCTTGGTGTGGTGTTGTTGTGCTTGTAAGTGTTGTATCTAGTGGCTAGCAAAGGCTAGAAACCAAGATCTTTGCGATCTAACGCTAGAAAACACAAGATAGTTCGGTTTTCGTGTGATTTAGAGATTTTGGACAGATTGTGATAGACCTAGAGTTGGGTCACGAAATTTCACAGAGATGATCTACACATGAAAATATGAGATCTGTGAACTTTTGGTAATTTTTGGTTAAAGGATGAATATTTGGTGAATTTAATGCTCGGTTTTGGCCAAAAATGGTGAAAAATAGCTAAACATCATGAAAAATTCTGGAAAATTTAAGATAAGCTTTTTATAACATATAAAAGTCACACACAAAATTTCAGGTTCATTGGAGAAGTCTAAGTAGGCTTTTCGGTAAAACGAGTTCTAGGGATTTCTAGCTCGGTTTTGGTAAAAATGGCATGAAAAATGAATTTTTGGTTCTGGAAATATTACAGGGAACTATGTGGGTGACAGGGGTCATCCCAGAAAAATTTGGGATTTTTCTAAGGTCGTTTGGTATTTTCGACATATTTGGTGTTTAAATGACGTTTAAAAATGGTTAAATAAATCTTAGATATAAAAATTAATTCTGGAAAAATTTTATAAAATTCCTTACTGTCAAAATATGGTTTGTACAAAATTTCAAGGTCCGAGACTAAACGGATATTTATTTGTGCTAAATGGAACTTAAAAACAAACTTTTAAAGCTTAAAACGAGAAAACCGGCAAAGTTCGCCTAAGCGAGCTGACTGGTGCATAAAAACCTTAAAAATGGACTATTTTCATGAAACTAAGTTAATCAAGTAAAAATAAATCATCCGAAAATAATTCGGATGATTTGGGTAATTTTACCCGATTTAACCGTTTCCGGTGTATTAAAGACGGAAACGGGCCCCGCGGCCAAACGAGGTGTCTAACCGAGCTCTAATTTCACCACTTTAATGAAATATCAATAACAACTATTTTCGGGTCGTGTGTGGTCAAACTCATTTTTTTGAAAACATAAAGACGAATAACCGTGCTAGGCACGCAAAACGAGAAAACAAACTATCGGTAGTTTTGACTAAAGAACTCTAAGTGATATCACAATCTAAGTCCTGAGTAGTGTATCGGGGTTAACATGGTCCCCGGATCGTGTACGGTACTGGGTTAACAGTGTCCCCGGACGTACCGGTTAACACGAATTTAAGTTATATTGATAGAAATTGTGTAGTAACGATTTGGGGATCGTATTACAGATCTGTACCAGTAGCTGTGCACCGTAGTACATCTTGCTCACAAGAAGGTGAGTTTTCACGAGCCCCTTTTTACTGAACTGTTTTAAATATTTTCCCGGGGCGGAAAGCATGTTTCTATCAAAGTGTTTAAGTACATGCTAATCGCATGGAAACGAATGTATTTATATAATGTTTATTGTACGGAAATCGTACGGTAATGTATTAAGATGGTAATTAACTAAGTTGCTAATATTGTAAGGCCCGAAACAGTGTTCTGGGGTAACCGAGTTCTCAGAGGTTATTAAATGTGTTTCTGGAGTAATAGAGTTCCCAGAGGTTATTAAATGTGTTTCTGGGGTAACAGAGTTCCCAGGGGTATTTGAAGGTATTCTGGGGTAACAGAGTTCCCGGAGGTTAATCGATATGTTTTGGGCTTAATAGATTTTTCACTTGTGAACTCAGTATAATTACATCACTTACTTATGATTTTTATAATGATTTGTCATGGTTTATTTAAATTAGTGAAACTCACCAACTATTCGTAGTTGACCCGTTTTCTTTACATGCTTTCTAGGTACACTCAAATCGGAATGAGTGATATGTGTTCGATGCTGTGTGCTATTTTGTGGAAGTCTAGAGATCTATATTTTGCATTAAATATGATAATGTATTATCGGTAACACTCATGTGATAATGCTTAGATGGTTATGAAACTCAGAACAATGTAATACGTTTAAATTAATGTAGTGGTGTTTTCTTTATAAACAATGCTGTTGATATCAGATGTGTCTGTTGAATCCCGTGTACGTTTCCGCTGCGGTTACGGGGTGTTACATTACCGGTTCTTCTTCCGGTACGTACTCGTTATTCCTTGACATGACTCTGCACAAAGGTTAGTTATAAGGATAATATCTATTGTTATCGCTAACTATTGTCGAGGAGATTAATTAATTAAGCCAAATTTAATATTAATTATATCAGAATATAATATTAGTTTTATTAAAATTTTTAATTATTATTATTTAAATCAATATTGAATATAATTGAATATAATATTCATAGTAAAATTTACCGTCATCAACAGTATCGTACGTACACGTATTCATACACCTTGTTTCACATAAGCACGTATGAGTGTTACATATATATATATATATATATATATATATATATATATACATATACTTTCACATTACCTTTTATACACATATGTTGCCACTTTTACCTAACCACACGTTCCGCGATTTCTCCCCGAATTCCCTCATACAAGCAAGTCTGTTATTATTTCCGGACCACAATAACTCACTTGCCCTACAAGTTCATCCCGACATCCATCAGTATATTATATTAATTTATTATTTAAATATTTCCCAGAGTTAATCGAGCCTACAGTTATATTTTAGGTACCCTAATGGATAACCTAATCCTTTATAACCAATGGCTCTGATACCAACTTCTGTCACACCCCGACTAGCACAATGCGGAAGCGTAAAACGGGAATGTAACAGACACCTCTGATATCAACACATTGTTTATAAAGAAACATTACAAACTAATTTACAATATATTACATTTCTTCGTTCTATCATTGTTTTACAGTCTAGGCGATACAAACAAAACTAGTTCGTTAACTATACATTCTTACTACTATTGCCCTTGCTTCTATTCACGTAGCATCAACCACACACCTCAGGCAAGTAACAGGTCACCAAATCATTCCAATTTAGATACACCTGAAAAGCAGTTTAAAACGGGTCAACTACTAGAGTTGGTGAGTTTAACAAGTTTCAAGAAATCAGTAATGAGTATTCACAAGTCAACACTTGTAATCATGAAATAAGTATGTATGTATGTAAATGATGTATGTGATGTAATTATGCTAAGCTATAGTGAAACTTGGACTGTTCATGCTACGTGCCTCCATTTCCCACGCTCAATCAACCACTGTGGCCCCTTTCCGCCCAAACATGTCCCGGTAGCTATGTCTAACACTACATAGCTGGTTTGTAAAAATATGGACATGTGCAAACGGGATAATGTTTCAGCAACCTTGCTGGCCCCGCCTGGGTTTGTCAAACCAATAGTACTATTCACAAGCCACCGGCTCGAAGTTAATCACTGTGTTAGTGGGGACTTTCGTGTGTTAGCACTTAGATAATTCACATCATCACAATGTTTCAGATAAGTATATAGATATAAGCAAACATGCTTTTCACCCCCAATGTTCGTAAAACAGTTTAAAAGTGGGGTCATGAAACTCACGGTTTAGTAGATATTCAGTACTGTATCAGCTCGTGGTTTGATCGGTCTGCTATCAGTAGTTCCTATAATCAATATTATAATAATATTAATATTTTAATATTATTATAATCTCAATACTAAACTGGGCTGTATAACTAATCTGGGTGTAACTGGAACGCCCAGAAAGTGGCAATAGGCTTAGGTTGTGATGTTGTTCAATGTTTAATACTTAAAACCGAACTTGGCTCAGATTCCCGTTTTCCCAGCTGGGCCAAGTTGTTCGTTTACGCGTTCAGAAAACAGTTATGGGAAAATAAGCTTGGGTAAATGTATTGGTTAATAAAATGATTAATTTATAAAGAAGGATCACATACTGGGGTCCCGGATTAGCCACGGGGCCCGTTTCCGTTTATTCAGTTTGATTTAAGAAGAAACGCGCACAATCCATCCGGATTATCCAGGTTTTTCATAGAAAAGTTCGTTTTCACTTAATTAGTCCAAAAATATGATTTTTGATCATTCTTGGTGTTTTGATGTTCCCGCAGGTTCGTTGGTCGCGAACTTGCCGGTTTTTATAAAAACTGAATTTGTTTAATATTCAAATTAGCATAATTAATTAACCGTTAATCATCAAATTATGAAAATTTAGTCACTTATCAATTAAAATATGTACATTTTTATAAAAATATTTCTGGAATTATTTACCGATTTATTAATTTATAAAAATTTATTTTATCAGCTATATTTCGCCTGAAAATCGTCCGTTTACCCCAAACAATTTCCAAAAATTCCACAAAAATTCCTGAATGCTCAAATAATGACCCAAATCAACCTGTATCAATTCCAGAATGTAAAAAGTTCGTGCAATATTCTTTTCGGCCCAAATTCGGCTATAAAAATTCACACGAACGCAAATAAACAAAACACCTTTAAACTTCTCCAAATGATCCCAAAATTCATATGTGATCAAATAACATCAAATCTGAGTTCCCAGAAAATTTTCATAATTTTTGAAGTATTTTAGCTATTTTTCCCAAATAAAAGTCCCAATTTGGTAATAAATTCGCCAAATATTCTCGGATTGTCGAAAAATTACCAAATTTGAATAGAGACTCATTGACATGATCCCTGATGTCCCTGAAAAATTTTAAGGTGTAACAATATGCACATCACAATCTTAACCTAAATAGCCCGTAAGCGAGTGTTTCGGCATTACCTTAGCGGGTTTGGCTCGTTTCCGACTTTTTAATCAAGTTTTCAGGTTCTTGTGCTTCTAAGAAAGCTAGGTACAAGTCCTATATCACAAACCAAGCAATATTTCATCAACATAACAGCCCTTAACTTAGGGTTTCGGCTAGTGCACAAAAACGAACTTTTGAACCGTAAAAATGCCGTTTCAACCCTTTAATCCGTGTTTATGGCCAAAAAAACTATCAAAACAGGTTCCTTACCATGTGTATGATCAAAACATGTTTATGGACCATTTTTAGGATTTTTACACGGTTAGGAATGATTTTTATTAACCAAGACATGTTTTTATGGTATTAAACAAGTTTAAACAAGTTCAAAAGCTACTTATTTAAGCTCTTTACCTTAGGGTTTGAAGGTTTTCTGGAATTTCAGCTTGCAGCTGCTTGGACCTCAGTTTTTATAAACCAAAATGGATAAACAAGCTTCCAAAACAAGTTTTATAAAAAGAATGGGGGGTGGGTTGGGCTGTCCGATCGGAAGCCTTCATGGGCCCATGATGGGCTGTTTTGGCCCAATAATTTGGTTTCTCAAGCCCAAATACGAAAAGCCCAGTCCAAATTTAGTTCGGGTTCGGATTTTGGCGCGAAAAACTTATCGGGTGCGTTAAACAACGCGAAAACAAATGTTTTTTGGCTAGTTTTGTGTAAAATTATAAAAACATACTATATGTTTGTAAAAATCAAAAATATTTTCACGGGTCATTTAAAACATTTCAAATAAGTGTTTGGTAAGTCTTTTTCGGCTTAACGGATGATACAATGCTTGGTTTGTAACTATCTTTCGCGTTTAAATTTATAGCGGGTAGTTAAACGAGCATATTTTCGTTTAACTTGTTTGCTCTCAAAATAAGGCCATATTTATAATGTTTTAGCTTGTATAGATCGTATATCACTTATAGATGGCCCCCCGAGATATCTGGGTCATAACCCGACCTGTTCGATTAATCGTTCGTTTGTTACGCAAAAGACGTTTATTTGCTTAATCGGTAAATACGTACTGAGGTGTACCTTGTTTTGGCTCAAATGTCACAATTGGTTTGGAGGGTGTTGATCCACAATCTCTGACTATCAATTAGGGCTTTGTGCATATCCCTTGATTTCTCCAGGATCACAATACGGTTGACCAAGGCAGCTTTCTCTTCAGCATTCTCCAGCTCCTTCTACTTTTGAGTCTTAATATACTCAAGCAGCACCAACTCACGTTCAGCCCTTTTAGCATTTGATTCCTCCAGGGCGATGATCCTATCGAGGATAGGATCAGCATACACTAGAGGTGTCGAATACTTTCTTTCGCTATGGGTTTGGGTGAAAAGATTGTGGCTGGAGGAGTTTCAAAGAGAATTGGTGGTGAAGTTGTGAAGGTGGGTGGTGTAGATTATGTTGGTAGTGAGGAAATGAAAGTTTGTGTCCATAGGCTTGTTGATTTAATTGGTGAACTAAATATGGGTGAAGTGAATGGTGAGGTGGGTAAGGGTTCGGTTGGTTGTGGTTGATCGGTTTGAGGTTGTTGTTGAGGTGGGGAAGGTGGTAGGTTCTCTAGGAATGTGGAAATGGGTTGGTCTTGTTGTGTGGGTGAGGGTTCAGGTGAGTAATCTGGTGAATCATGAAGTAGGGTCTTTGTTGATTTGGCTTTGGTTTTGACTCTGGGCTTCGGTTTCTTGTAAACGAGAATCTTTATTTTTACTATATCTAGGTCTCTTAAGGTTTTAGCTAAGGTTTTAGGTGAAACTACATGTGGGTCAGATGTAGAGGAAGGCTTACCTTTGCTGGAAAGCTTGACAATGAGCTTGGAAGACTTCTAGGAGTCTGCAAGCTTCTTCAGACGCTTCATGGGCTGATGTTCCTCTTCCTCCTCTTCTTCACCCCCTTTTGCTTTTACCAGAAATACCACCAACAGAAGGCTTGTCGGTAGCCTTCCGCTTCAAATTGTGTTTCGCCTTCGTTCTATCTTCAGGTGCTTCACCAGATGAGTCACCTTGTTCAGCTTCAATCTCTAGCTCAGACGGTACAAGCTCCCCACTTTCTACATCAGCCTCATCCCCAGCAGGCTCGGTCTCCTCAAACAAGCCAAACTTGGGTCCTGGTCTCTCTCTTTGATATACATGACCCTTTCCTTTAGTACTCAACATAAGCCCAAAAACTGTCTGCCTGATTACATGGGCATGGTAAGGCTCAGGCAACAACTTCTTATCCTTAGCTTTCTTATGAGCTGGCCTGGGCACCTTGGGAATCATATCATCCAGTAATAGCTGTACGAATCTGGGATACATAAGCCAAGTAGACTCATTGGTTGCATTCGCTAGGATGCACAAGAACAGCCTCCTAGAATAATTTAACTTTTCCCGATGTGTTAGTGCATACATAATTCGTACCCAATCTGCACACATACAATCAAATCCACCACGCATGTCTGACAAACTATGAATCACCACATGGAATAGGAATCTCCAATATTGTGGCAGATGCTTCTTCTCAAAGCTCTTCCATTCAGTATCATATCCCATATCAATCACAAACTCACTAAGCTTGGCCCTATCTCCTTTCTCATATAGATAATCTGACTCATCCTTAATCTTCAATGCTCGCCTGATGTCTCCTTCCGTAATCTTTAATGTCTTTCCTGACACCTTTGTGTTGATTGAAAGAGCATCATCTGCAGGTGCTGCATTTGCCCAAAATTTTGTAACCTACTTAGAGTAAATTGCAGAGTCAGCAGTAATGGCATATTCCAGAGGTGACTACCTTAGCCCCTTGATCATGGAAGTAAGCACCTTATCTTTTCTGTCTTTCGGCTCCTCGAGAGGACAAAATAAGTTATGCCCCTAAAATCAAACCATGAGAATCATCATTTTTAACTTAAACAAAAACAAGATGACCTATATACAAAGCTTTAAGTATGCACAAAGTATTTAACTTAATTATATACTTATAGTTAATTAATTATATACAATTCTGTTTTAATAAGTTTAAAAGTTAATTTAAGTCTTTTCATAAGTTAATATGTCCATAAAAGATTAAGTTTGTATGTCCACATGGGTCTTAGAGTTAAACAGTCCATAAGTCCCAAAACAGTCCAGTAGCAAGACAGTCCAGTATCCTTGAAAATTTTACTAAGTGTTAGAATTTCGCATGAGGCTTAATTCACTTCGCAAGGGTGTGCGAAGCGAATAAGAATTTCCCTTTGCTTCTCATAGACATGCGAAGCAAAATAGATTTCCTATTCGCTTGGCATGGCTCATGCGAAGCGAACAAGAGTGTAATTCGCATCGCATGGTGGTGCGAAGTGAATGAGAAATGGAATTCGCTTCGCATGGCGATGCGAAGCGAAATAGATTTCTTATTCGCTTCACATTTTTGCGAAAAATCCTCTTATGCAAAAAGCTTTTACTTAGCCCATTTTTGTTCCTTTTTCCTCCTAGCTGATCGCCTTGACCCGAATTATCTTTCTGGAGAGTTTGAACCAAAACCCCTTTCGTTCACACCTTCAATCGCACCCAGTAAGTATGAACAAACCCTAGATCTACAAACTGTACAAATTGAAACTAAAACTAAGATTCAAAGATGATTTTCATGTCCCAAAGACCTAACGACAGTAGCATAGCATGATATCAACAACACTATTGAAGATCTAACATCTAGATCTGAGCGACGGTTCTATTAACCTTTCGTCTAGATCTGGTTGAACCCAGAAAAGAAAAGTAAAAGATGGATAGGAATGATCGTATACTGAGGGTGTGGGTTCCATCTTGAAGATCAATATGTGATAAACAAGGCTAGATTTGTTGTGATTCTCTATAAAAGAATTAGGGTTTGAGAGAAAAGTAGTGAGAGAAAGTGAGAGAATTTGGTAAAGTGAAATGGTGAATAGCGAAAAATATTTTAGGTGGCCTGATGCTAGACTGTCGATATCTAGTCAAAAACAATTAAATCAATGTCCTAATCACCTAAGCAAGCTAGGGTAAGTAGGGTGTCGAACACGAGGATTATGTGGTCAGCGTGAAGTGAAATCAATTCCTAACATTATGAAGTAGTTCAATAAAAGTGCTGATCACACTGGCAAACAATTTATGTTTTATAATAAGCAAACAAGTAATCAAGTATTCAATCAATTAACAAAGACAAATCACGCCCGGGAATTCAAGTAAGCAAACTAACAGCAAACTCATGCACATAACAGATAAACTATCCTGTGTCAACTACAGACTGACTAACCAGTTAAACCTTAGGCATCCACGCTCGCTAACACATGGCACGGGTTATCAAACAGTCCCTGCCAGTGTGACTCAACTAAGGGCAAACGTATGCTTTCTCACAATTAACAGGTCAAAACAATCCTATAAGTAATTATTATAGCAACTGGCACACCAATCGTTCTGATCGAAATAAACCTAAACTGACTTATGCACAATAATACTAGACATCAATACTCATAGATTAACATCAAGATAATTAGAAATCAATCATTCTAGTATATGAGAAAATAACGGAAAGATTACAAACTATACATCCCGGGTATGACTTGAAAGATCTAGCCGCGTCTCGGCATCTCTCGGGCTTCGGTTATGATGTAGTAGGACATGTATGATGCCTGCAGATGATTGAAAGTGATGGTGGCTCTCCTTGCTGCTCTGAAAATCGCCTGGAAGGTGAAGAATGGCGTTTAGGGTCGTCAAAATGAAATATAAACTCAAATCCTAACTTTCACGATTCTGGGGACCATCGCGTAGCGCAATGGACTCCTCTCCTGGTCCATCGTGCTATACGATGGACCAAAGTCAACGCTGCCAAATTACAGGGCATCGCGTAGCGCGATGCCCCACCTTCAACACCCACCATGCTACGCGATGGGTCTCTTTTCTCAGCAAATCCAAATGACTGCCTCGGTAAGCGTGCTAGACATCTCGGGTCTTCATTCCATGCTCGTACTGGTCCAAATTAAGCACGTTAAGTACCTGTGACCTGAAACACAATAAACATGTATGAAGTACCAAAGTTACTAAACTAAACAAGTAAAACGACTAAGTTAACATACTAATATATGTACAAATAAACCGAACATCATGGCCCTTATATATAGGGTCAGCCTATCTCGCGATAAGGTCAAAACATCGCGAGTATTCACCGAAAATACACTCTCAGTACACGATCTTTAAAAATATTTACAAACTTAAACTCGAAAAATATTTAATCACCGAATCCAAGCACTTGGTTGTTTTTATTTTTAGATTTTCTTTTTTCGGTCCATAACCGTTAACATTTGCAACAACGATCTCTTTGACAAAATGAAATAAAGTAAAATAAAATAAACTAAGGATAATAAAGTAAAACTAAAAGTAAAATAAAACAAAAAAAAATAACAAAAATTAAAAATAAATTTAAAAATAACATTAAAATGAAAATTTAAAATATTAATATAGATAATATTTTACAAAAAAAAATAAAAATAAAAATAAAACGTATGTAAAATCAAAGTTAATTTTAATTTAATTTACATAATTATTTTCATTAGATCAATTGATTAACTTATAAGAACGATCGCAACGTGGAATCATATTGATTTGCAAAGCCCTAGATCTCGTTTCAATTTTGATATAATTTTGACACAAGTTCATCATCGATTGTAGATATTGTCCACCTGTTTAAACTTGAAAAGTGTTTTGATGTCAACGTGATACAATTGAGGTTCAATTACGCACGGTACTTGTATGGTCCCCATTTAATCATACATGTTACTGATTCCATCATATCTCGGGCCTAGTTTGTGTTGACATATCACCTCAATTTGACTTAAGCCTTTCTTATTTGATCACAGTACACTTATTAAGACTTTGGACACTTTCACTTTGTACACTTGACTCGATCTAGAAAGATTAAAATATAGCAGAAGTTCAGGCCTTAACAATCAGGTTGGATAATACCATATTATCGCACAGAGAAAGTCCAAGGCTTGAACAAAAGAAAGAAAATAAAACAAAGTAGAAGACTCAGGGCCTTAACAATCAGATCTTGTATGACTACAAACGTAGAAAGTCCAAGGCTTGAGTCAAAATAAATGAAGAAATAAAGCAGAAGTTAAAATTCCTAGAACTAACTCTATTTCTAACCCTTTTTCTTTTTCTTTTCTGTCTCTTTTGTTTTTTTTTTCTTTCTTTTCTTGACGCTTTTCTTGACTGTAGGTCCCAAAACCGGATCCAACAACGAACGGCTTTGTTCTTGATAAGTGCTCGAGACGGGTGCAGTAAATCAAAAGACCGAACATCATATAAAGAAAATATGAAGTATAGGAACGATCTCGTTATCGGTCGAACGATTTATAGATTAAACGAACCGACCCCACCCAAGGTGAGCTCCCCTTGGGTGGGTGATTTATACCATACAAACACACACATACATATGACTAAAAGACCCTATTTATAACCAAATAAACCATTCTAGAAGATCTCCTCCGTTGAAGCTAAATGCGCGTCCCGAAGCTCTCGTTTCGTGTCCAGTTTTGCTCGCCGACATTAAATATTATCTTGACCATAAATATATAGCGGGTTTCGTCATTTGATATCGCAAGTCATTTAAATTGGCTTTAAAATCACCCCCTTGACTTATGATATCAAAAACTTTGTTGAACCATAAACTCGCATCTTCACAAATCACCCGATAAATCGAAGCCTCTTCGTTTCAATTCACCCCCTCAAGGTATGACCCACCTAATTCATTCATGAAGTAATTCTAGCTTTTTTGTCCATTCTCTCGGATCTTAAGCGAGAAGAGCTCAAATATCCGCAAGTCGATTTCGAATAACCGTATTCAACGATCAAATGACAAAACTCAATATTTCTTCTTTAAATCCAAATCCTTGTCCAATTTGTTCAAAGTTTACCACACGGATCCAACTTCTCGAACGCCTTGAAAATAATATAGAAATAATAAGCTTTGAACACAATTAAACAATAACGAAAACCTGATCAATTTTGACTTTCTTTAGTTTGGTCGATCTGAACATTATCAATTTCACTGCCCAAAACTATTTTGCGTAATCGGCCCAAATTAATTAGTTTAGCAGCCCATGACAATATTTTTAATCAGGCCTAAATCAAAACTCAACATTACAGCCTGAAACTGATGAGAGCTTGTTGGTCCATTAAAAGGGTAAGCCCAGTAGGTCATGGCCCAAAAAAATTACCAAGAGACCAAGAAAGAAGCTTAGTACAACATGTCAGCCACCATATGCATACATCAAGCACATCTGTGCTTGCCGGGAAAACACCTTCAACCAGCGTCATTCGTCGAAAAAACGAATTCCGGCACATACTACCTCAGGTTTTCGACGACCCATCTTCACCATACCGCGACACGGCTTCCTCCATAGCCACCTCAGTTACCGCCATTGCAACCACCGGCACCGCCCCTGTTCATCTTCACAGCTGAAAAATGGGTCGCCAGAAAAATGAATGTCCGAAAAAATGCAGCCACAACCACTACCGCCCGCAGTTACCGGCAAACCCCTCGGTCACATCTTTATCCAAAAGTTGCCATGATCAGCGATGCTCACACACATCGAAGTTTGATTTTTACATCTTCAACCTCGGAATCGTCGCCGGGAAGGACCGTAGGGTCGCCGGATTCTCGGCGTATGGCGGAACGGTTCCCGAAACACCCGGATCTGGCACTTGTAGATCCCGTACATTCGGATCTTCAAGGAGAATCTTCAAACACGCTTATTTCCCACTTTATTTCCAACTTTTTTTTCAAGATCTTCAAACTTTATTTTCAAACTTCAACGGGTCTTTAACGTCTCGATTCGGGTAATCGCGAAATTAGAACCCGAATATCAAGAAAAAAGTTAAATCATAAGATTCGACCCGCTCTGATACCAATTGTAGGTTCCAAAACCGGATCCGACAACGAACGGCTTTGTTCTTGATAAGTGCTCGAGACGGGTGCGGTAAATCAAACGACCGAACATAATATAAAGATAATATGACGTATATGAACGATCTCATTATCGGTTGAAAGATTTATAGATTAAACGAACCGACCCCACCCAAGGTGAGCTCCCTTTGGGTGGGTGATTTACACCATACAAACACACACATACATATGACTACAAGACCCTATTTATAGCTAAATAAACCATTCTAGAAGATCTCCTCCGTTGAAGCTAAACACGCGTCCCGAAGCTCTCGTTTCGTGTCCGGTTTTGCTCACCGACATTAAATATTATCTTGACCATAAATATATAGGGGGTTTCTTCATTTGATATCGCAAGTCATTTAAATTGGCTTTACATTGACTTAATGAAAATTAAAAATGACACTTATTTCATAAGACAACGGTGATCAGATAAAGAGAGGCTTGGGTATGACATGTTTAGTTACATTTCTGCCTTCATGAATATGACTTTAACGGAATCATGCAACCATTTCTTAAACGTGTAGCCACTAGTACCAGCAAGGATTTAGGTTTATATCACTTAACACTTACTTGTTTGTCAAGCCTATCTACACATCATTGAGTGACCTTGTAGCCTTTTTATCTACTCTTTTCATGAGCTAGGATCATTAAATGCCAATGTACTATCATTTTCCAAAGGTTGGATCAAATTCTTAAGAAAAAACTTAAATTATCCGACTCCCTCTAAGCAGGAGCTCCCTCTAAACGAGTGAATTCTTTTTGAATTTTCTTGGAATAGGAGTAAAGATGAAATTAATATTATATAAAATCTTTTTGTTAAGTCAAATGACTTGTTTTTGTTTTTCTTAAAGTAAATTTGAAAATCTTTTTTTTTTTTGGTGAGTTAATGATAACTCAATTTTCTCATTCTAAAATTGTGACATATTTTAAAAATATTAACAATTTTAAAATAAAAGATAAAATTTACTCAAAGGAAATCATGCCCAACGATTCAACGAGAAACAAAAATCGGGCACAACTAAAAGATTTTGTAAAGAGATCTGCAAAGTTTATTCAGTATGGACCCTTTTTATGTTGACAAGCTTACAATCAAAACAATCACGAATAAAGTGTATTCGGATGTCTATGTCTTTGAGTGCTTGACCGGGTTTTTAAAAATCGCAACGGCAGCCTCATTATCACATTTGATCGTGGTATCATAGATATTCAAACCGTAATCCAGCAACTGATGCGGGATCCAAATGACTTGGGAACAGCAACTGGATGCGGCAATGTACTCAACTTCAGCGGTGGATGTGGACATAGTGACTTGCTCTTTGCACTGCTAAGAAATCAATCTATCACCCAGGAATTGACACCCCTTGATATCGACTTTCGATCTAAGTTGCATCCCCCGTAATCACTGTCAGTGTATGCATGAAGTTCCAGAGGAGACTCTTTTAGATACCGGAGTCCCAATCGAGGTCTTCCCTTGAGATATCTAAAAATACGTTTGACAGCGGTCATGTGAGATTCTCTTGGATCAGATTGGTATCATGCACATTGGCAAACAGGGAACATGATGTCCGACCTACTTGCAGTGAGATACATCAGTGAGACAATCATGGACCTATCCAGGTGTTGATCGACTGGCTTTCCCGATGGATCAGGAGCGAGGATAGGTCGTGTAGCAACTGGATTCATAAATGCAGATGAATGCTTGAACCCAAACTTTTGAACAATTTCGTGGACGTACTTTTCTTTGTGAATCAAAGTCCCGTCCATCTTCTGTTCAACTTGCAAGCCAAGGAAGAAAGTTATTTCTCCCAATGAACTCTTCACAAATCACTTTTGCATGACTTCTGAAAACTCCTTGCACAGATTCTCATTCGTAGACCCAAAGATGATGTCGTCAACATAAACTTGCACTAGAATCAGATCACCTTTAACCTTCTTGACAAAGAGTGTTTGATCAACAATACCTCTTTTGTACCCATTTTTCACCAGATGGTTAGCCAAAGTGGCATACCATACACGTGGTGCTTGGTGAAGACCATAAAGTGCCTTGTCAAGACGATAAACATGATCAGGATGATCCGGATCCTCAAAACCTGGTGGTTGGCTAACATAGATTTCTTCCTTAACCTTTCCATACAAAAAGGCTGTCTTCACATCCATCTGATATTCTTTGAAGTTCATATACGACGCGTAGGCTGGAAAGATACGGATTGCCTCTAATCTGGCCACGGGTGCATAAACTTCATCATAATCAATTCCTTCTCACTGCCAAAGCCTTGTACAACAAGTCGGGCTTTGTTTCTTATGATAACCCCCTTTTCGTCCTTTTTATTTCGGAACACCTACTTGGTTCCAATCGGTCTCTTATTTTCTGGTTTCTTGACCAGTCTCTAAACATTCAACTTCTTGAACTGCAATAGTTCCTCTTCCATGGCTTCAACCCAAGAGTTTTCTTTCAATGCAACTTTGTAGTCTTTGGGTTCGTCCTGTGAAATAAAGCAAGCAAAAAGACACCTGTTGATGTTACCAGAAGTGTTACGTGTTTGGATACCGGTCGATGGATCTCCAATAATGTTCTTAGTCGGATGTCTTCTATGAACTGGCAATTGAGGAATCTGTTCGACATGCTCGACTTGTGTTGCCTCTGGTTCCACTGATAAGCTATCTATGGGATGAAAAACAGTAGTCACATTAACAAGAACATTTGGTTGAGTAACATTGGTTTCAGGTTCATCACCCAGATGTTCTTTTTTAATGGGAACCTCCCACGGATTCTCATAGAAAGGCACAACGATGGCTGGTACTGATGTAGAGTCGGTGTTGTCAGAAGCGTCGTTGTTGGCTGGTTCAATCTGAGCTGCATCTTCATTTGTCTCCTCTGTAACACCTTGATGTTTTTCTTCTGAGGGAGGTGTGGAAACAGATTCCACCACAATAGGTTCTGACGGAGGATTCACTGTTTTATCAGTCTAGTCATTCTCCCCGTTGTCAGCTGACACATACGAATAGGTATTTGAATCGGAGGTGTCTTCGACTGTGGGCATATCAGTAGTAACTATAAGTGGCTGCACCTCATTTGTCGCTGTTGGTTGATTTGCCACGAGTGGAGTATTTAGTACAGGTGCATGGGTAGCCACATGAACATCTTCCAGACTTCTTATTACAGCTTGCATCAAAACTGATTGATCATTTTCAGATTGAACAGGAGCAGAAACAATAGGGGAAACAGGTGAAACAACTGGTGTTACATACATCCCACGAAACTGCTTAAACAAACTTTCATAATCGAACATCCAGTTTTGACCGTTGTGTGCATCAGTAGGGTTTAATTCCTGCCAATCAATGTTGAATGATTCCAAGATTACTCTGGTTTTCTTGTTGTAGACTCAATAAGCACTTTTTTCGGCGAAATAGCCTACAAAGTAGCACTCATCAGCTTTCTCGGCAAACTTGGAAGTTGAAACGGCATTCGTTTGGAGCACTGTATAAGGACATCCAAACGTTCTGAAGAAGTTAACCCTTGGCTTAGTTCCATAAAAGACTTCATAGGGAGTCTTGTTCAATCTCTTGTTCAGCAGCACACGGTTCTGAGTAAAGCATGCAGCATTAATTGCTTCACCCCAGAAAATCAAAGGAAGTTGTGAGAATGACAGCATTGTTCTCGCAGCTTCTACCAGTGTACGGTTTTGCCTTTCAGCTACCCCATTTTGTTCAGGAGTGTAAGGGGCACTGAACTAACGAAGGATCCCCTTGTTGTGACAGAACTCATTGACCACCTTGTTGCAAAATTCTGTTCCATTGTCGCTTCTGATGCACTTAACTCTTTTATCAGTTTGATTCTCCACCAAATCAATGAGCCTGAGTAGAAATTGAGCTATCTCATCCTTGTGCCCTAGAAGAAATGTCTAACTAAAACGCGAGTAATCGTCAATAATAACCAGACAATAGGCTTTTCGACTTATTGCCAATGGTTGAATTGGACCGAAGAGATCCATATATAGTTGGAGAGTGGAGTTTATGGGATTGACAATCTTGGGTTTGTGAGGAAGTTTGTGCTGTTTGCATTTAGAACAAGATAAACATTTTTCAGCACAGTGAAAAGATTTTACAGGCAAACCCCTCACATGGTCACCTTTAACTAACTTATTCAAGTTCTTAAAGTTAACGTGACCCAAGCGTCGATGCCATAAGGATGAGTCGTTTTCCGAGGCCTTGAACAGTAGACAAGAAGCAGTATGCATTGAATAGTTACTTCTCATGTCCAGAATGTATGCATCATTATGCCTCGGAGTACGCATCAAAACCCACTCATCCAGGACTTTAAAAACTAGTTTGAGAATTAGACACTCATTTTCTGTAAAGAGAGTTGAGAAATACTTATCACAGATTTGGAACACGCTGAGGAGATTGTGGTTTAGCTGTTCCACAAGATTGACTTCATCAAATGTCAGGGTACCATTTGAGACCTTGCTCTGTTTTGTTATTTCTCCACCTACATCACCAGCAAAAGAGACATGTCCGTCATCGAATGGTTTCACATCAAATAAAAGAGACTCATCTCCCGTCATGTGTCGGGTGCAGCCACTGTCCAAGTACCAGATACTGTTGACAGGACTTCCTGACTACCCCTACACACATGAACAGCTAGTTAGTAGAGGGGTCCAGAGACTTAGTTATCTCGGGAAGATTAAACATAAAATCACCAAGTTTAATTTT
This sequence comes from Bidens hawaiensis, assembly GCF_021521415.1. Taxonomy (NCBI): domain Eukaryota; kingdom Viridiplantae; phylum Streptophyta; class Magnoliopsida; order Asterales; family Asteraceae; genus Bidens; species Bidens hawaiensis. The sequence continues at coordinate 515,487 of NW_027491950.1, forward strand.
TTATTTTTAAAAATGTAATCTGTTGGTGAATCAGATTCTGAAGAGCAATACCTTGAGGAACTTGAATTATGTTTTCCTCAGTTTTGGAAAGGTTTTCTGGATTGCCTTTGTTTTGGTTTGAACTTAACAACAAAGTCCTCAGTGTGTTTCTTGTTGAAAACATTTGAAGGGCTCTTTCGCTTTTCAGCTTCCAAACCCTTTGCTAACCTTTTTCTTTCCCTTTGGATTAGCCAAAATGGTGTTTTTGGTTTTTGTTCTCTTTTTGGTTTAACATCCCTTTCACTAGCAGTGGAGTGAGTTTGGTGAGTCATTTTCTTAGGTTTGGGATCAACCTTAGGAAATGCCTGACCAAACGCACTGTTTAAATCTTTTTGTTGCTGGTGCCAGTTCTACAATGTCTTGCAAGATGAGAAGGATTTCCACATACAAGGCAACACTTTCTTTGATTGCATTTATAGACTTCTTGCTCACTAAAGTATGTGTGATTTAACATATAAAGTGATGGAGTCGGGTTAACATGTCTGTAACCTCTATCTGTCTGATAATCATGACCATTTGAAAACTTAGAAGCAAAATAATTTGAATGCCTAGGTTTCTGACGAGAATAGTAATAGGTACTATCAAACTAGTTATAATGTTGAGGATTTTTGTTGCATTTTGTATCTTGAGAAAATGTGGTTTTCTTAGGTGGCACATATTTACATGATGTGTTTGGTTTTTCATTCTTAAAATTTGATCTTTGATTTCTTAATTCCTCAACATGATTACTAGTTGATGAGCAGCTAGGACCACTCTGTTCATCAACTTTGTCTTCAATAGTTTCATCAAAAATTGTTTCACAATCCGAATCAGATGAAAAACATTCATTTTCTTTACAATCATTTTTACAACTTTCATTACATGAACTTTCACAAAATACAAGATTTGATCCTGACTTCAAACTTTCCAACATAGATTCACACACTTTATTACAAACTGGATTGTTAATTGATTTTGTTAGATCCACACAAGATTCAAAATGTGGTTCTAACTCTCCATTTTGCTTACAACCCAAGTTAACTTTCCCACAATCACCATTGTTTACATCACCTGCTTCACAAGACACATTGATGTTAGTTTTATCTGATGGTAGGACTAGAGCTGCAGTTTGTGAGATAGGAGGAACAAATTTCACAGGTTTTGGTATTCTACCGACCCCGTATGACATTTCTTCCTCAGGAGAAGTATTATAATTGAAGTGGGGAAAGCTAGTATAATTATTGTTTAGAGGTGGTGGTACAGCAGTATAATCATACCCTAGCCCAGCCTTCAGTTTAGTACTTCTCTGTGCTCCAATAATATCATTTAATTTCTCTAATAATGTTTCAAATCTTTTGAGTATCTTTTCTTGTTTCTTTTTATCAGAAGACTCAAGTTTCAGATTTTCAATTTCATCTTTAAGTTTTGAAACAATGTTCTTATAATAAATTACTTCTTGCTCTGTTTGAAAGATTTTAAGTCTCAGATTAGCTACATCATCACGGTGAGTTTCAATTTTCTCAATGTAAATCTTATCAGCTTTTACATATTCAGTGTTCAATTCTTTGAGTTTTGAAATTTCTTTCAAAACCTCATTGTGATTGTGTCTATAAAAATTAACCTTGTTAATACATGCTTGAGAGCAAAGATTTCTGAACACCTCATCGTCATGTGATACATGAGAACCTGCACCCGAAGATGAAGACGCTTCATTGTTTGAAGAAAAAGCCATTCCAGCCATGTTAAGAGGATTTTCAGCTCCTAAAACTGGTCATCCCAATCCTTGCCGGTATGGACCTCTTCTTGAGAGACAAGGGCTTTTGAATTTGAGCTTGATTTTCTCTTGCGTGGATGATTCCAGTTCTTGGAACTGAAGTGCTGGGCTTTTGTACCATGTTCCTTTTCCCAGCTAACCTGCTGTTTTCTTCATCAGACACATCCATCACCCGAATGTCATTTGCTGGTTTTGGAGGATTTGTGCACTCTCTTGAAAAGTGACCCAGTTCATTACAATTGTAACACCTCAACTTCTCTTTGTTAAACCTGATTCTTTTCTTGTCAGAGTCATTTAAACTATTCTTTCCGTACTTCTTCATAAAGTTTGTTGCCCTGTGAACTGCCATTGCCATCTGATACTTGATATCCATTTTCTTGAGATCTTTCTTGTTGATATCTTTCAGATCACCTTGTTCGAATTGTGGTGGCAACAGCTTTCCTTGCAACAATTCTTCATGACTTGAAAGAAAAGCTCGAACAATTGCAACGTTGGAGTCATTTAACAAAGGAAGTGCTTCACAGTAGCTGGAACTCTGACTTTGCTGTGTTTTTGAAGAGGAAGTGATTCTATGGGCTTTCAAGGCTTGTTCAACTACACTATCAACAGCCTTTTGAAATGAGCTTGAACTAGATGACACAGATTAATTATCAGTAGACAAAGATTGATTGCCAGTTGAGATAAAAGCTGTCTTATGTGGAGGCACAGATTTTGAGTATTTGGGATTTGCTTAAGAAAGCAGTAGGTATTGTAGCTCCAGTATTCATCCCAGATTGGTTCAGAGAACTCAAATGGTTGTTTATCCATTTCAAATGACTTGATGGTAGATATCAAATCAGTGTTTGAAATGAGATTCAAGTTAGTAGTTCTCTTAATTGTCACAGTATTGGTACTCCAGGTATAAGGCAAAGAGTTCATCAACTAGTGGTTGACTTCAGGAATTCATGATGTTGACATCAGCAGCTCTGATTCTTAGTAACAGCTTTTCAAATCTTTTTACTAAATCCCCCACACTTTCACCTTGACGATAGTTGAACATGTTAAACTCTTCCTTCAACAAAGCCTTCTTATTTTACCTTATCTCAGCATTTCCCTCAATCTTTTCAACCAGTGCGTTCCACAATCCTTTGGCAGTTGGATGTTCACGAAGAGTCTCAGTGATTTCATTTGAGAGACAGACAATGAGTGTGAGATATGCTTTCTTATTTGTTCCAACAAGGTCCTATCATTTTGATCATAACTTTCCACGAGCTTTAGTTGTTCCCCATTGAGAGTAGTCATCATAGGAACATGAGGACCTACTTCAAACATCTCATCAGCTCAGAGTCTGTCAAAGCAATAAAATTCATGAACCTCCATTTGAAATCAACAAAGTTATCATCTAGTGTCATAAACTTTGGAAGTTTTGTGGTGGTTCCCGCTTGGTTATCAAGACAAGTACCCCTTCAACAACTCAAAATCCGTATTAGACATGGTTCGAACAGTTTTAAACACCAAAAGTCCTTAAAAGGATGAGTTTTTCACCAAACAGAACTAAAAATTCGCACAGGATGCAAAGCGAAATTCTGAAGTGATGCGAAGCGAAATCTGTTTATGCGAAGCGAAAACTCTTGATGCGATGCGAAATATTGTGTGAAGCGAAAGATTTGATGCGAAGCGAAATATTTTGCGAAGAGAGATATTGTGCGAAGCGAAAATATTGTACGAAGCGAAATAAAATCCCAAGCGATGCGAAAAATCTGTGCGATGCGAAATTTTCAGTCTTCCAGAAGTAATCTTTCTAGGGATCTGTTCACCTAACTTGTCAGTTTAGTCAAAGGTTAGTACACCAACTTTTCAAGTACATGCGACTGCGAAATTCTTAAAACACTTCATTTTTGAGCAATTTTCAAACTAGATACTTTTAGATCTAACACTTTTGTATTTATGATTTTCAACCAAGAACACCTTTTCAAGTCACTTTGTGTAACTTGAAACCCGAATATTTTTGTATTTTTGTTGTTTTCTTTGTGAGAACTCTTTCTTTTCACATTCTCAAGTTCAAAACTCAAGGTTGTGATCCAAAAACGTCAACTAGTGAGCAGAAACTTTGATACCAATTGTAGGTCCCAACGGGGTGGATCTAACAACTATTTTTGGATCAACCAAACTTGATGCTAGCAGAATATCACACCAAGCACCTTGGTCTTGGATCTTGAAGTTTATTTTTGAATGTTACTGAGAGAGAAGAGAGAGAGAATATTACGATAAGATTTTTTGGCAAAAAAACTTGTGTTCTCATGGCATGCTTCCCTATTTATAAGGAGCATGCATGAGAAGTTGTTTTATAACATATCATGCCCAATGGGCTTCTTTTCATGGCCCTGGGCCTAAACATACATAAACAAAGCATACAATCAAGCCCAATACATATGATACAATACAAAAGACTTAATACATACAAAACGGGACCTAACACTTTTTGTATGTAATTGGGCCATAGGCCTTGTAAACAAGCCCAATGGGCATAATGAAATAAACCAAAGTTCTCATGCATGCTTCCTATAAATATGAAAGCATGTCATGAGAAACCAAGCTTTTGTCCAATTCTTATCTTCTATCTTTCCATCTTTCTCTCTTGCTCTCACTCTCACTCCCTACCCGCAAATAACCTTCAAGATCCGAGAACAAAGGTGGCTTGGTGTGATATTCCGCTAGCACCGAGTTTGGTCGATCCAAGAATAGTTGTTAGATCCATCCCGTCGGGACCTACAACTTTTCTATTTCACATTTGTCTTGGTGTCTATGAAGTCGAACTTTGTAATAAGTATTAGAGAATTTTTATTTGAATTTATGTTTTTATCATGATTAGTATTCAGATCTATTATGCGTATTTTAGAACGCTTGTTACTAAATTGAGATTTTGTGTTATCTGTCCTTATTATAGCTAGAGAAACGTATTTGTTTTATTCGTTTGCTATGCATCTATCATAGTCATTGCAAACTATAAACTAATATCTTCATGTGGATTGACATGTTGAAAATTTCTTTTAAATTTACAGTGTTAGAGCATTCCCATCCAACCCCCCTTATTTATGTGAGGTGTGTTTTTATAATTTAGAGAGTAATTCAGGGTATTGTGAGTGAAGTGTTTTTATATTTTAGAAAAAGTAGTGATTTTTCTGTATATTTGAAAAGCTACTGTTCATCCTTTATAATTTTTTAATATATTTTGAAAGTGGTTGTGAGTGAAAGAAAGAGAAAATGTAATGATAAAAGGTATAAAAAGTATTATTTTATTGAAATGGAGAGAGAAAATATAATGAGTTTTAGTGTAATTTTTGGTTTAGAAATAGGATGTGGGATGAGAATGCTCTTATATGATTTGAAAATGGATGATTATGTAGATAAATGTATTAACTTATGTGGCATTTGAGATCGAAATTGAGTGAGAATAATAACTTAAAATTTCTTATTCTTAACGAAAATGGACGTTGTTGAGGGGGTTGTTCCTTTCGTTTATCCCACAGATACAAACAAACTTGAGCCTTGGTGTATAGTTAGGTTACTTAGGTAGTCTGATTGGAATAAGTTATGGCAGGCTCGGCCCAAGGGACAGTGAAGTGAAGCCAGGGGCTTTAGGCCTTCACTTCTCAATGGCCCCCAATTGGCCATGGGTAAACCTACCCTTGTGGTACATGAGTTGGCTGTCCCATATAATTTTTTTTCTTTTGGATTAATATAGGGTAAAAATCATGACCGATCCCGTGAGTATATAGTGATAGTCAACTTATTTTGACCGTTGCGAGAAATTTTCTATGTCCACCACTGCAATTGACCATATACTTCATCACCAAGGTAATTCGTGCAGATTGGGTTTGAAACAAATGAAAACAGAAGGAAATCAAAGTGTCAATCACCATTTGAACAATGATTCAGCAGAAAGCAGAAACCAAATGGAGAAATCCCTTAGAGCAAGGTTTCGACTTGCCAGTGCCAGATTAATGGTGTGAAGTTCATTCATGCTTGAGGTTGGGGTCTCAGTTATAGTTTACGCTCATTTGGTGATTGTTGGTATCGAGAATCCCTTTCTGTCTGTTTGTTTTGGTCCATTCATTTGTTTAATGCTGCTGTTGCATTTTGGTGCCCTCCTAGTTTGGCTGATTCTTGTCTTGTGCTCCTATTGGGTTGAAGGTTTAGGTTGTAATCATTCTGTCACTTTTGTTCTGATGTCCAAAATTGTACATCTTGGGTGTTTATTATACAGCTCCTTGCTGAGAATTCCTTGTAATTTGTTAGTTTTATTAAGAAGTGTGCTTTGCTGGAGAAATCATCCTGAGTATGCCTAGATATTATCATCTGTCACAATCGACATCGCAATGTTCTTCACCTGCTTCGTTTGTGTATTTTAAATTGTCTATGATCGATTTAGTTTGTCTTTTCAATGTGATTTGGATCCTTTTTCATCGAATCATGAGAAAGCCAAAATGTAATTTAGATCAAAGCCAAAATATTGTGAGACTCAAATCCAAATATGCAGATTGACTTTGGAAACCGATCTTGAAAACTAATCAGTTTAGAAAAAGATGAATTGAAGTGTTTTAACTATAACAAAACTCAAAACAAATACATCAGAAAAGAAAAGAATATATATATAACAGTTGACATTCAGGTTAACTTTATTGCTTTCCATCTGGACCTGCTACATTTTTATGCTGAAGCCATTTGGTGGTGCTCCAGGTTCCTGAGCACAATTTTTGCGCATATCCTTGCTTCTAACGGACCAGCAACCGCCACGGAAGTAACCCTAAGAGGGCGCGATGCACCCGCCTCTTGCAACAGGTTAACATGGCGGCGTGCATTTCGCCCACCAAGAACAGTAAACTGTAATTTTAGTTTAGTTATAATCAGAATCTGTTAAAATCTAGTTTTGTTATAATAAGAAGAATGTTGAGTTTGACCTGAAGAAGAGCAAATGCTGCAAAGGATTTCAGCACCGGAGACTTATTACGCAGCATGTATACAAACCGTTCAATATCAGTTTGGCAGCATAGTAATTAACCTGTTTCAACAATACAAACAGATTCTGTTGCTTGTGTCAACGGAGCAGAAACCGATGTTAAAGAGACGCCAGTAAACATATGCGGGTCAACAAAAGTCGATACAAGATTTTCAATGCACTTCAAGTATGTTATTCTTGCACTTTCTAAGTCTACCGGAGCATATTCTTCCACTCTGTACAAGATATAGAAAAAAATTTTAAATTAAGCAATATAGTAATTTGACAAAAAAATAAAGAAAAAAATAAAAGACAAGAAGAAATATAAAACTTCAAAATTTAACCTTCCATCAAACATGTATGCCAAAACTAAAGCCGCCATGAAACGACCCATTTGGGACCCTGTTGAACAAATATAAACCAAGACCGGAATGCCCCCATCTTCGACTATTCGCAGAGCGTTTCTTGGGCTGGATGCTAGACACCAAAGGGCCCCAGCAGCCATTGATTGGACATCCTAATATTTTACATCAACATTTTAGTAATTTTATGTATAGCTAAAATGACAATATATTCTTTATATCAAACTTAACATACAAGAAGTGAATTTTTTAAAAAAATAAATACATAATAAGACTTTACTTGTATGTCTGTTGTTGCCAGCCTTATAAGAGCGGCGACGCCTCCCACTCGTCCAATTGCTTCTCTGGTAGAAATTAAACAAATTACGATTTAATAGATTTTCTGTAACTGTAAGATCATATGCAAATCTAAACATCATATAGAAAGTTACATGTTTTTTAATCATCTTTTGATAATTGTAGGATGCAAAAGGTTACTTAGTGAGTTAGGGTATATGTAGTTAGATTAATGTAAAGGGTTAATATTTGCATGTACCTATTGGATATTGAAGCCGACAAGGACCATATAGTAACAGCCACTCTCACCTGAAGAATTGGAGAGGCGGTAATACACGTTTCTGCAAGAGCAACCTGTAATGAAACAATAAATCATATTGATAGAAATAGCAGTATTGATAGTACTGATAATAGTAATAGTATAACTATTTCTGCCAAATTTATAATAAATGAAGTGTAGGATTTTGCATATATCGTCAACACAACCGCAGTGTGCAATAAACAAAGGCATCAGATGCCAATGTCAATAGATAAAATATCTTACCAAGGGTTCCACACCGCCAGCTAATGCAACATATTCTCGGTTTCTGTCATCAAGTGCTAAATTATCCAATGCTCGGACCGCCTATACCATAATAAGATATCACATTTCTTGATAATTAGATATTTCACTTTACACGTTAATTAATATCATTTTATTACCTCTTTTTGCACGTCCTCGCACTCGCTGGTGCAAGCAAGTGTTATTAAAGCATTAATACCACCAACTGCTGCCATTTCCATGCTACACATATCATTAAATGCCAAATTGCCAAGTACACCCGCCACCCGTTCCTAAAAAGCAAAATATCTTGTAATATACAATTTCTTAATTTGTAAGACGTGATGCAAAATCAAGACTCATACCAGAAGTTCATCAAAGCCTCTCGGCCACTTAACGGTTAAGTCAACTAAAGACTTAATAGCACCGGATTCACCAATGGCTCCCTTAATCAAGATTAACCGTATTAGTAACAATTTTAACCAAGAGCCAAAGTTTTGAAATTTGACAAACAAATAATAAAACCGAAAACCTTAGGCTCATCAAAGGCAGAAAGGTTCCAAAGCCCTCCAACGGCCTCTGCAGCCACCCATCGGTTCAGAGACTTTGTTAAGCTTGCAAGAATGGTGATCCCACCATGCCCCACCACAGTTATTGCAAAGACCGGATCCGCAGAAAGATTTGCAATTGCCTGCAATAAATAATTATTTTATTAAACTGCCCCCAAGAAGTACTCTTTTGTGACAAATAAATCAAGAAAGCATAAAAGTTTCAACCTTTGTGGCTTCTTTCTGGATCCCTTCTTTCACGGATGACGCAAGCCCCAACAGAAGCTCAACACCGCCACCTATCATGACAGCCTCAGCAAGTACCGCATTAACCATTGGTAAATCATCAACTACCAACGTGAAAGACGCAAGCCCGATGGCTGCATATTCTTGGACATCTTCTTGAGAACTTTGTAGTAAATTAAGCAAGAGACCCACCCCTCGATTGACCCAAAACTCCTCGAACCCGACTGTGTTAAGCCAACTGGCTATATGTAAAAGCGCATGTGAGAGAATCCATTCAACCCAACTAATAAACTCATTCAAAATCCCGTCTTTCTTCCCTGACCGGTTTCTCCATTCAGAGAAAGTGCCGGGAAGCATATGAGACAGTTCTTTAAAAGTATCATTAAAGAAACCGAGCATCATTATACCTCGCTGATTAGCCTTGGCATGAAGAGCGGCGTCAATCTCTAATAACGGGCTACCAAATGCACACAAAAGTTTCAAGCTATTTAATGGCTTAAACAACCTCATAACAACAGCTGGAACCGCTTCGGTTCGGGAAACATCTAAACCTTCTAAATTACGAAGGTTGCCCCAACAATCACCCGCCAAATTCCAGTTTATATTTGCGGTCCCAGCAACTGAAAGAAAACGAAGCGACACAACCTTTCCTAAAGCCGCTTCGTCGATTCTTAGACAATTGACAAACGCAACTTCTTGAAGATGCAGACAATAAGTAGCCAAAGAATTGATGGCCGCGGTAGTTACATCTGCTACCCCTGAAAGCCTAAGCTTCTTTAACTTAGGGCAGCCTAAGGCTATAGCGACAATTGCCTCGCTAGTAATCCCTTCACAGAAATCAGGCCCAAGTTCGATGCTTTCAAGAAGCGAGTGATGAGCCACGATGTGTGCAAGATTTGCGTCAGTTATTTCCCTACAGTAACTACCTCTTAATTCTCTCAAACCTTCAGCTCTGAGATTAACTAGTGAATCCATACAGTAAGATCCACTAAACCTAAGTTTTCTTAGATCCGAGCACCTTGAGGACAGCACATTCATTAAACCCGAATCACATTGGTGAGGACGAAGATCTATCGATTGCCATAAACTTGATGGAGATCCAGCTGATCTCCAGCTTTTGCAAGTCGATGACAAGCTAGCTCGATCACGATAATTTAAATGAGTAAAAACCTTAATTACTAGATCATCAGGCAATCTAATCCAATTAACAACGCTATCTTCACTCACTTTAAAACAATCTACACTCTCCGTTTCGGGTTGTTCTAACAAATCCAGCTTTTGGGTTCTTTTCCTAACCCTACGATTCATCTTACAACAAAGATTCTACACAGAAATATACACTAAAGATTATAACAACAAAAACCCTTCAATCAATCAGGTCTAGGTCACGGAAAACATCAATTTACTACATACAATGGCACCAAATTATGCATAAAAGATGCCATATAATCGAACTGAACTAACCCAGCTGCACAACAACATAAGCTGATACATTAAGCAGATATCAGATCTTACTTCACATCAAACCAGAAGCCTTTAGATGATCGAAATGATTAAAGAAGCTGAAAATGTGTGGTTTGGAGAGAGAAGGAACGGTGCGAAGAGGTGTAGAGAGAGAAAATGAAAGAGGACACAAGTGTCAGGTAGGGTAGGCGAGAATCCAGGTATTAGGTATTTATAGTGCCAATGATGAGAGTGAGAAGCAAAACCCTAAAAGTACCCACATGGGCTTTTCTTAACAACAACGTTCGTTGATTTTGTTTTTCAATGAAAATGATTGTTAATTAACTTGTTTATTAATGGACTATTGATTTGTAATACAACCTTTTTTATTATTTTGGTGTGTGTGTATATATATATATATGCATACTAGATTTTATCCTCCGTATTACGGGGGATTGTTTTACATTATTCGTTTCTAATATATATATATATAGATATTTGGATTTTAATTTTATTTATTTTAAAAAAGTTAATAATTAATATACTTGAGATCTGATGATAAAATGGCTTCACAAATAAACGATATGTCATAATCCGGTTTAAAAGCTATCTGGGTTTGATGATACCCATTACCCATTTATTTTCTTTATTATAAAATTGTTTCTTAATTATAAATAATATCTTTTTTTAAATAAAATAGGATATTAATTTTTAGTATATCCCTATTTTATAGGATTTACATATCAAATATTTGATAAGATTAATTTTTAATATAATGAGATGTTATAACCCGTTTAAGAGCTATCTGTGTTTGGTGAGACCTTTACCCGTGAATTAGGATCAAATGCGTGAGAAGGCTTCATTCATAAATAAAGCAATCTAATGGCTTAAAAAAATGATTGTTTTACATTTTTCCTTTTTTAATATTTATTTTTTGGATTTTAATTTTCTTTATTGTAAGAAAGTTAATAATATACTTAGGGTTTGATGATGAAAGGGTTTCATAAATAAATGATATGTTATAATCCGTTTAAAAGCTATCTGGATTTGGTGACCCATGGCCCGCTTATGTTTTTTACTATAAAATTGTTTATTAATTATAAACAATATCTTTTTCTTTTTAAATTGGATATTAAATTTTAGTATATCCCTATTTTATAGGATTTTCATATCAAATAATTGGTAAGATTAATTTTTAATTTAATGAGATTTTATAACCTGTTTAAGAGCTAACCATTTTGGTAAGACCCATACCCATGAATTTGGGTTAAATCAATGAGAGGCCTCCATTTAAAAATCAAGCAATCTGGTGGCTTCATAAAAGGGGGGAACGACCACATCGCGATACGTAGGATTTTAGGGGTTTCATTTATATATATTATAGATAGATACTTTGTTTAGTTTATTAAATGTTTGAGTTTTAAGTAATTTCTCCTTTAAGAGCATTTCAAACGCGAATTTATATGTTCTATTTCAAACAAAAAACTCATAGGCCCAGTTTAGGTCATGGACCGATCTTTTCTCTGTCATTTAATTCTCACAAAAATCATTCATAGAAGTTTTGGTCATGAAGTTGGACTTGAAAACCCGCAAACTTTTCCAACCTCTCTCTTCCATCTTTATCTTCCCTCTTCACATCAGAGTCCGTGAAGTTGAACTTGGTTAGGAGTATCACATAAATTTTGTTTTCATCATTAGATATTTGTAGTAACAAGTTTAATCTATTTTGCGTTTCTTAGAACGCTTGGTATTATATTGAGATTTTGTATTATATATTCACACTAAAGAGAAATAAATATTAATTTGGTATTATATTGAGATTTTGTATTATATATTCACACTAAAGTGAAATAAATATTAATTTGTTTTATTTGTGTCAATCTTGTTATGCATCTACCATAGTCATTTCTTACTAGCAAACTAATATATTCATGTGGTTTAGGGGTGGACCTATTGCCGGGGGTAGCCTCCGCTATCCAACTTTCTTGATAAAATATGTTTGATCAATAACACCTCACTGATAGCCATTTTCTAAAAGATGTTCTGCTAAAGTAGCATACTAAGCACGAGGTGCTTGATGAAGGCCATAGAGAACTTTGTCAAGTAGGTAGACATAGTTGGGACGATTAGGATCCTCAAAACCTGACGATTTCTTAACATTGATTTATTCTTTGACTTTCCCATACAATATGGCAGTCTTAACATTTTGATTTGATGAACTTTGAAGTTCGTGTACGATGCATAGACCAAAAAGAGACGAATGGCCTCAAGTCTAGCACCAGGAGCATAAACTTCATCGTAATCAAGACCTTCACGTTGAGAGAAACCTTGCACCACCAATCTAGCTTTATTTGTTATGATCACCCCTTTATCATCTTTCTTTTTCCTAAACACCCATATGGTACCGATCAGTTTCTTATTCTCGGGCTTCTTTACCAGTCTCCATACATTCAGCTTCTTGAACTGTAACAACTCCTCTTGCATGGCTTCAATCCAGGAAATCTCTTTGTGTGCCACTTTGTAATACTGTGAGATAAAAACATGCAAAAAGATATTTGTTAATAGTACCAGAATGGCTTCTTGTTTGGATACCAGCAGAAGGAGATCCAATGATGTTTTATGTTGGATGAGATTGGTGAATTGGAAACTGAGGAGGTGGATCGACTTGTTCAATTAGCTCTTGAGTTTCAACGGTCAAGCCCTCTACGGGATGGAATATGCTTGGTGCATTTTTCAGAACATCAGTGGTTGGTTGAACAGTGTTCGGCTGATCAACCCGCATGTTCTAGGGCAATGGGACCATCCCACAAACTCTCCATAAACGGAACAGCAATTGTAGGAACCAAAGTAGAATCATTGTTGTCGGATACACCAGCAGGAACTTCATTTTCAACAGTTTCTTCAGCAGCAAGTTGTATATTATCATTTGATAAGGGAAGTGTGGGCATAGACTTCACCACACTAGGTTCTGCCTGAAGATTCACTACAGGCTCAGTCTCATTTGGGTCAACATAGTCAACCGACATAAAAAAAGTATCTGAATCTGAGTTAGAAGCATCTTCAACTGTTGCCACGTCGGTTGTATCCGCTCGTTGAAGCATGGGATCAGCTGCAGCATGTTAAGGTGCTGCAGAAAACACATTTCTATTTGATGGACCAGAAGATAGATAAACTTCATCCAGGCTATTTAAGTCAGAATGCAATAATACTGACTAAGACACTGAAGTAGGGACTGGAACAGCTGCAACAGGAGGGGTAGAGATAAAACAAAACTGATTGAATAAACCATCATAATCAAATAACCAGTTAGGTCCCGTGTGTGCATCTATAGGGTTAAGCTCTTGCCAATCAACATTGAAGGACTCCACAATCACTTTTGCTTTCTTGTTGTAAACACGATAAGCACACTTGTTGGCAGCATTTCCAACGAAATAACACTCATCGGCCTTTACAGCAGACTTTGGAGCCGAGTTGGCATTTGTGTGAAGCAGAATGCATGGATATCAAATTGTCTTGAAGTAGTTAGCTTGCGGCTCAGTCTTGTAATAGACTTCATAAGGAGTTTTGTTCAGACATTTGTTTAGCAGCACATGGTTTTGAATGTAATAAGCAGCATTAATTGCTTCACCCCGGAAAAACAAAGGAAGCTTTGAATAAGACAGCATTGTTCTGGCAACCTCTATCAGTGTTCGGTTGCATCGTTCAATGACCTCAATCTGTTCTGGAGTACGAGCACTAAAATGATGATCAATCCCCTTTGAGTAACGAAGTCATTTACAGCTTTATTGCAGAATTTGGTTCCGTTATCACTTCGAATACACTTGACTCGTTTATCAGTTTGGTTTGCTATAAGTGTCATGAATCTGATCAGAAACTGAGCGTTTTCATCCTTGTGTTCTAAAAGGAAAGCCTAGCTGAAACGGGAGAAGTCATCAGTAACAACAATACCATAAGCTTTTTGGCCTATTGCTAAAGGTTGAATTTAACCAAACAAATCCATATGTAACAGCTGGAGAATGAAATCAATAGAATTAACAGCTTTGGCTTGTGAGGGAGCTTGTGTTACTTGCATTTGGAGCATGAAAGACATTTTTTGATACAAGAGAAAGTTTTAACAGGAAAACCCCTCACATACTCACCTTTTACCTATTTGTTCAAATTCTTGAAGTTGACGTGATCCAGACGTCGATGCCAAAGTGATGAATTGTTCTCTGAGGCTTTGGATATTAGATATGAGGCAGTTAGTTGTGAGAGTGAACTTCTCATATCTAATATATAAGCATCATTATGCCTCGGAGTACGTATCAGTATCCATTCTTTAGGGTCTTTGAAACCTGGTTTCAAGATCAAACATTCATTTTCAGTTAATAGAGTGGAGAACTTCTTGTCATATCTGAGATGCGCTGAGCAAGTTGTGGTTGAGTTGTTCCACGAGATCGAAGGTCAATGTGCCATTGGAGAACTTCCCTCTCTTTGTTATTTTCCCACCTAAATCCCCAGCAAAAGAAATAGATCCGCCATCAAATGGCTGAATGCCAAATAGTAAGCATTCGTCCCCTGTCATGTGTCGGGTGTAGCAACTTTCTAAGTACCAGATATTGTTGACAGACCTTCTTGATTGGTCCTACACATATCAGTATTTAGTTAGAGGTGGGTTCCCGAGACTAAGTTGTCTCTGGAAGATTAACAACAAAGTCACCAAATTTTATCTTATTTCTTGAAAACATATTGACTTGTAATCAGAATCTAAAGAACAGTCCCTAGGAATCTATGCAGAAACATGTTTCCTGGTTTTAGAAGATCTTCTGGACCGTCTTCCCTTCGTTTTCAAAATAAAATTCTTAGATATTTCGACCTTAGGATTCCTTTTCTCACTTGTTTTTGTGGATTCTTGGACATTTCAGTCTTTGAATCCCTTTTTGATCTTTTCTTTTTGGTTATCCAGAAAGGATTTATTATTTTCTTAGTGTTACAAGATCTCACATCCATTTCGCTGGCATCACTGACAGGTTGATTAGTCCTTAATCCGGAGTTGCTCACAACATGGGACCGGGACTGATTAAACTGTCTTTTCATATCCTTTTGTAGTCTATGCCAATTCTTTGTAACGTCCGTAAATTTTCGATAAAAAGGTTTAACCTTGTAGTGTGGTGTTCACCTTCCTGGCTTGGCCCGGCATCCTTCCGAGGGCTCCTTGACCACCCTCGAAAACGTTTCTCACTTAAATTTCCACCCAAGTTGCTACACACTTCATACTGGAGGGACTAGAGTGTAAATTATTATTTTATATCATAAAACAAACAATCCTAACCCTAGCCCCCCCCCCCATCTGCAATCGGCAGTAAGCAAGAGCCAAGCACCCCCGATTTTTCTTTTTTGCAGCTGTGATTAGGCCATAAAACTCCAATTCCAGGTCGGTTCTATGATTCCCCAAGTCTTTTACACGTTAATTGATCTTTATATTGCGCGTATTGATCGAAAAACGTCTTGTTGTAGGCTAACCGGGTGGCTCTCCAATTAAGCTTTTCCGGGGCTGTTTCGAGTGAAGTTATCGCATCAAAATCCCACTAGGTATGGCATGTACATCATATTATAATTTCATGGCCAATGGAGGTGTTTAGGTCAGTCAATCGATTTTAGTTCGAAAACTAGGGTTTACCGGGTGTAGGATTGGCAATTGTTGAGTTTGATGCGTTAATCGATCGGATGACCGACCGAATCAGTTTGTACAGCCCTAGGGGGGTTTAAGGGCTGTGGGAAAATTAAAATTTTGATACTCGGGGCTATTTTGGTTGGTGATTGGTCAATAGAGTCGGCGGTGCGCGAATTTTCGTTTAAATGTTAAATTGAAAGTTGTAAAAAGGAACCGTCAACCCTATCAACTCGGGTGACATAATTATGATGTAAGAAAAGGTTAAGATGGGAATTTGGTCCATTTGGGACTGATTCGTCTGACAATTGGTTTTAAGATTTATTACGCGCGTATTCGACTCGATTTGATTACCGTCGGGTGAGTTGTGCACCATGGTTAGCCCCGGCCATAATCGTAGGGTGGATTTGGTTAGTTGAAAGGTTTTAGGGGCTGAGGTAAAGTAATTGGGTTTGGGTTGGGCCTCGGCCCAAGTTGTTGGGCCTTGTGCCAAAGTATTGGGCCTTGGGCCAAAGTGTTGAGCCTTGGGCCAAGTTGTTGGGCCTTGGGCTAAGTGTTGGGCCTTGGGCCAAAGTGTTGGGCCTTGGGCCAAGTTGTTGGGCCTTTGTCCAAAGTGTTGGGCTTGAACGGCCCACTAGGCAAGAGTGTTCTTATGGTCTAGTTTAGTAACGTGTTGTGTATAATTTACAGGCCCTTGCTTGTGGTTGTGCACTTAGGGATTTCCTAGCTTGTTGCAGGTGTTCGATTGATTTCAGGTGAGTTCTTGATGCCCCGTTTAAGTCTTTTTAATTTTTGGGCTAGCATACACACCGAAATCCAATTTTATACGATTTTACCCGTTACAACTATTTGAATGGTACTACATGGTCTCACTCGTGATTGTGCATTTTGAAAGTTATATTTGAATTATTTTATATGCTTTAGTATATTTTAGACTCGTTTATGTCTTGTATCCTTTAAGGTTACATACATTATTGATGGTCTAGACTCGAGGATGTTAATAGACTTGGTAGTAATTGAATATGAGTAGACCTATTTACTTAGTTCACGTATGGGATGATATATATACTTAGATATATATATATATATATGTATGTATGTATGTATGTATGGAGGTATGTATGTATGTATGAGTATGTGTTACCTTATAGCCTACGGTTGTGTGATTATATTTAGTTCCTCGTGACTAAGAATGATATGAGTAGGCTTATTGATGTGTGTGTGCATGGTGATTCACGGCCGGGTCAAATATATTACTCGGGTTTTCAAATCCCGTGGTGGAGAGGCCCGTGTGACGTGATCATCATTTTGGCGGGTCAAATATATTACTCGGGTTTTAAAATCCCGTGGTGGAGAGGCCCGTTGAATGTTGAGCCGTGATCGGGTCAAATATATTACTCGGGTTGTACCCGTGGTGGAGAGGCCCGTATCACGTGCTTGGATGTGTAAGTTGTGACCGAGTCAAATATATTACTTGGGTTTGACTCGTGGTGGAGAGGCTCGTGTCACATGCTTAGGTCTTACCGTGTCCGGGTCAAATATATTACTCGAGTCTTGACTCGTGGTGGAGAGGCCCGTGTACGTGTGTTCGACGATGAATGTATTACTTGGTGAATTATATTATTTATTTTATTTTTATCCTCTCTATTGTTTATAACTATAACTTTGAAATAAAGTATGAATTATTGTTTATAAAAACTTGAACTCACTCAGCTCAAGCTGACTTTGTGTGTATGTTAGATTGACTTTCAGGTTAAGAAGGGGATGCTACCGTAATGCGAATATTCTTTTAGGAGTCTTCTTTGGAATGTTTTCTCGTAATGCGTTTGTCGCGTTGTTATCTAGGGTTTCGTGACGGCGGAGGCGGTACAAGGAAAACAATGAGAATATTCTTTGGAATATTTTCTCGTAATGCGTTTGTCGCATTGTTATCCATCTCCTAAATGGAAACCTAGGATCCTATTTATAGATCCTGACATTCCTTCTAGAATTCCTAATATTACATAATGAAAGACAGAAAAATAAATACAAGTTTAAGAGTCTTCGAGCATGATGAGTATCTTGCTCGAGCAGACTCACTATGCTAGGTATGCTCGATGTGTCTTCGAGCATACTTTACTTAGAATATCTTCAGTGAAGATATTCTCTTCAGCAAGCTTCATTCCTCTTGAATAATCCATGCTTTGCTCGAACTAGTCCATCGAGCAAGCTCATTCTTCTTGATGTCTTCAGTCTTGTCTAAAGAGACTTATTGAACAATCTTTAGCATGCTCAGATCTAAATCTTGCTCGGGGAACTGAACCATGCTTAAAGTCCTTGCTTTGAACATATGGCATCTTCTTATTGCATCCATGCTTGTCCCCATGTGCTCGAAAATCCTGTGCTCGTAACACTTGGTTAAAACTTGTATAATCAAGTTGTTTGCTCGATTGGCAATCCTTGCTCGATAGAAGAACACTCTTGCTCATTGAAGTGTAGCTTGCTCGAAGCCGTAATCACTTAGAAGAATCAACCATAAATGGTTCTAAAGACCTTGCTCAAAGTAGTAAAACCATGCTCGATAGTCTAGGCTTGCTCGAAATCCATACTTGGCCATTTCCTGAGGAGGTTAAAAAGATTCCAATCTTCCTTATCAAAAATCCGACCCAACAATCTCCCCCTAGATTGGAACAAGCTCAGATGCACCAAAACACACCTGCATAGAGTTACACATGTATCAGATATCAATCATTTAGGAACATGTCATTTCATTACATAAATAGGAATTCAGCCTCTTGGGCATTACACATCAAATTGTTTCACATCAAAATACAAATTAAATAAAATTACAAACATAAACAGAAATAAAATGATTATCACTAAGTCTTCGTTCTGCTATCTTCTCCTTCTGCTCCTTGTGTCTGATTTTTCATTTTTAACAAAGGAGGCCTTTTGTTTAATCATATCTAACTCCACTGCATCTTGGGAGTTAAGGGGAAACTCTGCATCCATGATGCCTTGAAGATCTTGAAGATGTAGGAATTGAAGGTCCTCATCGTACATGATCACAGCTATTGTTATCCCTGATGCATTCCTCAATGATACTGAGTCATTATGCCTGTTGTGTGTGATGTAAGTAATCTTTTCATTTTGTTGTACAACATAATTTGGCTCCATCATCTCATGCCTCATTGTGGGACTCTCAGTCAGGGCAACTCTTAGGTTGGAGTTTTTCAGGAAGTTAATCATAAGTTCCACCTCCCTGTTATCGTCATTAACCTCCAACTGGGCACACATATTATGCCTCTTTTCAAATTTCATGGCCATTAGTTCTGCAAAAAGAAAAGAATCGTCAGTACGTGTAGAAGCAGAAACAATAAGCGATAATAGTTAGAGAAGAGTAGCGTCTTTAGTAACCTGTTCCGTAGTAATATGCGTACCAAGGTCGAAACAGAGCTAATGGCTAAATGTCGAAGTATATTCGAGCAAGGATTAAGTATTCGAGTAAGCAGGGGATGCACGAGCAAGAGGTTTGCAATTAGGTTTAAGAGAGGGAAAAAGAAATATGTGAAAAAGTTTCTAAGTCCCCCTTTTATACCTAACGTTTGGGTAGTACAATACATCCTTTTGTCGTCTAGTGCAGATAGTTATCATTTAATGTACCTCCCTTGCTAGAACATACAGCCAAAATAACAGCTGGCTCCCACTGTACTCGAGTACATAGTATAATTCTTGCTCGTCGTACTTAAATGTTAAGATGCTCGAGTTGTGAAAGGTTGCTCGAATACATGTGCTCAACGTCAAAGTAAATTGAAGTCATTTCACTTGCTCGAGTATAGGAGCATGCTCGACAAGAAGTGTACTCGACAGTACTTAGTAAAATTCACTTAGTTCTTAGTTATGTATACTGGACACTCATCGCTGAACCTTACTCAAATATTGATCATGCTCGACATTACTTAGAAATCTATCATGAACAAACATATGCTCAAGATGCAACTCCTCTTAGAAGTGTGGTAACCTTTGCTCGACTGACTTAGATTACTGCACCTCAATGTGCTCGAAGTACCTTCATGCTCGAAAGCCTTACTAGATTTAATCCTTCCTATGCCTGTACTCGAACCCTCAAACTTAAGAGTCTAGCACACTAGTTTACTCGAATTACTTAGCAAATATGTTCATCTAGTTCCTAAGCTTAAACTCACAGACCAAAGTGTCTAGCACACAACCTTGCTCGAAACACTTAAATGTCTCCTATCATTCAGTGCTCGAAGACTTAGGTCTAACCACTTAACATGCAATCATGCTCGAAACATATAACATCAATTTTTCATGACATAGCAGGTGCTAGAAAGTAATATGCATGCTCGAAACTCTTAAAAACAATTTTCAGTTAATCAGGATGCTTGAAAGTAACATACATGCTCAAAACACATAGAATAATTTATAGTTCATATAGCATACTCGAAGCAATGTAATCACACAACCAAGCAAAGTTTCTTTGCTCGAAACACTCAGAATGTTTTTCAGTTCAGATTGTGAAATTAACACATCCTGTGCTAATCAGTCTGGACATGTTTACACACATCCTTTACTCAAATTGCAATATATGCATAAAAGATAATCATTTAGAAACATTGAGCCGATCTAAGCAATTAGTTTAAGGTTAAATAAGAGATCAAATTTCAGTTGAATATTCTTTTGAAAACATTATCATAGAAAGATCTCAACATGGGATCAGATTGTTTATAAACTTTCACACCATTTCATAGGAAGCCTTATTACGATTTAAGTCAAATTGACATTAGGTAATTGCACTTAGCATGATTATCATAACATTTTTGATATACTTAAAGTTCAATTAAAGCTTAAGTGAAGAATGGTTACATTTTGGACTTCAGATTGTTCCTTATCTCTTCTCAAGACTTATTTAGCTTTCTCCAATCACCCCAATTTGACTTCAACCCCCTGATGCCTTGGTCAAAATTTGTTTTTATGAGCAGTTTATTTGAAAATTATATATATATATATATATATATATATATATATATATGTATATATATATCAGACTATAAGGTTGAACGTTGGACTTACATGCCATCCGGACTTACAAGCCTTACATTCAGGGTGTTTAGGACTTATTTGAATGTCCCACCCCTGTAGTTCCCTTAGTGCCCCTTAAGTCATGATATTTTTTTTTTATTTGATATACTATTTTGAAGCTATTTTCTTTTTCTGTATTTTTCTTTTTCTTTCTTTTCTTTTTGATAAGCTTTTGTATAGCTGTACTTTTATATCTGCTCAGATACTTGGTAAATATATTTCTTATGTGACCAAAACACCAACAGACTCGTGTATGATTGGATAGTTGCCTTTCTGCCTATCATTCAGAGAGTGTGCAAGAAAACATACCTTGGTCTTTAAATGAGTCACCACGTCAGACTTAGCATTTTCATTATATTTGTATCACGTATGTCACTACACTCATGAAAATATACTCAAAGCAAAATTTCAATTTACTGAACAAAGATCCTTTAAGCCTGTATTCCATGGGTTAGGAATTTTAAACAATATACTATCATTTCCCAAAAGGTTGGATACAATTTCTATCCAAAAACCCTTAAGCTTCTATAAAGCTTACAGCTGAATAATCTTATCATTTCTCATATGAGATCACCAAAAACAGTGTTGCTTAGTCAAAAACATTTTACAGTTTCAAAACCATTTCTTTTGAAAGTTCATTTTAAACATTGATTCTGAAAACAGGGTTGTCATTTAAGCACATTTGCTAAGCACACACTCCAACAATGTCAAACACATTCATTCAGACAGCATAAATCATTCAGATAAGCACATAAGTCTGTCGAGCATGCTCAGAAATCCTTTGAGCATACTCAGAAATCTATCGAGCAACCATAAGATTTATCATTTCTAAGTCTGTGCTCGAGAGACTTCATGATAGTTCATGACAGTAATACCGTGCTCGAGCAGTAGACTTGTGCTAGAAATACTTCGGAAGCTTTCCAGGACATGTCCATACTCGAATAGCACAATATTTCCTTTGTGCTCGAATTACTTGAAAGTTCTCAAGTGTGGTTTGCCTGTGCTCGAAGAGCAACAAACATACCATTAGACATGAAATCATGCTCGAAATACTTGGAAAGGTTTCCAAAGCATGTTTCTATGCTCGAGCAACTAAGACATGTTATCTGTGCTTGAATTACTTGGAAAGTCTTTAGGTAGCACTGTCTGTGCTCGAGGAGCACAGACAGCATCAAGCACAGATTCATGCTCGAAATACTTAGACCGCAAAAATATATCATGTATGCACAGATTTAAGCCCTGTAATCAAAACATTCAGTTCATAACAGTTACTCGTAAAAAAAATAGTCACAAACATGATTCATACAATCAGAATAATCAGTTAAGCAAGGCAATAAATCATGCAAACATTCATAGTGAGAAACATAGATAATCAGTAAACACCTCACATAAGCACACGTCATCAATTAAACTTCATCAGCATTTATCATACCTAGACATTTTAACAGAAAATGAAACCTAGTCTTATCTAAAGGTTTGGTGAATAAATCAGCCAGATTATCATATGTGTCTACTCATTTCATTTCTATTAAGCCTTTTTCCTGAAAATCCCTAATAAAGTGATGTCTAATCTCAATGTGCTTAGTTTTAGAATGTTGGACTGGATTCTTAACAATGAACATAGCAGCAATGTTATCAATTAAAATTGGAGTAATTAAGAAATTCAAACCATAATCCAGCAGTTGATTTTGAATCCATAGAACCTGTGCACAGCAAGCGGATGGAGCAATGTATTCAACCTCAGCAGTTGAGATGGACACTGTAGTCTGCTTCTTGCATTGCCATGACACCAACCTGTTCCCTAAAAACGGGCAGCGTCCTGAGGTTGATTTTCTATTCATGTTGCCACCATCATAGTCACTGTCTGTGTAGGCCATCAAATCAAAGGAGGGATTCTTTGGATACCAAATCCCCAAATCTGGTTTTCCTTTGAGATATCTGAAAATTCTTTTCACTGCTAGCATGTGTGAGACCTTGGGGTTAGCTTGGAATCTTGCACAGACACACACAACAAACATAAGATCTGGCCTAGATGCTGTCAGATACATAAGTGATCCTATCTTGGCCCTATATTCATGCTGGTCCACCGGCTCCCCCTTCTCATCAGGTACCATCTTCTCATGTGTGTCCATTGGTGTAGACACTGTCTTGAATTCCTAGCACTTGAACTTTTAAAGAATCTCGTGGACATACTTTGATTGATTGAAAAAAATCCCATCTGTCTTTTGCTGCACTTAGAGTCCAAGGAAGAAGTTCATTTCTCCCATTGAACTCATCTTGTATTTAGACTTCATTACTTGCTCAAATTCTTTGCACATTTGTTCATTGGTAGAGCCAAAGATGATGTCATCTACATAGACTTGTAACAGCAGCAGATCCTTGTTCCATCTTTTGTAGAACAAGGTCTTGTCAATAGCTCCTCTGCAGAAACCATTGTCTAATAGGTGGTTTGATAGCTCATCATACCATGCTCTAGGAGCTTGATGTAGTCCATACAATGCTTTGCTGAGCTTCTACACCTTGTTAGGATGGACTGGATCTTCAAATCCTGGAGGTTGAGTCACATACACCTCCTCATCTATCTTTCCATTTAAAAATGCAGATTTCACAACTAATTGATAAACTTTTATGTTCATAGATGCTGCATATGCTAGAAAGATTCTGATGGCTTCTAGTCTTGCAACTGGAGCAAATACTTCTTCAAAGTTCACTCCTTCTTGTAAGCACCCTAGAGCCACCAGTCTTGCCTTGTTTTTAATGACAAATCCTCTCTCATCTTTCTTGTTTCTGAACACCCATTTGGTTCCAATAGCATACTTGCCTCTGGGCTTATCAACCAAGTCCCATACATGTAAGTCTCTGAATTGAGCTAACTCTTCCTGCATAGCTTCTACCCAGTTGTTGTCTTTTAAAGCTTGATTGATGTTCTTTGGTTCAACTTGGGATAGAAAACAAGCATATAGACAGATGGTTTCCTTTTCAGAAGAACTTCTTCTCACTCTCTCATGCAAGTCTCCAATCATTATTTCTGCAGGATGATTTCTCTCAACAGAAGTAGTCTGCACAATTTGTTATGCTGACACTTCTCTTTCAAGATTGGTCATATTGATCTCAGCAGTTTCACTTTCAATTTCTTCTTGAGTTTCAAAAGTTTCTTGAGTTTGATTAATTTTAGAAGATGATGCTTCATTTGATCCAATTTGTAGAGAGTCAAATAAAGATTGAAATATGTCTTGAAATTGATTTGTCACTTCAGGTTGAGCCTGTTGCTGACTTTGAACTGGTTAACTCTCCAGATCACTTAGTTCTTCATTAGAAACTTCAACTGCAGCTTCTTGTCCATTCATTTCAACTTCAGCTGCTCCTTGAGTGCATCTATCACGGGTAAATCCATTTGATTCAGGAGCAATAGATGACCACATTTTATCCAGATCAAGTTGATTCTGTTTTCCTTTATCATCAACACTTGTTCTATACATGCTGTCATCCATGTCTTCATTGTATATTTTAAAGGACTTTATCATCTTTTCCAAATCAAAGAGCCATTTGGGTCCTTCAACATTATTGAAATGGTTTTCATTGAAGATGATATCTGAAGACTCAATGACTACCATATGCTCCTTCACATAGACTCTGTAAGCCTTTGAATGAGATGAGTAGCCCATAAAGAAACATTCCAAAGATTTTGACTGGAATTTGTTTAGATAGTCCTTTGTATTCAAAAGTGAGCATCTACATACAAAAGGCTTTAAAAACTTCACATAAGGTTTTCTTTTGAAGATAACCATATATGGAGTTTTATTTTGAGCCTTGTTCAGTTATGCATATAGCAGGCAGTGTTGATTGCTTCTGCCTAGAATGTAACTGACAGATTTGCATCAGCAAATCATGGTCCTTGCAGCTTCAATCAAAGGCCTGTTTCTTCTCTCTACAACATTATTCTGCTCAGGAGTTCTTGGAGCACTGTACTGTTGAAAGATCCCCTTAGAAGTGCAGAATTCTTCCATTGATCCATTATTGAATTCTATGCCATTTTCACTTCTAATGACCTTAACTTTCCTTTCAAGTTGATTTTCCATCTTCAGCACATAAGTTTTGATCAGATCAGGGATTTCATCCTTGCTACTCATGAAGTAAACCCAAGTAAATCTTGAGTAGTCATATGTGATCACCAGATAGTATCGTTTCTTTCCAATACTTGGAACACTCACTGGACCAAAAAGATCCGTGTGAATCAGTTCCAATACCTCATCAATGGTATTTATCAATTTGCTTTTGTGGGAGGATTTGTGTTGTTTACCCTTTAGGCAAGATGTGCATTTTTCTTCAAGCTTAAATTCTCTGGTGGGAAGGCCAACAACGTGTTCACCTTTCACTAGCTTGTTCATATTCTTCAAGTTGACATGACACATCTTCCTATACCGCAATTTAGTCTCATTTTTAGTGGCCTTTGAAACAAAACATGAACCACCCCTAGATGTAGCAGTATTCATTCTAAGCTCATAGAGGTTGCCATTTCTTGGAGCCATCATCATGATCATATCAGTTGGAATCACAAATTCAGGCTTTAGAATTAGGCAGTGTTCATCATTGAAAGCCACTTTGTACCCTTTGTCACAAACTTGAGAAATGCTGAGTAGATTATATTGTAGTCCTTCAACATGCAGCACATTCTAAAAGGATACCTTGCCATTGGTGAGTGTGCCTCTTCCAACAATCTTCCCTCCATTTTCATCACTCCCAAAAGCAACTGGACCTTCATACTTTCTTTCATAATTAATTCCTTGTCACAGGTCATGTGCCAGGAACAACCACTGTCCATATACCATACATCATTGCAATTCATGGACTGTTCCTGCACAAATACATATAAGAGAATCAGTTAGATTCTGAGTCACAAACTATATCAGTTTGCAAATCAGATTCAATTGGAGATTCATTAGGAGTTGGAAGTGGAAGTGGAAGTGGATCTTCATAGACAACTTCACAGTCTTCTTCTGAGTCTGAGTCTGACCCTACTTTCTCAACTGGTGATTTAATGTTGTTCTCAATCTGATCAATCACACAGTCTTTCCATTCATTTAACTCTTTCTTTGTCTTCCACTGAAACCCTTTTGGTTCAAAACATTGCTTCATCAAGAACTTTTCATCCCTATTAAGAACACCAGGTCTCATTTTGGCTTTTCCTTTGTCATTTGACCTTTTGTTCTTTACTGGTTTGCTTAATCCTTTTGTATCATTCTTAATTTTCAAAACTTGTTTCAGTCTCTTCTCCAAGACTGATCTTTTCTCTTCATCACTTGAGCTGCTCTTCTCTTCATTCAAATACCTTTGATACATCTGCTTGTATCCTTTCATATCAAAACCACAAACCACATCTGGCACAACAAACTCTTCTTCTTCAAACCAACAAGAATCAGTATGATGACCATAAGCATCACACTTTTTACACCATACCTTGGCATAACTTCCCATATCCTCAAGCAATTGCTTGTCTTTAATTCTATCACTTGGTTTGGAGAAGTCAATCCTACGGAAGTATTTGGGCATAAAGAGTTGTTGAAATCCATTTTAATTGATCTGTTTACATCAGGCACCAGATGATATTTCTATTTGACAAACACAATTGGCTTCAATTTGGATGGTGATTTTGAGGAGCTACCTTCTGGTTCAGCAGCAAATCTTCTCATGGGTACATAATCCACATCTCCAATATCAAACAGTTCATGATTGGAGAAAACTGGATAGATTGGTGGATGGGTTTGATCATATGAAGATTTCTGAGGTATATCATTCTTTTTCTTGACTTCTAATTTAGGTCTGGCACAAATGTCAAATACCACATGCTCTCTTTTCTTCTATTCATAATGCTTCCTCATCTTGGGAGTCATCTTAGGCAATAGTGGAATCTTTTCATCTTTCTTCTTGTTCAATCCCTTCTTTTTCTTCCTGCCTTTTGATGATTTGGTACTCCCACAACTGCAAGCACTTCCATCACTGGAGTATTCACTCCATTTCTTCTTTGATTCATTCTTTTCTACAGCCTTCTTCTCCTCTGATTCTTCATTTTGCTTCAAACCGAACTCTCCCTTATCATCAACAATTACATCTTCATATCTCTTCACAAACTCAGTTCTGTCTTCAAACACATTCTTAAACTGTTTCAAATACTCATTCCTATTTTCCTTGTCTACCTTCAGTGGATAACTGTTACACATTCAGGAAGGCTTCTTTTCTACCACATTCTGATTTCAACTTTCCAATGTCCTGATTCAGCTCATAAATTGTCAATAGAAGATCAGAAATAGAGATGTCAGAATGTACCTGTGCATTTGAAGATTCTGGTTTGTCCTGTACCTTGGCCATGAAAGAAACATTTGCTTTCTCCATCCTGCTGCATAGTTACTCCAGTCAAACTCCCCATCTTGAGGTACCCTAGTGGCTGCAACATTCCCTTGATCCCTAACCTGATTCACATTATTTTGATTGACTCTGTTCTGGTTATTGTGAATCTGTAGCTGGGTATTTCTTTGAGGCTGAAAAGGTTGCTGTTGGGGTCTATCTGGTTCTGATAGGGGTTTTGATTGGTGATCTGATTTCTCTGATGTTGGAAGTTTTGATTCTGATTATGGTAAAACTGATTTTGATTCACTTGATTTCCTACTTGCTTGGGCATATTGCATTCTCTGGCGAAGTGTCCAGGTTGTTGACAGTTGTAGCAGATGGCTTTTGACTTGTCAAAACCTATCCTTTCATTGGGTCCATTGAAGCTTGCTCTTCGTGTCCTGTTGAATAGTCTCTTGCTTCTCACAGCTAACATGGCTGCCTGCCTGCCATTTGATGTCCATATCCTCTAAGTCATCAGCATCGACTTGCTCAAGGTCTTTCTGCACAATGCTTGTGTTGATCAGGTTTTTAGCCACAAAAGCATGATATGAGTCAGTAAACATAGAAAATAGAGCTTGATGGCTTGCATTGCTTGGTGTGTAAGGAGGGATTCCACTTGCTGATGAGGTTGTGTCATCTTCTATCATTTGCACATTGAACCTTGACTGACTTCCTCCACATACCGAGCTTGTATCAGCTGGCTCTTCAATGATTGGTGATTGCTGATTCTTGACAGAGAGGTTACCCATTGGTGCTACAAGAGCATTTGTCACAGGAAAACTGGGCTTATCCTCTCTAATCATGTGATTCTCAATCATTTCATGTTCTGCAGCTTTGAGAAAAGCAATCACATCATCCAACTTAAAGTTGGGAAAGCTTGCCTTTTCCTTGATAAACTTGCTTGCTGTGTACCATTCACCAGATAAAGATGACAGAAGCTTCTTATTTAGCTCAAAATCAGAGATTTGCAGGTCAGTTGTTCTTATACCATTCACAATCACCATGAACCTTTGCAAAACTGATTTCAACCTCTCACCGTCTTTGAACTTGAATCTATCCAGCTGTTGCTTCAGTCTATCCTTCTTAATGTCTCTTAGTTCTGTATTTTCCTCAAACATATCAACAACTGTATCATACATATCTTTAGAAGTTTTGTGATGATTAACAGTTGTCAATATTTCCCAAGACAGACCTCGCTTCAGCATAGATAGTGCTTTGTCATCTCTTTTCTTCATTTCCAACTCTAAAGTGGCACTATTGTTAGTAGCAGTGGAAGCAACATAGTTTCCATCTATAATAGATGTCCAGAGTTCCGAGTCATTGTAGTTTACCGCAGCTTCGAAGAGTACCTTCCATTTAATAAAGTTCTCTTGTCCAATAAGTCTTGGAATCTTTTTCGTAGAAACTTCCTGGTCTTCCATTTCAGTAGATCTGAACTTTGATGCAGACAAATAGAGTAAAGCTTCAATCTTTATCACAAACCTTCAGTCCTGTGGCCTTCAGCGAGCTTCCAAACTCTGATACCACTTGTCAGGACCAAGAGTCAGGTGAAAACCTTAATAAGGTTGACAAGAAAATACACAGTCAATAACCCAAAGGCTATTGAATATCCCGGCGGAATCAGGATATCCAACAGATGGGAACGAAGGTGTGATATGATAAAAAATGAAACAGCAATAAATATTCAATGCAAGCAAATACAAAGACAAAGATTTACTGTAATAAATGCATCATTCAATGAAACAGTAAATGGAATGTCTAGGGTTTCGTGACGGCGGCGGCGGTACGAGGAAAACAATGAGAATATTCTTTGGAATGTTTTCTCGTAATGCGTTTGTCACGTTGTTATCCATCTCATTATCCGTCTCCTAAATGGAAACCTAGGATCCTATTTATAGAGCCTGACATTCTTTCTAGAAGTCCTAATTATTACATAATGAAAGACAGAAAAATAAATACAAGTGTAAGTCTTCAAGCATGATTAGTATCTTGCTCAAGCAGACTCACTATACTAGGTATGCTCGATATGTCTTCGAGCATACTTTACTTAGAATATCTTCAGTGAAGATATTCTCTTCCAGCAAACTTCATTCCTCTTGACTAATCCACGCTTTGCTCGAACTAGTCCATCGAGCAAGCTCATTCTTCTTGATGTCTTCAGTCTTGTCTAAAGAGACTTATTGAACAATCTTTAGCATGCTCGGATGTAAATCTTGCTTGGGGAACTGAACCATGCTCGAAGTCCTTGCTTTGAACATATGGCATCTTCTTATTGCATCCATGCTTATCCCCATGTGCTCGAACATCCTGTGCTCATAACACTTGGTTAAAACTTGTATGATCAAGCTATTTGCTCAATTGGCAATCCTTGCTAAATAGAAGAACACTCCTGCTCGTTGAAGTGTAGCTTGCTCGAAGCCTTAATCACTTAGAAGAATCAACCATAAATGGTTCTGAAGACCTTGCTCGAAGTATTAAAACCATGCTCGATAGTCTAGGCTTGCTCGAAGTCCATACTTAGCCATTTCCGTAGGAGGTTGAGAAGGTTCCAATCTTCCTTATCAAAAATCTGACCCAACAACTAAAGTGGGGTAGGGATGTATAATTATCATTAAAAGGTGGTGGAATTGCTGCATGTTCATATCCCAAACCCGTCTTTTGTTTCACACCCATTTGTGCTCTATTAATACCGTTAAACTTATCATACGCCATTTCAAACGTGTCTATAGTTATTTTCCTTTGTGGAAGATCTTGTTTTAAAGTCTCAATTTTAGCATTTAATTCAACTATTCATTTTTCGTGAAACTCAACTAGTTTATTAGATTTAAACAATTTTATATTCAAGTTTGCCATGTCGTCATGATGAGTTTCAATCCTAGTAGAGTATATCTTATGAGCTTTCTTGTATTCATCATTCTAATGTTTAAGGCATAGGTTTTCTCTAATTAATGCAGCATTATGAGTTCTATAGCTTTCAACCTTATCTATGCATGCTTAAGAACAGAGATGTTTATGTACCTCGGGAATGTCAGGAGTGTCTTGGTTTCCTCCTGTTGCAGAGCTTGAAGATGCTTGATCTCCATTCACCATTCCTGCAAAGTTCAATGGGTTCATTAGCTCACCAAATTGACCCTCCCGAAGAGTACTTTGACCCATTGCTCTCTTGTCATTCTTCTTCCCACTTTCACTATCAGAGACTTCAGTGATCTTAACATCGTTGGCAGGCTATGCTGTTTTAGTACATTCTCTTGTAAAGTATTTTCGTTGCAACTGTAGCAACAGAGCTGATCTTTGTCAAACACAATGTTGTTGTTATTGAGTCTCTAAAGTTGTTCTTGTCATATTTCTTCATGAAGTTGGTGGCCCTGTGAACTGTCATGGCCATATGATACATGATGTCCATCTTCTCAAGATCCTTTTCATTGATATCAGGGATATCTCCTTGCTGAAAGAATGGAGGTATCAGGTTTCCTTGCATCAGTTCTTCATGGTTAGCCATCAAGGCATGGAAGAGTGCAATATGGGAATCATCAACTTGGTTAGGCTGACTTGAGCTGTTGATTTTGCTGTTTTTGGACTTGGTTATCCCATGAACTTTGAGAGATTGTTCAACGGCGTTTTAGCTTCCTCTTGAAATGAGCTTGAGTTTAATGAAACCGGCTGACTTGCTGATGACTTGAAGGCTTTGTTGTTGTCGGGTTGAGTAGCATAAAATTTTACACAATTAACGGGATGAACTACTGGGTGTGATTAGCTGAGGAAGGTTGAGCTGATTCCAGAACCGATAGATGCTTCGGCTTGATTCAGAGAGCTAACATGGTTGTTCAGTCTGAGCTTATCATCCATTTCAAGTGACTTAGTAGTGGAGGTTAAGTCAGAAAAAGTTGTAGTGTTCAGATTTGTTGTTATTTTGATAGTGGTTACACTACTATTCCATGTGTAGGGTAATGAATTCAGCAACTTGTTATTGATTCCTGACATGTCATAGTTGATTCTAGAGCTTCTCATTTTGGTGATAAACTTCTTAAATCTACTAATGAGAGTTCCAACCAATTCTCCTTGAATATGAATGAACATGTTGAATTCTCCTCTCAACATTTCCTTTTGACTATTTCTTATCTCCAGATTACCTTCAAACTTCTCAACCAGGGCATCCCAAAGCCCTTTAGCAGCTACGTATTCTCTCAAAGTTTGAGTTATGTCAGCTGATAGGCACACATAAGTACACCATAGGCCATTTCATCATTAAGAAGTAATTTCTTATCAATTTCAAGGTAGCCTTCAACAGGTGTATCAATCGGTCCCTCATGAGTTTCAGTAATGGGCTTGTGAAGTCCATTCTCAAAGGATCTAAAAAGAGCGAAGTCAGTCATTCTCACATAGTTCTTAAATATCCATTTGAAATCCTCAAAGTTACTTTAAATATCATAAGCTTAGGAGGTTTAGTTGTGGTTCTAGCCTCTTTCTCAAGCATTAGGTGACT
Organism: Bidens hawaiensis; assembly: GCF_021521415.1. Taxonomy (NCBI): domain Eukaryota; kingdom Viridiplantae; phylum Streptophyta; class Magnoliopsida; order Asterales; family Asteraceae; genus Bidens; species Bidens hawaiensis. Next base: position 547,275 of record NW_027491950.1, read on the forward strand.
TTTTAACAACTCAGGATCAAGAGACATCTTGACAATCAGTAGATAAAACTAAAACAGCCTTGAAGAACAGCAGATTCTGTGAGAACACAAGTCTAAACAAATAGAATTAAAATGAATCGAATCAAATATGAAAACTCGATTCAATTGGTTTTAGAACTCGATTCGATTGGAATGAAAACTCAATTCGATTAGTTTCGAAATCCGATTCGATTGTTTTTCAAAACTCGATTCAATTGGTTTTGAAAACTTGATTCGATTGAATTTCAAACACGATTCAATTCAAATTTCAAGAAAGCACAAATTCCAAAATTTATGTATGGATCTTCAACCAAACCAGCTTTTACCCAATTTTTCAACTTATAGCACTTTGAGAAACCGAAGAACAAGTTAACACACCCAAACACAACTTTAAACCGAATTTCAAGCTTGCGAACACACTTTTTGAGCCCGAAACCCACTATAACACTTGAACGCTCTTAGTTTCACGATAACAAACCATACAAACACCAAAACAAGACCAAAATTCAAGGCTGTGACCCAAGAACCTCAACTAGTAGAGCCGAAAGCTCTGATACCTAGAGATGGGATCAAAAAACTATGTTCTTCGACCAATCTCAACTACAAGCTAGCGAAAATCACTGATAGAGAATCGAGATCTCGGATCTTATGGTGTTTAGTTTATTTCTGGAAACGGAAAGAAAAGGGAGAGATGGAGAGTTAGTAGAGTGTAGATTTGTGTTTTCCAAAAATTGTATTGTGCATACCCATGCTTTCCTATTTATAGGAGAAGCATGGCATGCATATTCTTTATTATTTACGGCCCAGTGGGCTTAACAATACATGTCCTCGGGCCCAGACATACATAAGAGACATATGAAAGCATAAACTACAACCGAAAACAAAAAGAAATAATACAAAAGACTAAACAGTGTAATGGAATCCTACAAAGAACCTATCTATACAAAAGCCTAGATGGGAGATTGTAGGGCTAAATAAGGAGGCTTATGTATTAGATAGTTTTTAAATGAAATTTGTCTTTTAATTGTTATTTCGTTTAATCATTGCATAGGTATGAGACACATATGGTTGTAGAAAGCCCAATGGGTGAGCCTATTTGGGCCCATGATATATTTAACCTAGGTATGGTTATACTCTATACACTAGGCAAGAATCTTGGAGATAATAATTCCATCTTCTTCATCTTTCTTTCTTTCTCGTATATTGTGTGTGTGTTCTTAATCCGAGATCCGGATAAACTTGGTGACATTTAAGAACGTAACAGGGAAAGAATAATAGCTGAAAATCTCTTATTTTTAAATAAAGTGGTTGTTGATGAGGGTTTTTTTTTTTGTGTTCTTCCCATTCACAGAAACAAACTTGGGCTTTGGTGTATTGTTAGGTAGTCGAGTTGGAATAAAATATGCTATTAACATCATATATGAATGCATGGCATTTAAAATAGAGTGTTCGAACATAGAAAACCAGCAATTAGATAACACCTGTCTAATTTAAAGGTGTTCTTTTTATGTTTAATATCCTCTCTAACGGTACAGATAACTTATTTAAATACCTTATCTAAATCTTACTTTTTGTTCAATAATACGACTAATGGAAGTGAATGCAATGGATGACATAGGAACTACGTAAAATCATATTCAATAATGAAATCGCGTTATCATATTTGAAAATTTTAAAGCATAAATGGTTATTGTGTGATTCATTCATATAATATAAACAAAAAGTCAATAGTTCGTAAACGGTTATCGGATGAATTGTTCAATGAACAAAGAGCTAACGATGAGTCGTTCGTCATTTTTCACTCAGTTTTGCACTTCGACACTCAGAGCTAAACCACTAAGCAATTCATCTGGTGTCCTTCGTATAAATGATAATAGACTGTCTGATCTAGTCAAAAACAATAATAATCAGGTATCCTAATCACCTTAAACTAATTAGGGTAAGTAGGGTGTCGAATCATGAGGAGTATGTGGTTAATGTAACATGCAATCAATTTCTAACATTATGAAGTAGCAAGTGTTGATCACACTAGCAATGATTTGAGTTTAGAATTAAACAAACAAGTAAAAAGTTTCAAACAATTAACAAAAAAAACCCACACCCGGGGTTCAAGCATGTAACAAACAGCAATCTCATGTCATTTAACAGGTTAATTATCAATAATCGTATCTGGTAATCAACTAGTTAAACCATAGGCATCAACAATCGCTAGCATGCGGCACTAGTTATCAAATGGACCATGTCGGCGTTACTCAACTAAGGGCAATTTTATGTTTCATCATATTCAAACTAATCAATACAACCATATGAACACGTATCATAACAACTGGCAAAATAATCGTTATGATAAACCTTAACCGACTGAGTGAACAATAATACCAAACATAAATGCTAATAAATCGATAATAAACAATTACAACTAGTTTGCTCTAACACGGGGGAAAATTGTAAAACTTACAATACTCTACATCCGGGGTATGACTCGATAACATTAGCCGCTAATGATGTTGATGGAATCTTCAATCTTCATTGAATTCATAGTTGATCGGATGAAATAATAGTGGTTTTCCCTCTCCAATAACAGTCTCCAGCCTCCAGAGATGTATTTATTCTCAAACCCTAACTTTATCCTTAAATAGGGTTTTTAATGTTGCGACTCCGTAGTTTAATTTAGGGGGTGTTTGGGATTCCTTATTTTACCTCATTATAACTTTTCATTAAGTTAATAAGTTACAAAAGTGTAACTTATTAACTTTTCCCTCTCACATTAAAAGCAATCCCAAACACCTTATTCTTTTTCAAAAGTTAAAGTTATAAGTTGGTGAAAATAAGCAATCCCAAACACCCCCTTAATCTAGTGTCACACCCCAACCAGGATGGGGCACTTACAGTAACCAGTCAGCACAGACTTATAGCGGAAACTTAATCTTATATAAAAACTAAAGCATTTGTTACATGTCTAACGATTATAATACAACAAAAAGTAAAACATTCAAACTCGTCCAACACTTAGCAGCTAACTTCCCATTCTTAACTTATCAACCTGTAATACATGCTCGGGATAAAAATACGTCAGCACACAGCTGGTGAGTCACATAAACCTATACATTTAATAAATCATACCCAAAAATAACTTTATTGATCACGTATGAGCTCATTGCATGTCATGCCATAATCATAACCCGTCCACTTCACGTTAAAGCCAGGACAGCATTATATATATGCACATACAGACTTTACGCACGTCTGCTGCTGTATAAAGTGCATGTCCCCTCGAGAAAATATAATGATCATTATAATATATATATATATATATATATATATATATATATATATATATATAACACCTTGGGTGACACACCATATGTGCCATGCAATTACATGATCAACCACAGTCCAAACATATTTATTGAGCATGTATCAAAGTTTTGAAAATAGTTTTAGTAACTCACTTGAACAGACTTTCTTCAGTTAGTGTGTCTCTTTCCACTTCAACTGGAATCTAGGATTTAATATACTATTTTACTTGTTCATGTCCAAGAATTAATATTCTAATACTTATGGACCTTTTACATAACAACCGTCATTATTGTGCACAACTATTCAAATCCATACATATTATGGTTCAACAACCGTACCAAGTCATTTACATTTTCTCTTAACCATTTATAATCAAAGTGGTCAAACCATATCACAAAGGCAGTTGTGCACGTCCTAGGCAGGTTATGCTAAGGCCATACACCCTACTCTAGTGGGTTACTACCATTAAGTCCCCTGGTTATTTTTATTAAAATATTAAAGGGGTACAATTTCTACCGTGCGAGTCATACCTGGGCTTCCAAAATTAAGTATAATAAACTATATTTAAATATTTATTTTATAATTAAAACTAACTAATTAATTAGAAAATAAAAGTAAAAGAATTACCTTATTACTCTGGTCGCTTAACGAGAATATATCTTACGAATTACCACTAAAGGAATCTAGATATTTATAGGTAAATTATTAACCGACTTAGTTGGTTTACGTATTAAATTCCTCTAGTTATTTAGGAATCTTCAGAAGGAAGACTTTTTGATCATCATCAATTTCTTATATTATTATTATTATTATTATTATTATTATTATAAGTGAAGAATTCCATCACTTTCATGCGTGCACTACAAGTTAACTTTCAAAGTTATTATTACAAGTTAAATTTTATTATTATTATTATTATTATTATTATTATTATATGAGTATATTTGAAAAACAATGTATTTATTAATTATTCCATTATATGATACTAAACTTTAACATTGTTTTAGATGTCTCATATTTTAAGCAGTTACTAGTTACTCTACCTATTACTTACTCGTTTAAGAATTTTAGCTATTTGTTTAAACATTACATGTCATAAAGAATCGTTTTACCTATTACATGCTCGTTTCAACCCAGATATATTATTTATATTCGGAAACAGTATGTTACAATTATCCCCTACTAAATGAGGGTTTCGTCCTCGAAACCATTTATGTACAAAATAAGTGAGAGTAATGTTCTCGCATCTCCTTTTCTGTTTCCCAAGTTGCCTCAGATCCTTTTCTATGTTTCTATTGTACTTTAACTTGGGCAATTTTTTTAATTTCGGAGCTTCTTCACTTTTTGATCTAGGATAGTCACAGGCTTTTCTACGTAGTTGAATTTGTTGTCCACCTCAATGCCATTTAGTGGTACATAGGTACTTTCATTGCTAAAAAATTTTCTCAAATATGATACATGAAAAGTATTATGGATACCATGTAATTCTTGGGGTAGGTTTAAACGATAAGCGACCTTCCCTACACGTTCGATGATTTTGAAAGGTCCTATGTAACGAGCTAGGACTTAGCTTCCCACGCTTTCAAAATCGGATGATCCCTTTCCAAGGAGAAACTTTTAGCATGACCAAATCTCCGACTTCAAATTCAATTGGGTGCCTAAGCTTATCAGCTCATGATTTCTGTCGGTCCTGTGCAGCTTTTAATCGAACTCTAATTTGATCAAGTTTCTCGGAAGTAAATTTTACCACTTCAATACTTCCTAAGTTCTTCTGACCTATCTCTCCCCAACATATGGGGGTTCTGCATTTCCTTCCATATAACATTTCATATGGAGGCATACCAATGCCAGATTGATAACAATTATTGTAAGAAAACTCTACTAGTGGTAGATATTTATCCCAACTGCCTCCAAAATCCAAGACACGTGCACGTAGCATGTCTTCTAAAGTCTGGATAGTCCTTTCACTTTGGCCATCTGTTTGAGAGTGGTATGCAGTACTAAACAATAAACGAGTGCCCGTCTCCTCATGGAAGTTCTTCCAAAATCGTGAAGTAAACCGGGTGTCTCTATCCGAAACAATAATTACAGGTGTCCTATGATGGGAAACTATTTCTTTAGTGAATATTTCGGCTAGCCTTTCCGAAGTGTAACTTTCTCCTATTGGCAGGAAGTGCACGCTTTTTGTTAACCGGTCTACTATAGTATCAAACTTTTTAAGGGTACGAGTTAACTTAGTAATGAAATCCATTGTCAAGTGTTCCCACTTCAAAGTAGGAATTTCAAGAGGCTGTAATTTGCCATATGGCTTCTGGCGTTCGGCCTTAACTTGTAGACAAGTTAAACACTTTTCTATATACTTAACTATGTCATGTTTCATACCCGGCCATCAATAATCGATATTTTTGAGCCTCATCTAACATTCTTTTTCTTACTTCTCCAATTCTTGGAATCCATATTCGATCATACCTTAACATGATGCCATTTTAATTTTCTGTTAAATCCTTAACTTGTCCAAATATCCTTTCTTTCTTTACGTTTTCTTCCTTTAAAGCCTCGGCTTGAGTTACCTTTATTTCTGTCATTAGTTCAGAGCTCAGGATTAACTTATACACTCTGACCTTAAGAATTGGATATTTTTCTTTTCGGCTAAGAGCATCAGCAACTACATTTGCCTTCCCGGGATGATATAGGATTTCACAATCATAATCCTTTATTAACTCCAACCATCTACGCTGCCTCATATTCAAATCCTTTTGTTCATAGAAATTCTATAAACTTTTGTGATCTGAGTATATGATGTAGTCCAATATAAGTAGTGTCTCCATATCAGTAATGTCTCCATATCTTCAAATAAAACACCACTGCTGCTAGTTACAGATCGTGAGTTGGGTAGTTAGCCTCGCTTGGTTTTAGCTTCCTTGAGACATAAGCTATGACCTTACCTCACTGCATAAGTACATAACCTAATCCTTGATGAGAAGCATCTGAATATATTACCAGATCTTCAATTCCTTCGGGTAGAGATAGTACTAGAGCTTGAGTGAGGCATTTCTTCAATTCTTGGAAAGCTTTTTCTTGACTATCACCCCATACAAACCTAATATCATTCTTAGTTAATTTCGTAAGGGGTGTTGCTATTCTAGAAAAATCTTGAATGAATCGTCGGTAATACCCAGCCAGTCCTAAGAAACTTCTTACTTCAGTAGGTGTCTTAATTAGGTTGTTCCTATTTGATTATAGCTTCTATCTTTGTGAGATCTACTTGCATCCCATAAGCATTTATTACATGCCCTAGGAACTGCACCTCTTGTAACCAAAATTCACATTTTGAAAATTTGGCATACAACTTATTCTTCCTTAAGGTTTCCAGGACTTCGCTTAAGTGATGTGCATGCTCGTCTCGAGTCTTGGAGTAAACCAGAATATCATTAATGAAAACAATAGCATATTTATCTAACATTGGTTTACATACTCGATTCATCATGTCCATAAATGTGGCCGGTGCATTAATTAACCCAAAGGGCATGACTAAGAATTCATAATGTCCATACCTAGTAAGGAACGCTGTCTTTGGAATATCTTCATTCTCAATCTTCAATTGATGGTATCCTGTTCTCAGATCGATTTTAGAGAACCAACATGCTCCTTGTAGCTAGTCAAATAAATCATCGATCCTTGGAAAAGGATACTTATTCTTGATAGTTAACTTATTTAACTCACAATAATATATACACATTATAAGACTACCGTCTTCCTTCTTCACAAACAGTACTGGCGCACACCATGGTGAGATACTTGGTCGGATAAATCCTTTATCAAGTAATTCTTATATTTGAATCATTAGTTCCTTCATTTCTGAAGGTGCTAGATGGTAAGGGGATTTAGCTATGAGTTTTGCTAATGAAAATAGGTGTATTTTAAATTCCAGTTCTCGATCTGGTGGAATTCCCGGTACTTCATCTGGGAATACATCAGGAAATTCGCATACCATATAAACTTCTTTCACTTTCTTGGTTTCCTTCTGAGTATCGATTTGCATATGCTAAATAAGCAAAACATCCATGGTGAATCATATTAGTAACTTTCATTACTGAAATGATCTTAATTGGCCGTTTCTCCCGATCTCCATAAATAGTAACAATACTCCCATCTGATGCCTGGAGTTTGATGGATTTGGTGTCACAATTGATTTGAGCTTTATAAGTGGCTAACTACTCCATTCCTATTACTAGGTCAAATTCACCTAACATCATAGCCATCATTCTTAGGGGAAAGCTTTTTCCTTCTAAATTAAGGAAACAATTATCTATAGCCTCGCTAATTTCTATTTGTTTTCCATTGGCTATTTCCAAGGTGAAGAATTGTTCTAGTTTCTTTAAAGGATTACTTAATGCGTGGCAAAACTTATATGAAATGAAACTCTTATTTGCACCAGAATCAAATAGTACGATTGCTGGTAACTTATTAAGGAGAAACATACCAGTAATCGTATCGTCTACTTGCTTAGCTTCTTCTGCAGTGACATGGTACGCTCGCCCCTTAGGCTTATTCTCAGTTGGCTTATTCTTTAGTTTGGGACATGTATTTCGTAAGTGATCAGTTGACCCACATTCATAGAAAGCTCTTGGGCATTCGGGGCATTCTGAGATGACATGCCCAGGCTTATGGCAACGATAACAAACATTTCCTAAAGCACATAAATGTCGCCTTCCACATTTTAAACATGAATTAGGTTCTCGTAAGTTTCCATTTTGAGAATTTAACCTTTGAATCTTGTTTTGATTTTCTGGCTTTTTATACTCTTCCTTTTTTTTTCCCTATCCAGCTCTGCTGCTACACTATAGCCAGCTTCAATTACCTCATAACAAGTCTGAGGGTTGGTAGACTTAATGAAAGTACGATATTCCACCGGCAATCCCAAATAAATCGATGGATTCTATTATCTTCAGGTGTTACCAAGTGAGGCACAAAACAAGCCATTTCATTAAATTTCGTGACATATTCCCGATATACCCTATTGCCCAATTCCAATCTCAAAAACGCAGCTTCAATCCTTCTCCTTTCACTTGTTGGACAAAATTGTCGAGTGAACATTTCTAAGAACCTTTCCCAAGGAATTTGATTTACAGCTTCCCTTCCTTGGGCCTAAATGATTGATTCCCACCAGTGCAACGCCTCCCTTTTGAAAGTATGTGTAGCCAGCTTCACCTTTTCTTGAGGATCACATTCATATATTGTCAACAATGCCTCCATCTGACTAACCCATTCATGGGCATTGATGGCATCTTGTGTCCCCGTGAACTCGGGTGGTTGGGAGGACTTGAAAATTTTATAGCTACTTTCTTTCTTTTTAATCCCATTACCTTGTGTTTCGTTTGTGACTTCCCCGATTGGCAAGTATTGGTGCAACTTGCTCGGTTACCATCCGATCTAATTCAACTTTTGTTATGCAGATTTCTCCTTCTACATCATTTCCAGGATTTTCCCCAATCAATAGTTTCATTATGACCTCCTCCCTCCATCTACATTTTTAAAATTTCTTGGCTTAAGTTTATATTGATAAACAGTCAATATTGAAAAATTTTATTAATCATGCATAACCTATTAAGCATATCATATACAGAAACACTCTTGCTTTCTTTCTTAAAATAACTATTTCCTTCGTCTTTCAAGACTGACAGGTTAAAGCCTAAATACTTGACAGAATACCTAGCTCGCTAAAACCTTGAGCTTTAATACCAACTTGTCACACCCCAACCAGGATGGGGCACTTACAGTGACCAGTCAGCATAGCCTTACAGCGGAAATGTAATCTTATATAAAAACTAAAGCATTTGTTACATGTCTAACGATTATAATACAACAAAAAGTAAAACATTCAAACATGTCCAACACTTAGCAGCTAACTTCCCATTCTTACTTTATCAACCTGTAATACATGCTCGGGATAAAAATACATCAGCACACAGCTGGTGAGTCACATAAACCGACACATTTAATAAATCATACACAAAAATAACTTTATTAATCACGTATGAGCTCATTGCATGTCATGCCATAATCATAACCCGCCCGCTTCACGTTAAAGCCAAGCCAGCATTATATATTCGCACATACAGATTTTACGCACGTCTGTTGCTATATAAAGTGCATGTCCCCTTTGGAAAATATAATGATCATTATAATATATATAACACCTTGGGTGCCACACCAATGCGCCATGCACTTACATGATCAAGCACAGTCCAAACATATTTATTAAGCATTTGAAAATAGTTTAAGTCACTCACCTGAACAGATTTTCTTCAGTTAGTGTGTCTCTTCCCACTTCAACTGGAATCTAGGATTTAATATACTTGTTTACTTGTTCATGTCCAAGAATTAATATTCTAATATTTATAGGCCTTTCACATAACAACCGTCATTATTGTCCACAACTATTCAAGTCCAGACATGTAGGTCCCGAAAATGGATCCCACAAACGAACGGCTTTGTTCTTGATAAATGCTCGAGACAAGTGCGGTGAAATCAAACGACCGAACAAAATAATATAACAATAATATAAAGGAACGATCTCGTAACCGGTACAAAAGATTCATAAAATTAAACGAACCGATCCCACCCAATGTGAGCTCTCCTTGGGTGGTTGTTTAAACCATCAAAACACACACATAAACTAACAATAAAGTCCCTTTTTATAGCTAAAAAAAACTTTCTAGAAGCTTGCTGCCGTTGAAGTTAAACGTGTGCACCGAAGCTCTCGTCTCGTGTCTGTATTTCTCGCGCACTTTAGTAATTAACTTGAACGTGAATAAATAATGGGTTTCGTAATTTGATATCGCAAGTCACAAATATTGTCCTTACAATCACCTCCTTGACTTGTGATCTCAAAACATCGTTGAACCGTGTCTCGCATTTTTGCAAATCATCCAGATAACCGAAGCTTCTTCAATCACCCCCTCAAGGTACGATCCACTTAATTCATTCATGAAGACGTTCTCGCTTCTTTATGCATCTCGGATCTTAAGCAATATAGGTTCAAAAGAGCTTGACGAAATACCGGGGACAACGATCAAATGACAAAGCTTATTATTTCCATGAATAAAATTATTTAAGTAACTCACCCCTAATAAATATCCCAGATACTCGTATCCCACATTTTTAGGTTGAAAGCTTAAACAATTTAATTCCCTATTAAATCCAACTTGTTTAAAAACTATCACCTTAATAAATAAGCATCTCAGATGCTCGTAGCCCACATTTTCAGGATCCAATTCTCGAACGTCTTGAAAATAATATATAAATAATATGCTTTGAACACGGTCTAATAATGAAGAACCCCGAACAAATTTGACTTACTTCAGTTTGGTCAATCCGAAAAATAAATGACTTACTCGGCCCAAAAAATATCTTGCAAGCATGTGGCTCGGTTCACTATTCTTGTTGTTGAACTACCTTTGTATGAGCAGGCCCAAACTTGACAGCCCAAAATAGATCTCACTTACTGATCCATTTTCAGCCCATGCACACACTAGGCTAAGCATCCAACCCAATTCCTTTACGATTCACACTAGGCCCAAAGCAGTTTTTTTTTTTTTTTTTTTTTTTTGAAGAATACCCAGCCTAAACAAAATAATCCGACCAAAATAAATTAAACCCTACCAACATATGTGAGCAGCCAACATTCAAAGAAAAATGGTTGCCGGATTAGGGTTCTGGCGCCGCTTTTTCGGTGAACCGTCTCCAACCAACTGGAATTACTACCATAACCTCTCCCTTTCTTCACCGCCTCCACACTCTAGAATCATGGCAGCGGTCCCTTTTTTTCGTTGACACAAGGAACGACCACTGTTGTCGTGCACCGCCTCTATTACTACCGTGAGCCATCACCACTAAGTGCTACCCTGAACCTTTAACCGGAAAACCGTGTTCCGGTAACCATAGTACCTTACATGCCGTATATCATCAACAATCAACTATCATCGTCACCGGCCAACCATCCTTTTTTTTCGGTGGCCTTCATTCCGACATATCAATGACCGCCATCTTCCCATCGGTTACCGACCACTCTTCGCTGGAAAACCTTCCTCCTACCATACATTCTTCATGTCCATAATTTATTCCGGTGAACAACTCGTCACAGACTGGGTCACTGGCTACAATGAACCAACAGTCATTTTGTTGTTACGGGCCAGCCTTGCCTGAAACACCACGGTTTATAAACCCGAGCCGCCATGGATGAAAGATATTAACAGATTCGAATCTTCAAATCTTTTTGAAATACTTCATAAAAATCTTCAAACGAACCTCTAAACGGGGCTAAGAATCCAGATCTACACACAAGACAAATTTCAAGCACCTTTATTTTCTCAAATATTCAAACTTTATTTCCAAACATCAAACTTTATTTCTAAAACTTCAACGGATCTTCAAAAACTTCAAGAAATTAACATCTCAATTCGGGTAATCGCGGAAATAGATACCGAATATCAAGAACAAAGTTGAATCGGTTGATTCAAACCCGCTCTGATACCAATTGTAGGTCTCGAAAATGGATCCGACAAACGAACAGCTTTGTTCTTGATAAACTTTCGAGACGGGTGCGGTGAAATCAAACGACCGAACAAAATAATATAACGATAATATAAAAGAACAATCTCGTAACCGATACAAAAGATTCATAAAATTAAACGAACCGATCCCACCCAAGGTGAGCTCTCCTTGGGTGGTTGTTTACACCATCAAAACACACACATAAACTAACAATAAAATCACCATTTATATCTAAAAAAAACATTCTAGAAGCTTTCTCCCGTTGAAGTTAAACGTGTACACCGAAGCTCTCATCTCGTGTCTGTATTTCTCGCCCACTTTAATTATTAACTTAGACCTTGAATAAATAATGGGTTTCGTAATTTGATATCGCAAGTCACAAATATTGGCCTTACAAGACATGTTATGGTTCAACAACCGTACCAAGTCATTTACATTTTCTCTTAGCCCTTTATGATCAAAGTGGTCAAACCATACCACAAAGCCAGTTGTGCACGTACTAGACAGATTAAGCTAAGGTCATACACCCTACTCTAGTGAGTTACTATCCTTAAGTCTTCAGGTTATTTTTATTAAAATATTAAAGAGGTACAATTTCTATCCAGCGAGTCATACCTGGGGTTCCTAAATTAAGTATAAAAAACTATATTTAAATATTTATTTTATAATTAAAACTAACTAATTAATTAGAAAATAAACGTAAAAGAATTACCTTATTACTCTGGTCGCTTAACGAGAAAACATCTTACGAATTACCACTAAAGGAATCTAGATATTTATAGGTAAATTATTACCGACTTAGTTGGTTTACGTATTAAATTCCTCTGGTTATTTAGGAATCTTCACAAGGAAGACTTTTTGATCCTCATCAATTTCTTATTATTATTGTTGTTGTTGTTGTATTTTTATTATTATTATTATAATAAGTGAAGAATTCCATCACTTTCACACGTGCACTACAAGTTAACTTTCAAAGTTATTATTATTATTATTATTATTATTATTATTATTATATAAACATATATATGAGCATATTTAAAAAACATTGTATTTATTAATTATTACATTATATGATACTAAACTTTAAACGTTGTTTTAGATGTCTCCTATTTTAAGCAGTTACTAGTTACTCTACCTATTACTTACTCGTTTAACAATTTTAGTTATTTGTTTAAACATTTCATGTCATAAAGAATCGTTTTACCTATTACATGCTCGTTTCAACCAAGATATTTTATTTATATTCGAAAACAGTATGTTTGCATCCAGCATATGGTATTCTAGTTTCAACAAATGGTGCTCTGGCTCAACAAATGGTACTCTAACTTTAGAGTATGATACTCTAATTCAGCAAGCCATACTTTAAAAACTCCTGATCTACGCTCATCTTATGCTTAGCATATGATACTCTGTTTTCAGAAAATGATTTGTTGAAATTAACTTTTACCCAGATTCTCCAGTTTTGATCATGCACTATCACACATCATCCTGGGTCTTCATTTCGTGCTCGTACAAGTCTTCAATTTAGCATATTTAACGATTAACTACCTGAAATACAAAAGTACATATAAGTACCAAAGTTCTAACAATAAACATAATAAAAATACACAATTAACACACTAATATATACGCAAAATACCCGACCATCAATAAACTGCAGCAAGAGTTTAGTCCGTCGTCTCAGTCTGTTTGGCCTGATTCTCCTTAGCATTAGCGCCTCAAATAGAGTTGGTATCTTCGTCATCACTGGCACCGTGGCTCGTGATTCTAGCCCTTAGTTCCCAATGCGTTACTATATGGAGGCCCAAAGGCACAAATGGAAGCAAAAAAGGCAAAAAAAAATGAAAGTTACGAGGCACAAATGGAAGACAAACGAAAAAAATGGAAGCCAGGAGGAACAAATAGAAGCCTAAAGGCATAAATGGCTGCCAAAAAGCACAAATGAAACCCAAAAATCACAAATAGAAGCCAATAGCCACAACTAGAAGCCAAAAGGCATAAATAAAAGCCTAAATACAAAAATGATAGCCAAAATGCACAAATAAAAGCCAAAAGGCACAAATGGTAGCCTAAAGGCATAAATGAAAGCCAAAAGGCATAAACGGCTGCCAAAAGGCATAAGTGGTAGCTTAAAGGCATAAATAGACACCAAAAGACATAAATGGAAGCCAAAAGACAAAAATGGTAGCCTAAAGGCATAAGTAGATGCCAAAAGGCATAAATGATAGGCAGAAGGCATAAATGGTAGCGAAAAGGTATAAATGGAAATGAAAAGGTATAAATGTTAGCCAAAAGGCATAAAATAGAAGCCAAAGTGCATAAATGGAGGCCAATAGGCATAAATGGTAGCCAAAAGTAGGGGTGTTTAGTATTCGAATTGGACTCGAGAAACTCAAAATTCGATTCGATTCGTATTCGAATTTGGTTTTTAATCATTCGAACTCAAATTCGATTCGAATTCGATTTAGTAATCGAATTTCGAATCAAATACGAATTTGGGATTTTAAATTCGATTATACACACACAAACACACACACACATGAAAGAAAGGTTCTTTCGTACATGGGCTATTAATTATATATAGCACAACTTCAAGCCTAAACTCCAAATTCTCCTTCCTATAAATCTAAATACTAATATCAAGTTGAACTCCCTCCAATCCTCCATGGCTGACGACCATGTGTCTTAGTTCTCATATTTGTAGTTTGCACGACGCTCACAACTGTTAGAAAATCTTGTTTTCCATTTTCGTTTTGATTTCATGTGTTGGTCTTTAAAATAATGAAGTATTTGGTTTCTTGCTCTATTTCCATTTATATTTTATAATAATACACCTAAGTATTTAGTATGTTAAAAGTTCATCCAATGTTCTCTTTTTTCCTTCAATAATGACTTTTAGATCTTTATTTGAATTATCTACCACTTGTTGTACCATTTGGTCTTGTTAACACAAAACAGTTAGTATTTTTTGTTCGTTTGGCTTTTAATGCGTTAATATTTGGTGATGGATTATTATTATTATTATTATTATTATTATTATTATTATTATTATTATTATTATTATTATTATTATACGTTTGCAAAATGCAGTAACATTTTGTTATGGATTACTCTTCTTCAAATCCTAGTAATGCTACATCGCAGTCTAATGTTACCTAAAAGAAAGAGAAAAGTAAGAAATATACTACAAGGGCACATGCCTGGGACCACTTTACTAAGTTTTATGATTCTGAGAATACAAAATTTGGCAAATGCACTTACTATGGTAGGGTGTTCAATCTCTCTTCTAGGTCTTGTGGTACTACCAATATGAATAATCAGGGGCGAAGGTTAGAGGGACCGGGGGTGACCCCGGTCACTGCCGTTTTTTCCGTTAATAGGGTAAATTTCGCAATTTTTCCCGGAAATTTTTATAGGTATTAAACACGGTCACTGCTAATTTATTTTTCCAAAAGCTAACGGTCACCACCAATTTTTTTTAAATATAATACCCTATCGTTTGATTTTTTTATAAAACCTCACGGTTTTCATAAACAAAAGTTATAAAAATTATAAAAAACTTAGTTTTTAATAACACTCAAAATTGGAGGGGCTTGTTGTAAATTTTTACATTACATAACTTAAAAAAAACAAACATGAATTCTTTCAAAACAATCGCCCTACCTGCTGCTTCCTTTCTACCCTGCCTTCTGCCTTCTGAGTTCGCCACCGCCCCACCGCCGTCTGCCGGTCATCCACCGCCGCCGCTCATCCCCGCTCATCCACCACCGCAAGGTAATAGTCTATTCCTCTACCTTTGTGTTGTTAAGTCAAGGATTATAAAATTAGGGTTTGTAATCGTGAATTGGGGATTTGGGGAAATTAGTCAATTATGCTTGTAATTGGTATTGTATGGTGAAATTTTACTCTAACTTGCCCTATTGATTCTTCTTAATTAGGTAAATCATGAAAAAGCAAGATACAATTTTTTCTTTTTTCAAAAAAAAGAAAAGGATGATGAACAAACGAGTAAATCTTCTTCTAAGGAACTCACCCTCCTCTCGGCTCTCGTATTATTATCATATTATGGATATTTTAGGTCTTTTTTTTTAATTGTAAGAACAATCGTTTTTGAATGAATGAAAAAAAATAGATATATAGATGCCATATTGTTTGATCCAACCCGACCCGAACCACCGACACGGACCGAACCACCAACACGAACTGAACCACGACATGAACCGAACCACCGACACGAACAGAATCGCCGACCTGAAAATTTTTGGGTCCGTGACTTCGGTCACCGCCATGGCGAAGCCCAAGCTTCACCACTGTGAATAATCATATACCGGTTTGTACATTAAATCATGTGAAGCAAAGCTCAAATCAAACTAATTTGGTATTTGGCAGGTCTAATGCAGATGATGGGTAGCTTAGAAGTTTGATCAACTAGCATGTGGGAGAGCTATTGTTAAAATGATAATTATAGATGAACTTCCGTTTAAGTTTGTTGAGAATGGGGGTTTTCGAAAATGCATGAAGCAATGCCAACATTTGCTTGTGGTTCCATCTAGGAACACAGGAACTAGAGATTGTTATGAGATGTATCTGTAGGTCCTCTAGGGGTGGATCTAACAACTATCTTGGATCAACCAAACACGGTGCTAGCGGAATATCACACCGAGTCACCTTGGTCTCGGATCTTGGTTTGTTATTGTCGGCTTTGTGTGAAAGAGAGCAAGAGAAAATGAGAAGAGAATAGTTTTGACAAAAGCTTGCTATTCTCATGGCATGCTTCCTATTTATAGGGAAGCATGCATGAGACTGTTTTGATTGATATAATGCCTAATGGGCTTATGTACATGGCCTTGTGTTGGTACATGATGTCAGTAGTTCAGTATATAGTGTCTATAATCGAGTTAGTATGTTTTGTATTTAGATTTAAGCGAAGTTGTCTCAAGTTCGCCTGATATGAGCGAACTTGTGGAACAAGCGAAGTTAGTAACAACTTCGCCTAAACATGTTAGGCTAAGTTGTCGTATGTTATAAGTGTTTAGCTGCGGCTAGGTTTGTAACAGAGTTGTTCATTACGTGTAATCAGTGATTGGTGTATCACGTGTTATCAGTTGCAATACAACGTGTTCTTGGTGTATTGTAACGTGTGTTTGATTGTGTTTAACGTGTATCGTCTTCTACGCTCGTATCGTCTTACGTAGGGATTCCGCATTACGTAGAACGAGATATTCCGTGTAGATCCGGCTGGGAACCTACAATTGGTATCAGAGCTTTTGCTCGTGATTGTATGGTTCGGGATTATCACACGGGTGTAGAAATCGTACCGTTCGACTATTCGCAGGACGAGTTTACGTTAATATACCGAGTTTTTGTGTCCTACTCACCTCCCACCATCAAAAACAACCCATTGCACCTTCGCATACCTCGCAAAACGTCAAAATCAAACCTGCAAAAACAATTGTTCATCAGGCGAAGTTGCCGCTACTGTTTGTAGGGTTTAGGCGAAGATATAAGGTTAAGTGAAGTTATTAACAACTTCGCCTACCTCACAAGTTCGCTTAACTTAAGCGAAGTTATCTACAACTTTGCCTAATCAGGCGAATTTAAATAGGAGCGAAGTTAAGAATTCAAGCGAAGTTAAGACTTAAGCGAAGTTAAGTTTAACTTCGCCTACAGTACTGTTCAGAATAAAATTTTTATTTTTCGGGTTTCTTTGTGTTTTCGTTTCGTAAAAGATGACTTCCATAAATATTACGGAACTGGTAAAAATGGAGGTGGAAGCAGGTTCAGCTACTAAGGCACCGAAAATGCTTAAGGGAACCGATTTCGTGGCTTGGAAAGATCGGTTTGAGCAGTATGTTAAATATCAAGATGCTAAGATGTGGGTGTGCATTCAAGATGGATACATTCCACCAACGGCTTTGTATGAGGGTCGTGAACAAATTAAGAAATACAATAAGATGGAAGAGGAAGAAAAGAAGATGTATGAGGCTGAAAGCAAAGCTCATGCTGCGATAACAATGGCTCTTCCACAAGAGATTCTTCACACCTTCAGGAAATATAAAACCGCTAGAGAGCTATGGGAAGCACTTGAAAACCTATTTGAAGGTAATGTGGGGATACGTGCATCCAAGATTAAGCTACTCAAAACCCAATTCTCGGTGTTCAAGTATTTGAAAAATGAATCACTTGATGATATCATCACGAGATATTATCACCTGATGACCGAACTCAGCAATTATTCCATTGTTTACAAAGAAGAGGAGATCGTAGAAAAACTCCTTGATGCTCTCCCACCGAAATGGGAGATGTATACTGTCTTGATGAGAGAAGATAAAGAGTTTGCCAACATTGACTTGGAAACAGCAGTCAACAAACTACGAACTTTTGAACTTAACATGGTTCGAAAAGAGACACCAACTGATCAGGTTCAGGATCCGGGAATGTATGGTGCGAAAGTTAATTCAAGTTCAAGTTCGAAGTCAGAATCATCTGCTTACTACTCAAAGGGAGACTCGAGCGCTAACTCAACTCATGAAGGTCATGTAACTCTCAACATGGATGGTGATGTGTGTTTCGTAGCTGGTGGAACAAACACTTCTAAACCTCAAACAACAAAGGGTAGTTTTTCTTCAAGTGTTCCGAACAACAACTACTCACAGATGCCCATGAGTGTTAAATCTGCTGAACAACAGTTTGCTCTCTATGCATCTTTCATTGCGTCTTACGAAAATTACATTAAAGGTAAGATTGTTGACCCTGCAACTTTAGACGAAGACTATGATCAGATCGATGCTGATGATCTGGAGGAGATGGACCTGCAGTGGCAGATGGCGATGATAGTAAGAAGAGTTAAAAGGTTTATGAAGAAGACTAGTAGAAAATTCATTGGTGAAAGACCAGGTTTTGATAAGTCAAAGGTTCGGTGTTATAACTGTCAACAGAATGGACACTTTGCTAAAGAATGCACAAATGAACGAGTGGAAAGTAGTCAGAACAGGCCAACACAACCGAATGGGGGAAGTAACGAGAATAGGGCAATGATATCCAGACAGAACGGGGAATACAATTGGAATCTGCAAGTTGAGGAAGTGTTCGAACAGGCCAATTTGGTGAACATCGAAACTGCAGGAAGTGAGAAAGTAACTGGAGATAATCAAGCTTACATGGCAGAAGTGACAGATCAGCTCTCTGAGGTAAGTTCTAAACTCCCTTGTACGAAATGTGAAAATCTGTCTGAACAGTTGAAAACAATAACTGATCAGTTTGTTAGTTTGGATGCTCAATTTAGAACATTAAAAGAAGATCATTATTACACTAAAACTAGAGAAAAAAATTACACGGTAAAAATAAAAGCTAGTGAGAAAGATATAAGAAGTCTTAAAGCAAGTCTAGCTGAAAAAATACAAGTAATTGATCTTAGCTATGAAGTGTTAGAAGAGAAAACCAAACTAATTGTTGAAAGGGATAAACAGATAGCTGATTACCAGGTGAAAGTGGTGGAACTAAATAGAAAGCTTGAGCAATTTAGAAATTCCTCTGCAATACTTGATCACCTCGTAAGTGATCAACGTTCCCCAGTTAAAAGGGGAGGAATTGGATATTCTGAAGTTCCACCACCTTATAATCATAACTATACTTATGATCCTAGTAATCAGAAATCTGTTGATGTTGAAATTGGTCAGACAGTTCTTGTTAAAGTTACGATTAAAGATCCAGAAGTTAGTAAAAGCGAAACGAGTAAGCCTGCTTCGAATGTTAAGATTTCTGTTCCTAGTTCTGTCTCATCAAATTCGGACAAGACATCCGAGTCTAGTGAGACAAAAGAAGAGGCAGTGTTACTAAAACGTGAAGAGGAACATAAACCAATTGAAAAGAATTCTCCACTAAACCCGTATGTCTCACCATATGTTAGACAAACGGGCAGTAATGCAACCTCAACATCTAAAACAACTGTTGAGACGAAAGTTGAACACATGAGCTGTTTCAGATGCAATCAAATAGGACACCTGATTGCTGATTGCCCTCTGAATCAGAGATTCAGAGGTATGAGGCCTTCGAAAACTGAGAATAGAACTAACAGTAATTACTATAATGGTAGAAATGAAAACTCATCAAAGTTCAGACATTGGACTAATCCAGGTTTTCAAAGAAGTCGATCTCAGTTTTTTCCTGTTAAAAACCAAATCATTAGTAATAATTCATTTAATTCACGAAGGTTTGGATGGCCTCATAGTCAATCTACTAGAAGGTATCCTTTTAGGACTTACAGAAATCATTCTAATACTAACTTTGGACAGCCAAAGTACGGGATGCCTTTTAAAGATTTAATCGACCCAAGACCAATAGGTCTTGGGTCCCCAGATTTTAATCCTTTGCTTTAATCGTGCAGGAACAGTTGAACAGGGCTGCAAACAATCTATGGGTTGTGGATAGCGGCTGTTCTCGACACATGACGGGTAACAAGAATTTGTTACACGAATGGAAACCTGTTCAGGGAGGTAGAGTAAGTTTTGCTGGAGAGAGTGGTGGTAGAATTACTTGAATTGGGACGGTGACTAATGGTAAAATGAAGTTAGAAAAGGTAAATTTCGTTGAAGAGCTGAAGCATAATCTGCTGAGTGTATCTCAGATCTGTGACAAAGATTACACTGTGCACTTACCAAAAATGAAGCGATCGTACTGTATCCTGGTTTCAAGATACCAGAGGAATGGATAGTAATGAAGGCTCCAAGGGAAAAGAATACATATGTTATGGACATGAGGTCGACTGAGATGGCAACAGAAGAATCATGTCTTCTGTCAAAAGCAACTGAATTGGAGTCCGAGTTATGGCATCGAAGAATGGGGCATATTCATCTTCGAAAAATGAACTACATTGTCAAGAATGGGCTGGTGCTGGGTGTTCCCTTGAAAAATTTCAACTTTGAAGACCAATGCTTATCGTGCAAAAAGGGAAAGCAACACAAGAAATCTCATCACACCAAGAAGGTTAATTCAATAGTCAGTACCCTAGACCTACTTCACATGGATCTCTTCAGTCCCGTGAATGTAAAAAGCCTAGGTGGAACATCATACTGCTTGGTGATAACTGATGATTTCTCTCGATACTCTTGGGTATACTTCCTGAAGACAAAGGATGAAACGGTTCAGATGGTAATGAATTTGATTACCAAGGTTGAGAATATTATGGGGAAAAAGGTTAAATACATCAGGACTGACAATGGGACAGAGTTCAAAAACTATCAGATGGAGATATTCTGCTTACAGAAAGGGATAGACCACCAGTACAGCGCTCCGTATACTCCGCAACAAAATGGGGTGGCTGAGAGGAAGAACAGAACGCTAATTGAAGGAGCCAGAACCATGCTGGCTGATTCTAAACTTCCTGTGGTGTTCTGGGCTGAAGCTGTTGCAACAGCCTGTTATATCCTTAATAGAGTTTTAACTGTTAAAAGATTGAATAAAACATGTTATGAACTTATGTATGGTAGAAAGCATAACTTGAGTGGTCTCGAACCATTCGGGTCCCCGTGTTCGATATTAAAAATGAACTCAAAATTTGGTGAAATAGCCGACGAAGGTATTTTAGTCGGATATGTTGTTGGGACACCCAACAGACGAGTCTTTAATCTATCGACCAGCAAGGTTGAGGTGGTGTGTAACACTGACATCACAAGTTACAAATCACCAAAACCAAGCACGGGACCCGCTGGGGCTTTCGACTATGATAGGCTTTTTAAATCTTTTAATTTGCCTTACTTGGATTGTGCATAAGTTGATGAGAGAATAGCTACGAAGATGCTTTATGATGAGGAAGAAAATTTTGTGCAACGACCGCAGTACGATGAATGTCAACCTTCCTCGTCAAATGCTGTCGATACCCCTGCTACTTCTACAGAAGAGGAATTCTTCAATCCTTTTCACTCTCAACAACAATCACCCATTGATGAGCTATCTTCGAACCTGGAAGACAATCTGCAAGTCAGTTCGGTTCCGACTACGAGTGTTCACAAATATCACCCTTTGGAGAACGTGATAGGTGATCTGTCCGACGGTGTACAAACAAGACGAAGCTTGAATGAGCACACTTGTGTTTACACAAGCATTAAAGATACAGGCATCATTAACGAATGCTTGTACACCTGCTTCATCAGCCAGATTGAACCAAAGAACTATCAAATGGCTCTCAAGGACAGCTCGTGGGTCGAAGCCATGCAAGAAGAGTTAGCCCAGTTCAAGAAGATGGAGGTATGGTCTTTGGTTGCAAAACCGAAAAATGTGCATGCGATTGGCACAAAATGGGTTTTCAAATGCAAGAGAGATGAAAAAGGGATAATTATCAGGAACAAGGCAAGGCTGGTTGTAAAAGGTTTTAATCAGCAAGAAGGGATCGACTACAATGAAGTGTTTGCTCCTGTGGCGAGATTGGAAGCGATTCGATTGTTTTTGGCATTTGCTGCACACAAGGAGATGAAGGTGTTCCAGTTAGACGTAAAAAGTGTGTTTCTTAACGGTAAAGTCGATGAGGTTGTGTACATTGAGCAACCTCCGGGTTTTCCTGACCCAGACTTTCCTGATCACGTGTACAAGCTAAGTAAAGCGCTATATGGGCTACATCAGGCCCCTCGTGCCTGGTACGCAACTCTATCCGATTACTTGCTTGAGAATGAATTTGAAAGGGGAAAGATCGATAGCACACTGTTCGTTAAGAGAAATGGAAGAGACTTTCTTCGGGTTCAAGTCTACGTGGACGACATCATCTTTGCTGCATCAAAAGTCGCCATGTGTCAGGAATTTGAAGTCGTCATGAAAAAGAGGTTTGAAATGAGTGCTATGGGTGAACTAACTTTCTTTTTAGGACTGCAGGTTGATCAGAAGAAAGATGGGATGTTCATTCATCAGACTAAATATGTCCAAGACGTTCTCAAACGCTTCAAGATGGAGGATAGCACTCCATTTGATACTCCAATTTGCGTCAACCATAAACTGGGTGCTGATTCAGACAGTGATGCAGACGTGGACCCCACCCAATATCGGGCAATCATAGGTTCTTTAATGTACTTAACTGCATCTAGACCTAATATTATGTTTGCATTTTGTCTTTGTGCTCGCTTTCAGGCAAACCCAAAGGAATCTCAGTTGAAGGGTGTGAAGAGGATATTGCGATATCTCAAAGGCAAGCCTAAGCTAGGGTTGTGGTACACGAAAGGAGGAGACTTGGAGTTAGTCGCTTACACGGATTCTGATTATGGAGGATGCAATCAGAATCGGAAGTCAACAACAGGTGGATGTCAGTTTCTTGGAGGCAGATTAGTGTCATGGCAGTGCAAGAAGCAGACCTCAGTCGCCATTTCTACCTGTGAAGCAGAATACATGGCAGCATCGAACTGCTGCTCCCAGGTTCTTTGGATACAACAGCAATTGCGCGATTACGGTCTGAATTTCACTCATACTCCTATTTGCATAGATAACACTGCTGCTATCTCAGTAACTAACAATCCCGTAAAGCATAGCAAAACTAAACACATTGACATCCGTCATCATTTTATACGGGATTGTGCTGAGAAGAAATTGATAGTGCTCGAAAAGGTTGATTCGTTAGATAATTTCGCTGATTTGTTTACTAAAGCGTTTGACAAAACTCGTTTTCAAAACCTTGTTGAGCTAAATGGGATGATCAATCCCGAGTAACCGTGTTATTTCGTTTTTTACTTGTAAAAAAAAAAAAAAAAAAAAACGTCACTATCGCTTAGAATTATGTCGGTTGCTTCAGTTTGAAGGACATATCTTCGGATATGTTTGGTCCTTATTTCTACCTGTAGAGTATGAGGATAGCCATTAACCAGATGACTGAAAGTGACCGGGGCGGTTTATGATGGGTTTTTATTCTTTCGCTGAAAATTAGTCGTTCATACTTAGTTAGAAGGACACATACTCGTATGTGGTCGGTCCAGCTGATCCATTGGATCTTCAGGATAGCCGTTTACCTGAAGACTTCGACTTGATCGGGGCGATAGAAGTTGAAATTTTTTTTATGGGAGATGAAATAATTTTTCAAGTCTACTACTTCGTAAGAAGTTTCTTTACTATGTTTAAAAGAAAATTGATCCAACCTTGGAAAGTTATAGACAAACTGATTCTGTGCGCTTAACTAGTGAAGTTATTAGGCCTAAAAGACTTTAGAACAGTCATTGTATGTCATGGTAGCTTTTTATGGTGCGTAAAAGTAGAAGTGATACTAACTAAATCTCCTCGATTTTACGTGGAAACTCCTTAAGAGTTGTGCATGTCTCCATATATATCTTTCCGAATGATAGGCAGAAAAGCGATTACCCAGTCATACACGAGCCCGTGAGTGTTCTGATTCCCGAGAAGAGGGTGTGTCAAGAAACTGCAGTGATCCAAATTCGGGACTTGCAGTAGTTTACTTGAAGCTGTGTAAATCTTATTATTAAAAAAAAAATTATTATGTGTTACTAAGACATTCTAGAGCTTATAATGTTAATACTTCTCAATCAAGATGCAAGAAAGAGAACGGGAAGAAGACTCTACAGATCGACGTGTACTTACAATTTATTCAGACACTACGGGTCGAGGTCAACTCGGGGTGACTTGGGGAAAGCCAAATACGCTTTGAGAATAGATAGGAGACATCATAATCTCTGATGTGTTGCCCATTTATATTTTGAGCTAAATTGAACCTAACCCGTATCACAGAAGCGATGAAAACCATTTTAAGTTATTTACCTGCTTACAACCTGTTTCTTTATGTCATAATACAGCTGAACATGGATCTGTGTGACAGTCACTTAATTAGTATGATTCCTGTATGGATCTTTTTTGAAACGTGGTAGTCCCTGTCAAGACTGAAATTTGATCCCGTGTACTTTATTTTTAAAAATTTATTCTACTTATGTAGTCGTATGATTTTATACCTGGTTACTTGGTTCTTGATCGGATCAGTTAACTCTTTAAAGAAAGTTTTAAAAGTTAATGGCATAATGTTCAATTTATAAGGGTCTGTTTGGTAAAGTTTCATATTGAGCGAAGTTGAGGGAAGAGGCGAAGTTATGGGACAGGCGAAGTTAACCCTAACTTTGCCTGTATAACCTTGACCCTATATAAAGAAATTTTTTGGTCAAACTCATTATTATTTTCTAAAACCGGCGAACTTATCTTCCAGTAACCTAGGCGAAGTTATATCTCGAATCACATCTTGTTGTTTTTTTTCTCAGTTTCTAATCCGATTTAAAGGTGTGTAGTGTCATCATATCGTATAATCACTGACAATGGCGTTAATCAAAGGTCGTTTTGATCATTTACTGACACCGTTCATTCGAAACCTCAACACCCCGCTTTTCAAACTTATTTTCACGTGGTCGTAATCAACTTGATCGTCTAGATCGTCTCAAAAACATGTTTTGGTTGAGTCCGCAATCTCCAAATTGACCAAATCACTTCGTTTGAACGTCTAAACTGTTGCCCATTCATATTCAGGCGAAGTTACAGTTTAGGCGAAGTTATCCTTAACTTCGCCTAAGGTTTAACTTCGCCTAATATTTAATTATGTAACAGTATATGAGGCGAAGTTGTGGTTAGGCGAAGTTATCATTAACTTCGCCTGGCCCTTTTAATTTTTTATATTAACTATTATCAGGCGAACTTAAAGTTAAGGCAAAGTTGTTCCCAACTTCGCCCCATCCCTAACTTCGCCTATACAGAATAAATCATAACTTCGCTCATGGTAATAGGCGAACTTGTGATTTGCTTCGACGTTTCTCTAACTTAGACTGTTTGTGTTGCAGAAATGGCAGCTGTAGCTGGAGCAGGTGGTGCTGGTGGTGACGAAGGAGGAGATAACAATCGGCAGTTTTTCCCGGGGCATAACATGTACATTACTCTGGACCCGGATGCGAGCGGTGTTGATGATTTCCGAGAAATCATCACGTTTCTTATCCGCTCACGTATCTTCCACGCTATTACTACAACACTGCCCATCTCTTTGCCAAACATAGAAGATTTCTGGCAGACAGTGGAATATGACTGTCGAGTCGAGCCCCCGGTTATGCGTGCAAAGGTTAACAATCAGATAGTGCAGTTCTCGTCTGAACAAATCAGGGTGGCTTTGCAGTTTGGGGATGAAACGAGAGATGATCCTACAGACTTCGTGGCTCCATTCAGAGATGGTGCTTTTCTGAGAATGGGATATTCTGGTCCATTGGGAGATACTCAAAGACGAAAGGGATTCTTGTTAGACCAATGGCGATTTCTTATGCAGGTGATGATCGTGTGTATGTCAGGGAGAAAGCCTGGTACAGATGGAATGGGTGCGACCATGCAGTCGGCAATGATATCACTGACTTACAATAAGCGTTATAGCATTAGTCAGATGGTGTTCTACGAGATAGACCGTCAAAGACGAGCGGTGGCGCGTGAGAGATTTCTGATGTATCCAAGATTCCTTCAAATGATCTTGAATCACGTTGCTCCCACGTTACCTCAGCGCCGCCCAATTAGATATGTGGAGAGTGTAAGCAAGAGAATCTTCGCCCAGTGCAGATCATCAAGTGCAAGAAGTAAACCTGAGCTCCGTCCTCGACATACTCCATTATTTGGGTATTAGATCAATCCAGAGTATGTTGCAGCTCGTGGGGACGAGTTTCGGGATCCGGCACCACAACAGGCTGGAGCACCTCAACCACCACCTGAGGTACAACAAGCTTTACCTGCTGCTCCTGTTGTGGCACCGGAGGAAGATGTAGACCTTGAAGCTGCTTTTGGCGGTCAAGGTTTCTTCGATATGGAACGTGTTGATCCTGAGGAAGAGGTGCAAGTCTCGGTTACACGGGTTACTAGTGTGAATGTTGCTATGGCAGCTACGACGGAGGCTGATTCTGATTCTTTAGATGATGATGTGGCTGAAGCTAGACGGATTTTAGTTACACAAGAAATGATTCATGGGAAGAGGAAGAGAGACAATGATGACAGTGATTCGGACTTTGAGGAAGATTTACATCAGTTGGTCCGTAGATCGAGAAGGGAAAGGGCAGGTGCAGGTTCGGGAGCTGGTGAGAGCTCAAGGGTGGTTCGTTTCACTCCACCCGCACTGTCTGGTATGACTATAGTCCCTACACCATTGCCAGTTACAGGGCCAAGCGCCACGGATGTTCCCGTGGTGACTACCTCATCTTCGTTTGGCATACCACCCACTACATTCCAGCTCTCGGCTCCGGAGATTGTGTCCTTGCCACCTCCAACTCTTACTCCAACGGAGGTCGTAGCAAGGTTTATTGAGTCGACAGTTGTTGCCACTGCAGGGTTGTCGGTTACGATACCACCTGCGGTTACGTTTCAACCTGTTTCTGAGGTGCCGGTTACATTGGGAATCCCTCCTCCGTACGCTCAAGACATATCATATATGAGGTTTGATTTCGATGCAACCTTATCCGATTCGGAAAGAATAGCAGCGCTTGAAAGGGTCGTGGCAGAACAATCAAGAGTAAATCTTATCCAGACTCATGCTATTCAACGCCTAGTTGCGGAGAATCAAATTCAGTCGTCCCTCCTGATCGAGCATGGTAAAATAATTGATGCCTTAAAACAGTTCTTGGCATCTCAGGGGGAGATGAGCTGTAAGGGTGACGAGCTGAGGACTAAGAAGCGTAATGATCGAGACGATGATCCCAATGCATCGAAAGGTGCAGGTGGAGAGTTGCCAAGAACTGAACAAGCTCTTGGGACTTCCACATCTCAGGGGGAGTCAACGAGTGCAGCTGGCGGTACAGGGGGTGATGATGTGGTGGTTGTGGATGCTGAGGAGGTGTTAGATGATGTTATAGGTGATGAGGATGTGTTACCGATGGAGGAGATAGAGAAGATAGGGGCTGAGATCGTGATTGATAGTGAAGTTGAAGAAGGAGAGATTGTGGAGGAGAATGTTGAGCATGAAATTCCAGCAGTTGAAAAGTCAGATTTGGGTCAAGATATGGGAGGCGATGAGACGGAATGGGAGGAGCAGCCAAGATGGAAAGAAGGCTACGCTCAGTGGTTCATAAAGACTAAGAAACCGGCGGTTCCTACTATGTTCAAGAAAAGTTACAACATCAGGGGTTATGCTGAATCGAAAAACGATCTCAACAACCTCTTGAAATACTGAACCCCATCATACCGTTTAATCGAAAAGGGGATTATATGCTGGTTATATGATGAGCAGTTGAGGCTTTTTGTGATTAAACGGTATGATGGGGTTCAGTACTTCAAGAGGTTGTTGAGATCGTTGAATACGTTGCCTGAGTGTGAAGTGAAGGACTTAGCCAGGTTGGGGTTGATAAGCAGGAGTGATGATAACATGGCTAGGGTCATTGGGAAGATAGTCTGGAAGGAAAGCATAAAGGAGAAAAAGTTCGAGCTGTTGAAACCACAGAAAGGAAAGCTCGTTGAAGACAAAGATAGAGGAATGAGAGCAGATGGCAAGCCTTGGATGATAATGAAGTATAAGCCGATCCGGTGTATAAATGAAGTGCCGATGAAACAAATGCCCAAGGATGTGCTCAAAGATCTGAAATGGTGGTTCGTTGATTGTGAAACAGCTGAAGCAGTAATGGAGGATGAAGATGAACAAGAACTGATGAGAGTATATGATCCTATGCATTTAGTGAATTTGTCTCAAGCTGATCTGCAGGTGCTGAACAAGAAAAAGATATTTTACATTCCTGCTTGGAAAGAAGAAGCAAAGAAATATCAAAGAGTAGTTTCAGTTTGTGTACGAGAAGGCGTTCATGCTTAAAGATGAAAGATACAAGATTTTTGAGATTACAAGACACGTGATTGAAGATAGAGATATGAAGCTACTGCCAAGGGGGAGTCTGTTGGTACATGATGTCAGTAGTTCAGTATATAGTGTATGTAATCGAGTTAGTATGTTTTGTATTTAGATTTAAGCGAAGTTGTCTCAAGTTCTCCTGATATAAGCGAACTTGTGGAACAAGCGAAGTTACTAATAACTTCGCCTAAACATGTTAGGCGAAGTTGTCGTATGTTATAAGTGTTTAGCTGCGGCTAGGTTTGTAACAGAGTTGTTCATTACGTGTAATCAGTGATTGGTGTATCACGTGTTATCAGTTGCAATACAACGTGTTCTTGGTGTATTGTAACGTGTGTTTGATTGTGTTTAACGTGTATCGTCTTCTACGCTCGTATCGTCTTACGTAGGGATTCCGCACCTACGTAGAACGAGATATTTCGTGTAGATCCGGCTGGGAACCTACACCTTGGGCCCAATATGATTTACAAAAGATAAGCCCAAAACATAATCTTACAATACAAAAGACTTTAAATAAACAAAACGAGGCCCAACAATCTCCCTCTAGTCTTTAGTATTGGAAGCCGTCCATTTCGTATTCCAGAATTCCTTCTTCAGAAAGTGGAATCTCAACAAGTCTCTAGACAAACTTGTTGAAGGCTTCAACTATCTTGTCGGTGTTCAGAAAACAGTTATGGGGATGTAAGACTGGGTAAACGTATTGGTCGATCAAATTATTAAGTTATAAAGAAAGATCACATATTGGGGTTCTGGATTCGCTACGGGGCTCGTTTCTGTTTATTCAGTCTGATTTGAGAAAGACGCGCACAATCTATCCAAGTTGTCCGTATTTCTCATAAAAATTTCGTTTTTACTTAATTAATCCAAAAATATGATTTTGATTACTCTAGGTGTTCTGATATTCCAACAGATTCGTTAATCTCGAACTTGTCGGTTTTAATCAGAATTGAATTTGTTTACTCTTTAAATTAGCACAATTAATTATCAGTTAATCATTAGATTATGAAAATTTAACCACATATCAATTAAAATATTTATATTTTCATAAAAATATTTCTGGAATTATTTACTGATTTATTAATTTATAAAAAATCATTTTATATATTATATTTAGCTCGAAAATCGTCCATTTATACCAAACTATTTCTGAAAAACCCACCAAACTTTCTGAGTAACCAGAATAGATTCCAAAACAACCTGGAAAAATTCCAAACTCTAACAACTTTGCCAAATATTCTTTTCGAGCCAAAAACGACTACAAAAACTCAATTAAACACGAATGCACAAAACATAAATATACTTTTCCAAATGTCCCCAAATTTTACAGGTGATCATAATGTAAAAAATATGAGTTACCCATAAAATTTCATAATTTTTCAAGCATTTTAACTATTTTTCCCAAATAAACGCCCCAAATCGGTAATAAATTTGCCAAATATTCTCAGATGATCGAAAAATTACCAAGTTTGGACAGGGACTCAATGATATAGTCCTTGATTTCCCTATAAAATTTCATTACCTAACAATATGGACATCACAACCTCAACCTAAACAGCCCGTAATCAGATGTTTCGACATTACCTTTGCGGTTTTCGCCCGTTTTTACTCTCTTAATCCAATTTTCAGGTTCTCGTGCTTCTATTTAAGCTAAGTGAAGGTCCTATATCACAAACAAAGCATGTATCATCAAGATACCAGCCATAAAAGTTAGGGTTTCGGTTAGGGTTCTAAACCGAACTTTTGAACCGTAAAAACGTCGTTTAAACCCTCTAATCCGTGTTTATGGGCAAAAAAGGAGTATGATTCTGATTCTTAACCATGTGTATGATAAAAACCTGTTTTTGGACCATTTTTTGATTTTTTTAATGGTTAGGAATGATTTTTGTTAATCAAACTATGTTTATATAATATTAAACATGATTAATCATGCATAAAATTAGTTAGAATCAATGTTTACCTAGGCTTTTTGAGTTGGATGAAGAACAAGCTGTTTTCTCCAGAAACTTTGATGATGATCTAGCCAAAATATTTTATAAAACTTAAATAGGAAGTTAAGAAAAAAAAACTAATATTATACCCGAAGGTGGTTTGGTCCAAGTTGGCGGGCTGGGCTTATTGGGCCACCTTTTGGGCCCATTTGGCCTAATTTTCTCGATTTACGTACCCGAACGTGAAATTCCGAGTCCAAATTTAT
Source organism: Bidens hawaiensis (assembly GCF_021521415.1). Classification (NCBI taxonomy): domain Eukaryota; kingdom Viridiplantae; phylum Streptophyta; class Magnoliopsida; order Asterales; family Asteraceae; genus Bidens; species Bidens hawaiensis. The sequence continues at coordinate 578,162 of NW_027491950.1, forward strand.
TTCGGGTTCGGTTTTTGGCGCGAAAAATATATCGGGTACGACCAACAACGCAAAAACGACCGTTTTTCGGCCATTTTTGTGTAAATTTATAAAAATATACTATTTAGTTGTAAAAATCGAAAATATTTTCACGGATCGCTTAAAACATTCCAAGAAAGTTCTTTGTAAGTCTTTTTTAGCTTAACGGATGATACAATGCTTGTTTTGTAACTATCTTCCGCTTTTAAGTTCATAGCGGGTAGTTAAACGAGCATGTTTTCGTTTAACTGGTTTGCTATCGTACTAAGGCCATAATACTAATATGTTGGCTTATATTAAATGTATATCACTTATAGATGGCCCCCCGAGATATCTGGGCCATAACCAGGCCCGTTTGGTTATCCGTTCGTTCGTTACGCAATAAGCGATTAAACACTTATTCGATTTTTGAATACCAAGGTGTACTCGGTTTTGTCAGGAACGTCACATTCTCCCCCCGTTAAGAAATTTCATCCCCGAAATTTGATATGTCAACATTACGCTCTTTAGGGACAAATAGGAGTATTTGTTTTCGTTATCAAATATATTTGGCTCCCCGTTACGGATTTTACCGAACTTTGATCATTGAAATTTTTTATGAGTCGTAACTGTTTGATTTTCCCGTCCATTATTTATACGGGTTCTTTGCAAGGATTAGTTATGTGCAAATTTTCAAGTGGTACTATCTCCGCTTCGTCAATAAGGCATTTGTTTGTTTTGGTATATAAGAAATTCGTCAGTAGAACTAGAATCGAGAGTGAACTCGATTCTCGAGATAGTTTATTCAATATGCTACGGGATTAATTTTGAGATAACCTCGTACAATTCTATCTGTGTTGATGTCAACTTATCAGTTTCCTCAACTCGAACAACACTTTTCAAAGGTCAACAATTCATTACATATATCGGTATAGTTCTTTTATTAGACTTATGTGGCTTTCAGTTTTTTTTTTTTTTTTTTTTTTTGATTTCTACGAGTTTATCTATGGTTTCCGGAATCAAATTGGATTTTTGCATTTTAAGTGTTGCTAACTTTTAGCCTATTAAGGTAACGATTTATATTCTTGCTTATATCGTACCAGTTATAGTGTCGCTTGTATAATATTATGGTAACTATTAGTATACGAGGATTAGACCAGTGAAAAAATGTTGGTTTTAGTTTCTCTAAGGTTTGGTAATTCTTTCAGTGTTTGTATAGTTCGTCCAAATCAATATTTTGTTTGGAAACAACAGGTTATGGTTAAACCGATTTGGTTTCTTAAGTTTGTCAGAACATAAGAGGCGAAATAACTATCTCAATCCGAAGTAATCGAAATAGACATACCATGTCGAGGTATGATTTTGTTGACATAATTGTAGGCGTGCCTTTCAGTCGTGTAGTTGTTATAGATCGGGAGAGAGTATGCAAATTAAGTTAGTGGGTCAACTAGTACCCGGACTATACTGTGTTCTAGGGATGATTTATGAAAGGGTGTTACGAGGCTCATCTGTTCCCCCTTCCACCGGGTGTTTCCGGTTGTTGTATCCTTAATGAGGGTTTTGGATACTCTGCTTTAATTCTCGCACTAGTCAGGTATTTACCCATATGTGTAGTTACATCTTTCTTCATACCGGCCACCATTAACATTCCTTTAATTCCTTATACTTCTTATCAGTTCCTGAAGGGTTGGAATATCTGGACTTATGTGCTACGCCCACGATCAAGCATCATAAGTTACCAAGAGTTGGAATCTAAACTTGGTTAGTTGGAGGTATAGAATTTCATTGGTTTTCCTTTCCAAGGTTATTATCGTTCCCGTACAAGATTTTGTTTTCTAAATGTTATACTCTTAGGGCTTTCTTTTGGGTTATATGAATATGACCAATAATGTTTGTCTAAACAATCGTTTCAAATACTTATTCCTTCATCTTAAGGCATCATTTTTTTTACAATTGTTCCATACTCCGAGTCAAGGAAAGTGTAATTTTCTCGTGTGTTTTTTATTGTTAGGAAGTGTATGTTATAACCTTGTTTCTCTTCATTAGTACACATTCTAATTCTTTACGGATGTATCACAATAGATTACAAGATCATCAGTCCAGTCCCTTCTGGGAGATTTAGCATGAGGTTTGACAAAGTTTCTATTTTAACGATTAAAAGTCATTTCTTGTTCTCTTTCCCAATCATAAATTCAGTTTTCTTAGATTGAAAGGGTTAAAGGATGGGGTTAAACTAGAAAGTGTACAATGAAGCGCCGATAAACTCAGCTAGTTCCAAAATTTGGCGAATTTCTTTCGTTGACTCTGGCGTTTATCATTTTTGCTTGGGTGTATGTAAATTCCCTGTCAACTAATAACGTGTTCGAAAAAAATCATATTCCTTGTAGCTAAAATTCATACTTGGACAATTCCTCCTGCCTCAACGCCTCCAAGATTGATCATAATTGTTGTTCAGGTTCCTTTTTAGTTTTCGAATACATCAAGAGATCATTATTAACGTTATAATGAATTTGTCGCGGTACGGTTTACAACTCAGTTCGGGTGATCCATGAAAACTGCGGGTGTATTAATCGGTCCGAAGGCATAACAAAGGGTTCATAGTAATCATACCGAGCTCGAAACGTTGTTTTAGAAACATCTTCCGGTTGCATTTTAACTTGAAGATAGCCAGATCAAATATCAATTTTCGAGAAGTAATTCGCTCCTTGGAGTTGGTTGAGCCAGTCGCCTAATTATAGGAAAGGATATTGATTTTTGATGACAATTTGTGTGTTCCCCAGTAATCGACGCACATCCTAGGCTTTCATCTTTCTTAATTTTAACAACAGCTCTGGTGCTCCCCAATGATGATAGTTAGTTTCCAAGGTCCTTGTCTAATAATTCTTGTAGCTGAGTAATTAGTTCTACATTTCGAAGAATGCCAGGCGATAAGGTGCCCTGGTATTAGGAGTTGCCCCTACGGTTAGGTTAGGTCAGTTCAGAGTTTAACTTGTCAGATGGTGGGATTCCAGGTAGTTTATTAGGAAGACATTAAAGTTTTCGAGTACTACGGGGATATCTCCTATATGTTTCGTTAAGGTTTTTATGGTTACATTTTCCAGAAATGCCATACACCCTTGGCGAAAGCGCAACACTTTAAGATGAGACACGAGAGGTGATATTGCACCAACCTTCTCTCCTTGTACCATAATTGATTCATTATTCAAGAAGGGAATTTTAACTATTTAGTCATCACACATGATTTCCGCCTTGTATTTATTTAGCTAACCAATCCATACTGACAATTACATCGACGCTTCCTAACTAGACTAGGAGTAGGTCAATAAAATTGGTTGGCTGGTTAGGATAATAGAACAGCTTTGGAGTATTTGGTTAATTATAGGTTTTCTGTTAGCGAATTCTATAGCATAGGGGTCTACTAGTTCATTAACCGATACATTTCTCAGGGTAAGAAGTTAGTGGAAATAACACCTCTATCGGTACTTATAACAAATGAATTTGAAGCATATTAATCAGGAATTACAGATGTCACTTCCTCATATTTAAGTCTTATCATGTCTTTATCGGTTCTGATCACTAATCGCAACCTCTAGCCAAGTTAGACGTCGATGTTCGTTCTTGGTTTAATTTGGGACATTTCTTTTTGGAGAGTTTCGTACTTCCACACTTATAGCAAGGAGAAGTGTGTGTCATAGGTTGTGAGAAAATTGGTTACGATTGGGATAACTGTAAGTGGTAAGTTCAGAATGGTCGGTTTACAGTGTTCATAATGGTTTCACGGCTACAGGCATAGTATCCAGTTTTCCCGCTTTTATGGCATGCCTTTATTCGACATACCCTTTGGCAAAGGTTCATTGTATATGTTTAATTCTGAACTAAAATTGATTGTCGTATTATTTTGAGTTGCATGATGCGCACGTTTAGATTGTTGTAGCTCTTGTACCCCTGTTTCGTGATTAGTTTGTTTTGTACTAGATGATTCTCCGGTACTCTCAGCACATCTTTCCTGATCGAATTCAAAGCTACCACCCCGGCTAGCGTCACGGTGTTCTCAAAAGTTAAGTGACTAACTGGATTAACTAAGATCTCTACTTCTGGAATAATAACCATAGCATTAGTCAAATCAAATTGTTAAAACGGTCTGTGCATTCCAGTTGACCTGTCCCTTTCGTTTTGGATTTCTCGGGTTCGTGTTTTGAATTTCTAGATTTCATTCCTTGGGTAAGAATGTTTCAATATAGAGGTTTTAATTTTTGCCCAAGTCATGTGGATAATTGCCTTTTTGTTCCCGAATTCATACAATCGTTTTCTATCACCTAAGGTCGTGGCCAAGTAATGTAATAGGTACATAATTAATGAAACAATTTGATGGGAAACTATTTGTATGGATAACAGACTTTATCGTTTCGATTCATTTTACCAACTCATTTGATTCTTTAGTATCATTAAAATTTACATGTTTACATAACTTAAAACGTTTAAACGAGTATTCCTGTTGTGAAGGATCACGGTTGTTACGACTAGTATTCATGTTCGGTAAAAGATTTTTGTTATAAATAGCATTTAGTGGGGGAAATTATCATTATCGGTAGTAGCATTAGTGCTCAATGGGGGAGTATTATTCGTGACAATGTTCGTATTTATCATGAAAATAACATTTGTAAATGTATTAGTATTGGGTGGCGAAATAATATTCATGGCCGTATTAGTGTTTGGCATTTAATTTGTATTCATTGTCGTATTAATGCCGGCATCGAATCGCGCTGCGATTGTCAGAGTTACCAACTGCAGTTGCCGAACAATCATTTCGGCCACAACTGCAGTTGCCGAACAATCATGTTTTTGTTTTCTTCGGAGCCATTCTATAATGATAAACAACTAAAGTTCACACAACAGTAATCTTCCCGATAACTCATTGCGTAGAGAATCACATTAGCTAACATTCAGGTAAATCAAATAACAGATATGTATTACATGCATCGAATCATATATCCATATACCCAAGATAGTACATAGATTTAGCCTGATAAGGCCATTATTTGCATGTATGTATCAAAATTTGTCATCCTGTGACAAGTAATTTTAACCCAGTAAGGGTCAATGTTTGTACTAATGGATCCAAATCATCCCCCACATCAGCATAGCACACTACCAAATGCTTGCAGGGAGTATCGAAACTATACACAACAGTATCATACTATCCTCGTCTACCCGGGCACATAGTATAATAATCACGAATAGTTCACAACTTGTACAACAATTATTCAGATGTAATCCCACCATTAGGTAACTGTTTTATCATGTCTCTCCTGTAAGTAGACATTTATTCGTTATGAGTTTAAACAGTATGTTATAGTCGGGAGGCATTTGGTTACTCCCCTTGACCTTTGGGTGTTATTAAGTATTATTATAGAATATTCTTTCATCAGGTCATTCAGTATACGCAAGCTGCTGGGTCTACTAAAAGTGATAGTTTATGAATTGGGAGTAAGTATATTCTTCACAAGCCAAGACACATCATCGGTCTGCAAGCGTGCGGGTTCTCCTTTATGATAAACTGATTGGAATGGCAACAATATGGGAGTGGTTAGGGATACTCATACATAGATGATTTGATGAATTTATTAGTTAGGGAGGGTTCATCAAGGTCGGTGATACTGGTGATGTATAGAGGATTATTATTTTCATAGTTGATGTATGGTATATGTAGGTGGTCATGGATTATTATATTATTAAAAATTTAATATGATAGCGGTTATATTTATGATTTGATAAACCATTCTCTTTCCTAAGTATTTTCTTAGAAGTAATGTTTATTTTTAAACAATGGAAGTGGAGAGATTGTTAGAAAACAGTTCAATTTACTGCTAAAAACTGGTATAGGAGATAAAGATTAGGCTCGAATCGAGAAGTGTCATGTTCCCTTGAAATAGACGTACGTATATCATACCTTCCACGGTTTCTTTTTGGGCCTTGAATTTATGCTTGGTCTGTGAATCAATCATACAATAAGGTTTAGTTTGGACTCGCTAGAACGTCCTCGCATTCTCGTTTACAGGCAACATCAGTTCATCACCCGATATGAGGCTACCTATTTCGACACTTTTCGGTTCCACGATTTGTTATAAAAGTAATATATTTCAATAGTAGGAATCAGAATAGAGAACATTATTACTTAAGGCTAAATAAAATATTTTATTTGTTATGGTCAGGTACAGTATTAATTATGATAAAATAAAAATTAATAAAATATAGTTTTAAATTAATATTGATTATAATCGGATATAATATTCGTTACACGGAGACTTAGTATTATCGACAGTACAGTACGTACACGAATTCGTACACCTTGTTCCAGATAAGCACGTATGCGTGTTACATATATACATATATATATATATATATATACACATACTTAAGCATTACTTTTTATAAACATATGTTGCCATTTTTACCTACCCGCATATTCCGGGACTTCTCCCCGAATTCCCTCGTACAAGCAAGTCTGTTATTATGTCCCGGACCACAATAACTCACTAAGTTCATCCCGGCATCCATCAGTTTATAATATTAGATTATTATTTATTTTCCCAGAGTTAATCGAGCCAACGGTTATATTTTAGGCACCCTAAGAGATAACCTAGTCCTTTATAACCAGTGGCTCGGATACCAACTTCTGTCACACCCTGTTGAGCGATTTACGGAAGCATAAAAACAAAAATGTAACAGACACCTCTGATATCAACCACATTGTTTATAAAGAACAATACCAACTACTTTAAAATATTTTACATTGATCTAACCTCATTTACAACTAGATGTTACAAACTAAATCCAGCCCGTTAAGCGTCTTTACTTCCTATTATCACACTTGCATCAATTCACCCAACATTGATCGCTAGTCAAACATATAGCACATTGACTTTCTACTCCAATCCAATACCTGAAAAACATGTTAAAACAAGTCAACTATAAATAGTTGGTGAGTTTCACGAGTTTCAAAAAATCAGTTGTGTGTATAACAATCACATTTTGTAAATACGCAAGTATGTATGTATGTACATTCACAAATACGTTTGTGCTGCGTGCATCCATTTCCCACGCCCAATCAACCACTGTGGCTCCCCTTCCGCCCACAACATGCCCCGGTAGCTATGTCTAACACTACATTGCCTATTTGTATAAGTATGGTCATGTGCAAACGACGCTATGTGACACGGCAACCAGGCCGAATCCGTTTGGGTTTGTCAAACCAATGGTACTATTCACAAGCCACCGGCTCGAAGTTAATCACTGTGTTCGTGGGTACTTTCGTGTGTTAGCACTTAGATAATTCCCATCATCAAACAATTCAGAGTATATATATAAATATGCATCAACATGTTTTTCACCCCAAAAGTTCGTAAAACAGTTTAAAGTGGGGTCATGAAACTCATGGTTTAATCGGGATTCAGTACAGCGTCGGCTTGCAGTTCATTTGACTCGTATCACTAGTCCCTATAATGAATATTATAATAATATAAATATTTTAATATTATTATAGTCATTATACTAGATTTTGCTGTATATCTAATCTGGGTATAGTTGTTATACCCAGAAAGTGTCAGTAGGCTTAGATTGTGATGTTGTTCAATGTCTAATACTTAAAACCGAACTTGGCTCAGTTTCCCTGTTTTTCCAGCTGGGCCAAGTTGTTTGTTTATGCGTTCAGAAAAAATTTATGGGGATATAAGATTCGGTAAACGTATCGGTCAATCAAATGATTAAGTTATAAAGAAACATCACATATTGGGGTTCTGGATTCGCTACGGGGCTCGTTTCTATTTATTCAGTCTGATTTCAGAAAGACGCGCACAATATATCCAAATTGTCCGAATTTCTCATAAAAAGTTCGTTTTACATAATTAATCCAAAAATATGATTTTTGATCACTCTTGGTGTTATGATATTCAACAGATTCGTAAATCACGAACTTGTCGGTTTTAATCAGAATTGAATTTGTTTAATCTTTAAATTATCATAATTAATTATCTTTTAATCATTAGATTATGAAAATTTAACCACTTATCAATTAAAATATGTATATTTTCATAAAAATATTTCTGGAATTATTTACTGGTTTATTAATTTATAAAAAATCATTTTATATGTTATATTTAGCTCAAAAATCATCCGTTTATACCAAACTATTTCCGAAAAATCCACCAAACTTTTTGAGTAACCAGAATACATTCTAACACAACCTGGAAAAGTTCCAAACTCTAACAACTTTGCAAATATTCTTTTCGAACCAAAAACAACTACAAAAAATTAATTAAACGCGAATGCACAAAACAAATTTAGACTTTTCCAAATGACGCCAAATTTCACAGGTGATCATAATATACCAAATCTGAGTTCCCCATAAAATTTCATAATTTTTCAAGAATTTTAACTATTTTTCCCAAATAAACGTCCCAAATCGGTAATAAATTCGCCAAATATTCTCGGATGATCGAAAAATTACCAAGTTTGGACAGGGACTCAGTGATATAGTCCTTGATGTCCCTATAAAGTTTCATCATCTAACAAAATGCACATCACAATCTTAACCTAAACAGCCCATAATCGAATGTTTCGACATTACCTTTGCGGTTTTCGCCCGTTTTTGCTCTCTTAATCCAATTTTCGGGTTCACGTGCTTCTATTTAAGCTAAGTGAAGGTCCTATATCACAAAACAAGCATGTATCATCAAGAGACTAGCCATAAAAGTTAGGGTTTCGGTAAGGGTTCTAAATCGAACTTTTGAACCGTAAAAACGTCGTTTAAACCCTCTAATTCGTGTTTATGGCCAAAAAAGAGTATGATTCTAATTGATAACCATGTGTATGATCAAAACCTGTTTTTGGACCATTTTTATGATTTTTGTATGGTTAGGAATGATTTTTGATAATCAAACTATGTTTATATGATATTAAACATGATTAATCATGCATAAAATTAGTTAGAATCAATGTTTACCTAGGCTTTTTGAGTTCGATGAAGAACAAGCTGTTTTCTCCAGAAACTTTGATGATGATCTAGCCAAAATATTTTATAAAACTTAAATAGGAAGTTAAGAAAAAAATAATATTATAAGGTGGTTTGGTCCAAGTTGGCAGGCTGGGCTTGTTAGGCCACCTTTTAGGCCCATTTGGCCCACTTTTATCGATTTACGTACCCGAACGTGAAATTCCGAGTCCAAATTTATTTCGGGTTCGGTTTTTGGCACGAAAAATATATCGGGTACGACCAACAACGCAAAAACGACTTTTTTTCTGCCATTTTTGTGTAACTTTATAAAAACATACTATTTAGTTGTAAAAATCAAAAATATTTTCAGCGACCGCTTAAAACATCCCAAGAAAGTTTTTTGTAAGTCTTTTTCGGCTTAACAGATGATACAATGCTTGTTTTGTAACTATCTTCCACGTTTAAGTTCATAGCGGGTAGTTAACCGAGCATGTTTTCGTTTAACTGGTTTGCTATCGTAGTAAGGCCATAATACTAATATGTTTGCTTATATTAAACGTATATCACTTATAGATGCCCCCCCCCAAGATATCTGGGTGATGTGTTGTAAAACACTCGTATTTTCCGCACGTTTTATCTACGTATTATATTATATTTTATATGTTTTAACTCGTTTTAGATAGGTTTTATATAATTTTATTCATATTGTAGGTTTTGGGTGAACGGGAGAGAGAAACCGAGCTTTTGGAGTAGTTTACGAGCCTTTTACGCATACGTTTTCAAGTAAAAACTCAAGGCCCGGTCCGTTACATCATGGAAAAGCCCAAGCCTCATATTATAACATAACATAAAAAAGAAAAAAAAAACCCTAAGTGGGCAGCTACTGGCCGATCGCAACAGGAGAAGAAGGGAGGAAGGAAGAAAAAGTTTTTTCGGCTTAGGGTTTGATCGTGTGACTGCTAGGGAAGGAAGAAGACACAAGAACCAAGCCTCGGGGACGTTTCTCATCAATTGTAGCAGCCAAGAACAGCCCGGAATTCATCCATATCCTTTCTTTTCATAACATTGTTCATCATCTTTTTGTACTTGTTCAATTGATTACTAGTTTTGCGATTGATTGAAAGATTGAAGTGTTTATGAGTATGATTGATTGTTGAATGATTTTTGAGATGATTGGTATGATTTTTATGGTGTTTTTATTGAGTATATGCTGCTATCCAAATAATATGTTAGGCTAATCTTGTTAGTTCTACCTAGGAATGATGATTATTGTTAGGTTTTGATAGGTTTATGGATTGTTTGATTGATAGACTTGAATTGTTATTGTAAAGTTTGATTTAGACATGAAATAGGTTGTGTTTAAGGGCTGGAAATTTTGGTGATTCATTGCATAAACCCCGTGTGTTGATTGATTAGTTTTGTATTGATTGATCGGTGCATTGTTTGATTCTAGACTTGGTGTTTAGGGTTTGTTTGCAGTAGGAACAACCGTAGGGTTTTGTTGCATGATTATTTGGTTAAAGTACAGTGGTTAGGTACCTTCTTAGAGACCGAGAGGTGATAAGAAGTTAGGGTTGTCTCATTGCCTTTACATGCTAGAATAAGGATTGCGCGAGAGCGAGTTCATTTCTTGTCAGGTTTAGTTGTTTTGAGCGACTAGTTGATCTATTTTGGTTTAAGTTGAATTGTTCCTCTATCCTTGGTTGTGTAGTATTCATTACCATTAGGGTTGAGTGTTGGTGAGACCGAGAGGTGATCTAGCATTAGAACACGTTAGCAATTATTTCCCGGTTTGGTCGTTTTAGCCGATTTTGAGTAGTTAGGGTTTATTGAGTGAGACCGAGAGGTAATCCAGTGAACCCGAGCGATCCTTAGTCGTGTCATCTTTAGGGACCGGTGTCTTGAACTCATTCAATCCATTAGATTGTTAGGCCTACAATTTGATTCAGACCAAGGTAGACGTTTTTCTCCAACCTAAGTTAAACACAGTTAGTTTTCCGTTAAGTTTTCTATTTTTGGTAAGTTTTGTCAGTCATTTTAGTTAGTTCAGTTAAGTAATTAAAAATCAAAAATCAATTAAATATTATTCTAAGGTAGGTCTTGTCTAGGTTAGTAATCGTTAGCGTCTTACGTGTCCACGTGTTCGATACTCGGACTTCCTAGGTCTATACTACTTGCGATCGGTACACTTGCCGGTTGTGTGTGGTTTTAGGATTTTTGTTTTAATATTAAAGCTTATTTGTGAGGGTTATTATTATAGGGTTATTAGACACACATCACTAGGCCATAACCAGACTCGTTTGGTTATCCGTTCGTTCGTTACGCAATAAGCAATTAAACGCTTATTCGATTTGTGAATACCAAGGTTTACTCGGTTTTGTCAGGAATGTCACACATTTGATACTTGATATCCATTTTCTTGAGGTCTTTCGCGTTGATGTAATTCAGATCACCCTGTTCAAAGGATGGAGGGAAGAGTTTTCCCTGTAGCAGTTCCTCGTGGCTTGACAAAAAGGCATGAACCAAGGAAACATTTGAGTCATTTAAGAGTGGAAGAATCCCAGCATAACCTGCATATGGACTTGACTGATTCTTTGAGGATGAACTTATACCATGAGCCAATAGAGCTTGCTCTACTGCTTTGTTGACAACTTCTTGTATTAAACTTGAGCTGGATGGCACTGATAAGCTTCCAGAGGAAATGAATGTAGTTTTCTGTGGAGGCACTGTTGAAGCATACTTAGGAGTTGTCGCTGGATACATGTTTTGCTAAAATTTGCTAATAAAAGCAGTAGATGTTGAAGAATCAGTGTTAATTCCCACTTGATTCAGAGAACTCATATGATTACTTATCCTCATCTGTTCATCTAACTCAAAGGATTTGATTATTGAGATTAAGTCAGTGGTTGAAATTGCATTCAGATTCGTGGTTCTTTTGATGGTGACAGTGTTGGTACTCCATATGGCAATGAGTTCACCAACTTGTGGTTAACTTCTGAGTTCATGATGCTTACTTCTGCAGCTCTTACCGTTGCCAACAACTTCTCAAATCTTTTGATTAAGTCACCCATACTTTCACCCTGACGGTGATTGAACATATTGAACTCTTCCTTCAAGATTGCCCTTTTGCTATCTCTGATTTCTGCATTCCCTTCAATATTCTCAACCAATCCATCCCATAAACCCTTCACAGTAGTGTGTACTCGAAGAGTCTCAGTAATTTCATTTGATAAGCATATAGTGAGAAAGAGAAAGGCTCTCTTGACTTATACCACCAAAGTCTTTTCCGGTTCACTATAATTTTCAACAGGTGTTGGTTGAGGACCAGTATGAGTGTTGGACATTGGAACGTGTGGACCAACTTCAAGGCATCTCATTAAGGCATGTAAGTGCATGGATTTGGTGTCCGTAGCTGTTCGAATAGGATAGGGGTAGTTTAGTCTTTACACTTAATGTATAATGGCTCATTCGCTAAGGATGTTTAGTGAATGAGGCCTCATTCGTTAAGACTAGGGCTATTCGTTAATGTATGAGCCCTTACTATAGTGTAACGAATGGAGGCTCATTCGTTAAGGTATACCCATTCGCTAAGGATGTTTAGCGAATGGCCTATGGAAAGACCTCATTCGTTAGGAATGTTAACGAATGAGAGGTCTCATTCGTTAATACATTATAGCGAATGAGACCAGCCTATAAATAGGCCTTCCATAGTTAGAATGCACAGAATTCTGTGCCATATTTATCCTCTGTAACGTTACCATGCCGGATTCTCTCCTCACCTAATATATCTTAATCCATCATAATGTATTGATCCATTAATGTATTGAACACGATGTTACGTATCGATTTGCTACTAGATCTTGGCTCATATAACGTTTTATCAACTGGTATCAGAGCAGGCGGTTGCTCGTGACACGTACCAGTTCGTGTTCTTCATATTTCGTTTAACGTATGATTGGATTCTACTTGATTCGGTGAATAATCAATGAATCTGAAGATTATCTTCGAGTTCCTGAGATGAATCCGAGTTCCCGTAATGTATTGTGATGGTTGATTGGTAGTTGGATTGGAATCTGCCATGGATGTCTTGTTTGAAGTTTTCAAGTTGCAGATTCTAATTGATAAAGAATTAGTGTGTTATTGATTAATCTGATGATATATTCAAGTTCTTGATCAAAATCCGAGTATTCGTGTTGATTCAGGATGTTAATTATGAAGTTTTGATGATTCTGCCATGGATGAGCTTGAAGATTTGAAGATTCCGGCGACTGTAACTGTTTTTTCCAGCGAAATATGGTTTTCCGAATACAGTAACCGCTCAAACAGCTCATTCGTTAAATTTAAACTCATTCGTTACAGAGTTTTAACGAATGAAATTATTCGTTAAAAGGTTTAACGAATGTGAACTTCATTCGTTATGTGCTGATTCGCTATGGAGATGGACTCATTCGTCATACATATTCATTCGTTATTTTTTTCTGACATCCGTCAGTTCCATAACGAATGTGAGTTAACGAATGTGTTCCTATTCGTTCAAGATTTAAAGAATGTGGAAGGTTTGGTTATTTATAATGAATGTGAGTCATTCGTTCATGGGTAACGAATGTGGACAACATGCCATTCGTTGTATACTGTTCTAGCTAATGAATACCAGAAAATGTATGAGTAAAAAAAGAGTATTTTCGGAAAATTTTCTTAAACGAAAGTTTTCGAGGATATTCTGATTCTGCGGGATACTCTTCTAGCAAATTTTGATGATATATTTTCCGGCCGACTTTTCACGCATTTCGAGGGGCCGAGGGGGTTAAGTTAACGAGACTTTTATTGTGAAGATTTATTCAAGACCTTACCTAATTTGTCAAGAAATGGGGGAGATAAAAATTTCAAAGAGGTTATTCTATTGATATCTTTCTACGTTTGCAAGGATTTCTTGGAAAATTACTGAAATTCGGGTGGTAATTCGTGATTGCAAAACTATGTTTGACCGAGTTCAAGATTGTGTTTGTTCTTCGATTGTGGATTGATTTGTTCGAGATTAAAACCTGACTATGTGAGATACGAGTATCTGTCCGATTACTTCTTTCTGAGGGATTTTATCCTGACTATGTTGGCTACGAGTATTCGGCGGATTGCTTCTGTTGAAGGAGACAATTCTTGAATGGGTTGATTTGATTGAGGAATATATGGGTCTTGTTATTGGATTGAAGAACCTGATCGTTCGGGATTGATTAACGAAGGTTGAAACTCTGAATCATATGCCCAAAACATTAGTGCATCAAAGCGTATTGGTTGCCAAATAGCTTCAAAGAGTGATGATTTGGGATAGATGTTATCGAGAGAATGAAGACCGATGTGAAAGATGTGGAATGATCGGGTTGTTCATGAAGATGTGTGACGAGGTTAAACGTAAAGACATTTTTTCTTTACTGGTGTGACAGATAGCCGATGACTTGCTGCTAATTGATTCGTTTGATCGAACCATATCATATGCCAGTTGGATGATCGAGATGATCACCTAGACATGCTTATTTGAGGGGGAGATCTAATGCGAGTAGTTACAAGTTGTTGGTTTGCTTATAAAGAGTGATATTTTGTTTGTTCACATAAGCCCGAGATTCATCAGCCAAGGGGGAGGTTGGCTGTACGGCTGATGATATGCAGATAAAGTATTCACGGTTAAAGTATTCAAATTTAACGTATTCGTCGTTAACGTATTTGACGTTAATGAATTTGTCGGTATTCGACGCTAAAGTATTGAAGACTAAAGTATTGGATGCTTAAGTATTGGAAAGCATTCGACAGCTACGGACAAGAGGGAGTCTGTAAGTGCACGGATTTGGTGTCCGCAGTTGTTCGAATAGGATAGGGGTAGTTTAGTCTTTACACTTAATGTATAAAGGCTCATTCACTAAGGATGTTTAGCGAATGAGGGCTCATTCGTTAAGACTAGGGCTATTCGTTAATGTAAGAGCCCATTCGTTACTACAATGTAACGAATGGAGGCTCATTCGTTAAGGTATACCCATTCACTAAGGGTGTTTAGCGAATGGGCTAGGGAAAGACCTCATTCGTTAGGAATGTTAACGAATGAGAGGTCTCATTCGTTAATACAGTATGACGAATGAGACCAGCCTATAAATAGGCCTTCCATAGTTAGAATGCACAGAATTCTGTGCCATAGTTATCCTCTGTAACGTTACCATGTCGGATTCTCTCCTCACCTAATGTATCTTAATCCATGATCCATTAATGTATTGAACACGATGTTACGTATCGATTTGCGACTAGATCTTGGCTCGTATAACGTTTTATCAAGGCAGAATCAGTCAATGAGATCAACGTGAACCTCCATTTGAAGTCAACAAAGTTATCTTCTAATGTCATGAGTTTAGGAGGTTTGGTAATGGTTCCCGCTTGATTTTCAAGTAGGATGTAGCTTCTTTAATAATTCTGAATCAGAAGACATGGTTGCAAACAGGTTCTAATCACCAAGAGGCTTCAAACGTTTAATTTTCCCAAGAACAGAACAAACAATTCGCTAAGGATGCTAATAGAAAATAATTTCAAACAATTCGCAAGGAATGTGAAGCGAATTCTTTTAGAAAACAATCCGCACGTTATGCGATGTGAATAGTTTGAAAGCCAAGCGAATTATTTTCTATGCGAATCAATTTGGATGCGATGCGAATTTGTTGTAGTACGAATAGTCGGGATGCGAATACTTTCTTATGCGAAGCGAATTCTTTTTCAAGCAAAGCGAATATCTGTGCGAAGCGAATACTCAAGCAAAGCGAATACATTTCTCATGCGAAGCGAATACTTTGATGCGAATTATTTTGACTTCTAGAAAGAAATCTTTCTAGGAAACTGTTTTTGTACTTCACCAAAACTGTCAGTCTTGTCCAAGTTTAGTACAACCACCTTTTCAGTACATGCGAATGAGAATGAAAACCACAGTTTTGAATAACTTTTAACACCCGAAAGCTTTAACAAACTTAAAGAATGATCTTCTAAACCTCAAGATTATAACTAAGAACACTTTTTAGGCCATAATCTAGTTTCTTTAACCCTAATATTTTTGGTTTTTTAGATTTTCTTAACAAGAAGCCGTGAGAATACAGGTTCAAACAACAACTTTCTTACACTCTTTCACAAGATCAAAACCCAAGGCTGTGATCCAAAACCTCAACTAGTTTAGCCGAAGCTCTGATACCAATTGTAGGTCCTCTAAGGGTAGATCTAACAACTATCTTAGATCAACTAAACACGGTGCTAGCGGAATATCACACCGAGTCACTTTGGTCTCGGATCTTGGTTTGTTATTGTCGGCTTTTGTGTGAGAGAGAGCAAGAGAAAATGAGAAGAGAATATTTTTGACAAAAGCTTGATATTCTCATGGCATGCTTCCTATTTATAGGGAAGCATGCGTGAGAATGTTTTGATTGATATAATGCCCAATGGGCTTATGTACATGGCCTTGGGCCCAATATGATTTACAAAAGATAAGCCCAAAACATAATCTTACAATACAAAATACTTTAAATAAACAAAATGAGGCCCAACAGTATCTTGATGTGAAGGGCCAAACTTAAAGCTGAAATTAAAAAGGATGCACTTAGAATTTGTTTGGCGCCTGATACATGGACATCAATACGACGAATTAATTATATGTTCTTAACAGTGCATTACATTGATTCTAACTGAAAACTACAAAATGACGTCATTAATTTTTGTCCAATTACAAGTCATAAAGATCATGAAATCGGGAGAGCTGTGGAATTATGCTTACTTGATTGGGGTTTTCAAAATGTTTTTAATGGAACTGTTGACAGTGCTAGTAGTAATGATATGGCTATGACGTACTTAAAAGGTGAATTTGCAAAATGGGGTGATCTTTTTGGGTTAAATGCTAAATGGCCTCATGTTCGATGTATGGCACATGTTTTGAATTTGGTTGTTCACAATGGTATTAAAGAACTTGGGTTTCGGTAGACAGTGTTTGGGCAGCCGTGAGGTATGTTAGGCAATCACCTGCAAGGTTGAGAAAGTTTACGGAGTATGAAAATTTAGAAAAAACTGAATCAAAGAAATCATTGTGCTTGGATGTTCCAACTCATTGGAATTCAATTTATTTAATGTTGAGTGTTGCCATGTTGTATGAAAGAGCATATGATAAATTGGCGGCAGAGGATTATGTTTACATAAATGACCTTGCTATGAATAATGAGCCGGGGACACCCTGTTCTTCAGATTGCGCTGACATGAAGCGATTGGTGAATTTTCTTCTACATTTTTATGAGCTTACTTTAAGAGTTTCAGGCACAAACTACACAACTTCTAATAATTATGTTGATTCTATGAGTTGTATCCTTGGTGTCTTAGAAGAAACTTCTTTTAGTGAGGATGTTGAACTAAGAAATATGGGAATTGGTATGAGAAAGAAGTTTGACAAATATTGGGTGATATTGAAAAGTTTAACTTGTTGGTGTTCCTTGCTACTGTGTTTGACCCTAGGAAAAAGTTTGTTTATCTTAAAAGTTACTTTATGTGCTATGTATGGTGCATCTGATGGGAAAAGAATTGCTGCAGTGTGTCATAATATGTTGTATGAGTTAATTAATGATTATAAAAGGATGCATTCTGATCAATCGTCAAAGAGTGGTGATTCAACATCCTCTACAGCGCAACCTACAAGTTCGGCTGAAACAAGTTTGTTTAGTAGTGATGGTGATGTCATTAAAGCTCTTAAGAGAAAAAAAAATATGGATGAAGTTAAAAGGAGGAAAGCAGAATCTGGGGTTGGGAGCCCAAAAAAAATCAGAGTTGGATAGATACTTGACAGAAGAGATCGAAGAAGATATTGAATATTTTGCTAGTGCATAATTTACCGTTTTGGGTTGGTGGAAGAAAATGCGTGCAACTTTTCCTATTTTATCTCATATTGCTCGTGATATCCTTGCAATTCCAATTTCTATGGTGGCTTCCAAATCTACTTTCAGTACTGGCGGTAGGGTACTAGACTCGTTTAGGAGTTGTTTAACTCCTAGAATGATGCAAACACTTATTTGGTTTCAGGATTGGATTCGGTCATCTGATGTTCCGGTTAATGTTGAAGAGCCCCTCGAAGATCTTAAAAAGTTTGAAGATGGTAAGCATGTAATTATGTTAGTTTAAATGTTGAAGTTTATTTATTATATATATGATTAGCATCTTTTTTTCTTTTTATAGATGTTAGACAATCTATGAATGAATCAACCGTAGTGGATATTTAGGGAGGTGAGGTAAGTTTACGTATTTACTTGCATAGTTTATCTTGTTTGTTAGATGTGTATGGTAGACAATTTTAGAAAAAAAAATTACCCATCTTAAGTTCTTTAAAATATCCCATGTATACTTATTTTGGCAAATAAACACTTCCTGTAACAAGAATTCATATATTTGTCAACCGATCACTTAATCTTTGTTTGTTTTTTTTTTGTTCGCTTTTTAATTATTTCCAGATAATTGACATGGGATCAACTTTTGGAATGGAGACTTGGAGTTTGTAGCTGGAAACTGGTAACGCTTATAACTTTTTGGTTGTAAATTTCACAATGTTAACTTGTAATTTGGATGTTCTCACTCTGAAGTCTGAATGTTTATTTATGATCCTTTTATCTCATGGTTAGTTTGAAATTATGCTTTGATAATTTGGCATTTTGATGGTTTATAAATTTTATGGTTGTTTGTTGGTTGTATTTTTTTTTATCGTAAATTCGAATCGAATTTATTCAATTTGACTTTTACTTCGAATCGAATTTCAAATTGGACTTTTATTTCGAATTCGAACTCGAATCGAATCAGCAAGTCTAATTCAAAGTCAAATCGAATACGAATGCAGATTCTAAAAATCAAAATTCGAATAATTCGATTCCGCTAAAATCGAATATTCGAAATTCGATTCGTTGAACACCATAAACGGTAGCCAAAAGACAAAAATAGAAGCCAAAAGACATAAATAGAAGCCAAAAGACATAAATGATAGCCAAAAGACATAAATGATAGCTAAAAGGCATAAATGGAAGCGAAAAGGCATAAATTATAGTTAAAAGTCATAACGGTAGCCAAAAGGCATTAATGGAAGCCAAACGGTGTTAATGGAAGCCAAATGGCATAAATGGAAGCCAAAAAGCATAAATGGTAGCCAAAATGCATAAACGGAAGTTAATGGAAGCCAAAAGGCATAAATGGAAGCCAAAAGGCATAAATGGTAGCCAAAATGCATAAACGGAAGCGAAAAGGCATAACTAGAAGCGAAAAGGCATAACTGGAAGCTAAAAGGCATAAACGGTAGCCAAAAGGCATAATGGTAACCAAAAGGTATAATGGTAGCCAAAAGGCATAAATGGAAACGAAAAATAATAAATGGAAGCGAAAAGGCATGAATGGTAGCCAACATATATAAATGGTAGCCAACATGCATAAATGGAAGCCGAAAGACACAAATGGAAACGAAAAGGCATAAATAGTAACTAAAAGGCATTAATGGGGGCCAAAAAGCATAAATAGAAGCCAAAATGCATGATGGTAGCCAAAAGGCATAAACGAATGACAAAAAGTATAAATGGAAGCAAAAAGGCATGAATGAAATCCAAAAGGCACAAATGAAAGTCAAAACGCAAAAATGAAAATCAAAAAGCAAAGATGGAAGATAAAAGGCAAAAATGGAAGCCTAAATGCACAAATTAAAACCTAAAGGCCCAAATGTTGGTACATGAATGTCAGTAGTTCATAGTCTAGCGTTTGTAATCGAGTCTGTAATGTAATTATGTTTAAGTTTATGTTTATGTCTGTAAGCGATGTTATCAACAAGTTCGCTTAGGTGAACTTGTTGAACAAGCGAAGTTGTTGACAAGTTCGCCTAGGCGAACTTGTTCAACGAGCGAAGTTACAGACAACTTCGCCTGAGGCGAAGTTGTCGTGTATTTAAGTAACCTACGGGTTTACGAGAAAGAAGTTGGTCAGTTAGTGTTTTGGTTATTCACGTGTAATCCAGTAGTTCAGTGAACGTGTCGAGAGTCTGTAATAGACGTGTTTCAAGTTATATTACATAACGTGTTCGTTTGTATCGCGTGTGATTGTTATTCGTATTCTACGCTCGTAACTACCTACGCAGGGATTCCGCACCTACGTAGATAGCGATATCCCGTGTAAGATCCGTCCGGGAACCTACAATTGGTATCAGAGCTTAGGCTCGATTGTGTGGTTCGGGATTTCACGCGGGTGTAGAAAACGTCTCGTTTGACCTATTCGCGGGACGCGTTTTCGTTGATATTGTGTTATACTCACCTTATACAGTCATATTCAAGCCGTTACACCGACCGGAAACTGCTAAATAGTCGAAAACAGATCTGAATATTTTCAGTGTTCTTCCGGCGAAGTTGTTGTTCTTCAGGCGAAGTTGCCGTCACTGGAAGTAGGGTTTCGGCGAAGATATAACGTTGAGCGAAGTTATCCACAACTTCGCCTACCTCATAAGTTCGCCTAAGCAAAGTTATCCTCAACTTCGCTTACCTCCTAAGTTCGCTTACCTTAAGCGAAGTTATTCTCAACTTCGCCAACTCACGCGAATTTAAGGATTTTCCAGCGAAGTTAACACTTAAGCGAAGTTATCCTTAACTTCGCCTATAGTACTGTTTGGAAGAATTTTTGTTTTTATCAGGTTTTTCGTGTTTTCGAGAAGATGTCGCCGATTAACATCTCAGAGTTAGTCAAAATGGAAGTTGAAGCGGGGTCGGCTACTAAGGCCCCAAGGTTGATGAAAGGAACCGACTTTGTTGCGTGGAAGGATAGGTTCATTCAGTATATTAAATACCAGGATGCAAAGATGTGGGTGTGCATCCAGGATGGATATATTCCACCGACAATGGAATACGAAGGTCGGGATGTGATAAAGAAGTACAGCAAGATGGAGGAAGAAGAGAAGAAGATGTATGAGGCCGAGAGCAAGGCCCATGCTGCAATTACTATGGCTCTTCCTCAAGAGATTCTCCATACATTCCGGAAGTACACTTCTGCACGAGAGCTTTGGGATGCTCTTGAGAATAGATTCGAAGGGAACGTGGGTATTCGTGCCTCGAAGATTAAGTTGTTAAAGACCCAGTTCTCTGTTTTCAAGTATTTGAAGAACGAATCACTCGATGATATTATCACCCGATATTATCATCTAATGACAGAGCTGAACAACTATTCTATTGCTTACAGAGAGGAGGAAATAGTTGAGAAGCTTCTCGATGCTCTCCCTCCGAAGTGGGAAATGTACACTGTTCTAATGAGGGAAGACAAAGACTTTCACAATTATGACTTGGAGACAGCAGTAAACAAGCTCAGAACCTTTGAGCTTAATATGGTTCGAAAAGAGACACCAACGGATCAGGTTCAAGACCCTGGTAGTATGGTGCCAAAGTTAACTCAGGCTCAAGTTCGAAGTCTGAATCTGCTGCTTACTACTCCAAAGGAGAGTCAGATTCTAACCCTTCTCATGAAGGAAATGTATCGGTAAACATGAACGGTGATGTTTGCTTCGTTGCTGGAGGATCAAGTGCTTCGAAACCTCAAGCATCCAAGAGTAGTTTCTCTCCCAGTGCTTCAAGCAATAACTACACTAAGATGCCAATGAGTGTCAAATCTGCTGAAGAGCAGTTTGCACTCTATGCATCTTTTATTGCTTCTTACGAGAACTACATACAAGGGAAGATTGTGGACCCTGCTGTTTTGGAAGAAGACTATGACCAGATCGATCCTGATGATCTGGAGGAGATGGATCTGCAGTGGCAGATGGCGATGATAGTCAGAAGAGTGAAGTTTTCATGAAGAAGACTGGCAGAAAGTTCGTAGGTGGAAAGCCAGGATTTGATAAGTCAAGGGTGAGGTGTTACAATTGTCAACGAAATTGACACTTTGCAAAGGAGTGCACTAATGCACGTGTAGAACGTAGTCAGGGGAGGACTGCACAGCAAAGTGGAAATAACAATGGGGATAATGCCATGATGTCTGATGCTGGTGAATACAACTGGAACATGGTCTCTGGAGAACTCTTTGAGCAGGCACACATGGCGAAGGTTGCAGCTGAAGAATGTATGAAAGCTGCTGAAAATGAAAAAGCTTTCATGGCTAATGATCAGAACTCCGAGGTATGTACTAAACCAATCTGTACTAAATGTGAGAACTTGTCTGAACAGCTTGCTACAATTACTGATCAGTATGTTAAGTTGGATGCCGAATTTAAAACCTTGAAAGAAGATCATCACTTCACAAAGACAAGAGAAAATAATTATAAAATAAAAATTAAAGCTTGTGAAAAAGACGTTAAAAGTTTAAAAACAAAATTAGCTGAGAAAATTGATGTGATTGATCTAAGCTACGAGGTTT
The DNA here is from genome assembly GCF_021521415.1 of Bidens hawaiensis. Taxonomy (NCBI): domain Eukaryota; kingdom Viridiplantae; phylum Streptophyta; class Magnoliopsida; order Asterales; family Asteraceae; genus Bidens; species Bidens hawaiensis. The sequence continues at coordinate 600,561 of NW_027491950.1, forward strand.
TAGAAGAAAAAACCAAGTTAATCGCTGAGAAAGAAAAACAGATTGCTGATCACCAGGTAAAAGTGGTGGAACTAAATAGGAAACTGGAGTAATTCCGAAATTCCTCTGCTATTCTTGATCACCTCGTTAGTGATCAAGGTTCCTCACCTAAGAGGGGAGGAATTGGTTACCATGAGGTTCCACCACCTTATAACCATAATTATACTTTCAATCCTAGTGTTCATGAATCTGTTAATTTTGTAGCTGATCAGACAGGTCCTGCTAAGGAAACTGGTAAAGTGGCGGAAGTTAGTAAAGGCGAAACATGTTCGCCTGTCTCAAAAGTTAAAATTTCTATTTCAAGTCCAGTCTCATCTGATTCGGATAAGTCATCCGAGTCGGGTAAGACAAAAGAGAAGGAAGTATTACCCACTAGTGGAGAAAAAGTTAAATCAACTAAAAGGAGTACTCCACTCAACCCATATGTCCCACCTTATATGAGATGTACGGTTGGTAATACTGCCTCCACATCTAAAACATCTGCTGAAAAGAAAGCTGAACATAGGTGTTGTTTTAGATGTAATCAAACAGGGTACCTTGTTGCTGATTGCCCTCTGAAGCAGCGTTTCAGAGAGGTGAGGCCCTCGAAAACTGAGACTAAGGTTTTTGGTAATCATTTAAATGTTAAAAATGAAAACCATTCAAATTTGAGAGTTAATACAGGTTTTCAAAGAAACACATCTCGTTTTTACACTACTAATAACCAAACCAAATGCTATAATTCTTTTGATTCTCTTAATGTTCGTCGGTTTGGTTGGCCTCACTATCAGTCTCCAAGGAGGTATCCTGTTAGGACTCGTGGAAATTTTTCTAATACTAACTTTGGTCAGCCAAGGTGTGTGAGTTCTGTTAAGAAGGTTAATCGACCCAAGACCAAGAGGTCTTGGGTCCCCAAATTTTAATAATCTCTTTTGTTTGTGCAGGAACAGTTGAACAGGGCTTCCAATAATCTTTGGGTTGTGGACAGCGGCTGTTCCCGGCACATGACTGGTAACAAGGATTTTTTACAAGATTTAAAACCTGTTCAAGGGGCAAGAGTCAGTTTTGCCAGTGAGAGTGGAGGCAAAATAACAGGAAGGGGTACGGTAACTAACGGGAAGATGACGTTAGAAAATGTGAACTTTGTTGAAGAACTGAAGCACAATCTGCTGAGTGTGTCGCAGATTTGTGATAAAGATTATACCGTACACTTCACGAAGACTGATGCGATTGTGTTGAAGCCTGGTTTTCAAATACCAGAGGAGTGGATAGTAATGAAGGCTCCACGTGATCGAAATACGTATATGATGGATTTAAGTTCAACTGAAATGTCAACGGAAGAATCGTGTCTTTTGACGAAAGCAAGCGAATCGGAATCTGAACTGTGGCACAGGAGAATGGGGCACATTCATCTTCGGAAGATGAACCATATTGTCAGACATGGGCTTGTGTTGGGTGTTCCCTTAAAAAGTTTCAATTTTGAAGACAAATGTCTTACGTGCAAAAAGGGAAAACAGCACAAGAAGTCCCATCTCACCAAGAAAGTAAATTCAATTGCCAGTACACTAGAGCTGCTTCACATGGATCTCTTCGGTCCTGTGAATGTAAGAAGTCTAGGTGGTACAACTTATTGCTTGGTGATCACTGATGACTACTCACGATACTCGTGGGTATACTTCCTGAAATCAAAGGACGAAACGGCTCAAATGGTGAAGAATCTGATTACCAAAGTTGAGAACATTATGGATAAACGAGTGAAGTTCATCAGAAGTGACAATGGTTCCGAGTTTAAAAATTTTGAAATGGAGATCTTCTGTCTGTCAAGAGGGATTGAACACCAATTCAGCGCTCCGTATACTCCGCAACAGAATGGAGTGGCTGAAAGGAAGAATAGAACTTTAATTGAAGGAGCCAGGACTATGCTGGCTGATTCGAAGCTTCCGGTGGTGTTCTGGGCTGAAGCTGTTTCTACAGCTTGCTATGTACTGAATAGAGTTTTAACGGTAAAAAGACTTAATAAAACATGCTACGAGCTTATGCATGGGAGAAAGCCCAATTTGTGTGGACTTGAAGCTTTCGGGTCCCCGTGTTCAATTTTAAAAGCACATTCAAAGTTTGGTGAAGCAGCCGCTGAAGGAATCTTGGTCGGCTATGAAGTTGGGACTCCCAACAGGCGTGTCTTTAATACAACGAACGGCAAGGTTGAGGTGGTATGTAACACCGACATTACGAGTTACAGATCGCCAAGACCGAGCATCGGACCTCCTGGGATTTTCGACTATGATAGGCTCTTCAAGTCTTTTAACATACCTGATTTGTTTTGTACAGAAGAAGAAGAACGTGTTGCTACGAAGATGATTCTAGATGAGGAGGAAAATTTGGCACATAGACAGCTATTTGATGATGGTCAACCTTCCTCATCAAATTCTATCGATTCCCCTGCTGTCTCTCCTGAAGAAGAGTTTATCAATCCATTTCACTCTCAGCCAAAAACAACCATTGATGAGCTCTCTTCTAATTTAGAAGATAATTTGCATGTCGGTGCTGTTCCGACCACGAGAATTCACAAAGATCACCCTCTGGAGAATGTTATAGGTGATGTGTCCTCCAGTGTACAAACCAGAAGTAGCTTGAATGAGCACACCTGTGTTTATACAAGCATTAAGGAAACGGGTATAATGAACGAATGTTTGTACTCATGCTTTATTAGCCAGATTGAACCGAAAAATTACCAAATGGCTCTTAAGGACACCTCGTGGGTCGAGGCAATGCAAGAAGAGTTGGTTCAATTTAAGAAGATGGAAGTTTGGACTTTGGTTGAAAAACCAAGGAATGTGCATGCGATAGGCACAAAATGGGTGTTTAAGTGCAAGAGAGATGAAAAGGGGATAATTATAAGAAACAAGGCGAGACTGGTCGTTAAAGGTTTCAATCAGCAAGAGGGGATAGATTATAATGAAGTCTTTGCTCCGGTGGCCAGGTTGGAAGCGATAAGATTGTTTTTGGCATTTGCTGCTTTCAAGAAGATGAAAGTGTTTCAGTTGGACGTGAAGAGTGCGTTCCTCAATGGGAAAGTTGATGAGGTTGTGTATGTTGAGCAACCTCCGGGTTTTCCTGACCCAGACTTTCCTGATCATGTATACAAGTTGAGCAAGGCGCTGTATGGATTACATCAGGCACCTCGTGCCTGGTATTCAACGTTATCGGACTACTTGCTAGAGAATGGTTTTGAAAGGGGTTTGATTGACAGCACACTGTTTGTGAAGAGAGATGGAAGTGACTTCCTGCTAGTTCAAGTCTACGTGGATGACATCATATTTGCTGCATCAAGAGTCTCCATGTGTCAGGATTTTGAGGCAGTCATGAAGAAAAGATTTGAGATGAGTGCTATGGGTGAACTAACATTCTTTTTAGGATTGCAGGTTGATCAAAAGAAGGATGGGATGTTCATTCATCAAACAAAATATGTTCATGATGTCCTCAAGCGCTTCAAGATGGAGGACTCTTCTCCATTTGACACTCCAATTTGCGTCAACCACAAGTTGGGAGCTGAAATAGACGGTGACGCAGATGTGGACCCAACTCTGTATCGGGCTATAATAGGTTCTTTGATGTATTTGACTGCTTCTAGGCCTGATATAATGTTTTCTGTTTGTCTTTGTGCTCGTTTTCAGGCAAACCCAAAGGAATCTCACATGAAGGGTGTGAAGAGGATTTTGAGGTATCTCAAAGGCAAGCCGAAGCTAGGGTTGTGGTACCCGAAGGGAGGAGACGTGGAACTGGTTGCTTATACGGATTCTGATTATGGAGGGTGCAATCAGAGTCGGAAGTCGACAACAGGAGGATGTCAGTTTCTCGGTGGAAGATTAGTTTCCTGGCAGTGCAAGAAACAAACATCAGTCGCAATCTCTACGTGCGAAGCTGAATATATGGCAGCATCCAACTGCTGCTCTCAGGTTTTGTGGATTCAGCAACAATTGCGCGACTATGGTCTGAATTTCTTACTCACTCCTATTTTAATTGATAACACTGCTGCCATCTCAGTAATTAACAATCCCGTGAAACATAGTAAAACTAAACATATTGACATTCGTCATCATTTCATACGGGATTGTGCTGAGAAGAAACTGATTAAGGTCGAAAAGGTCGATACGCTAGAAAATTTCGCTGATTTATTTACAAAAGCGTTTGATAAATCCAGATTTCAAAACCTAATTGAGCTGAACGGGATGATCAATCCCGAGTAACCATTTTTTTTGTGTTTACTTAAAAAAAAAAAAAACGTCACTATTGCTTAAAATTAGTCGGTTACCTCAGTTTGATGGACATATCCTCGGATATGTTTTGGTCCTCGTTTCTACTTGTAGAGAATGAGGGTCGCCATTAACCAGATGACTGAAAGTGACCGGGGCGGTTATGATGTGTTTTCTTTCTGTCGCTGAAAATTAGTCGGTCATACTTAGTTAGAAGGACACATACTTGTATGTGGTCGGTCCAGTTGATCCATTGGATCTTCAGGATTGCCGTTTACCTGAAGACTTTGACGTGATCGGGGCGATTGAAGTAAAAATTTTTTTGGGAAAATGAAATTACTTTTCAAGTCTGTTACTTCGTAAGAAGTTAGTTAGCTATGTTAAACGGAAAATTGATCCAACCATGGAAAATGATAGATATACTAACTTTGTGTGCTTAACTAGTGACGTTATTAGGCTTAAAAGGCTTTAGGACAATCATTGTATGTCATGGTAACTTTTTATGGTGCGTAAAAGTAGATGTGATACAAATTAAATTTTACTTGATTTTTTGTGGAAACTCCTTAAGAGTTTTGCGTGTCTTCATGTATATCTTTCCGAATGATAGGTAGAAAAGTGATTACCCAGTCATACACGAGCCAGTAAGTGTTCTGACTCCCGTGAAGAAGGCGTTTCAAGACACTGCAGTGATCCAGATTCGAGACTTGCAGTTGTTTATTACTCTGAAGTCTATAAGTTTCGTTAGAAAAAAAAAATTAGTACTTATGAGTTATTGTAACATTCGAGAGTTCAAGACATCGAGACTTCTCAGTCATTGAGTAAGAAAGAAGAACGGGAAACAGATCAAGAATATTTACAGTTTAATCAGACACTATGGGTCGAAGTCAATTCGGGGTGACTTGGGGAAAGCCAAATACGCTTTGAGGATAGATAGGAGGCATCAATATTTCTGAGTTGTTGCCCACTTAAATTTTAAGGATTAATTGAACCTAACTCGTATCACAGAAATGATGAAAACCATCTTAAGCCTATTACCTGCTTACAACCTGTCTCTATATGTCATAATACAGCTAAACACGAATCTATGTGACAGTCACGTAGTTAGTATGATTCCTGTTCGGATCTTTTCTAAAACGTAGCAGTCCCTATCGAGACTGAAATTTGATCCCTTAAACTTTAAATTTATTACGTTTCTGTACTTAGATAGCTTTATGATTTTTTAACCGGTTACTTAGAATTGATTATGTCGTTTATTTCTTAAAGGACAATTTTTAACTTAATTGACAACTGTTAAAATCTTAAGGGTTAAATTTTGAAATTTTAGGCGATGTTGTTGAAAAGGCGAAGTTGTGAATAACTTCGCCTAGGCGAAGTTATCCGTAACTTCGCCTGTATAACTCCGCCTCTATATAAAGGATTTTAAAGGTCAAAACTGTTCACAGAAAATCAAGCGAATTTATCCGAAATTTCCGGCGAAGATATATAGTTTACGGCGAACTTGTTTCGTTTCCGTTTTCGATCCTTTTTCTCAGTTTCGTTCATCGATTCAAGGTGTGTGTTATCGATTAACCGTATATCCAAAGACAGTGATGCTTTTCATAGGTCGTTTTGAACGGTTTCGTGACCTCGGTCCGGTGACCTTTCAAAACCGAGATTTACAAACTTGTATTACGTGTTCATGGACAAACTTTTCGTCCACATAACCTTAATACCAAGTGTTATTGAGTTCTTCATCGTCAAACTTAGCCGAATCATCGGATCCCGGCTGTTTGAATCCTAACAGTCTCCGATTCAGTTCAGGCGAAGTTTGGGTTTCGGCGAAGTTATCCGCAACTTCGCCTGTCGATTAATTTCGCCTGAGGCGAAGTTATCCGCAACTTCGCCTGAGGCTTAAGTTCGCCTAACCCTTATTTTCGCCTGAGGCGATGTTGTGAAAAGGCGAAGTTATCACTAACTTTGCCCAGACCATTTTACTTAAGATTAATTAGACGAACTTAAAGATGAAGCGAAGTTGTTCCCAACTTCGCCTCACCTTTAACTTCGCCTATACAGGTTTGATCACAACTTCGCTCCTGGTAATCAAGCGAACTTGTGTACAACTTGAACGTTTATCTAACTTGGTTCGTTTAGTGCAGATATGGCTGCTGTTGGAGGTGCAGGAGGTGCAGGTGATGACGGTGATGATCACAGACAGTTCTTCCCAGCTCATAACCAGTTCATAACACTTGACCCAGATGCAAAGGGCGTGGAGGACTATAGGGAGATAATTACTTTTCTCCTTCGCTCAAGGATATATCATGCAATAACCACTACCCTGCCTATTTCACTGCCGAATATTGAAGACTTTTGGCAGACGGTAGAGTACGATTGCCGGGTTGAGCCCCCGGTTATGCGAGCCACCGTTAACGGTCAAGTGGTTCAGTTTTCCTCTGAACATATACGGGTGGCATTGCAGTTTGGTGAAGAGACGAGGGATGACCCAACGGAGTTTGTTGCGCCATTCCGTGATGGGGCGTTCCTCAGAATGGGGTATTCTGGTCTCTTAGGGGACACTCAACGGAGGAAGGGATTTCTTTTAGATCAGTGGCGCTTCCTTATGCACGTCATGATCGTATGTATGTCAGGACGGAAGGCAGGCACTGATGGAATGGGTGCGACAATGCAGTCTGCTATGACTGCATTGACTTATAATAAACGGTATTCTTTCAGCCAGATGATCTTTTACGAGATCGATAGACAACGAAGGGCTGTGGCGCGGGAGCGGTTTACAATGTATCCTCGATTCCTACAGATGATTTTCAATCATGTGGCTCCGACGCTGCCTCAACGACGCCCTATTCGATACGTGGAAAGTGTGACAAAACGTATCTTTGCACAGTGTCGCACTTCCAGCGCACGAAGCAAGCCTGAGCTGCGTCCCAGGCATACTCCGCTCTTTGGGTATCTTATAAACCCGGAGTATGTGCCTGCGGCAGGGGACGAGTTCAGAGACCCAAGACCACAACAGGCGGCAGCACCCCAGGCTGTATCAGCTGCGCCTGCTGTATATGCTGCTGTGTCATCTGCAGAGATTGACCTTGACGCCATGTTCGGCGGCCAAGGAATGTTTGATATGGACCGAGTTGATCCTCAAGAGAATATTCAAGTCTCGGGTCCACAGGCTGACTTTGATGATGTGATGGAAGAGGCTAGAAGGATGTTGGTAACGCATGAGAGAACGGTTGGTAAACAAAAGCGAATTGTTGATGACGACGACGAGGAAGATGATGAAGAAGAAGCTGTGCAGTTGGTGAGAAAGCGTTCACGAAGGGAAACGACAGGTATGGGTGTAGGAGCTGGAGAGACTTCACGGTTGGTACGTTTTGCTCCACCTGCCCTGTCTGGTATGTCCTTTGTTCCTACCTCTGTGCAGGTATCGAGTACAAGCGCTACGGTTGTTCCCGTAGTGGCTACATCGTCAACTCCAGCAATTGTGTCTCTACCACCTCAAACGCATACTCCATCGGTGGTAGTAGCACGATTTGTCGAGTCTACAGTCACCACTACTGCAGGGTTATCGGGTACGGTACCACCTGCGGACACGCCCAGTTCTGACTCGGAACGGATAGCTTCACTAGAGCGGGTTGTAGCTGAGCAGTCCAAGACTATTCAAAGCCTAGTGGAAGCAAATCAACTGCAGGCATCCCTCCTGGCTGAGCACGGGAAAGTAATAGATGCCTTGAAGGTGTTCTTGGCATCTCAGGGGGAGATGAGCTGTAGAGGAGATGAGTTGAGGACCAAGCGCCGAAACGATCAAGACGATGATCCCAATGCACCGGAAGGTGCAGGTGGTGAGTTGCCAAGAACTTCTATAGCTCTTGGGGCTTCCACAGCTGAGGGGGAGTCTACAGCTGGTGATGATGTGATAGCTGTTGGTGATGATGTTGAAGTTGTTGATGATATGATTGATGCGCTGAAAGAGATAGACGATATGTTAGAGGAGGATGAGTTGATAGATGAAAATGATGTTCTGCCAATCGATGAGATTGAAAAGATTGGTGCATAAATTATGGTTGAGAATATGATAGAAGAAGGAGAGATTGTTGAAGAAAATGTAGAACATGAGATCCCTGTGGTTGAACAGTCGACTACATGTGAAGATGCTGTGGTTGACAACACTGAGTGGGAAGATCAGCCAAACTGGAAGGAAGGCTGCGCTCAGTGGTTTGTAAAGACGAAGAAGCCAGCAGTACCGACGATGTTCAAAAAGTCGTATAATATAAAGGGATATGCAGAATCGAAGAAGGGAATCATATGCTGGTTGTACGATGAAGTGTTGAAACTATTTGTGATCAAACGTTACGACGTCATTCAGTACTTCAAGAAGATGTTGAGATCCCTGAATACCTTACCGGAGTGTGAGGTGAAAGACTTAGCGAGACTGGGGCTGATAAACAGAAGTGACGATAACATGGCGAGAGTAATTGGGAAAATTGTTTGGAAGGAGGCCATTAAAGATAAAAAGTTTGAACTTCTGAAGCCTCAGAAAGGGAAGTTAGTAGAGGACAAGGATAGAGGGATGCGGGCAGACGGCAAACCATGGATGGTTATGAAGTATAAACCAGTCCGTCATTTAAAAGAAGTGCCGATGAAGGTGATGCCCAAGAACGTCTTGAAAGACTTGAAGTGGTGGTACGTGGATTGTGAAACTGCTGAAGCGGTCATGGAGGATGAAGATGAGCAAGAGATCATGAGAGTGTATGATCCTATGCACTTGGTCAATCTGTCTCAAGCTGACTTGCAGGTACTACACGCTAAGAAGATTTTCTACATTCCTGCTTGGAAAGAGGAAGCTAAGAAGTACCAGAAGTTGGTTTCTGTATGTGTTAGACAGGGAGTGCATGCTTGAAGAGATGAAGAGAGAAGACGAAAGATTACAAGACTCAAGCTTTGAAGATCAAGATATGAAGCTACTGCCAAGGGGGAGTCTGTTGGTACATGAATGTCAGTAGTTCATAGTCTAGCGTTTGTAATCGAGTCTGTAATGTAATTATGTTTAAGTTTATGTTTATGTCTGTAAGCGATGTTATCAACAAGTTCGCTTAGGCGAACTTGTTGAACAAGCGAAGTTGTTGACAAGTTCGCCTAGGCGAACTTGTTCAACGAGCGAAGTTACAGACAACTTCGCCTGAGGCGAAGTTGTCGTGTATTTAAGTAACCTACGGGTTTACGAGAAAGAAGTTGGTCAGTTAGTGTTTTGGTTATTCACGTGTAATCCAGTAGTTCAGTGAACGTGTCGAGAGTCTGTAATAGACGTGTTTCAAGTTATATTACATAACGTGTTCGTTTGTATAGCGTGTGATTGTTATTTGTATTCTACGCTCGTAACTACCTACGCAGGGATTCCGCACCTACGTAGATAGCGATATCCCGTGTAAGATCCGTCCGGGAACCTACACCAAATGCCAGCCAAAATACACAAATAAAAGCCAAAAGACACAAATGGCGGCCTAAAAACCCAAATTGAAGCCAAAAGGCACAAGTGGAATCCAAAAGATACAAGTGGAAGTCAAAAAGGACAAATGGAAGTCAAATGTCATTAACGGAAGTCAAAACGCATAATGGAATCCAAAATGCACAGATGACAGCCAAAAGACACAAATAGAAGCCAAAATGCCCAAATGAAAATGACAGACATAAGTGAAAGTTAGAAGACACAAATAAAAACCTAAAACACAAATGACAACCAAAAGGCACAAATGAAAGCCTAAAGACACAAATAGCATCCAAAGGGTCCAAATGGAAGCATGGTATATCCACATCACAAATACCAAATTGGGTAAATATGTCACATTATATATATATATATATATATATATATATATATATATATATATATATATATAATTGTTGACCATATGTTGTCTCTCATTTTGTCATTGTGCTTGACCTACCATCTTTTAGGCGTATGTTACAACTACCTATTGCGTCCTCCTGTTGCCACATGCTATCATAGGCCCTCTCCATCCATAAGTCGTTCAACTGCATCACTTTCAGAAGAGTGTTACGATGACAATATCCTGGTAATTTCTTCTCTGCTTAATTGACTAAAGTAGGTTACAATTTTTTGATGTATTAAGTGACAATCGCTTAGGTTACGATTTCTTGCCTTGCTGTCGGAATTTGAATTTTCTGCGCTAATTGAGTTAGTTAGGTTAAAAGTTTTACCCGTTTTGCTGCGATTAGTGTTAGGTTATGATTTCGTTCGTCGATTTGTGTTCTATGCGTTAATTGAGTAAATTAGGTTAAAAGTTTTTGTCCTTTTGTTGCGATTCGTGCATTAGGTCGCTAGTTGTGCAGGTTTAGTTTACAAATTGATAGCCAAAAGTCTTGATTTGATTTTACTTGATTTGATCTGAAGTTCAATTTAAGGGGAGCAAACATGAAATTAAAAAGTATGCCATAAATGATGGGAGTGGGAACTTATTTGGTGGGTAATGTACAGCCACCCCAAATACTCAAATTTAGTTGAGTTGTGCCCTGTTGAGGTTTCCAACTAATTACGATATGTTGGAAATTGTTAATTGTTTCGTTTCAATTGACATATCTACTCTTGATAATTTTTTTCTTTTACAGAAGTAAATTACGAAGAAGCAGCAGATGTTGCTATTAGGTTAGATACTGAAGAGGTAGGTCCCAGCAGAGCCCAGTTGGACCCGCAAGACTCACCTTGAAGAGGGACGTCGGCGCAGAAACCAACTGGATCCGCAGGACCAACCATGCTCAGAGACGTGACGTCCTTACGCGCAGTACGCAAGCTGTTCCCGCAGGAAATGCCTCCCAATGGTGAAGGACTCCGCCTGTTCCCGCAGCTTCGGATACAAGCCATCAGGGAAGGCCACCCGCGCAGCAAGGCTACACGCACAAGGCACTTAGCTCTCAATCACTCAGTGTCACCTGAAGGAATGAGCAAAGCCGGGAACATTCCCGCACAAGGGCGGGAGGGGGAATACTCCCGCCCAAATAAGCCAGTCCGTACGATACGGGAAGATCTTCTGTACTGTACCTGACGAGGTATGGGCAAAAGATCTGACTAAAGATACGACAGCTTATTGACTAACAGTATGGCGAGCAGCATGCTCCTGTACTGTATGTCACTATTAGCCGCTGCCTACTCACCAACTCCTGTCATACCACGTGCATAGCCGACAGTTGGTGGAAAAGGAATAGTACACAGCAGGCCTGGTCACTATCAGCCGCTGCCTACCCACCAACTACCAGCAGGGCACGTGCGTAGGCCACTGTTGGTGGAACAGGAATACTGTTGCAGCCGGCCACACCTCCTTGGAAACCTACCTTCGGCTATAAATACCACAAATGGTATGACCATCTCATCTTATCATATCTTATCATATTATACCTGATATCTGCTCTAGCAATCTCTTAATATACATTTATATTTAAAGAGCAATCTAGTCTGATTCTCACGCCGGAGGGTGGTCACAAGGAGGAACCCCCCCTTCTCAGTGACAAGCTTACGGTGTCTGTTTTGCAGGTTATCAGAAGAACCATCTTCTCTGGGTCTGACTCCTCGTGGGAAACATCTATCTAACCCCCAGGTTACTCGTAATCTGCCCGGGGTCCGGTTAGTGTTTCTTCAGATACATATAGGAAAACATAACATTTATGTTTACCTTATGCATTCATGATATAACAATTTACCCTATGCATTTAATTAGTGTGCCATTTGTTTTGTAAGCATACCGAGTTAGCAGTCACAAACAGATAGTGTAGTATATTTAATCACTTCATTAGCTTCATTTGTAAACTTTATAATAAAATACTTTATTCTTAATTTTGGTGCATATAAAAGCATGTCATTCATGTCCACTCTAAATCTACATGCTAGGTGCTGTGTTTATCACATTCCATAACTCCCCACCTACACCAAAAGTGTAATTTTTTGGTTGTGAATTTTTATTTGGACCTGTTTACTTGCAGGTGGATGGACTAAGTTTTGGAAGAAACAAATATAGTTCCTACTCTAACCAGTATTGCATAAATACTTAAAGCAAATTTACAGATTTGGTTGGAGCATCCGAATATGCAATGCGAAATCAACCTGTGTTGGGATTTAATGTACCCCATCGCAACACAGGTACTTATGCTAGTTCCATACTTAAATGGCACTTCACCTAATCTTTTAGGTTGAATTACCAAATAAATTCTAAATTTCTAGTAACTTGTAAGTTGTAACTAAGAACTTAAGATTTCTAATTTATGCAACCAAGATCTTAATGTTTTCATTTGTTGTTATCCATGCTTTAACATCAAGTAATTCCTTAAATGTATAAACTCACTACCGGAAGTGGTATTCTTCAAGAGGAAATTCGAAACAATATTAAAATTTACTCATCAGCTATTATTGAGATATTATGCATAGTTAGAGTTACAAGTCTTATATAATTATGTTTTATTTTAAATTGATGAAATCACCTAAGTTGATCAATTATGTTTCACATGCAACTGTTTTAAACATTATATATTGCCGATCAACATATAACTGTTTAAACCGGCTTGTTTTAGAAAATTATTTTCAAGTATTTTCTTAGTGTGTTTGTCAAAATTTTCTGCCTTTTATAAAGTTGTTGCTTCTAATGAGTGTTTATATGGTTATAAAATATTTATACAAAAGTGATCGTAATTCCAATAATAATAATAATAATAATAATAGACCATACTTCTTTCTTGTGAAGGGTGTGCTCGTGACAACCCTCAATATTCGTACAAACTATATATTAAGAAAAAATTATCATTTTTTGTATCTATATTTATATTTCATATAAAAGATTTAAGATGGACAACTTAGGTGCTGTTTGTTTTTTCAGAGGTAAAATGTTTGCAGTCTGTGGACCACATCTGCAGACATCTGTAGCATAAGAGGTGGACCAAACCTCTACACTCTGCAAGAAGAAAACTCTTTGTTTTTTAACGTCTGCAGACTACTAAAACTTTCAATATAAGCTTCTATACCAAAAACAAAAATTATTCGGCAACAATTAAAAATATAAATCCAAATTTTATACCTCTGAACTAGCAAATTATAAAACTTACATAAACAATTTTCCACATGAATGTTTTTTCCTTCAAAAGTTTCTTCAATTGTTTTCGAAAGTAGATAGTTCATACAAACGAATGAAATGAGCCAAAACTCGAGCTTAAAACAACTCACAAGCCGATGACATAAACCTAAATTTTCTACAAACCTTTTTTAACAAAAACTTTCTATAGACTTTTTATAATCTTTAACTTTCTACAAACTTGAAATAATGAGTTTAGAAGAGGTTGAAAGACTATGGTCCAAGTCTGCACCAAGAAGAGGGCGCGCAGACGTTTTTTAATGAAACGTCTTCGAAAAAATAAACAGTTTGCATAGAGCAATGTCTGCGCGTGGTCTACGCGCTGCTGACAAAAGAGACCATCTTTTGTAAAAACACAAACACCACATAGTAATTATAAGGACAACTTAGTAATTTTAGCATTTTAAGGCGCTGATAACATTAACTAGGGAGACGCTATAATTAAATTACTCACCGTCGGTTCCATCCTCAAGCGACGTTACATGTTATCTCCGGCAACCGTTCACCTTCAATTCCAATCAATTTCTTTTAATTCATGTCAGTTTCAGTTGCAATCAAACCTACTCAGTTTCTGTCTTGATTAAACACACGAACACCCATATGATTATAAATACACGAACACCGAGTCCCAATTGCTTCAACTTCATCATCACCCATATGATATGATTAGAGGCGGGTTCGTTATCCTGATGAATGAAACCGAATCATTGTTTTGAAATTAAGGTAATTGATTCCAAGTCTGAACCATTTTTTTTTAATTCTACATCTTTGTAGAAATTTGGTTTATCTCCTTCATATGTACATGATGATAATGTTGTTTGTCATAGGAGGATGCTATGCTATGATTCTGGTGAACTGGCTTCCTCAATTTCAAGAGAATTGAAACACTCTCCCCCTGCTAGGGTTCGCAAGGTATGATATCAAAATCTGCTAAACTTATTAGTATATTTTAACGTTGAACAATAAAGATTGGAAGGAGGTCAGAAACTGAAGTGCTTTTGGATCGTTCTTTGCTAATTTGTCATCATACAAGACTATTGTAGGAAGAATTGAATCTTAATCTTGTTGAATTAACCTAATTTCATTTTTATAGTTGAAAATAACCTGCAATACCATGAATGTTAAAGTTGGGGTGGCTATTGCCGGAAAAATAAACCTGCCTGACTGTAGACGAAACGGTACCCATCTCCCATAGACGTTTTCGCAATCGCATCGACATTAGTGATCGAGTTCAGAGGTTAGTGTTCTTTTATTTGTTACTTTTATTTACATCATGTGTGCCCCTAACACTTTATGAAACCCAAACTCCACAGTAAAAAATTGATGCCGCAATGTCTAATTACCGATGCACTTTTAGGATACCCAAACTCCACAATAAAAAAAAATGGCTATATGTCTAATTTCAGCTGCACACTTATATTTGATAACAAATAAACTGTTAACCAATATGCCATGTAGACCAATTTAAAGTGTTTGATTACCCTTCTGATCTAAGCTTGAGGTTTTCATGAGTTTCCTTTTTAGGATTTATGAGTACTTGAACAAGGGTAACTTGTGATATGAATATCTTTTTGAGAAAAAATTTGGTGTTAAATTCCTATGTGAAATTTAAAAGTTGTTGTTGACTATTAGTCACGTTTTGATGCTGGCAAAAGAGGGCACCATGCACAATTTTATGCAGTTTTTGATGTATTTTACTATTGTCTAAAGGTGTAGCTTTCATGTACTTGATTGCTGTCAAACCAGAACTCTTTTACTTTCATATACGTCATGTGATAACCAGTTTAGGTCAATAGGATACCAAACTTGCAGTTTGACTTTGATTTCTACTCTTTGGAATGCACATTTGCAATTTTTCCAAACCGATTCTAACACACAATTTAATTTTAATTATTCCTATTTAATTTCGTTCAACATTAAGCATCTCGGAGTTTCATTTTGGTAACCCATAAAAAACGATTGTTTATAGTTTTTTGCAAATTGTGAACCGCTTTTGATTAGAAAAAATACGTAGTATAAGTTTGGTAAAAGAAGTTTTTTTTTAAATTCATGTATTTATAAGAATTGAGTATATTTTGCAAGCATAGACCGAAGCTTGGGCCTTTCCTTAGTGGTATGTATGTTGAACATATAGTTACACACATGAAAGTATATGTGGAAAACCAGGCGGGTTTCGTAACAAATTTATCTTGAAAATTTTGGTGCAGGTTATAATGGGTGGGTTGGATTGACCAATGTAACACATTTTACTGCGAACTTGCGGGTTTGGTAACGAATCAATCTTGTAAATTTTGATGCATGTCATTATAGGTGGGTGACCCATTTAACACTTTTTTCCGCTAACTTGAGAAATAATTAGTGTGCTAAACATGATTACAAAAGTTATGTAATTACAATAATTGTTTTAGGTCTTTAAAAGGTCATATGCTTAAAAAAGAAGACAACTTCTAACCAGTTTGATGTTTTTGGCCCTTGTGTATTAAAAATACAGTGCCATCCATGAATATAGAGCTGGTTAAATGAATGGATTTATCACCCACTAAATTAAATAAAGAAAGATTGATTATGTAATCTTGTTATTGAAATGCCTACTGCAGAAGCGCATTATATTTGCATACTGAAATGCCTACTGCAGAAGTTATGGAGTTGTCGGAACTCGGAAAGTGTAGTGAAATGACCGTTATACCCTTGATTAAAGGAAGAACACCAGCAAAAACTTGTTGGACACGGTAAGAAGATGAACAACACTATTTTTTAATCTACGGGTGTCATTTGTGTCGGGTTAGCAGGTTGAAATGTGCAACCAAAACACGACCCATATTATGTGTTATCTTACTCAATGAGTTTAGCCCGAACTCACACACACATAAACCTGGGATGACCCGAACACGGGCCATTCAACCCATTTATCAAAAAAAATTAAAAGAATTTTTTTATAAAAATATGTATGTATATAATTTAGATTTGTTTCAAGTAAATGAGTAATTTGAATTTTTCATTTTTTTTTTGTTGAAAAATTTTTGAATCTTAAATATGAATTGGATATTGCAAGTGTATCTTTAGAAAAATGGAAAACATGAAAAACTAAAATAAAAATATAATTTCAAAAGCTTTTAAAATGCTTAAACGGATTAACGGGCCAACCCGTTTATATACGGGTTGGCCCAAACATGGCTCGTTTTCTAAACAAGTCGTTTTAGTCGACCCAAAGCATGCTTTTTTTTCGTGTCGGGCTCGGGTCGTGTCAACCGGATGTAATGATGATAGCATATAATTAATGGAAAAATTGGATCTCTTACGAAGAATGAATCTTAATGTCAACATGGGGTTGTCACCCACGTGTACATAAGTCAAACGGAAAATCTGTATTTGGCTTTTGACAGAAGTTAAAATGATGAAGACGATAAATTGTTTTTAACTGTTTGTTTGCTTTACCCGTATAGGTTCAACCCATAATGATTCAATTATTTTTTTTTTTCAGGGAATTACAAGATTGCAAGCCAAGTAGATGATGCTACAACTGAAGAAATGGAGGTAGGCAGTCTTCTTGAGCTATTGAAGAAGAAAATTGATCGTGCTCAAAGTGATCCTTCGTGCGTTTCATCAGTAAGCCTTTATGATTAGCTTTATATCAATAACAAAACTTCATATTTTTACTAAAAAAACATTAAATATTAACCCTTAATGATATTCAATTATTTTTTTTTTCCAGGGAATTGCAAGCCAAAGGCGCAGGGAGTGTGTGTGGTAGGCCGTTCCTTAGAACAACCGAGAAGATTCTAGAATCAAAACTCATTGATAGCACAGGTGTTGGACGTGCATTTATAGGGGCGTTCCTTAGTGGTATATATGTCACATATAGTTACACGCATGAAATTATATGTGGAAAAACAGCGGGTTTGGTAACAAATCGACGTTGTAAATTTTGGTGCAGGTTATATCTTCAATATAGTTTTATCCACAAACAAAAATTTTAAAAACTTTTGCTTTTGAAACAAAAGATCTTAAAAAGTTATACCCAGCGTTGGCACCAAAACGAACATAAATGCTACCAACTAAATTCCACTTCCATAAGTTTAGTTCAAAAAGCTGCAGACGAACTTACCACAATCTAAACCCATATTTTTTATATAGTTTTACTCGCAACCAAAGATTTTATAACATTTTCTTTTGAAACCAAAGATTTTAAAAGCTGCATACGCAATGGCGGTACCATAACGAACGGAGATGCTATCAACCGAATTCCAGTTGTCTTCCCGCTGTAACGCGCGGGCACTTTTACTAGTTACATATCATATGCATCTTGGTACTTTAGTGTGTGTGTGTATATATATAGAGAGAGAGAGAAAGAGAGATGTTTGTCTTGTTCGTATATATCCACGTAACAGATACCCAAATGAATAAACATGTCACATTCAAGACATAAAAGTGGCACTTCACCTAACCTTTTAGGTTGAATTACTAAATAAACTGGGTATATTTGGTTGAAGGTCATGGAATGAAGGGGGAATGGAATGGGTGAAGGAATAAAATGTATAAGGGAATAAAATGGATTATTATCATTCATTTTCCTTGTTTGGTTAATTTATAAGAATGAAATCATTTATTAATTTTTATTGTTTGGTATTCAAAAAAGTTGTCGAAATGAAATGGAAATAATAAAAACACTTCTATCTCAAAATACTTTTAAACAAAAAAAAAAAAACCCTACAATGGAGACGGTGACGAAAATGGTGGTGGCGGTGACGATGGTGGTGGCAGCGGTGGTGGTTTCAGCGGAGTTGGTGGTGGTGCCGATGGTAGTGGTGGTGGTGGCTGTTAGGTGGTGGTGGTGTTGAGAAAGTAGGGTGAAGAAGGAATGGAATAAAAAAAAGGGGGGGTGGGAACTGAGAAGGAATGGTTTTGATGGAATGGGATTCCATGTGTAATGGATGATTCCATTCCATTGAGCAACCAAACACCATTTTTTTATTCTCCCTCATTCCTACTGTCATTCCTGCATACCAAACGCTACCTAACTTTTTAGTTACTTGTAATCAAGCACCTGATACTTCTAACTACTAGACCATGTATTGGTGGAGGGAAGAAACGCTCCCTCCTTCTCCATTAGCTAGAAACAAGCTTGGCCCCACCCTCTTCTCCTTCAGACATTGTGTACAAAACGTCGAGGACTTTTTGAAGCCCAAAACTCCCCAAGGAAAGGGGGCAGTGTTCCGGGCATTTGGGGTGGGGGTGGTGTTAATATATATACGCGCACACAAGGTGGTTGTTTAAACATTCTAGTCGACCAATTTATACATGTTCAAACCAGATAGGTAATAATTCGATGGAACATAAAGTTGCGAGCGTGATAACAATATAAGTATTTCTACTTTAAAAACTTCAGAAGTTTCAAGCAAAAAAGGTATCAAACTTGTTTGTACATTGAAGAGACAATAAGGATTGAATCAAGCAAATCCATAGATTCATGATCTAACTTATCAAATTGATAAACTTTGTTTTGTTTTTGATTTACAACATTTCTAATACTTTAGCATTTTAGATTTATCATCTTCTTAGTTTCAAATTGTAAAGCCAAACCTGTAACAATTTGGTTTGTCTAGCTGTTTTTTCTTTAAATCCGTTAAACTAAGGATGTGTAAGAAATTGAAAAAATTGTTCTCAAAATGAAACAAAAATCGACGGTTTGGTTTTATTTTTTGTATTAAAAAAAAGCATACTTACGGTTCGGTTTTTAATTTTGTATGTAATAAAAACTTAAAAACAAACCGAACCGAATTTATATATATTTATCTTTAATTTTAAGTAATTTATAAGAATTTAATAAATATGTTACTCGATTACTCGAATATTTTAGTTCAGAGTTATAATAATCATTTAACAAAATAATTTAGACCCGAATTCATTAGGTTGAACCAAAATTTTTAAGCTTACACGGTAAAACCGAAAAAACTAATCATACAGCAGGGACTAAACTTCACCAAACTAAAAACTCAAAGGTCCATTTCTTCGCTTCCGATTCACCCACAGTAATTAGTTACCGGCGAACCTCTTTCCGGCGACAATTCCGACGAGTTTCCGGTGAACAAATATTTAACGATGAGAGACTCTTCTTCTCGTCCGTCAATTTTGACTCAGTTTTGGACTTCAGCTCTGAGAGCTAAACCACTGAGCTGTTCGTCCGACGTCGTTCGTGTAAACTCCGGCGAGAGTCTAGTCCGCCGTCTCGGACCGTTTGAACTGATTCTACTCGGCGTTGACGCGTCAATTGGAGCTGGTATCTTCGTCGTTACTGGCACCGTTGCTCGTGATGCTGGTCCTGGTGAGTATTATTATTATTATTCACAATTTAAACCGAATGTGTTATTGTATATATGTTTAATTTTGATAGAATAATGCTTTTTGAGTGTTAGTTTGTTTATTAGTTACTACTACTGAGTAGTGAATTAGGTTAAACGGTTTCATTTAGATCTAGAGTCTTCCGAATGTTCATTAACTGTTTTTGAACTGTTCGTTTATGTCCAGTAATTTGATAATCTAAGTAACGAACACGAACGCATGTTTTGTTCATTCATATATGTATGTTCGTGAACGTCCGTTTATGATTATTTATGTTCATTCATTTATGATTGTTTATGTTCATTTCTTTACGCTCGTTTATGTTTGTGTAAGGCCCCGTTACCGGTAACCCTACTTTCGTGTTGGATTTACTCATAAACACAGTTCTAACTATCAGAGTTGATTAAAACATTTACGCGGAAAATAAAACTTTCATAAAACATTACAATATTTCACAACTTGTCCCAAAACATCCATTGTCTTCCACATTAAAACATTAAAATTAAAACATCGTAAGTCTTCAGATGCCAGACTCCTGTTCAGTGCCATGTGTCTCCTCAAGCGAGCTGCCTCATCCTACTCACCTGCGTGCATACTAAAAGTCAGCTACGCTGAGTGAGTTCTAGTTAATCACATAATCATACAATACCTTCTTACATTTCATACTTAATCTCTTAACTTTCTTTCATATACACCTAAGTGCTCTTACCTTCATTTTTACTTTCTTACTTTCTTTACATACATAATCATACTTTTTAAAGAGCCTTTCGCCCTATAACCTCACAGATATTATAAGGGTCTGGTCCCTTGTTTTCGAATATTAGAAGGGTTCGATTCCCTAACATCACAGATATTATAAGGGTCTGGTCCCTATCATCACAGATATTATAAGGGTCTGGTCCCTAGTTTTCGAATATTAGAAGGGTTCGATTCCCTAACATCACAGATATTATAAGGGTCTGGTCCCTATCATCACAGATATTATAAGGGTCTGGTCCCTAGTTTTCGAATATTAGAAGGGTTCGATTCCCACTTCGTTACCATACAACCATACATCATACCTCAAGTATTATTAGGGCTCGGTACCCTTTTCGTAACCATACAACCATACATTATCATTTCTTTCTTCTATTATCACTACCATGCTTATATACATAACATACATAACATTCTTACCTATACCTAGCGTTACAACCTGACAGTACGTGCAATATCCGAAGATCGTTCACGTACCATCAAGCAACCATTCTTACATAACACATATATCACATAGGGCATACACTTATCACTTAGAATAAATGTATTAACAACACATCAAGTATGCACACAGCCCCGAAAACATAACAAGGAATGGGGCTAGAAACTCACCTGAACACGGTTACGTTCACCGTTAATCGTAATTCCTTTCTTCAGTTGTGCACGGCT
This sequence comes from Bidens hawaiensis, assembly GCF_021521415.1. Lineage (NCBI taxonomy): Eukaryota > Viridiplantae > Streptophyta > Magnoliopsida > Asterales > Asteraceae > Bidens > Bidens hawaiensis. The sequence continues at coordinate 621,715 of NW_027491950.1, forward strand.
GACTGTATAACAAGTATACGTATCAATTAACTATCACTTCTCATAATGTATTTCTATCTTTATATGACCCACAACGAACGGGGGTCCGGGGGCAGCGCCCCTGGCAGCGGGGTCTAGGGGCGGCGGCCCCTAGCAGGGTCCAAGGGGCAGAGCCCCTGGCTGGGGTCGAGCTGCCAGGTCAGCTTTGAAAAATTTTATTTCCATTAACTGTCTTAACACATTTTTCATTAGATTTTTAATTTATTTTCTAAACGAACTTGGCTTTAGGCGAAGTTAAACCTCAGACGAACTTGGCTTTAGGCGAAGTTAAACCTCAGGCGAACTTGGCTTTAGGCGAAGTTAAACCTCAGGCGAACTTAGCTTTAGGCGAAGTTAAACCTCAGGCGAACTTAGCTTTAGGCGAAGTTAAACCTCAGGCGAACTTGTCATCAGGCGAACTTAAACCTCAGGCGAACTTGTCATCAGGCGAACTTAGCTTGCAGGCGAAGTTCATCAGGCGAACTTAGCTTGCAGGCGAAGTTCATCGCTTGAAGGCGAAGTTGCCCAGATGAAGGCGAAGTTGCCCAGACAGCCTGCTGTTTGGTTTCTGTCCAACATTTCGAGCGATTTTAACACCCCCGCTATGGTTCAATATCACCCACTACGCTTCCCGACCATTTCCGGTCACTTAACACTAAAAAGCTTGGATCTTTAAACTTCAAAGTTCAAGGATCTTACCTTTTTGAGCTTGTTGGATCTTGTTTCCTAGCTTAATCACAACCAACCGCTCTCTCTTCTCTCTCGGATCTTGGTCTCTCTCTCTACGGCTCTCGGCCTCTCTCTCTCTCCTCGGATCTCGGCCGCCGGTCGGCTGGTGTATGGGGTGTGTGTGTGTTTTGGAAGTGTGAAGGAATAGATGTAAATGAAGATATTTTTGGGTTTAGGGGATATTTATATCTCTTAAATCCCATTCTCATTTAACCCATCTCAATTAATCCAAGCCCCTGATCCGCTCCTACCCGATATTAATAATTAAAAACGCGAAATCACTAACATAACTTTCTTTATTCAACATTATAAATTTTAGGATGTCACAAGTCTTCCCCCCTTAAAGAGGTTTCGTCCCCGAAACCTAACTATTACATAAACAAACTAGGGTAAAACTTGCGCATCTCATCCTCGGCTTCCCAAGTAGCATCTGATCCCTTACGGTGTTTCCATATCACTTTTACCAAAGGTATAATCTTGTGACGAAGCTGCTTCTCCTTGCGGTCAACGATCGCTATCGGTTGCTCGATGTAGTTCAATTGTTCATCAACCTCAATGTCCATCAATGGCACGTGAGATGTGTCATCAGCTAGACACTTCCTCAGATGAGAAACATGGAAGGTTGAATGAATTCCTTCTAACTCATCGGGTAAATCCAGTTTATAAGCTACTTCACCCACACGTTTTACAACCTTGAACGGTCCAATGTACCTCGGACTCAACTTTCCTCTTTTCCTAAAACGGATAATCCCCTTCCAAGGCGAGACCTTGAGCATCACATTGTCACCAACGTTAAACTCAATTGGTCGTCGCCGCTTATCTGCATAAGACTTTTGTCTGTCTTGTGCGGCTTTCATTCTTGCTTTGATCTGATCGAACTTTGAAGACGTTTCTTGAACCACTTCTAGGCTTCCCATTTCCTTCTGACCAATCTCACCCCAACACACCGGGGTTCTACATCGTCTACCGTACAACATCTCAAACGGTGGCATACCAATACTTGAATGGTAACTGTTGTTATAGGAGAACTCTGCCAGATGCAGATGATCATCCCAACTTCCACCAAAATCTAAAACACAAGCACGTAGCATATCCTCAAGGGTTTGGATCGTCCGTTCAGACTGTCCATCGGTTTGAGGATGATACGCCGTACCGATATTCAACCTCGTCCCCATAGCTTCATGGAATTTCTTCCAGAACCTCGAAGTAAACCGTGTATCCCTATCAGACACGATCGATAACGGTACTCCATGCTTGGAAAATTACTGCAATTCGGGTGGTAATTCGTGATTGCAAAACTATGTTTGACCGAGTTCAAGATTGTGTTTGTTCTTCGATTGTGGATTGATTTGTTCGAGATTGAAACCTGACTATGTGAGATACGAGTATCTGTCCGATTACTTCTTTCTGAGGGATTTTATCCTGACTATGTTGGCTACGAGTATTCGGCGGATTGCTTCTGTTGAAGGGGACAATTCTTGAATGGGTTGATTTGATTGAGGAATATACGGGTCTTGTTATTGGATTGAAGAACCTGATCGTTCGGGATTGATTAACGAAGGTTGAAACTCTGAATCATATGCCCAAAACATTAGTGCATCCAAGCGTATTGGTTGCCAAATAGCTTCAAAGAGTGATGATTTGGGATAGATGTTATCGAGAGAGTGAAGACCGATGTGAAAGATGTGGAATGATCGGGTTGTTCATGAAGATGTGTGATGAGGTTAAACGTAAAGACATTTTTTCTTTACCGGTGTGACAGATAGCCGATGACTTGCTGCTAATTGATTCGTTTGATCGAACCATATCATATGCCAGTTGGATGATCGAGATGATCACCTAGACATGCTTATTTGAGGGGGAGATCTAATGCGATTAGTTACAAGTTGTTGGTTTGCTTATAAAGAGTGATATTTTGTTTGTTCACACAAGCCCGAGATTCATCAGCCAAGGGGGAGGTTGGCTGTACGGCTGATGATATGCAGATAAAGTATTCACGGTTAAAGTATTCAAATTTAACGTATTCGTCGTTAACGTATTTGACGTTAATGAATTTTTCGGTATTCGACGCTAAAGTATTGAAGACTAAAGTATTGGATGCTTAAATATTGGAAAGCATTCGACAGCTACGGACAAGAGGGAGTCTGTAAGTGCACGGATTTGGTGTCCGCAGCTGTTCGAATAGGATAGGGGTAGTTTAGTCTTTACACTTAATGTATAAAGGCTCATTCACTAAGGATGTTTAGCGAATGAGGCCTCATTCGTTAAGACTAGGGCTATTCGTTAATGTAAGAGCCCATTCGTTACTACAGTGTAACGAATGGAGGCTCATTCGTTAAGGTATACCCATTCACTAAGGGTGTTTAGCGAATGGGCTAGGGAAAGACCAAGAGGCTTCAAACGTTTAATTTTCACAAGAACAGAACAAACAATTCGCTAAGGATGCTAATAGAAAATAATTTCAAACAATTCGCAAGGAATGTGAAGCGAATTCTTTTAGAAAACAATCCGCACGTTATGCGATGTGAATAGTTTGAAAGCCAAGCGAATTATTTTCTATGCGAATCAATTTGGATGCGATGCGAATTTGTTGTAGTACGAATAGTCAGGATGCGAATACTTTCTTATGCGAAGCGAATTCTTTTTCAAGCAAAGCGAATATCTGTGCGAAGCGAATACTCAAGCAAAGCGAATACATTTCTCATGCGAAGCGAATACTTTGATGCGAATTATTTTGACTTCTAGAAAGAAATCTTTCTAGGAAACTGTTTTTGTACTTCACCAAAACTGTCAGTCTTGTCCAAGTTTAGTACAACCACCTTTTCAGTACATGCGAATGAGAATGAAAACCACAGTTTTGAATAACTTTTAACACCCGAAAGCTTTAACAAACTTAAAGAATGATCTTCTAAACCTCAAGATTATAACTAAGAACACTTTTTAGGCCATAATCTAGTTTCTTTAACCCTAATATTTTTGGTTTTTTAGATTTTCTTAACAAGAAGCCGTGAGAATACAGGTTCAAACAACAACTTTCTTACACTCTTTCACAAGATCAAAACCCAAGGCTGTGATCCAAAACCTCAACTAGTTTAGCCGAAGCTCTGATACCAATTGTAGGTCCTCTAAGGGTAGATCTAACAACTATCTTAGATCAACTAAACACGGTGCTAGCGGAATATCACACCGAGTCACTTTGGTCTCGGATCTTGGTTTGTTATTGTCGGCTTTTGTGTGAGAGAGAGCAAGAGAAAATGAGAAGAGAATATTTTTGACAAAAGCTTGATATTCTCATGGCATGCTTCCTATTTATAGGGAAGCATGCATGAGAATGTTTTGATTGATATAATGCCCAATGGGCTTATGTACATGGCCTTGGGCCCAATATGATTTACAAAAGATAAGCCCAAAACATAATCTTACAATACAAAATACTTTAAATAAACAAAATGAGGCCCAACAGTATCTTGATGTGAAGGGCCAAACTTAAAGCTGAAATTAAAAAGGATGCACTTAGAATTTGTTTGGCGACTGATACATGGACATCAATACGACGAATTAATTATATGTTCTTAACAGTGCATTACATTGATTCTAACTGAAAACTACAAAATGACGTCATTAATTTTTGTCCAATTACAAGTCATAAAGGTCATGAAATCGGGAGAGCTGTGGAATTATGCTTACTTGATTGGGGTTTTCAAAATGTTTTTAATGGAACTGTTGACAGTGCTAGTAGTAATGATATGGCTATGACGTACTTAAAAGGTGAATTTGCAAAATGGGGTGATCTTTTTGCCTTAAATGCTAAATGGCCTCATGTTCGATGTATGGCACATGTTTTGAATTTGGTTGTTCACAATGGTATTAAAGAACTTGGGGTTTCGGTTGACAGTGTTTGGGCAGCCGTGAGGTATGTTAGGCAATCACCTGCAAGGTTGAGAAAGTTTACGGAGTATGAAAATTTAGAAAAAACTGAATCAAAGAAATCATTGTGCTTGGATGTTCCAACTCATTGGAATTCAATTTATTTAATGTTGAGTGTTGCCATGTTGTATGAAAGAGCATATGATAAATTGGCGGCAGAGGATTATGTTTACATAAATGACCTTGCTATGAATAATGAGCCGGGGACACCCTGTTCTTCAGATTGCGCTGACATGAAGCGATTGGTGAATTTTCTTCTACATTTTTATGAGCTTACTTTAAGAGTTTCAGGCACAAACTACACAACTTCTAATAATTATGTTGATTCTATGAGTTGTATCCTTGGTGTCTTAGAAGAAACTTCTTTTAGTGAGGATGTTGAACTAAGAAATATGGGAATTGGTATGAGAAAGAAGTTTGACAAATATGGGGTGATATTGAAAAGTTTAACTTGTTGGTGTTCCTTGCTACTGTGTTTGACCCTAGGAAAAAGCTTGTTTATCGTAAAAGTTACTTTATGTGCTATGTATGGTGCATCTGATGGGAAAAGAATTGCTGCAGTGTGTCATAATATGTTGTATGAGTTAATTAATGATTATAAAAGGATGCATTCTGATCAATCGTCAAAGAGTGGTGATTCAACATCCTCTACAGCGCAACCTACAAGTTCGGCTGAAACAAGTTTGTTTAGTAGTGATGGTGATGTCATTAAAGCTCTTAAGAGAAAAAAAAATATGGATGAAGTTAAAAGGAGGAAAGCAGAATCTGGGGTTGGGAGCCCAAAAAAAATCAGAGTTGGATAGATACTTGACAGAAGAGATCGAAGAAGATATTGAATATTTTGCTAGTGCATAATTTACCGTTTTGGGTTGGTGGAAGAAAATGCGTGCAACTTTTCCTATTTTATCTCATATTGCTCGTGATATCCTTGCAATTCCAATTTCTATGGTGGCTTCCAAATCTACTTTCAGTACTGGCGGTAGGGTACTAGACTCGTTTAGGAGTTGTTTAACTCCTAGAATGATGCAAACACTTATTTGGTTTCAGGATTGGATTCGGTCATCTGATGTTCCGGTTAATGTTGAAGAGCCCCTCGAAGATCTTAAAAAGTTTGAAGATGGTAAGCATGTAATTATGTTAGTTTAAATGTTGAAGTTTATTTATTATATATATGATTAGCATCTTTTTTTCTTTTTATAGATGTTAGACAATCTATGAATGAATCAACCGTAGTGGATATTTAGGGAGGTGAGGTAAGTTTACGTATTTACTTGCATAGTTTATCTTGTTTGTTAGATGTGTATGGTAGACAATTTTAGAAAAAAAAAATTACCCATCTTAAGTTCTTTAAAATATCCCATGTATACTTATTTTGGCAAATAAACACTTCCTGTAACAAGAATTCATATATTTGTCAACCGATCACTTAATCTTTGTTTGTTTTTTTTTTTTGTTCGCTTTTTAATTATTTCCAGATAATTGACATGGGATCAACTTTTGGAATGGAGACTTGGAGTTTGTAGCTGGAAACTGGTAACGCTTAATAACTTTTTGGTTGTAAATTTCACAATTTTAACTTGTAATTTGGATGTTCTCACTCTGAAGTCTGAATGTTTATTTATGATCCTTTTATCTCATGGTTAGTTTGAAATTATGCTTTGATAATTTGGCATTTTGATGGTTTATAAATTTTATGGTTGTTTGTTGGTTGTATTTTTTTTTATCGTAAATTCGAATCGAATTTATTCAATTTGACTTTTACTTCGAATCGAATTTCAAATTGGACTTTTATTTCGAATTCGAACTCGAATCGAATCAGCAAGTCTAATTCAAAGTCAAATCGAATACGAATGCAGATTCTAAAAATCAAAATTCGATTCCGCTAAAATCGAATATTCGAAATTCGATTCGTTGAACACCATAAACGGTAGCCAAAAGACAAAAATAGAAGCCAAAAGACATAAATAGAAGCCAAAAGACATAAATGATAGCCAAAAGACATAAATGATAGCTAAAAGGCATAAATGGAAGCGAAAAGGCATAAATTATAGTTAAAAGTCATAACGGTAGCCAAAAGGCATTAATGGAAGCCAAACGGTGTTAATGGAAGCCAAATGGCATAAATGGAAGCCAAAAAGCATAAATGGTAGCCAAAATGCATAAACGGAAGTTAATGGAAGCCAAATGGCATAAATGGAAGCCAAAAGGCATAAATGGTAGCCAAAATGCATAAACGGAAGCGAAAAGGCATAACTAGAAGCGAAAAGGCATAACTGGAAGCTAAAAGGCATAAACGGTAGCCAAAAGGCATAATGGTAACCAAAAGGTATAATGATAGCCAAAAGGCATAAATGGAAACGAAAAAGAATAAATGGAAGCGAAAAGGCATGAATGGTAGCCAACATATATAAATGGTAGCCAACAGGCATAAATGGAAGCCGAAAGACACAAATGGAAACGAAAAGGCATAAATAGTAACTAAAAGGCATTAATGGGGGCCAAAAAGCATAAATAGAAGCCAAAATGCATGATGGTAGCCAAAAGGCATAAACGAATGACAAAAAGTATAAATGGAAGCGAAAAGGCATGAATGAAATCCAAAAGGCACAAATGAAAGTCAAAACGCAAAAATGAAAATCAAAAAGCAAAGATGGAAGATAAAAGGCAAAAATGGAAGCCTAAATGCACAAATTAAAACCTAAAGGCCCAAATGCCAGCCAAAATACACAAATAAAAGCCAAAAGACACAATTTAAGGGGAGGAAACATGAAATTAAAAAGTATGCCATAAATGATGGGAGTGGAAACTTATTTGGTGGGTAATGTACAGCCACCCCAAATACTCAAATTTAGTTGAGTTGTGCCCTGTTGAGGTTTCCAACTAATTACGATATGTTGGAAATTGTTAATTGTTTCGTTTCAATTGACATATCTACTCTTGATAATTTTTTTCTTTTACAGAAGTAAATTACGAAGAAGCAGCAGATGTTGCTATTAGGTTAGATACATATAGGAAAACATAACATTTATGTTTACCTTATGCATTCATGATATAACAATTTACCCTATGCATTTAATTAGTGTGCCATTTGTTTTGTAAGCATACCGAGTTAGCAGTCACAAACAGATAGTGTAATCACTTCATTAGCTTCATTTGTAAACTTTATTGAAGAGGTATGTACCCGCCTCAACACCAAGCAAGGCGGGTCAACCCACAAGATAAAGACATTATGAAGGCACAAAGCCAAAACCCAGGCGCATCGCGCATACAAAACATGCTCAGGCATCATATGCTCGAGCATCACATATGCGCGCGGCGCATATCGCATGCTCTTGCACATCACATATGCTCGCGCGTCACATATGCGCGTGGCGCACCAGCGCGCGGCGCATATCACACGCTCGTGCATATCACACCTGCGCATGAAATATCTGCGCGTGAGAATAAAAAGAAGACTTCGCGCATTCTCAGGATGGGCGCATATCACACGTACACATAATCAACCTCGTCCTTATCCAAATCAGGATCAGGGCAACCTTGATTGTGCACGTCAGACACTCTTCTAGAAGGCATCTTTTTAAGGAGTAAGAATATGCTGATGTTGACAGCTGCCAAATGAAAGGTCGACAACTCAGCATGACACATGTGCTACCACATGATTACAACCAACGAGAAAGCGCCAGGTGTCCCAGAGGACACGTGGCGCAGTGCGATTGGAGGAGGCCAACGAGGCTGAGCCCAGCCAGTGGAAACCCTAGCACTATAAATACAGCATCAACTCCACTTTGATGACACATTCATTCACACTCAATCATTGACAGTTACAAGCAGTGATATCACATTCAATCATATTGAATTATATTCACTCACAGTCAGTTACAGAAAACACACAGTCACACAATCAAGAGTATTCAGCGATTCAGCAATACTCTTGAGATTTCACTGACTCGCACTTTATTATCTTCTCCACAAAGATACTGATTCTCACGCCGGAGGGTTACCCCAAAGAGGACCCCTCTGTCCCTTTCTGAGGGGTAAGTAACGGCGCTGTTCATTTTGTAGGTGGAAGAACACGGATTCAAAGGAACCATCGGTGAAACAGTTTAATCATACCCGAGGAAAGTAGATCTGCTACCAGTGAGTAGATCCACGTTTCTTCATTGGCGCCATCCACTGTTACAAACGGCAATCAGATCTCATCCAGATCTACAAAAAAAAATCAATCATCATGGTTTCTGGAGTTCGTAACGTTGATCAAGCTCTGGAGGATATTGAACGTGAGGGTGTTAACGACGGACAGCAGGTTCTGAGGGTTCCGCGTGATTCTACGCGTACCACCAGCAACCGTCCCTTCGTCACAACCCCTCACGGCCAGACTGAAACTCCTCCAGATGATCACACGTTACAAAATATGGCCGGCGCGAAGCTGAAAGGACCAATGGGTCCAGAAGATGAAGCAAATGATCCGAATGAATGGCTCATAAACGAGCAGCGGCGTCTGATTGAAAAGTACAACGACATGGTCAAGCAGAAGAAGCTAGCCGACCAAGCACAAAGGCAAGCTTTTGATAAGCAGACTACAAAGAGGCCGCGCGCGCCGGATGAGGGACATTCTGTTCACACTGCACACACTGAGTTCAGTGATGAAGAAGTGCATAGCATGAGGAAGACACGGGATACTCATGCAGGAGGCTCACAGCTTCGCGCGCCTGTGAACATGGCGCCTGGAGCCAGAGCAGATCTGGATCTGCACATGCCGTACAGCCCACCGATCAGAGGGCAAGTGGACGTAACCACGCCCTATAGACCAGCCATCCTGGTAAAACACTCAAAGTTTACTGCGCGCATCGCGCAGGCTCCCATCCAGCACAAGACAAAGATGCCAAGTGGTCTGGGCAAATATGATGGCACAACAGATCCAGATGACTTTTTGCAAGGTTTCTATAACACGGGAAACCTAGAGAGCTGGACGATGCCAACATGGTGTCATATGTTTGCTCGCTGCCTCACGGGCGCAGCGCGGGTATGGTTCGAGAGCTTGCCGACAGGGCAAATTGATGGGTTCGAGGAACTATTAGAAAAGTTCCAAGCCCACTTCGTACAGCAGCGCAGGCACACGCGCGATCCTGATGACATCATGCACTGCATACGCAGGAATGATGAAACGATTGAAGATTACATCACTCGTTTCAATCAGGAATCCCTGGCAATCGGGGGCATAACTGAGCAGCTCCTGCGCGTGGCCTTTATACAAGGCGCGCGCAGTGACCAACTCCGCCGGGCTCTTGTAAGCAAAGATGGTATGCCCACCACGTGGGCCAAGTTAATGGAGGCATCGCGAGTTTTCGCGAGAAATGAGAAACAGATTGCCCAAGATAGGGCAAGAGAAAGAGCGCATCAGGCAGAATCACCGCGCAGCAAAGATAAGAGGGCCAAACAGAACTCTGTATGGTCCAGGTTGCAGCCAACGAGTTTTTCTTCCGCGGAAAAACAAGCGCAACCAACCTCACCACAGCCCCAAAAAGAAGTTCGTAATCGCGGGGAGGGTGACAAGAGGGAGGGCGGCAGAGATCCTAGCAGACCTTTGCCAAGAATATGGACGCCCCTCACTAAAACACCTTCACAGGTGTTAAGTACTGAGAATGTCCAATTCAAGCCCCCCAAACAACTACACTACAAGGGACCGCAAAACAGTGGCAAATATTGTGAATTTCACAGGTCCCCGGGCCACAACACCGACGCATGCCATCATTTAAAGGATGCGATCGAGAAGGATGTAAAGTCGGGCAGGCTGGCTCACTTGGTAAAAAACCAAAGAATAGAAGATGAGCAACCGGAGGGAGCCTCTGCCAGCAAGAAGTACAAAAGAATCTGTGTGGCTGAGGGGGGACGACAAGGGCAGACGTCAAGAAAGAGAAGCGCGCAAATCCACGGAGATTGGCGCGAGCAGCAAGTCATCTTCCCAAGAATCAGGGGAGGCCCTTCAATAAGCAGTCCTCTCGTCATTACCACACACATTGCTCATTACGAAGTGTCAAAGGTCCTGGTGGACACTGGAAGCGAATCTGACATTATGTATGAGCAGTGTTTCAGAAAGTTAGACCCGGCAGACCAAGCGCGGCTCGAAATTGTGAACGCACCAATCTGTGGTGTCTCAAATGAAATCATACATCCCCTAGGCCAGATTCAGTTTGAACTAACTATGGGGGATGATGAGCACAAGCGAGCCGAAGTTGTCAACTTCTTGGTCTTGCCCACCACGTCATGCCACAATATGATCCTGGGTAGGGGAACGATTGCCCAATTTAATGCTGTACCGTCGCCAGCGCACGGCGCATTGGGGATCCCTACACCAACAGGCGTAGCATTTGTTTACCGCGATCATTTGTGCGCAGTGACAAGCACGCCGCGGGAAGGGAGAATGAAACTTACAATGGCTGACAATGCGCCAGAGAAGTGGATTTTAAACCCAAAATTCCCAGATCAAACGGTCACAATTGGCGCTACCATTTCAGACGAAACGAGATTGAGAATGAAAAAGTTGCTTACAAAATACACGTCGGTTTTCGCGTGGCAACACTCCGATATGACGGGGGTCCCGCGAGACTTGGCGCAACATTCTCTTAACACGTTTAAGTCGGTGGAGCCAATTGCACAGAAAAAGAGAATCATGGGGGATGAAAAGGCGAAGGCCATGAATGAGCAAGTGGAGGACCTGTTGCGCGCAAACATCATCCGCCCAATTCGATACCAGACATGGGTAGCCAATCCTGTGATGGTAAAGAAAAGCAACGGGTCATGGAGAATGTGTATTGACTTCAAGGACCTCAACAAAGCATGTCCGAAAGATTGTTACCCCCTCCCAAACATCGACGCAAAGGTGGACTCCGTGGCGCCATTCAAGCTCAAATGTTTCCTGGATGCCTACAAAGGCTATCACCAGATTCAAATGGCACCACAGGATGAAGACAAGACGGCCTTCAGAACCGACAAGGGTGTTTTTTGTTACACAAAAATGCCCTTTGGTTTAAAGAATGCGGGCGCAACCTATCAGAGACTTATGGATTCGGTTTTCAGTGAACAAATCGGAAGAAATCTAGAAGTCTACGTCGATGATTTGGTGATCAAGAGCAGGGAGGAGAGACAAATGCTCAAAGACATCGAGGAAACTCTTCAGCGCCTAACGGAGGTTAACATGAAGCTCAACCCGAGCAAATGTACTTTCGGCGCAGAAGAGGGGAAATTTCTTGGTGTAATGGTCACTAAGGATGGTTTCAAGGTGAACCCTGAAAAGGTGGAAGCCATCCTTGACATGCCTTCACCATCCACCATGAAAGAGGTTCAGAAGCTGAATGGTAGATTGGTGTCAATCAACAGGTTCCTAGCGAACCACGCCAGCAAATCTACTCCATTCGTTAACACCTTGAGGAACTGTTTGAAGAAGAGCCAATTCAAGTGGACGCCTGAGGCTGAGCAAGCTTTCACTGAGATAAAAGAATGTCTCATTAAATTGCCAGCGCTCACAGCTCCACTTCCTGGCGAGACCCTTACATTGTACCTGTCAGCTGGAGACCGCGCGATCGGCGCAGTATTATTGGTGGATCGCAAGGGGATACAAACGCCGATATACTATGTGAGTCGGGTGCTCACAGACCCTGAGACGCGCTATTCCATCATGGAAAAGTTAGTTTTGTCACTAACACACGCGTCGCGCAAGCTCCATAGATACTTCAATGGTCATCCTATTGAAGTTCTGACTGGTTACAACATCCAGCAAGTCTTGCGACGCCCCGCGCTCTCCGGAAGGCTGACAAAGTGGGCGCTGGAATTAGGTGAACACACGATCACTTATAAGCCCCGTCCAGCGATAAAGGGTCAAGTTTTGGCGGATTTCATCACGGAAATCCCAGACGGAAAGATTGAAGAAGCTCAGCGCGAGGTAGATCCTCCGCGAGCAAATGATGAAGAAGATGTTTGGAGGCTATTCACTGATGGAGCCTCCAACAGCGAAGGGTCCGGCGCAGGCCTCAAACTGATGGACCCTGATAATCGTGAATATACTTATGCTATCAGGTTGGACTTCAAGAGTACCAACAATGAGGCTGAGTATGAAGCCCTGCTGGCTGGTCTGCGCATCGCGCGCAAGTTTGGGGTTAAAAGACTTGAGGCGCATGTTGATTCTTACTTGGTAGCTGCTCAGGTCAACGGCCTATATGACGCCAAGGAGAACACAATGCCTCTGTATCTAGAGCAGGCAAAAAAGCTCGTTGAGCAGTTTGACTTCTTCAGAATCATACACATCTCGCGCAGCGAAAACAAGTCCGCTGACGCGTTGAGTAAAATGGCATCAACTAATTTTGATCACTTTGGCAAAGATGTCAGGGTGGAGGTAATGAGCAGCCCGTCAGTGCAAACGCAATCGGTCCTTGTAATTCATACAACCCCTTCATCCTGGATAACTCCAATAACAGAATTCCTGATGAAGGGGAAGTTACCGGACGATCGCGCACAGGCGAGAAAGATAAGACACAAGGCACAGAACTATGAATTACTTGATGGTACATTATATCGGCGCTCTTATCTTGGACCGCTCATGAAGTGCCTGGATGCTGAAGAAGCAACCTATGTGATTAGGGAGATTCATGAAGGAATCTGTGGAATTCACGCTGGCCCGCGCATGGTGGTTGCCAAGGCGATGAGCTCAGGCTACTATTGGCCAGGCATGTACTTGGATGCGCTAAAAGAAATCCAAAAATGCAAGGCATGTCAGAGCTACGCGCCAAACACCATGCGTCCAAAGAACAACTTGATTCCAGTCACCTCCGCATGGCCTTTCCACAAATGGGCCATTGATATTGTAGGGCCCCTGCCGCAAGCGCAAGGGCGAGTGAAATTTTTGGTAGTGGCGATAGACTATTTCACAAAATGGGTTGAGGCCAAGCCACTAGCAAAAATCACAGCTGAGGCGATGAAGCAATTTATCTGGAGCCACATCATTTGCCGTTTTGGCCTTCCCATGGAAATTGTGAGCGACAATGGCAAACAATTCACTGACAGGAAGATATCAAGCTGGCTCAGAGAATTGCACATCAACCAAATCTTCACATCCGTCTACCACCCTCTGGGGAATGGTCAAGTGGAGCGCGCGAATCAAAGTTTGCTAAATGGGCTGAAGAAAAGGTTGGAGGGAGAATCCCATTCTTGGGTCGAAGAGTTACCTAATGTCCTGTGGGCGCACAGGACATTAAGCAAAACTAGCAATGGCGAATCCCCGTTCAGCCTAACCTATGGGACAGAGGCTATGATCCCAGCAGAAATTGGATGCCCATCCCATAGGGTACTCATGATGAGCAAAACTGATAACGAGCGCGAAAGAAGATTGGACCTTAACTTGCTTGAAGGGCGCAGAGAAGCGGCTATCATTAATGAAGCCAGATACAAGAAAAAGCTGGAAAAATATTATAATCAGCGCGTTAAAGAATGCCACTTCAAGAAAAATGATTTTGTCCTTCGAAACAATGAAGCTAGTCGCGCAATACCCCCAGGAAAAATGTCCCCCAATTGGGAGGGACCTTATCAAATTTCAGAAGATTTGGGGAAAGGCGCGTACGCTTTAAAAGATTTGAATGGAAAAAAGATACCGCGCTCGTGGAACGCGGCACAACTTAGAAAATGCTTCATGTAAAAGTTCAAATTTGTAATCAAGGCTTTTAAGCCATCATGAATGATGATTCGCGCTATCTTTCAATATTTGTCGCGCTATCTTTCAATATTTGTTCTATTACCTTTGCATACATGTTTCACACTTCCTTTATTAAATTGGAACAATATGACAACACTATATTGACTTCAAAACAAAATAAAGCGAAGTAAAACATACATGCGCGAGCCTTAGCTCAAACGCGTTAACGAGTCTTAACTCTAAAACGTCAGGGCCTTAGCCCAAACTTACGAGCCTTAGCTCAAACACGTTAATGAGTCTTAACTCTAAAAACGTCAGGGCCTTAGCCCAAAACAAAGAGCCTTAGCTCAAAACACTCACAAACATCCATCTTACATCCCGCGCAGCCTGATCATAAAAATCCTTAAACACAACTAAGGCAAAGTACATGCCATATCATGTTAAGGTCTCAGGTCGAGGCCGCGCGCGGAATCATAGTGGATATCTGAGTAACACAAGCTGACATGTAATGGCTAAACTCATACTTCCATACCGCGCGACAACGACGCGCGAAAAAGAAAATAACGAAAAGTTAGCGCGCATGTCAGCATGAGCAAGATACTGCGAGAACCACAAACAAAATAGAACAGAGGTTAAGTGAATAATTTCCATACAACTTTGTTCTTATTTTAACGTGCAAGCATATCTTATATCTATACAACCAAACATGAAGAGATGAATGGAAATGCACAATATATGAAAAGGAGAGAACAAGTTTCATTCCATTGGATCGAAATTTACAAGTATGATGAGTTACAAATTACAAGTATAAAAAATAAATATACAAAATATGATGAAGGGCTTCTCAAGTCTCCACGTCGACGTCAGCCGCTTCATCACCCTCATCATCTCCCGCAGCATCTGGCGCGGTCTGCTCCTCATCCCCGAACTGACCGTAGTCAAGTTCTTCCTCCTCATTGGAGTCTTCGATCACAACGGTGTCACGAGCAGATTCTTTCGCCGCGCCAGAGCCGCTGGCAGGGGCAACATCCCCCGCGCCACCATCATCGCCACCAGCCCTCTCGCAATCATCAAGCAACTTCTTTAGCGCGCCGAGGTCGGGCTGGTCAGCAAGCGCAGCTATCTGTAAATCATTAGAAAAGTAATGAGTACAAAACACTTAGAAAAGTTAGTAAAGTAAAACTCATTAAGATCAAGGTACCTGCATAAGGATGGGGATGGGAGTATTCATATACTTTTCCCCCACCGCGGCCATGTCCGGGCAGGCCGCATCGCTCTTGTAAGGGTACTCGGATGGGTTCTTCCTCAACATGCCATACTCATACCCATCCGTAAACCCTTCAGCTCGGCCCACCAAACGCGCAGCGGCATTGCAGTCCATCACAAGGGCTTGAAACTCGGCGGAATATTTCATCGCCAAAGCGCAGCGAGCCATGCCCTGTGACACCAGCCATTGGCGATCCTGCGCGAGGCCAGCAACAGACGTCTCGAGGGCAGGAACCTGAGAGTTTAATAACTCAACAGTTTCCTTAGCCTTTTTTAGTTCCTCCTTATCAGACGCTGCTGCCGCCAAAATTTTTTCTTTCTCCGCCTGCGCAGCACCAAGTGCTTCCTGGCTAGACGCCGCCGTGGCCAAGGCCTCATCTCTATCGGCCTGCGCGGCCGCCAAATCCCTTTTCAGGCGCGCAACCTCGCTCTCCAGTGATGATTTCTCAGTGATACTCTGGATGATAGCTTGGTCACGCGCCTCGGCCTGCTGTTCCAAGACACGCACTCTGCGCGCGTACTTGGCAACTTCGGCCTCCGCCAACTGCTGCTTCTCCCGCGCAGCTTGGAGCTCATGCCCGCGCTTGATGTATGCGGTGTTGGCACTTGCTCTGTTTTCACTGAGCTCCGCCTGGAGTTTCTCAGCTCGCGCGCGAGCATCAGACAGGTTCCAGGCGGCCACCTTAGCCTCTCGCTGGGCTTCCACAAGAGCGTCGCGTACTTTAACATAATCACGACGAAGCTCTTGGGAAGCAGCGAAGAAAGCCGACCCAGCGAAAACATGGTCGTTCAGCAAGTCCGCGCGGGTGCGCTCCTCCTGATACCTCCTTTCAGTAGGAGGCACGGCATGAGCCCAGAAGTCCTCGCATACGCCCATGGATTGAAAGGAACTCTCTTCATTAATATTCCATCTCGGGCGGTAAACGTGGACACCTTCCTGCAAAACACAAGAAAAGTTCTAAGTCATAAAACATACTTATATGGAGATACGCGCAGCGGACCAACAAATCAATACATACCTGCGGGGATGAAGCAGGAAAGTCAGCGCCAGCCCCACCAGAGGTCTGCGCTGCGAACACTTGCGGCATCGCAGGGCTGGCGCGGTCTCCCAAGGAGTCTTCAACTTGAACCCCCTCGTCCTCCTCGTCTTCTTCAACAGGCCTCTTCTCCTGCGACCTGGAAGGCTCCAAACCAGCCTCGCGGGGAGGGCTGCGTGCAGGAGGAGGCGAGGGAGGTCTCGACGCCGCCAGTTCGGCGCGCAATACGGTTTCCTGCTCCTTGGTAATCCCAATAAGGGGAGACTCAGCACTAGCAGGAGCAAGACCAGAACCAGCGGCGCCGGAAGTGCCGCCAGGAGTATCACCAGCAACTGTTGCGCCAGCTACAACTCCTATGAACAAATAAACAAGGAAAAATTGTTTATGACTGACTCCAAAGGGAAAAATTCAGAAGACATATGTGCAAAACTTACCTTGGCGCAATTCTGTTCGCGCATCGAACATCGCCATAAAATCCATTCTACCCTTTTCAGAGGGTAGAACAGGGGACTTCGATGGAGTCCCCGGCGCAGCCGTGGCACCTTGTGGCGCCTGCGGCTGATCTGTTACCGTCGCTGCCTCTGCAAACATTTAAAGGAGCAAAGGTTTAATAACAATTCAGCCAGATGAAGATAAATAAAGTATACCTGTTGCAGGCGCGGCACTGCTTCTCTCTTCAGCCGCGCGAAAGGAGGAGGCGACGCCACCATACCTCAAGTGGACAGGAGGTCTGCCCACTCTCACAGGCAGAGAAGCTAAAGAAACCTTTGTGGTAAACACCTGGGTTTCCTTAGGTCCCTTCGTTTGAGCATGGGGATGAGCGACAGGGGTGTCCTCTTTCTTCTGTTTCTTACTGGCCCCTGCGCCAGATTTCCCCTTAGCTTTGCGCTTTAGTAGAGGCGCCTCCTCTTCCTCCTCCTCCTCTTCCGCGAGCTCTAGCTCGTAGTTTTCAAGCGCATCTACAAAAACAAGCGACAGAACTGTTAATAAACTTGGGTATTCTAAAGGAATGAGCAGGAGTGCGAAGGCTTACCAGGCGCGTCACCGTCAAAGTCAAAATCCAGATCCACTGGGATGAACATGTCATCAAAGCGATCCGGGAAACCAACCTCCCCAACGCCAAGTTCGACGGAGCCGCCCTCCACATGTTCATCATAAGCGGCAAGGATGTAATCCTTGGTGACTGCGCAAAGACAAGTTAAATGATATCAGCAAAAGAACGATATTCGCGCAAAAAAAAAAAAACTTACACAACCCGTCGACTTGGATAACGGGCTCAAGCGCGCTGTCGGCCCAGAGCCTGCTCATGCCGACCCCAACCAGCGCCTCCTCGCAAATTTTCTTCGCGGGGGATGGTTCGGCGGTCAGTTTCTTAACCCATGCGCCAGTTGGGTTCTTGAGGACATCCTCATCCGCAGGCGCAGAAGTGATAGAGCGCATGGTCATACGGATGGGGATCACACCGGCCTTAATGTAAAAAAACCTCTCAGACCAGTCATGAAGGCTCTTGAATGAAACAGTGGAGCACTTCACCTTCTGACTGCGAGGAATAAAAGAGATCCAATTGTCTTGGATCTTGGCCTTATAAAAATATTGAAAGCGCCGAGGAGTGGGTTCCTCGCGCTGGGATTTGCACATGAACTCAAAGTGAGTCACGCGCACGAGTCCAAACGGATGGACTTGGGATATGTGAATCCCATAGAACTTCAACAGTGCACCCACAAACCTTGTCATCGGGAGACGAAGGTTGCAGTGGGTGAAAAAGTGGCTATATAGGGATATATAGCCGGCAGGCGGGTCCGCCGCCGTTTGCCCGGACCTAGGCAACATGCAGCCAAACAGGGTGGGAAAGCCCTGAGAGGTGATCAGGTTGTCGAGATCTGCCTGCTTCAATTTGCAGGGGATTTCATTCCACCTTTTGGTGGCCTTGGTCCTCCCTACTTCCTCCGATGTGGTCTCAACAACCTTCTTCCCCTTCCCCTTTTGCTTCAATGTCGACATCACCACAGATTTCACACGGCGTCTTCGAGAGGCAACGGAGGTGATTGAAGGGCTAGACGAGTATGAACTATCAGACATACAACTGTAATAGCCGATAATCGAGGATTCGAATCGATGTAAACACTCAAATCAGAATGTGAAAGCAGAAATTTGAATTTTAGCAACAATGAAGATGAAGATAAAAATTTCCTAAGGGCCTGCTTTTATAGGCCCAGGAGAGAGAAATGTGGCAGCTGATCGGATTTCACGCACCCCCACTCGCAGGGGCAAGCCAACGAAGGCGCGACACGTGTCCCTAACAGCTGTGTGAGGGGACAAAAAGATGTAACCGACCTGCCACGGAACAGAGACGCGCCCCCACTCCCAGGTACTAACCAATGCGAGTGCGACACGTGTTCAAGACAGCTGTGTGAGGGGACGTGAAAGGCAACTGTAGCACCTCGAGCACACGAAACGTCTGACACGTTTACGGCGCACGTCATCACCAACCAACCACGTGTTTGGACCTTTCGTTTTCAACCAAATGGATAGAACTTCGCGCGACGATGGAAACAACCAAGAAAACGACAAAACCCCCTATAAAAGGACAATTCAGTGAGTCTAATATCTATCTTACCACGCTCGCGCAAGATAAAACACACATTAGACTGGGGGGGCTTGAAGAGGTATGTACCCGCCTCAACACCAAGCAAGGCGGGTCAACCCACAAGATAAAGACATTATGAAGGCACAAAGCCAAAACCCAGGCGCATCGCGCATACAAAACATGCTCAGGCATCATATGCTCGCGCATCACATATGCGCGCGGCGCATATCGCATGCTCTTGCACATCACATATGCTCGCGCGTCACATATGCGCGTGGCGCACCAGCGCGCGGCGCATATCACACGCTCGTGCATATCACACCTGCGCATGAAATATCTGCGCGTGAGAATAAAAAGAAGACTTCGCGCATTCTCAGGATGGGCGCATATCACACGTACACATAATCAACCTCGTCCTTATCCAAATCAGGATCAGGGCAACCTTGATTGTGCACGTCAGACACTCTTCTAGAAGGCATCTTTTTAAGGAGTAAGAATATGCTGATGTTGACAGCTGCCAAATGAAAGGTCGACAACTCAGCATGACACATGTGCTACCACATGATTACAACCAACGAGAAAGCGCCAGGTGTCCCAGAGGACACGTGGCGCAGTGCGATTGGAGGAGGCCAACGAGGCTGAGCCCAGCCAGTGGAAACCCTAGCACTATAAATACAGCATCAACTCCACTTTGATGACACATTCATTCACACTCAATCATTGACAGTTACAAGCAGTGATATCACATTCAATCATATTGAATTATATTCACTCACAGTCAGTTACAGAAAACACACAGTCACACAATCAAGAGTATTCAGCGATTCAGCAATACTCTTGAGATTTCACTGACTCGCACTTTATTATCTTCTCCACAAAGATACTGATTCTCACGCCGGAGGGTTACCCCAAAGAGGACCCCTCTGTCCCTTTCTGAGGGGTAAGTAACGGCGCTGTTCATTTTGTAGGTGGAAGAACACGGATTCAAAGGAACCATCGGTGAAACAGTTTAATCATACCCGAGGAAAGTAGATCTGCTACCAGTGAGTAGATCCACGTTTCTTCATTTATAATAAAATACTTTATTCTTAATTTTGGTGCATATAAAAGCATATCATTCATGTCCACTCTAAATCTACATGCTAGGTGCTGTGTTTATCACATTCCATAACTCCCCACCTACACCAAAAGTGTAATTTTTTGGTTGTGAATTTTTATTTGGACCTGTTTACTTGCAGGTGGATGGACTAAGTTTTGGAAGAAACAAATATAGTTCCTACTCTAACCAGTATTGCATAAATACTTAAAGCAAATTTACAGATTTGGTTGGAGCATCCGAATATGCAATGCGAAATCAACCTGTGTTGGGATTTAATGTACCCCATCGCAACACAGGTACTTATGCTAGTTCCATACTTAAATGGCACTTCACCTAATCTTTTAGGTTGAATTACCAAATAAATTCTAAATTTCTAGTAACTTGTAAGTTGTAACTAAGAACTTAAGATTTCTAATTTATGCAACCAAGATCTTAATGTTTTCATTTGTTGTTATCCATGCTTTAACATCAAGTAATTCCTTAAATGTATAAACTCACTACCGGAAGTGGTATTCTTCAAGAGGAAATTCGAAACAATATTAAAATTTACTCATCAGCTATTATTGAGATATTATGCATAGTTACAGTTACAAGTCTTATATAATTATGTTTTATTTTAAATTGATGAAATCACCTAAGTTGATCAATTATGTTTCACATGCAACTGTTTTAAACATTATATATTGCCGATCAACATATAACTGTTTAAACCGGCTTGTTTTAGAAAATTATTTTCAAGTATTTTCTTAGTGTGTTTGTCAAAATTTTCTGCCTTTTATAAAGTTGTTGCTTCTAATGAGTGTTTATATGGTTATAAAATATTTATACAAAAGTGATCGTAATTCCAATAATAATAATAATAATAGACCATACTTCTTTCCTGTGAAGGGTGTGCTCGTGACAACCCTCAATATTCGTACAAACTATATATTAAGAAAAAATTATCATTTTCTGTATCTATATTTATATTTCATATAAAAGATTTAAGATGGACAACTTAGGTGCTGTTTGTTTTTTCAGAGGTAAAATGTTTGCAGTCTGTGGACCACATCTGCAGACATCTGTAGCATAAGAGGTGGACCAAACCTCTACACTCTGCAAGAAGAAAACTGTTTGTTTTTTAACGTCTGCAGACTACTAAAACTTTCAATATAAGCTTCTATACCAAAAACAAAAATTATTCGGCAACAATTAAAAATATAAATCCAAATTTTATACCTCTGAACTAGCAAATTATAAAACTTACATAAACAATTTTCCACATGAATGTTTTTTCCTTCAAAAGTTTCTTCAATTGTTTTCGAAAGTAGATAGTTCATACAAACGAATGAAATGAGCCAAAACTCGAGCTTAAAACAACTCACAAGCCGATGACATAAACCTAAATTTTCTACAAACCTTTTTTAACAAAAACTTTCTATAGACTTTTTATAATCTTTAACTTTCTACAAACTTGAAATAATGAGTTTAGAAGAGGTTGAAAGACTATGGTCCAAGTCTGCACCAAGAAGAGGGCGCGCAGACGTTTTTTAATGAAACGTCTTCGAAAAAATAAACAGTTTGCATAGAGCAATGTCTGCGCGTGGTCTACGCGCTGCTGACAAAAGAGACCATCTTTTGTAAAAACACAAACACCACATAGTAATTATAAGGACAACTTAGTAATTTTAGCATTTTAAGGCGCTGATAACATTAACTAGGGAGACGCTATAATTAAATTACTCACCGTCGGTTCCATCCTCAAGCGACGTTACATGTTATCTCCGGCAACCGTTCACCTTCAATTCCAATCAATTTCTTTTAATTCATGTCAGTTTCAGTTGCAATCAAACCTACTCAGTTTCTGTCTTGATTAAACACACGAACACCCATATGATTATAAATACACGAACACCGAGTCCCAATTGCTTCAACTTCATCATCACCCATATGATATGATTAGAGGCGGGTTCGTTATCCTGATGAATGAAACCGAATCATTGTTTTGAAATTAAGGTAATTGATTCCAAGTCTGAACCATTTTTTTTTAATTCTACATCTTTGTAGAAATTTGGTTTATCTCCTTCATATGTACATGATGATAATGTTGTTTGTCATAGGAGGATGCTATGCTATGATTCTGGTGAACTGGCTTCCTCAATTTCAAGAGAATTGAAACACTCTCCCCCTGCTAGGGTTCGCAAGGTATGATATCAAAATCTGCTAAACTTATTAGTATATTTTAACGTTGAACAATAAAGATTGGAAGGAGGTCAGAAACTGAAGTGCTTTTGGATCGTTCTTTGCTAATTTGTCATCATACAAGACTATTGTAGGAAGAATTGAATCTTAATCTTGTTGAATTAACCTAATTTCATTTTTATAGTTGAAAATAACCTGCAATACCATGAATGTTAAAGTTGGGGTGGCTATTGCCGGAAAAATAAACCTGCCTGACTGTAGACGAAACGGTACCCATCTCCCATAGACGTTTTCGCAATCGCATCGACATTAGTGATCGAGTTCAGAGGTTAGTGTTCTTTTATTTGTTACTTTTATTTACATCATGTGTGCCCCTAACACTTTATGAAACCCAAACTCCACAGTAAAAAATTGATGCCGCAATGTCTAATTACCGATGCACTTTTAGGATACCCAAACTCCACAATAAAAAAAAATGGCTATATGTCTAATTTCAGCTGCACACTTATATTTGATAACAAATAAACTGTTAACCAATATGCCATGTAGACCAATTTAAAGTGTTTGATTACCCTTCTGATCTAAGCTTGAGGTTTTCATGAGTTTCCTTTTTAGGATTTATGAGTACTTGAACAAGGGTAACTTGTGATATGAATATCTTTTTGAGAAAAAATTTGGTGTTAAATTCCTATGTGAAATTTAAAAGTTGTTGTTGACTATTAGTCACGTTTTGATGCTGGCAAAAGAGGGCACCATGCACAATTTTATGCAGTTTTTGATGTATTTTACTATTGTCTAAAGGTGTAGCTTTCATGTACTTGATTGCTGTCAAACCAGAACTCTTTTACTTTCATATACGTCATGTGATAACCAGTTTAGGTCAATAGGATACCAAACTTGCAGTTTGACTTTGATTTCTACTCTTTGGAATGCACATTTGCAATTTTTCCAAACCGATTCTAACACACAATTTAATTTTAATTATTCCTATTTAATTTCGTTCAACATTAAGCATCTCGGAGTTTCATTTTGGTAACCCATAAAAAACGATTGTTTATAGTTTTTTGCAAATTGTGAACCGCTTTTGATTAGAAAAAATACGTAGTATAAGTTTGGTAAAAGAAGTTTTTTTTTAAATTCATGTATTTATAAGAATTGAGTATATTTTGCAAGCATAGACCGAAGCTTGGGCCTTTCCTTAGTGGTATGTATGTTGAACATATAGTTACACACATGAAAGTATATGTGGAAAACCAGGCGGGTTTCGTAACAAATTTATCTTGAAAATTTTGGTGCAGGTTATAATGGGTGGGTTGGATTGACCAATGTAACACATTTTACTGCGAACTTGCGGGTTTGGTAACGAATCAATCTTGTAAATTTTGATGCATGTCATTATAGGTGGGTGACCCATTTAACACTTTTTTCCGCTAACTTGAGAAATAATTAGTGTGCTAAACATGATTACAAAAGTTATGTAATTACAATAATTGTTTTAGGTCTTTAAAAGGTCATATGCTTAAAAAAGAAGACAACTTCTAACCAGTTTGATGTTTTTGGCCCTTGTGTATTAAAAATACAGTGCCATCCATGAATATAGAGCTGGTTAAATGAATGGATTTATCACCCACTAAATTAAATAAAGAAAGATTGATTATGTAATCTTGTTATTGAAATGCCTACTGCAGAAGCGCATTATATTTGCATACTGAAATGCCTACTGCAGAAGTTATGGAGTTGTCGGAACTCGGAAAGTGTAGTGAAATGACCGTTATACCCTTGATTAAAGGAAGAACACCAGCAAAAACTTGTTGGACACGGTAAGAAGATGAACAACACTATTTTTTAATCTACGGGTGTCATTTGTGTCGGGTTAGCAGGT
Organism: Bidens hawaiensis; assembly: GCF_021521415.1. NCBI lineage: Eukaryota > Viridiplantae > Streptophyta > Magnoliopsida > Asterales > Asteraceae > Bidens > Bidens hawaiensis. Next base: position 646,123 of record NW_027491950.1, read on the forward strand.
TGAAATGTGCAACCAAAACACGACCCATATTATGTGTTATCTTACTCAATGAGTTTAGCCCGAACTCACACACACATAAACCTGGGATGACCCGAACACGGGCCATTCAACCCATTTATCAAAAAAAATTAAAAGAATTTTTTTATAAAAATATGTATGTATATAATTTAGATTTGTTTCAAGTAAATGAGTAATTTGAATTTTTCATTTTTTTTTTGTTGAAAAATTTTTGAATCTTAAATATGAATTGGATATTGCAAGTGTATCTTTAGAAAAATGGAAAACATGAAAAACTAAAATAAAAATATAATTTCAAAAGCTTTTAAAATGCTTAAACGGATTAACGGGCCAACCCGTTTATATACGGGTTGGCCCAAACATGGCTCGTTTTCTAAACAAGTCGTTTTAGTCGACCCAAAGCATGCTTTTTTTTCGTGTCGGGCTCGGGTCGTGTCAACCGGATGTAATGATGATAGCATATAATTAATGGAAAAATTGGATCTCTTACGAAGAATGAATCTTAATGTCAACATGGGGTTGTCACCCACGTGTACATAAGTCAAACGGAAAATCTGTATTTGGCTTTTGACAGAAGTTAAAATGATGAAGACGATAAATTGTTTTTAACTGTTTGTTTGCTTTACCCGTATAGGTTCAACCCATAATGATTCAATTATTTTTTTTTTTCAGGGAATTACAAGATTGCAAGCCAAGTAGATGATGCTACAACTGAAGAAATGGAGGTAGGCAGTCTTCTTGAGCTATTGAAGAAGAAAATTGATCGTGCTCAAAGTGATCCTTCGTGCGTTTCATCAGTAAGCCTTTATGATTAGCTTTATATCAATAACAAAACTTCATATTTTTACTAAAAAAACATTAAATATTAACCCTTAATGATATTCAATTATTTTTTTTTTCCAGGGAATTGCAAGCCAAAGGCGCAGGGAGTGTGTGTGGTAGGCCGTTCCTTAGAACAACCGAGAAGATTCTAGAATCAAAACTCATTGATAGCACAGGTGTTGGACGTGCATTTATAGGGGCGTTCCTTAGTGGTATATATGTCACATATAGTTACACGCATGAAATTATATGTGGAAAAACAGCGGGTTTGGTAACAAATCGACGTTGTAAATTTTGGTGCAGGTTATATCTTCAATATAGTTTTATCCACAAACAAAAATTTTAAAAACTTTTGCTTTTGAAACAAAAGATCTTAAAAAGTTATACCCAGCGTTGGCACCAAAACGAACATAAATGCTACCAACTAAATTCCACTTCCATAAGTTTAGTTCAAAAAGCTGCAGACGAACTTACCACAATCTAAACCCATATTTTTTATATAGTTTTACTCGCAACCAAAGATTTTATAACATTTTCTTTTGAAACCAAAGATTTTAAAAGCTGCATACGCAATGGCGGTACCATAACGAACGGAGATGCTATCAACCGAATTCCAGTTGTCTTCCCGCTGTAACGCGCGGGCACTTTTACTAGTTACATATCATATGCATCTTGGTACTTTAGTGTGTGTGTGTATATATATAGAGAGAGAGAGAAAGAGAGATGTTTGTCTTGTTCGTATATATCCACGTAACAGATACCCAAATGAATAAACATGTCACATTCAAGACATAAAAGTGGCACTTCACCTAACCTTTTAGGTTGAATTACTAAATAAACTGGGTATATTTGGTTGAAGGTCATGGAATGAAGGGGGAATGGAATGGGTGAAGGAATAAAATGTATAAGGGAATAAAATGGATTATTATCATTCATTTTCCTTGTTTGGTTAATTTATAAGAATGAAATCATTTATTAATTTTTATTGTTTGGTATTCAAAAAAGTTGTCGAAATGAAATGGAAATAATAAAAACACTTCTATCTCAAAATACTTTTAAACAAAAAAAAAAAAACCCTACAATGGAGACGGTGACGAAAATGGTGGTGGCGGTGACGATGGTGGTGGCAGCGGTGGTGGTTTCAGCGGAGTTGGTGGTGGTGCCGATGGTAGTGGTGGTGGTGGCTGTTAGGTGGTGGTGGTGTTGAGAAAGTAGGGTGAAGAAGGAATGGAATAAAAAAAAGGGGGGGTGGGAACTGAGAAGGAATGGTTTTGATGGAATGGGATTCCATGTGTAATGGATGATTCCATTCCATTGAGCAACCAAACACCATTTTTTTATTCTCCCTCATTCCTACTGTCATTCCTGCATACCAAACGCTACCTAACTTTTTAGTTACTTGTAATCAAGCACCTGATACTTCTAACTACTAGACCATGTATTGGTGGAGGGAAGAAACGCTCCCTCCTTCTCCATTAGCTAGAAACAAGCTTGGCCCCACCCTCTTCTCCTTCAGACATTGTGTACAAAACGTCGAGGACTTTTTGAAGCCCAAAACTCCCCAAGGAAAGGGGGCAGTGTTCCGGGCATTTGGGGTGGGGGTGGTGTTAATATATATACGCGCACACAAGGTGGTTGTTTAAACATTCTAGTCGACCAATTTATACATGTTCAAACCAGATAGGTAATAATTCGATGGAACATAAAGTTGCGAGCGTGATAACAATATAAGTATTTCTACTTTAAAAACTTCAGAAGTTTCAAGCAAAAAAGGTATCAAACTTGTTTGTACATTGAAGAGACAATAAGGATTGAATCAAGCAAATCCATAGATTCATGATCTAACTTATCAAATTGATAAACTTTGTTTTGTTTTTGATTTACAACATTTCTAATACTTTAGCATTTTAGATTTATCATCTTCTTAGTTTCAAATTGTAAAGCCAAACCTGTAACAATTTGGTTTGTCTAGCTGTTTTTTCTTTAAATCCGTTAAACTAAGGATGTGTAAGAAATTGAAAAAATTGTTCTCAAAATGAAACAAAAATCGACGGTTTGGTTTTATTTTTTGTATTAAAAAAAAGCATACTTACGGTTCGGTTTTTAATTTTGTATGTAATAAAAACTTAAAAACAAACCGAACCGAATTTATATATATTTATCTTTAATTTTAAGTAATTTATAAGAATTTAATAAATATGTTACTCGATTACTCGAATATTTTAGTTCAGAGTTATAATAATCATTTAACAAAATAATTTAGACCCGAATTCATTAGGTTGAACCAAAATTTTTAAGCTTACACGGTAAAACCGAAAAAACTAATCATACAGCAGGGACTAAACTTCACCAAACTAAAAACTCAAAGGTCCATTTCTTCGCTTCCGATTCACCCACAGTAATTAGTTACCGGCGAACCTCTTTCCGGCGACAATTCCGACGAGTTTCCGGTGAACAAATATTTAACGATGAGAGACTCTTCTTCTCGTCCGTCAATTTTGACTCAGTTTTGGACTTCAGCTCTGAGAGCTAAACCACTGAGCTGTTCGTCCGACGTCGTTCGTGTAAACTCCGGCGAGAGTCTAGTCCGCCGTCTCGGACCGTTTGAACTGATTCTACTCGGCGTTGACGCGTCAATTGGAGCTGGTATCTTCGTCGTTACTGGCACCGTTGCTCGTGATGCTGGTCCTGGTGAGTATTATTATTATTATTCACAATTTAAACCGAATGTGTTATTGTATATATGTTTAATTTTGATAGAATAATGCTTTTTGAGTGTTAGTTTGTTTATTAGTTACTACTACTGAGTAGTGAATTAGGTTAAACGGTTTCATTTAGATCTAGAGTCTTCCGAATGTTCATTAACTGTTTTTGAACTGTTCGTTTATGTCCAGTAATTTGATAATCTAAGTAACGAACACGAACGCATGTTTTGTTCATTCATATATGTATGTTCGTGAACGTCCGTTTATGATTATTTATGTTCATTCATTTATGATTGTTTATGTTCATTTCTTTACGCTCGTTTATGTTTGTTCGTTTGTGATTGTTTGTTTTTGTTCGTTCGTTTGTTCATTTAAGTTTTGCAAATACATAAGTGGATACATGCATAAAAGGGATGTGTTCTTGGATGAATTCTGATGCTTAGCCGTGTTGTTTGTGTTCATTAACGCTAACTTATGTTCGTTTATTTTGGTCAATTATGTTCATTTTTGTTTGTTTATGTTTGTCCAATTATTTTATTTGAGTTTGTTTGTTTTGTGTTTGTTTAGGTTTTAAATGGATGAACAGGAACACGTCTAGTTTCTTAATGAACGAGCATGGACAAAAAGATTTGTTTGATTATAGATATAGATTATAGCTAGGGCCTGTAAACGAACTGAACGTTAAGCAAACTGTTCATGAACTATTCGACTAGAAATTCGTTTGTGTTCGTTTATTTAAGAAACAACGAACATGAAAGGAATCTTCTGTTCGTTTAATTAAACGGACGAACATTAACACACGTTTTGCTCATTCATTTATGTTCGCGAACGTTCGTGTATGTTCGTTCGTTTGTGATCATTTATGTTCGTTTGTTTATGTTCGTTTAATTTACGTTTGTTTAAATTTTAATAAATACATAGGTGGATACATTTACACAAATAAACATAAAAGGGATGTGTTTTGGGATGTATGAGACTTGTTCGTTTGTGTTCATTAATGCTAACTTGGTAACTTATGCTTGCTTGTGTTCGTTTATTTTGGTCAATTATGTTCATTTATGTACGTTTATAAATGTTCAATTATTTCATTTAAGTTTGTTTATGTTCATTTGTGTTCGTGAACTATTCTTTAGGATTTAAAATGAACAAACATGAATGAACACGAATATGCCCATTTTCCTAATGAACGGACGTGAACAAAAAAATTGTTTGATTATATGTTTGTGTTCGTGCTCAGTTAAAGTTAAATGAACGAACATGAAAATGAACATGCCTAAGTTCGGTTTGTTTACAGGCTTGCTCAGGAAGTATCACTAACACATATATTGTTACTGTTATTACTACAGGAGTTACAATAAGCTTCGCGCTTGCAGGAGCATCATGTGTCCTGAATGCTCTTTGTTATGCAGAGCTAGCTTCTCGTTTTCCTGCAGTTGTTGGAGGAGCATACTTGTATGCATACACTGCTTTCAATGAGCTCACCGCTTTTCTTGTGTTTACACAAATGATGCTTGATTATCATATTGGTGCAGCTAGCATCGCACGAAGCTTAGCGAGCTATATAATCAATATACTAGAACTCATTCCTTTCCTCAAGGACAGTATTCCGGATTGGGTTGGACATGGCAGAAAAGAGATGTTAGGGTTTATATCTATTAATCTATTGGCTCTGGTTCTTCTTGTACTCCTGACTTTAATCCTGTGTCGTGGTGTTGGAGAATCTTCAGTAGTGAATACTATTATGACCACAACCAAGGTGATTTTTATGAGAATTTTATTTCACGGTTTCACTTTCGTTCAGTTTTAAGTTTTAACATCTCATGCTCTTTTGTGGCTAATGACAGATAGTTATTGTTCTTGTGGTGATTATTGTTGGTGCTTTTGAGGTTGATGATTCAAACTGGTCGCCATTTGCTCCAAATGGTATTAAATCCATGTTAACAGGGGCAACTGTAGCTTTTTTTGCTTATGTTGGATTTGATGCAGTTGCTAATTCAGCTGAAGAATCTAAGCGGCCACAGGTTGTTTATAGATACTTTCTTGCTTTGTGCTTCTATCTTTATACCTGAATTCATTGTATTATACACTTATTGTTACTTTTTGTTTGTACATGGAATATGTTAGCGGGATTTACCAATAGGCATCATTGGAAGTCTGCTTATTTGTATAGCACTATACATTGGCGTTTGCTTAGTTATTACTGGGATGGTACCTTTCAAATTCCTTGGAGAAGATGCTCCCTTGGCTGATGCTTTCAAATCCAGGGGCTTACGTTTTGTATCGGTTTTAATAAGTGTTGGGGCAGTTGCTGGGCTAACTACTACCCTGTTGGTTGGTCTTTACGTTCAGGTAAGCACACCAAATGTTGAGGTGGCAAAATTGGCCGGTCAGACGCGTTTGGGTTGACCACTTGAACCGGAACACTGTCTATCTAAAAATCCACCTTTTGAAATTCGAATGTCAAATATGATTATGACTTAAGAGATGCTATTTTCAAAATATGATCAAGAAATTATATTGTTTTAGTAATAATCTAATTTTGGAATAAAATGAGTGATGAGGTTTTATGTAAAAAAAATAACACTTTGGAGAACTTTCGACCCATTTGATGTGTTTCCTTTTTCTTTACCTGTTTGACCTGTTAAAGATGAAAAGGTCATTTCCATAACTGAGTTTCTGATGAGCAGTCTCGATTATATCTCGGGCTTGGAAGGGACGGCTTGCTACCCACAATATTTGCCCGGGTTCATCCAATACGTCACACTCCAATTCAGTCACAGTTATGGGTTGGATTTATTGCATGTGTTTTGGCGGGGCTGTTAAATGTGCACTTGCTCTCACATGTTCTCTCAGTTGGTTCACTGGTAAACCGCAAAACTTACTTAAAGAAGTTTCATTTTCTTTTATATATGCAAAAAAAAAAAGGTTTTAACATTTTGGTTGGTGCAGGCAGGGTATTCTGTAGTGGCAGCGTGTGTAATAACTCTTCGTTGGAAGGACAGTATCGGAAGTCAAATCTCATCCACTTCTATGCCACGTAGGGGGGAAGGCATTATATGCATTACAGTGATTGCTTGTTGTGGTTTTGGTGCTGGAATCCTTTTCCGTATCATTGTTTCACCTTTTGCATATATATTCTTAATCATACCAATTGTTATTGCAATCCTTGCTACCACAGCTCTTCGGCTTCGGCAGGTAAAATAAAACTATTCTTTGCATGAATTTATGCTGAAACTAAAAACAATAAACGGGCACAATTTTTATTATGTTCTTGTAGGAACAAATGGTTCCATCTGGTTTCTCTTGTCCATGGGTTCCAATGGTGCCCGCTCTTTGCATATTCGTTAACATATTTTTATTCGCTCAGGTTTGCTTTCAGATGCCTTACAACTAAGATAAACTAATTTCTGTGCACCATTGAACTAATATTAATATGCATCTGCAGCTTCACTACGAAGCATGGGTGAGATTTATTGTTTTGAGCATTGCTGCGATTGGTGTATATGCATTCTATGGGCAGTATCATGCGAATCCTACAGTAGAACGTGAAGTCGTTACTTTCCATAAAGCCCCGGAAGAGGAAGCTCTGTGATCTTCTTCATAGCCTATACTTAATCATGCCAATTGAACCGTTGGTAAGTCATCAGTATCCACATTATGTAAATCTCTCTATGACATAGCTGTAGGTTAATAGGATGGGTTGCTAAATTGTATAAGTTTGCAAGATTTGTGTTAATTTGTTAGTTTCACACGGTTAAGATTATTAAAAGATAACAAAATGAACGAGTTAGTTGGTCAAACGAGTCCAAGTCGTTCACACTCGTGAAGGGTTAGTGTACGTTATCCGTTAACATGCCTAAGGGCTAAGGCAAAGGATAAGTTCATATGGTAAGTGCCCAAGACAAACCGAACGAATAGACGCTTTGTGTGTGAAAGATATAAAGAGATCATGATCAACTCTCAACACGCTTCGGGTTTAGCCCACAACTTCACTAAAACCCAAACTAAACAAGCCCAAATAGCTGCATCCTTCCTAAGCCCAAAATACTGCTTGTGTTTACACAAAACATAAGAATAAACCAAATTAAACAAAATGATATCAAGAGTTAAACAGGTTTAACAAGTAAATTAGACTTGAACCAAAAAGTAATAATTCCCGGTTTCGTGTTACAGCATCTCCTTCGCCAAACGTAACCGGACCGCCAGATCACCACCCTCTTTTCTCTCCTATTTCCTACCTTCTCGCTCTCCCTCACAAAGCTCGTCAGCAAACTTCAACTCCACAATGATAAGGATTGTTGGGTTTATCCATTTGATTTCACATAGGTCCGGACCTTGGGATGGAGAGCCCATTGGAGGTGCTCTTAGGCGCCTGGTCACTTTATACAAATACAAGTTTGTATGTTTGAATTAATATTGAAGTTAGAAAAAAAAAGAGAGAGAAAAAGAAGAATGGGAAGACGTGGGTTGAAATCAATATTGTGAAAAGCAAGTCTACAAGGCTGAGTACTCGCTACAATGTATGCGTCGAGAAGAGTTTCTTTAACTCCACCTAGTTAATAAGAATCGATCAAAGGTGGTAAACCTCAGTCAGAATCGCATGTAATCGGTCAACTTGGGGTCGATTTTGATTTAAAAATAAAGTATAATTCATATTTCTATAATATTAAAAAAAAAGAAGATCATGTTTTTTAAGTTAATGATTGGCAAATTTTAGAATAACTTAATATTTAAAAATGTATTTCTCTTATTTATATTGATATTCACTTATTTTATTATAAACATTAGTATACGTGTGATATTTGACATATATAATATCCAAAAATTAATTTCCTTTATGTTTACTATTTCTGAGTACTCCGAGTATACCTAATTCCTCAGTCAGCCACTTAGGGTACGGCTATCGACTTTTGCAACGTTGGTTGAAATGAGTGTGGATGGGTAGGAATGTAATTTCACAATAAAGAAATAATATTATGATGATGGAGAAGCAACCGATGTTGAAAACTTGAAACCAATGATTAGAGAAGATTGAATATGAGGATATTGATGCAGGGCCGGCTTCAAGAAAAAGAACTTTTGAGCCGAATACGAAATTTTTTTGAAGTTTAAGTAAAAGAAGTATTTTGTTGGGTTTAAACAGTTTAATTTTTATATGGGCTTACTTGGTTATAATTAGAGTTGTGTAAAAAGCTTTTGTATAAAAAAGAATTAAACATGTCTCAAGTGAGGCTAGAATCCACAGCCTCTTGGTTGTGAGTAATAGTCATTTGCCACTAGACCAAGCTAGTAGTTATGTAATTGTGTTTAAACACTAAATATACATATTGTTTTAATAAAAATACGTATAATTTAAAAAAAAATTCGGGCCTAGCGGGATGCCGGGCCTGTGGCCGTCGACCCAATGGCGGAGGATAGTCCTCCCCTGGCCCCCCTGTTTTTTTACGTAGTAGTGTAAATTTACCCGATTTCGTCCAAAATTTTTTATACGTAATGTAAATTTAGCTGTTTTCGGCCGAAATTTTTTATACGTAGTGTAAAACTTATTCTTTTTCGGCCAAATTTTTTTATACGTGGTGTAAAATTTAGCCATTTTTGGCCGAAAATTTTTATTCGTAGTGTAAATTTAGCTGTTTTCGACCGAAATTTTTTATTCGTAGTGTAAATTTAGCCGTTTACGGCCGAAAATTTGAGCACAGCCCCTTTCGTTTGTGAAATTTTGTATATATTTTGAGTCCGGCCCCTCCGGTTTCTTAGTCCAAGTTTCGCCACTGCGTCGACCACCCTGCCACCCCTGAGTTCCGGGCCAGCATTGATGTGTTCCATGCGAATTATTATGATCTCTTCATACACGTGATTAGCACGGATGAAACCTCGTTGCACGTGAGCATTCTCATGATTTCCGTGCATCAACTCAAACCTCACGTGATTCCACTAATAACACCAGAGATTTTTTGAAGATTTGCTATTTGAAATACCACCCTCAACCAACTTTTTTTAACGGCCTTTTGTATTATTGAGGGGTTATTGATTTACTTTATCATTTCTTTTTTATCCTTAGAAGAAAATTCATCATACGTGATATTCTGATCTAACTTGAAACCTCTATTTAATACAGGTGGAACTTGAATCCAAGAACTCTCTTTTACAAATCAAAGTCTTTGAGAGTCTCATTTCAACCACTTGAGTTATAGATCATTGGCACCTTACAAGTCGCAATAAGCCCGAAAATACAAAAGGAACAGCATAACAAGAAAATCTATATTAGCTTATACATATGGTGAGTTAACACCCGCCACCACATCAGCATCTTTTGGGGGCCAAATACCAAAGTTGTGGGCTTCAAGGAGGGGCCGCCAAGGGGTGTGATTGTGAGTGGGTTAACAAGGGAGAGGAGGGATGTCGTGTGTTACAACCAATCGCAACCGTTCATTCGAGAGGGCTAGGGGGAGTGTTCCAGCCCACAACGAATAGACATATAGAGTACGCATTATGGCACCATGGGAGGGGCGTCAAATGGCCACTCTGGCAAAATGGTGACCGTGAAACCACCACACACATGCATGAAACCGGGTGAGAAGGGGCGCGAGCGGCTTGGCGGCCTTGAACAGTTGGTTGGATTTTTTTTTAATTATGAATTAACATATGGATCAATAATCTACTACCCTAAAAGCTACAAGCTTATTCAACCAAAAAAAGTTTTTAATTAAGTATGAATTTTTTATTAAAAAGTTAGAAGCTTTTAAAAGCTCTCAACCAAACATACCCTATAGTATAAATATAAAATATAAAGTAACTAAAGTTTTATTAGAGTTTCCTAACTGTTATGAGTTAGAGCATTTTCATCCGGTTCCCTAAATTTTTGTGAGGGGAGTTTGTAGATTATAGGGTGGGGTTTTAAGTGTTTGTGAGTGTAAATTATAAGGTGGAGGGAGAAAAGGTAGTGATTTTTTGTAAATTTGGAAAAATGTTAATGATTTTTTGTAAATTATAGGGTGAAGAGAGAAAACTGTAATGATTAAAGAACAAAAAAGTACCCAAAAAAATATATTATTTAATTAAACATAAGAGAAAAATGTAGTGTTTTTAATATAATTATAGAGATATGGAGAAACAACTGGATGAAAATACTCTTATAATAGTATTAATTTCATTTCATATATTTTAATTCTAACAAAAGTCGAATGAATAAAGAGTGAGAGAGAAGGCGCGTGGGATGAAAGGGCATGAACATTTGAAAAAAAGAGAGCATCCAATGATTGTACATGAAGGTGTGTCTTAAATATGGATGCATTGTGACGCGCACGAGCGTTAACCAGGTCCACGTGCATCCCACGTTGCCACCTCTTTTGCACGTGACACATGGCCCACCTTCCTACGTGCCATATATTATCCTAAGTAATGCGTTTTTGTAAGTTCATAATTTCCTAGCGTAGCCCTGCCTGCGGTGCGCACATATGATGTATATATGTGTGAACCCTCGGGTGGGTAAAAGTGAAATTGCACTAATTTTGACGTTATTTTACTAATCTCATGAAAATAACGTTAACAGTGACGGAAGGTTAATCAGGCATCATGTAGTGGCGTTGATAGCTGAAAGATAAGGGTACATGCACCGATCAGCCGGTGTCCCGATGATTGAGTGCTATGTGCCTTATGTCCAAAGCTTGATGCAAAACTACTATCGAGCCGGGGGTCTCACCGGAAGCAGCCTCTCTATCCCTATGGGGTAGAGGTAAGGCTGCCTACATCTTACCCTCATCAGACCCTACCATAGCTTTGCTATTGGTGCGATATACTGAGTACGATGATGATGATAATTTCCTAGCGTCCTGGTTGTTTGAATAAAGTTTGTTGTTCAAAAAAAGCTAAGTGATAGTGTTTTGGTTAAAGTGTCACATCACTACTAGTCTATCATGCAGTAGAGTCATGAATGGGTTGGTTTGAAACGGTTTTGTTTGAAACCCTTAATTATAACTAATATGCCGGTTAATGGATAACTATAGTTATGACCGATCCGTTATGACAGTTTTGGTTAATCGATTTTGAAGGGTATAGCGAATCGGTTGATTGTAACCGAAACTATGTATTTGGGTCTAAAAGTTTGATACCAAGTAATAAAAAAGGAATGGCATAATCCAACAAACTACAAAATCTATAATATTAATACCAAATATTGAAACAAAACGTAATTAGATAATCCAACAAGAAAATTCAAGTTAATTTGATGACAAAGGTTGAACCAAAACTATCAAAATAATATCATCTGACTATATGTTTGGTGGAGGTTAATCCCAAATATATTGTCGGTTAGATGAATGGGTTAGTTCGGTTATTGCGAGTTGGAATTATCTTTAACCAAACTGACCTGCAATTGGCTATTTTAGAAAATTCAATAAAACGGCCCACCGATTACGTTAATCGATTAAAATAAGTTCGCTATGGTTTGATTAACGGTTTTAACGAATTACAGTTATATTGCTCATCCCTACCACATAGGCGATAGATACCTTAACTATCTCACCTTTTCTTAACTATCATTAACTTTGAAAGAAAGAAAAAGTTTGATTGGTGCAATGGAGGTGGACTCTACTTGATTTCTTGATAATGGACATTAACATAATAACGATAATGGGAAACAAGTGTAACGTCCCACCAATAACGACCCATTTGATTCCTGTGGTGCAGTGTTTTGGGCGTTGCCAATGGATCTAAATTTTAACCAAACTATGTCAAAATTTCAATCATGATCATCATTTTCTATTTGGTATAGTATTATCCATGTTATATTCCATAAGACCGTGTATAGTAGAGAGTAGAGGTGCACAAATCAGTTTAAAACTTAAAACCGGTTTGGGTTAAAACCGGTTCGGTTTGGTCAACAAAAGTCAAAACCGGTTTATGATCGGTTTCGGTTCGGGTTGAAACCGGTTTCTTACAATGTTACGATCGGTTTCGGTTTCGGGTTTTGATCGGTTTTTGACCGGTTTGGAACTGGTTTTGGTGGAGAAAATTACAAACCGGTTCCGAATCTACGGTTTCAATCGGTTCCAAACCGGTTTCTATATAATCAATTTCAAACCGGTTCAGTTTCGGTTCGTTTAATCGGTTTGTTTGCTTACCTCTCGTAGAGAGGGCTAGCTAAATAAAGTCTTGTCACGTCACTTCCATGTAGGCATGGGAAGTTTACTAGCTAAACCATCAAACGTGTATAATGATTTAATCAAGTTATTTAAATCCATTTTTAATCAAAAAATTATGTATGGGTAAGTGTGGTTGGTTGAAAAAAGTTACGTCCCCACCGATTATACCCCCCTCCCCAACACAAAAAAAAAAAAACAACCAACGCCGTCAATGCAATGTCACCTTCCCCCTTTAGCGCCCATCCCCATCCTCATGTAAGTGTGTTTAGCGTCGGTTGTAAGTGAGGTGGCAATGGGTAACACCTAATACACACGGTAACGTCTATTTTAACGGAGGGAGTGGATGTATATTATTACCATAGCAAGCCATGGACTAGCAAACCATGTACAAAGAACACACAATGAGCAATCCAAATAAAAATGACTTTTAACACTTAAATAAAAAAACCGATTGACACTAAAAACCTCTTCTTTATTAGTTCTTAGGGGTTAATTTTAGTTTTAGTCTGTCTTGTTGTTTCGTTGGTTATATATTAGGGTTTTTTGCTTGTTTATTTCCCAGCTAACTCTTTTTATAAAATTTATCGTTCAAAAAAAAAAAGAAAGAATAACCGTACTTCTCAGTGTGAAAAAGTATGATGCTTGGTTTACTCATAGTTACGTAACACCATCTTTACACTTATGATTTATAAACTAAAGTAGATAATTTTGTTAGTGTCATGAAAAAGTCACGCCCCAATTTTGTATGCTATCATTACTTAATTATTTATTGGATTTGTATATCATTGATTTTAATTAAAAAAAAAACAAAACATTCAAACGATTTATAATAAATGGTAGGTAAGCGTACAACAAGCTACGCCACAACCATTTTTTTAATCATTGATTTGATTTACACACTTTATATCCTAAAATTTTCAATTTTACTAATCTCAAAGGCTTCTTATCGTGTAAAGATTCAGAGACCTCCTCTTTTAAATCGTAATCTTTAGGTGTCTCACCTCAACTACTTGAGCTAAGGATCATTCGCTTTTAATTTTATCCAAATCAAAATAATATAAGCACTAAGATATATGTTAAGATATAAAGATAATGACTTGACCATTAGACACTTGTATAGAGACCCCGGTCTTTAACCCTCTATATCGGTCTCTAACGCTCCAATATTAATGAATATTAACTATAGAATAAAGTGTCATTCTCGTCCTTGTGGTTTGTCAAATAATGTGAATGTAGTCCAAAAAGTTTATTTTTTGGCATATGAACCATCCACGTTTTGCAATTCTTGCCAATTACATCCAAATCACTAACCCCGTTAAATTTAATCATTAAGTCAAAAGTAGACATGTCTTTTTACTCTTTCTTTATTATATTAGTAAAGTGCAAAAATCGTCGACGAGGTTTGGTGTGACATTTGTCAATTTCGGGTTATTTTATACTTGTATTCTTAATGTAAACCTGACCCGTTTTGTATCCGGAACCTTTCGATATTATCAAAATGATGAATTGTATGTTAAATATTTGTTTTATAGTTGTTGGATAAAAAAAACCCTTTTCGATTCTTAAAATTCCCCGAAAACGCTCAAAACGAACTCCAGGGACTAAACTACCAAAATGGAGACTTGAAAGACCCATTTGTAGTGTGTGCTTTCTTGGGTCTATAACCAACCCATTTTCATGAAACACCTTTTATGAAAGACCCATTCAACTTACCCTATATACACACACCCATCTTCTTCATTTGTGCTTGCTCATTTCTTCATTTCTCTCTCAAATTCTTGAATTCTAAGGTTGTTCTTCATAAGTTAATCTTTCATTTTAACTAACTTCTCAATACTTAAAGCTTGATGTTACAACATATATATAATACTCACTCCTTGTTTACCTTCGGTCTTTCATTTCTCCGGTCTCGGCCGGTTGAAATGTCGGGCTAGTAAGGCAAGGTTACATGGAGGACTTTGTAGTCCTTGTTTATATATTTAACAAATCTAACCATATAACTTGTTATACTTGCTTAACTTCTAAATATTTTAGTTTATTGTTCATATTTGTCAAGTTCCATGGTATTGGGTATATGGTGACTAGCCTCGGTTTCATCCAGAGTGGAGAACCGAACCAAAAACCGAACTTTTGTTTAAAAACATTATTGTTAACTTTTTGAATGTAAAACTTGAGTATTATTATTTATAAGTTATTTTACAAGTTCCATGGTAATTGGGTATGTGGTAACCATCCTCGGTCTTATTCTGAGTCAAGGACCGAACCAAAAACCGAACTTTTGTTTAAAAACTTTATTGTTAACTTTTTGAATGTAAAACTTGAGTATTATTATTTATAAGTTATTTTACAAGTTCCATGATAATTGGGTATGTGGTAACCATCCTCGGTCTTATTCCGAGTCAAGGACCGAACCAAAAACCGAACTAAACCGAGTTCACTCGCTTAAGAGACACAAGTGTGTTTTTAGCCACCAAAACTCATATTTTTCTTCAAGATTATATTTTAAATCAATTTTAGTTAATTTCTAAACATACTTGGCATGTCGGTAACCAACTTGATCTTATAACAAGTTCGAACCGATAAGGTCGTATACTCGCTTAACGAACGTTAAGGTTCTTCACAATAGAACTACATACATGGTTAAGTCTATTTTGATTTTATTGAGTTATCTCATAACATTTATTATTTTGGAAAGTTAACTGTGAGCTTGGTCAATTATCAAGTCTCGAACCGACAAACCCGAACACTCGTTTAAACCTCGTTTTGGTATTCTTATAACCAAGGGCTTTGCAATATCGCATTTTAACCCACATTATTACTTAACATAGGTTGAGTAAAAAAAAAGAAAATAACTAATGAATAGAATACCGAGACCCGGTTTCGAGTAAACTTATTTTACAAAACTCGTTTCTTTAATTTCTCAAATATTTACATTTTAAATCTTAAACTTTATTTATTTACTTTATTTGTCATGTGTTTTATTTTAAACCCTTCCAAGACTACATACTAACACAAGACCCGTTTAATTTAGGTCTTGCTCGTTAAACCAATCTCTCTGATTATTCACGACACTATCTTTTAAGTTACTTGTTAATGTGAGTACTTTTTCATCCCCCGTTTTCCATCTTTCGTTTTGGGAGTGGCATTGCATACTTATTCAAATTCAAATGATTTATACTTGAGTCTTAAACCACAACACGTATTGTATATGTTTACTTAAATAAATGCTCGATTTGGTGTTATATGCTTTACATGATTATGTGCAAATTCTTGAATGCTAAGGCGGGTAGCCTCTTGAATACTAAGGCGGGTAGCCTCATCAAAGTATGATCATACGTTAATTCCGAGTATATATGGTATCCCCATATACAAAGGTGTCGTCAATGTATTCTTATTGACGATTTCATTATTGTCGTTAATGTATTCTTATTGACGGTTCGTCAATGTATTCTTATTGACGGTTTTATTATCTAAATTGTTGCTATTATTTATTGTTTTCATATACTAGTTGTGGATTTCATACTATATACTTATTGTCCAAAACTATGAAAATTGCTCACCAACCTTCGTGTTGACAAAATCTATTTTATGCAATGTTACAAGTTTGATGTTAGCTTGATTGGATTACTTGAAGAAACTTATTATCTTGGCTTTAGGATATTAGAAAATAAAAGAACAAGTTATTTGTTTATCTATCTATTTGGCATTTTGTATGAACAATTGTTGTGTTATTTATGATGATATGGATTTAAATGAGTTGTTTAAATATTGTAACTTTATAGTGTCATTGTGCAATGAGCAATCATGTCGTGCCTCGACGTTTCCGCCTTCATTGGTCGGGGTGTGACAGATTGGTATCAGAGCCATCGACTATAGGATAGGTGGTTAGACGTAACAGCCTAGTATAGTTTATGCTCTAGGGTCCCTATACGTGTCCTCATACTTGATTGTTTATTGCATTTATTAATTATTTATAAACTTGTTTAAAATTCTATCTCATCATAAATGTACACATACACACACTTTCAATAGTATTCTAAGGTATTTTTACCTTAAAACAAAACATTAGTTTTTATATTGTGTTTTATGGATCACAAGCTTAACTTGGATCTCGTTGTTTACAATCTCCTTCAAGCTAGGTTCTATAATTTTTTTTGTGACGACCGTAGGGAACGAAACACTTGATTCGATCATTTGACAAAAAGATTCCAAGAATCGAAGGTGATTTACTTACATGGAATGATTGGGTTTAGTGTTGGTTTCTAGGTCAAGCAACTCGAGTTATATGAGCCGACACTTTAAGTTGTCGTATGCGAGCGTTCCGGTCGCCTCCTTATTTTTGGTGTTGAAAACATAAAAGCCACGGTGATACGTGGACAAGTGTTTTTAACATCTCGTTGTATCTCCGTTTTATTGTATGTTATTATCATGATTTGAGTCAACAACATGAAAGACACGGTGATACGTGCACATGTTCGACTCCATATATATTACTTTTACATAAGTGTTTATTGCGGGGATATCAAATCATGGTGGTTCATGTACGATTTTCTCAACTATATATATGTTTACAAGAAATTTTGTTGTTTTTTTTTTCGAAATATCAAATCATGGTGGTTCATGTACGATTTTTCCGACTATATACAAATTTCAACACTTCAAAACGTCCAAATTTTAAATTCTCGAAACTTTGAAACATATACTTATATATACATTTTTATCATTTGGTTTATGTATAAACTTTATTTCTACTAACATTCTCATCCTTATGACACTATGATTCACGTAAAAAAAATGGTTACATACATCTTCTATTTTAAACTCAATGCCCTCAAACTCACTACAACTCTTTATAATTTTTAGAATGCCTCCGCTACGACGCCACTACTGCAAGGACTCCAGACGCAAGATAGCCGCTTTAATAGCCGAACAAGTCGCCGCTATGATTCCCAAACTCCTAACTCACTTGCAAGCAAACCAACCTCCACCCGTTGTAGCACCCGTTGAACCCACACCCGCTCCCTACTTGTATAAACAAATTACCGGTGCTAACCCAACCAAATTCCTTGGTACGAACTGTGCGACTACCTTGTTGCAATGGTTTGAAAAGATGGAAAGTGTGTTCCGACAAATCGAGTGCCCCGAAGCGAAGAAAACTAATTTCGCTTCGAGCATGTTTGAAGAAACTGCTCTTACGTGGTGGGGTAGTGTTATGCATCTCCAAGGGGCGGAAATTGCCAAGGCGCTTCCATGGACCGAACTTAAGGAACTCATGATGAAGAAGTTTTGTCCCAAACATGAGCTCCAAAAGCTTGAAGCCGAATTTTGGGAATTGAAACAAGAAAGTGGTGATAATGCCACTTACTCGCTCCGTTTTCATGAATTGAGCACCATTGTACCTCATTTGGTTACCCCGCTCGAACGTAAAATCGACAAATACATCGGGGGTTTACCCATGCTAATTAGGGACTCAGTCATGAGTAGCAAACCCGAGAACCTTGAGGATGCAATTACTCTAGCCGGTGCGCTATCGGAGAACCATGTTAAGGCGGGTACCCTAACCATCAAGAAGAAAAGTGATAAAAGCAAAACCGAACCCGCACCTCAAGCCAAAGTTGACCCACCACCTCAAGCTATCAACTACTCAAACTCTTCCCGCCACAACAACAAAAAGAAACCCAAACAAAACCACCGAAACTATGCCGTTACCCAACCGCAACCGCAACAACAACCCCAAGCTCCCCCACACAATCGAAAACCCTATACCGGTACTTTTCCACTATGCAACAATTGTCAACTTCATCACCCATCTCACTTACCTTGTCGCCATTGCACCATTTGTAACCGTTTTGGCCATCTAAATAACACATGTTGTTCCACACAACGTACTCAACCCAACAAACCAAGAACCACTCCACAAAACACCCAAAACCGCTTTGCACCTTACGCGCAAAACCCTCCTCAACAACCCCGAGCTTGCTTTAACTGTGGTGACCCAAATCATTTCGGCAACAATTGCCCACGACTCACTTTTGCAAACCAAGCCCAAACCGTAACCATACCCTACTATCAAACCCAAGCCTACCAAGTCCAAACCTACCAACTTAAATTCCCCAACTCAATGCACCACTCATCCAACCCATGCAAGCCATCCAAGCACCTCCTCCTCCACCACCTCATGCACCTCAAGGAAATCCCGATAACCAAGGACGAGCTTTTATGATGAATGCTAATCAAGCTCAAGTGGCAAACGATGTTGTGAACGGTATGTTTTTAGTGAACGAACATTTGGCTTCTATATTATTTGATACGGGTGCCGATAGAAGTTTTATTTCATTAAAGTTTGAATCTACTCTTGCCGTACCTCGCACTAAAATTTCTCGACCCTTTTCTGTCGAAGTCGCCAATGGAAATTCTATCACCATAAACTCGGTCCTTCGTAATTGTTCTCTCACTCTTTGTAAGCGTAAATTCTCCATCGATCTCATTCCGATGCAAATGGGAAGTTTCGATGTCATAGTTGGCATGGATTGGTTATCATTGCACCGTGCCGAAGTCGTTTGTTATGAAAAATTCATTCGGATTCCTCTTGTCATCGGTAAAACTCTCAAGGTCTACGGCAAAATGTTTCCTAAAGGGCTCAATATCATGTCGTGTTCTCAATCGCAAAAATACTTACACCAAAAGTATGTTCCGTTCCTAGCCCAAGCGGTGGTAAAAGACCACAAGGAAAGAAAAATCCAAGATATCTCCATTGTTTGTGATTTCCTCGACGTCTTTCCAGATGATGTTACCGGTCTTCCACCCATTCGTCCGGTTGAATTTCGAATCGATCTTGTGCCCGTGGCCAAGGCTCCTTACCGTTTAGCCCCATCGGAAATGCAAGAGTTATCAAACCAACTCGAAGAACTTTCCGACAAAGGATTTATTCGTCCAAGCTTCTCTCCTTGGGGCGCACCCGTCCTCTTCGTGAAAAAGAAAGATGGCTCATTTCGAATGTGCATCGATTATCGTGAACTCAATAAACTTACTATCAAAAATCGTTATCCTTTGCCACGAATCGACGACCTCTTCGATCAACTCCAAGGCGCAACGTGTTTCTCCAAAATCGATCTTCGATCGGGATATCATCAGTTGCGTGTTCGCGAAGAAGACATTCCAAAAACCGCATTCCGTACTCGATATGGACATTTTGAATTTTTGGTCATGCCCTTCGGGTTAACCAATGCACCCACGGTATTTATGGATCTCATGAACCGCGTTTGCAAACCGTTTCTAGATAAATTCGTTATTGTCTTTATTGATGACATTCTCATCTTCTCTAAATCCAAAGCCGAGCATGAGCATCACTTGCGTTCCATTCTCGAAGTCTTAAGAAAAGAACGACTTTACGCCAAATTCTCAAAATGTGAATTTTGGCTAGAGGAAGTTCAATTTTTGGGACACATCATCAACGACAAGGGTATTCATGTTGATCCCGCAAAAATCAAAGCCGTCAAAGATTGGAAGACTCCGACTACACCCACGGAAATTCGATCTTTCCTCGGTTTGGCCGGAGCGGCGTTTCATCCAAAATTTTTCCAAGATCTCTTTACCCTCACTTCCCTAACTCACAAAGGACAGCCTTATGAATGGGGATCCAAATAAGAAGAAGCATTTAATACTCTTAAACACATGCTTTGCAATGCTCCCGTTCTAACCCTTCCCGATGGAAACGACGACTTTGTAGTATTTTGCGATGCTTCTCATCAAGGTCTCGGTTGCGTTCTCATGCAACGAGGTCAAGTTATCGCGTATGTTTCAAGGCAACTCAAGGTCAACGAGAAGAACTACACGACTCACGATCTTGAACTTGGTGTCGTCGTTTTCGCACTCAAAATTTGGAGACATTACCTTTACGAAATGAAATGTGTGGTTTTTACCGATCACAAAAGCCTTCAACACATTTTTGACCAAAAAGATCTCAACATGAGACAACGAAGATGGGCTGAGTTACTTAGTGACTACGATTGTGAAATTCGCTACCATCCCGGTAAAGCGAATGTCGTGGCCGATGCCCTTAGTCGAAAGGTTAATGTCAAATCCGTCTTGCTTCTTAGCGTCACCATTCAAACCGATCTCCAAGCCAAAATCTATCAAGCCCAACGTACCTCCGTTGACGAAGGCAACATGTACGACGAAATGTCATGTGGAGCCGAGCTTCAACTCGAAACAAAACCCGATGGCTTATTGTATTATCTCAATCGTTTATGGGTTCCCGATCGCGATGACCTTCGTACTTGCATACTCGATAAAGCTCACAAGTCACGATATTCTGTTCATCCCAGTGCGGATAAAATGTATTTCGATCTTCGTTCTACCTTTTGGTGGTCGGGTATGAAGAAAGACGTAGCAACGTACGTTTCGAAATGTCTTACTTGCTCTAAAGTCAAAGCCGAACATCAAAAACCCTTTGGGTTACTCGAGCAACCACCAATCCCCATATGGAAATGGGAAGACATTGCTATGGACTTTATAATGAAACTACCCACTACACAAAAAGGCAACGATAGCATTTGGGTGATTATTGACCGATTAACCAAGTCCGCTCACTTTATTCTAATTCGAGAAAAATACTCCGTTGAGCAACTTGCCCAAATCTACGTTCGCGAAATCGTGTGTCGCCACGGTTTACCTTTGACTATCATCTCCGATCGCAATGCTCGATTCACGTCTTATTTTTGGTGATCACTTCAAGAAACCTTGGGAACTCGTCTTGATCTTAGCACCGCTTATCATCCTCAAACGGATGGACAATCCGAACGTACGATTCAAACACTTGAGGACATGCTTCGAGCGTGTGTACTCGATTTCGGGGGGAATTGGGATTCTCACATTCCTTACATTGAATTCTCTTACAATAACAGTTTCCATTCTAGTATCGGTATGCCTCCTTTAGAAGCTCTCTACGGTCGCAAATGTCGTTCCCCGATTAGTTGGAACGAAATAGGTGAAGCTCAAATTACCGGACCCAAAATGGTCCAAGAAGCCACCAAATGTATCGACCAAATTCGAAAGAACCTACTTGCCGCTAGAAGTCGACAAAAGAGCTACGCCAACAAACGGCGAAAACCGATCGAATTCAATGTCGACGATCTCGTCCTTCTCAAGGTATCCCCTTGGAAAGGAGTTGTTCGTTTTGGAAAGAAAGGAAAACTAGCTCCCCGTTTCGTAGGCCCATTCAAGATTCTTGAGCGAGTCGGAAAAGTAGCCTACCGACTCGAACTACCGGAAGAACTTACCGGTGTTCAACCGACCTTTCATGTTTCAAATCTCAAGAAGTGCTTAGCTGAAGGTAGTGTCCATATACCTCTTGACGAAGTACAAGTCAATGAATCAATGATTATAGTTGAACGACCCGTTGAAATCATGGACCGCAATGAAAAGAAAACCAAGCGAAGTCGCATTAAGTTAGTTAAAGTTCGATGGGAATCACGGTGTGGCGCGGAGTTTACATGGGAACGAGAAGACTCGATGAAGGATAAATATCCATATTTATTTACATCATCTTAATTTCGGGACGAAATTTCCTAAAGTAGGGGATACTGTGACATTTGTCAATTTCGGGTTATTTTATACTTGTATTCTTAATGTAAACCCGACCCGTTTTGTATCCGGAACCTTTCGATATTATCAAAATGATGAATTGTATGTTAAATATTTGTTTTATAGTTGTTGGATAAAAAAAAAACCCTTTTCGGTTCTTAAAATTCCCCGAAAACGCTCAAAACGAACTTTAGGGACTAAAACTACCAAAATGGAGACTTGAATGACCCATTTGTAGGTTGTGCTTTCTTGGGTCTATAACCAACCCATTTTCATGAAACACCCTTTATGAAAGACCCATTCAACATACCCTATATATACACACCCATCTTCTTCATTTGTGCTTGCTCATTTCTTCATTTCTCTCTCAAATTCTTGAATTCTAAGGTTGTTCTTCATAAGCTAATCTTTCATTTTAACTAACTTCTCAATACTTAAAGCTTGATGTTACAACACATATATAATATACACTCCTTGTTTACCTTCGGTCTTTCATTTCTCCGGTCTCGGTCGATTGAAATGTCGGGCTAGTAAGGCAAGGTTACATGGAGGACTTTGTAGTCCTTGTTTATATATTTAACAAATCTAACCATATAACTTGTTATACTTGCTTAACTTCTACATATTTTAGTTTATTGTTCATATTTGTCAAGTTCCATGGTATTGGGTATATGGTGACTAGCCTCGGTTTCATCCAGAGTGGAGAACCGTACCAAAAACCGAACTTTTGTTTAAAAGCATTATTGTTAACTTTTTGAATGTAAAACTTGAGTATTATTATTTATAAGTTATTTTACAAGTTCCATGGTAATTGGGTATGTGGTAACCATCCTCGGTCTTATTCTGAGTCAAGGACCGAACCAAAAACCGAACTTTTGTTTAAAAACTTTATTGTTAACTTTTTGAATGTAAAACTTGAGTATTATTATTTATAAGTTATTTTACAAGTTCCATGATAATTGGGTATGTGGTAACCATCCTCGATCTTATTCCGAGTCAAGGACCGAACCAAAAACCGAACTAAACCGAGTTCACTCGCTTAAGAGACACAAGTGTGTTTTTAGCCACCAAAACTCATATTTTTCTTCAAGATTATATTTTAAATCAATTTTAGTTAATTTCTAAACATACTTGGCATGTCGGTAACCAACTTGATCTTATAACAAGTTCGAACCGATAAGGTCGTATACTCGCTTAACGAACGTTAAGGTTCTTCACAATAGAACTACATACATGGTTAAGTCTATTTTGATTTTATTGAGTTATCTCATAACATTTATTATTTTGGAAAGTTAACTGTGAGCTTGGTCAATTATCAAGTCTCGAACCGACAAACCCGAACACTCGTTTAAACCTCATTTTGGTATTCTTATAACCAAGGGTTTTGCAATATCGCATTTTAACCCACATTATTACTTAACATAGGTTGAGTAAAAAAAAAGAAAATAACTAATGAATAGAATACCGAGACCCGGTTTCGAGTAAACTTATTTTACAAAACTCGTTTCTTTAATTTCTCAAATATTTACATTTTAAATCTTAAACTTTATTTATTTACTTTATTTGTCATGTGTTTTATTTTAAACCCTTCCAAGACTACATACTAACACAAGACCCGTTTAATTTAGGGTTAAGTTCCATGGTATTGGGTATGTGGTGACTTGCCTCGGTTTCATCCCGAGTTGAGAACCGAACCAAAAACCGAACTTTTGTTTAAAAGCATTATTGTTAACTTTTTGAATGTAAAACTTGAGTATTATTATTTATAAGTTATTTTACAAGTTCTATGGTAATTGGGTATGTGGTAACCATCCTCGGTCTTATTCCGAGTCAAGGACCAAATCAAAAACCGAACTTTTGTTTAAAAGCTTTATTGTTAACTTTTTGAATGTAAAACTTGAGTATTATTATTTATAAGTTATTTTACAAGTTCCATGGTAATTGGGTATGTGGTAACCATCCTCGGTCTTATTCCGAGTCAAGGACCGAACTAAAAACCGAACTAAACCAAGTTCACTCGCTTAAGACACACAAGTGTGTTTTTAGCCACCAAAACTCATACTTGGCATGTCGGTAACCAACTTGATCTTATAACAAGTTCGAACCGATAAGGTCGTATACTCGCTTAACGAACGTTAAGGTTCTTCACAATAGAACTACATACTTGGTTAAGTCTATTTTGATTTTATTGAGTTATCTCATAACATTTATTATTTTGGTAAGTTAACTGTGAGCTTGGTCAATTATCAAGTCTCGAACCGACAAACCCGAACACTCGTTTAAACCTCGTTTTGGTATTCTTATAACCAAGGGTTTTGCAATATCGCATTTTAACCCACATTATTACTTAACATAGATTGAGTAAAAAAAAAGAAAATAACTAATGAATAGAATACCGAGACCCGGTTTCGAGTAAACTTATTTTACAAAACTCGTTTCTTTAATTTCTCAAATATTTACATTTTAAATCCTAAACTTTATTTATTTACTTTATTTGTCATGTGTTTTATTTTAAACCCTTCCAAGACTACCTACTAACACAAGACCCGTTTAATATAGGTCTTGCTCGTTAAACCAATCTCTCCGATTATTCACGACACTATCTTTCAAGTTACTTGTTAATGTGAGTACTTTTTCATCCTCCGTTTTCCATCTTTCATTTTGGGGGTGATATTGCATACTTATTCAAATTCAAATGATTTATACTAGAGTCTTAAACCACAACACGTATTGTATATGTTTACTTAAATAAATGCTCGATTTGGTGTTATATGCTTTACATGATTATGTGCAAATTCTTGAATGATAAGGCGGGTAGCCTCTTGAATACTAAGGCGGGTAGCCTCATCAAAGTATGATCATACGTTAATTCCGAGTATATATGGTATCCCCATATACAAAGGTGTCGTCAATGTATTCTTATTGACGATTTCATTATTGTCGTTAATGTATTCTTATTGACGGTTCGTCAATGTATTCTTATTGACGGTTTTATTATCTAAATTGTTGCTATTATTTATTGTTTTCATATACTAGTTGTGGATTTCACACTATATACTTATTGTCCAAAACTATGAAAATTGCTCACCAACCTTCGTGTTGACAAAATCTATTTTATGCAATGTTACAAGTTTGATGTTAGCTTGATTGGATTACTTGAAGAAACTTATTATCTTGGCTTTAGGATATTAGAAAATAAAAGAACAAGTTATTTGTTTATCTATCTATTTGGCATTTTGTATGAACAATTGTTGTGTTATTTATGATGATATGGATTTAAATGAGTTGTTTAAATATTGTAACTTTATAGTGTCATTGTGCAATGAGCAATCATGTCGTGCCTCGATGTTTCGGCCTTCATTGGTCGGGGTGTGACATTTGGTCACATTTGTGAATTTCGTCCAAAGAACGATACGAGTCGATCGATGTAAAACTTATCTTGAAACGGTGATCCAAGCGACGAAACAATGTTTCAATTCGGGTGTTTGAATTTCCAATTAACAAAAATCAAGTCATCTGAATTATCGTTTCGAGATAAGTTTTACATCAGTCGAATCATATCGTTCTTTTGATCAAAAGCCCTAAAACATCGGTTTGAAACTCAGGAAAAAACGTAACGGCATTAAGTGTTTTTTAACAGAGGACCATTGAGACAAAAATAGTTGAAAGTTGGGACCGTTGGTACTGATTTTTAAAGTTGGGATTATTATCGGCCAATACATAAAAGTTGAGATTATTTATTTCCAATTTGCCTAATAATAATAATAATGTAAACAAACATATAAAAGGACAGTAAGACCCCTGAGTTAACGTTGAATTTAGACCGAGTTAACAATTTGGACGAAATTGGCAATGATTGGGAAACATCGAGTGTCTAATTGTAAAAAAGAAAAATATCCTTAAACGAAATTCGTAAATATAACCAAACTTCTAAGACGATTTCAACACTATACTCTTAACTATGTGAACCAAACCTACTACCTTTTGAGTGAAAGGTGAATCTCAAAAAGTTTCTAACCTCATGTAAAAAAGTTAATATTTGGGAATACATTGTATATGAATCATTGTCAAATTAACTCCACTCTTTATTTTTTCTATTGTTTCTATTTGGGGAGAAAGGGGACAGTGACTACACTCAAGCCAAATGGAAGGTCTTAACCCATGATCTAGTTAACTTAACTCAACCACCGTTAAAATATCACTCATCTTCCAGATCAAATATTTACAATTCCCAAACATCATACAACCACCAATGCACAAAGTCCATCTCCATAAAGCATATTTCTTCTAGACCCAACAATTACTGTCATGTATAAGCCATTCACCACTTTCAAGTTTTACCATTTCATACCCATGTAATGTGTGTGTACATTCTCTCTCAAATTTCTCTCTGTCATCCATGCAAAAGCTGAAGCAAAAGCCAAAGTTCAATCCCATCATCATCATTATGACAATAGAGCAACCCTGACACACTTCATGATTGCACATATCACCACCTTATTTCTCTCTCCTCATGTGGATGTATATGTTTGCATGCATTTATATCTAGACTTATTTTTCTATGAATAAAAAAATAATAAATAAATAAATAAATTTAGACACGTAATAGTCAGACACCATATACTAGTTTTATGGTCGTATAGATGACATGGTGTGTTAAGACCCTGACAAATAAAATATGGGAAATTTTTTAAAATAAGCATTTACGAAAACAAATTTCTAGTTTTAGGTATTATTTACAAAAATTTCCAGAAATATGTATTATAAACTAGTCGTGACGAGTAGTTTGTAGAATCCAATTAGAACTTGCCGCATGTCCTTAAACTAACCGTAACGAGCACGTTAACTAATCATTTACTCGTCACGACTAAATAAGTGTCATGCCTCGTAATCAACGCCCACGAGTTATTCATAAGTCCTTTAATTGCGACGAGTAGATTATAAGGTTAAACTAGTCGCGATGAGTTAACTACTAATAAACTATTCATGTAGGAAATGTAAACTGGGTAAACTAGTCGTCGGGACTAAAAGACTTATTAATTACTCGTGAGCGTCGATTACGAAGCATGAAACTTATTTTGTCGTGACGAGAAAATGATTAGTGAACGTGCTCATTACGGTTAGTTTAAGGAAATGCGACAAGTTTTAATTGGTTCTACAAACTATTCGTCACGACTAGTTTATAATACGTATTTCTGAAAATTTTTACAAATGATACCAAAAGCTTGAAATTTGTTTTCATAAATACTTATTTTAGGAATTTTCCCATAAAATATACGTCTCTTATAGGCTGGAGTAGACCTACCCTTTAGCAAAAGAGGGTAGCCGCCTACCTTCTTATTTTTAATGAAATTTGTATGTAAAAATCTCAGCTTTCTATTAAAACTAGTGTTAACCCATTCTATCACCACTCATGAAGCATTTTATGGGTCCGTCACTGCTTATAAGAGTCATATAATTCTATACAAGATATAAAGACACCCATACAAAATGCACCTATATAAGTCATATAGAGATTCAAACAAGCCATACATACGACTCATCAACTTGTATAGGCTGGCTATATCCGAGAAAACGGGCCTATACGCTTCGTATTGGGCGATTCCCATCGTATATGCATGGTTAATAGGGTATGTTTTAACACCTAAGTACATATATGCCTCATCATGTAGGTCTGAAAAATAGGCCTTCTTAATATAAGACCACAAGTAGTGGTGAAGGTTTGAAGTTGAAAACGACCCCAAAACGCCGGGCACACCGCCCCCCGGCGCGTTTTGGATCTCATTGGATATACAACAGTGTGGTGCAGGTGACTTGGCCAATCGAGTTTTTTCCATCATATTTATATTTTTATGTATGTTAAAAAGTAATAATCGTATAATAATTGTCAGGGTGCTATGCAGCATTTTACCACTATGCGACTTTTTACAAAACTAGTCGTTACTGATTAGGACATCACGTGTTATGCAACCCCCTACATGCTTGCTTACCGTTACACGTGATCTAACATTCAATAAATATAATAATGATTATGTAGTCTCTTTTCTTAAAAATAATTTACAAACAATACATAAATAAAAAATAATTACAATTTAATAGAGTTCCACGTACAAAGTTCTCAAGTTGCATACATACATACATACATATATCAACACATATATATAGGTGTTGGTGTTTTGTCCGTAAACTGCAGCACAGTGAATTAATGCCTGAAACAATAAAAAGGCAGTGAAAACAACCAAAAACCAATTAGAATCACTCTCTTTTGTCCCTCTGCAATATCTCATCTCATCACCATTTTTTTAGCCGGTAATGGCTGAGAGTGATGATGGTTTAGGCTTGAGTTTGAGCTTAAAATGCTCTGGAAACTATCCACCACAACGGTTTCCGTTGAATCTGTTGCCGTCTCAACCGTTATCGTTTGCTCAACGTCTTCAAGTTTCGAATAATCATAATCATGCTGTAGTTTCTCATGGTATGTACAAGTTTCAATGTGTATTGTAAAAGTCAGTCCAGGCGTCCGAGTACTTAACAAATAATCTCGCGAGTAATTCCAATTGTTAAAAGATTTTGAGCCGAAAGCGAGAAAAAATTTGACCCGTGGGTAAAAAAAATTTATTGGGCCTAAACAATTATATGTTTAAATGTGCTTATTTGTTATGATTTAGGGTTGCGGAAACAATATTTTTATATATAGAAATGAGCTTAAATAAGTTGGTAATTGGGTTGAAACATTAACAATACATATTTTTTAATATATTTTTATAAAAAATAAAAAAAATCAGGCCTGCCGGTTGATCAGGCGGGGCCTTCCTTCAAAGATAGCCTTGGGCGGTTATTTTGACAAAATGGACAAACTTTGAAAATTATCGATATCATATGAGGTTAAACTTCGAATATTATTGATCATAACAGCAATTTGACTAATATCCGAACAGCGGTTCTTACTAAAAATATTAATTTTTAAAAAATTTTGGTCAAATCAATAAAAAGCCGTTTGAAACGGTGTGAGATTAGACATTATACGATGTGTGTATACACGCGCTAGCAAACACGAAATTTCACACGTTTTTAGCTGTTTGTATGTAAATGTAGATCACAATTCACAAATTTCCCAAATGTGTATCTGAATTTATAAATTTCAATAGTTTTTAGCTGTTTATTTGCACATTTATATCTAAATTCACATATTTCAATAGTTTTGAGCTGTTTGATTGTAAATGCAGATCTGAATTCAGAAAAGAGACATTGCGCTCGAGGAACAGACGGAAACCGGCCGCTGTTGACGGTGGAACGTGACGATGAAGCATTGGTTTCGTCGCCAAACAGCACGGTGTCGAGTGTGAGCGGGAAGAGAGTCGAGCGAGAGGAGAACGAGGCGGAGCCAGAATCGAGCTCGCACGGGGTTAGCGGAGATGAGGATGATGAAACCGGAGAGGCCTCGGCATCGAGGAAGAAGCTCCGGTTATCGAAGGATCAAGCCGCGGTGCTCGAAGAGACGTTTAAGGAGCATAATACTCTGAACCCGGTGAGTGGCACGCTCGTAATTAAGGTCGCCGTTTTTATGAGAAAATGACCAAAATTCGTAATTAAGGTCGCCGTTTTTATGAAAAAATAACCAAAATGTCCTTTTGAATGGTTTAAGTAAACAAAAAGTTTCATTACAATACAGTATTTCAAGTGGGTACCGAATTTATCGGACGGTATGATATCGGTACTCATTACAAGATCTCTACATGGTACTGAAAATACTAGGTACTGGATACCATACTGAATCTATCTAAATACAGTATGGTTGCGGTTCAGTACCACATGCTTATCACCGTTCAGTACCACATGCTTATCACCCCTACCAAAATGTCCAAAAAATCTCGACATAAGCTAAAAAAAATTCCCATCGAGCGCCTCAGTATCCATTAGCTCCGACGATTTAAAAAAATCAACCTGACAGTTTTATGACACATATCATAATCTTGTTGGTTGAATATCTCGTAAAAATTACACGGTTAACGAGATTGATGGTTGACATTATAGATAAAATAATGGACTTTTTGGTAACTTCCCTATAATTTCTTAATATATTATAATTTCTTAATGTACATTTTGTTTTCATTATTATTAATAATTTCTTAATATATTAGAAGCAAAAACTGGCACTAGCAAAGCAGCTGGATCTGAGGCCTAGGCAGGTAGAAGTCTGGTTTCAAAACAGAAGGGCAAGGTAGGAAATAAACTCTTTCCTTGAGGATAATTTCGGAAATTTATATTTCACTGTACAAACACACATTGCATTGGTTGTCTTTACATGGCATGTGGTACTATCATTAATTCACATAGTACTACTAATCAACTTTTCTAATACTATAGCATTCATGCATCAATGGTTGTACATTAGTCAGGGCCGGCCCATAGGGGAGGCGGGGTGGTCGACGGCCACAGGCCCGACACCCCGCTAGGCCCGAATTTTTTTTTTAAAATTTATATGTATTTTTATTAAAAGAATATATATTTTTAGTGTTTAAACTCATTCGCATAAACATTAGCTTGGTCTAGTTGTAATGAGATATTACTCCCAACCAAAAGGTTATGGGTTCTAGTCTCATTTGAGGAATATTTAATCTTATTTTTATACAGAGGTTTTTTTACACAACCTAATTTATAACCAATTAAACCCATATCAAAGTTAAGTTGTTTTAAACCAACAAAATACTCCTATTATTTAAGGCCCAAAAAAATTTTCGCCTTCGGCCCAAAATTTTTTTTGCTTTCTCAGAGCCGGGCCTGACATTAGTAAGGCGGTGCCATCATCTTTGAACTCCTATTTGGAGTACTGTTATGAATGCATGAGGTACATTGGTACTTTCACAACATGAGGTTATTGTAGCATAAGCATGCATCTAGTTGTACATGTGGTCGAATATTTTTGTTGTGTTTTTGCTTTTTCTGATTTGAAGCCAATTAGGGGTGTGGGAATGTCATTGGCTTTGATGTATTTATTAGGACATTGGTTATTCACACACCCTTAACCTATTCACACACCCTTTAACATGGGGTTCCATACGATCGTATAGCCCCTATACGATCGTACGTAGGACGTGTGGATAACCAAATGGTGTACGAATATCATATCCCTTTATTAGCCATAGATCAAACTAAGCAAAGTCAACTCATTTATGCCAATAGCTAAGAAAATACATGTGAAGTTTTTGACAAATGTCATATAATGGCAAGCAAGACCTTTTAATATGGTACTTTGATAGTAGGGTTAAAATGGTCTTTCTACTTTCTTTTAATTCTTTTTAAAGCTTAATAAAATAATGGATATTTGTTAGATTTAAATGGTGTGTGAGTTAGCTCTTTAAAAAGAGAATGTTGCCATGTTAATTTTTTTAGTTATTATAGTTGAAATTGGTTGCAAAATGGTTGGAATCTTGTAGGACGAAGTTGAAGCAAACAGAGGTCGACTGTGAGTATCTAAAGCGTTGTTGCGACACCTTAACGGAAGAAAACAGACGGTTGCAAAAGGAGGTAAACGAGCTTAGAGCACTTAAACTTTCTCCACAGTTTTACATGAATATGAACCCTCCAACAACCTTAGCAATGTGCCCTCAATGTGAGCGTGTAGCCGTATCATCATCTTCCTCATCATCCTCTGCAACCGCCACATCATCCATCCTTGGTCCCAGCATTCCCAAAGGACTCCTTGGCTCGATATCTACGAATCACCAAAAGCAAAACAACCCGTTCTTACCCAGAGCATCCATCATTCCCCATCGCCCACATGATACCCACCACTCTTGCTGGTAGAAGGGGAGGTGGTGGGATTACCATTTTGCCCTTGAGGAGCAAGGGCAAAATAGGAAGATGGGAGATGATTTTGTTGGGTTAAAGCGAGATTTGATGTAGGAATGAGAGGGGGACAATGTGGGAATTGTTTTCTATTTGTCTTGGTGTTAGTTGTTTTAGTATTAAATTATGTGGATTTTGATGGGTTGCTTTTAGAATCTAAAGCTCCTTAGTCATGAGTCATGATGCTTAGATTGTGTCTTCACCCATTGTTTGGAGGTGGGACCACACAAATTGAGGATAACATGGTTGGATGTGTACATATTTGCTAGGAATTAAATAAGTTGTGTTTTTATGCATCTCATCATTACTTCAAGTTATCACCTAAATCATTCTTGGTTAATTCAACACTATCTAATTATCAATGGGCACGATATGTGTTGGGGTTGATCTTTATTTGTAATCATGGTTCTTTGCAATCGACATGGCCTAGTGATGGGTGATACAGCGGTGGTAAAAAATAAATTAAGGACGATTGTTATGGTTACGTGAAATGCGGTCTTGTAAAAGGTGAATCAGCTTGTAATTATTAGTTAACTACAGATTTAGACATAATAAGACTAATATTAACATGTTTTATTACTACAAAAAGTGATACTTGACATGAAATGGTTTTACTTTTTAATGTTCTCTTGTTTTCTTCTTCTTCACTTGTACCTTTATGCTAGGATTGCAAGCTTCTTGCTTTTCTTGCTAGTTATTCTCTAATATATTTCATTGCTTTTCTATTAAAGAAAAAGTATAAGAAAAAAAAAATTAGGTACTTATTCCCATTTCATTCCAAACACTTGATGGAATTTATGTGGCCAAGTTACAGTCATGTCGTGTCACATGGGGTGCATGCATCACTTCCTCTCAAAGACCGTATGTTATGGTGGAGGGCTTTGAAGCCCCTCTACAATGTTACGTCAGCGTCACGTGGGCACTGGGGGCTTCGAAGCCCTCTCAAAGACCGTATGTTATGGTGGAGGGCTTTGAAGCCCCTCTACAATGTTACGTCAGCGTCACGTGGGCACTGGGGGCATCGAAGCCCCAGGGCATAATGCCCCTCTATGGTGAGGGGGCTTCAACCTTTTTTCTTTTTTTCATAAAACAATAAAACCAATACAATAATATATAATACAATAACAAAAAAAATACAATAATAAATAAAATACAAAATAAAAATAAAAACCATACAAATAAAAATAAAAAACATACAAATAAAAAAAATGATAATATAACTACTATTCGTCGTCCTCGTCCTCGTTTGCATATTTGGCCAATATATTTGCTTTTCTTTTTTCCATCACCGCCCGCGACACAGGATCTTGATGCGATAGATCTTTTGTGACGAGCTCGAATTCCTTTTGTTGCTTTCGCTCTTGGTGCATCGCTTTGTAATCCGCAAGCATCGCCTTTCTTTCTTCGTGCATTTTCATGAGGCTCTTCTGTTTTTGTTTTTTAATGTTGGCAATCTCGGCTAGCCTCAGCTCTAAGTTTTCAAGATGCTAGCTCATGTCGGAACTCTTAGATGATGTGGTTCTGGACGAAGATCCTCCACCTCTAACCGCCGCCTTAGCTTTATCTCTTTCTACCAGCCATGGCAACTCATCCGGTTCGTCAAAAATTAATTCCGGATCCAACTCATTTAGATCAAGTTGACAACGACCATCGGACATGGGCTGAGACAGCGATTGATTGGCTGAAGTAGACGTTGTCTGTGACCGTTTGGACGGTCGCGGTGGTGATGATGTCGGGACCGTATGCCACTTTGGCGAGCTTATGCATTGTCTCCAAATATCCAACATGCCAAAATCTGTTTTATAAAGGGCTTTGTGTTGTTTTAAGCAGGCCTCCAACACATCGGCATTGCTCATGCCGCTTTTTCTGTTGTTCGCAACGCGGGTGTGAACGGCTGTGAAGTCGGTTATTTTTGTGCGTAATGACTTCCATTTGTTGTAGACGGAATCATTCCCGCAATACTCTCCTCGACCCATTAAAGCAAAGAACTTGGTGCGTATTTGTAACCAAAACTCCGGCGAATGTTTGCCGTCACCTTCGATACATATAAAAGCTTAGTATTAGTAAACAAAAAAATATAATATGGAAACATATAAATATTTTTATAATATACCTTGAATCGAGTCTTCGGAAGAGTCGATCCATGCTAACGCTAACACCATTTCCTCGTCCGCTTCCCACATTTGTCGTTTAACCTATTCGGTTGTTCGAACGTCACCCGGGTTCTTTTTTTATGACTTCTTTTTGGACGCGCGACTTGCGTTTCGGGTAGTTGCATTTCGGGTATTTGGGTTTGCGGTACTTGCGAGGACGTATACGGCATTGGCGCCCGAAAGAACATATCGGGGGTAAACGGTGGCATGGGTGGAGGAATCATCGGTCGTTGTTAGTTTGCATAGAACGGGTTGCTAAGGTCGTCGTTATTTGCGAGTAAACTAGCCCACCACATACAACTCGGATCCCACGGGTTTTGGTTCGGGTTCGGGTTTGGCCGTTTTGGTTCGGTGTTGAGCTTGAGCTCGTGTTCAGGTTTGGGTTCGAGTTAGGATTCATGATTTGGTGTGAAGATGAAAGTTGTGAAGATGGTTAAATTTGATGTGAAGATGGTTAAATTTGGTGTAAAGATGAAGGTTGTTTGAGTAAAATTGAGAAAAATGTTTGAATTTATATAGAAATGTAAATTATAATTTTTTTAAACGGCTCTATTTTTAACCGTTGGGATGGGCCCCCCAATCACCTCCCTTCCACGCCGGCCTTCCCCTTCACCGCCTCCCTTTCGCGCCTGCCTTGAAGGCGCCCCCCGGCGGTGTTCCCCCCCTCTTACGCGCCCCGTTCCTCCCCGTACCGTGCCCATAGCGACCAACCTAAGGCTTATGTTATGGTAAGGGGCATCGAAGTCCCTCTACAGTGCCACGTCAGCGCCACATGGGCACCGGGGGCTTCGAATCCCTTCTCCATAACGCCCTGCTATGGTTAAAGCTTCCTTAGGCGCCCCATTATATATATATATATATATATATATATATATATATATATGTATGTATGCGTGTGGATGAGAGAGAGAGAAGGCGCCGGTCGTCTGATGCCCTCTCTCTCCGCGCCCTCCTCCACAGCGCCCCCCGGCGGTGTTCCTCCTCCTTCGACGCCCTTTTCCCCCTCTCCAAAGCGCCCATAACGAACAGCCTAAGCACACCAACAATAATGACTAATGACTTAGAAAGCAACTCATCATTCCTAGACTTTATACCAATTTATTTTAATGCAAAATCAAATGTATACTAGGGGCAGATGGATAACCCAAAGAACCTGAATCTATATCAAAACGAGGACATTTCATTTTTTTATTTCCACCAAAGTAGCCAAAGTTTGTCGGATTAGTAGGGGTGGTCTTTCATCTATACCAAACCGTCTGAATGCATTTCAACCAATCACACAATCATTCTTATTTAGTAAACTGTTTAGGGTTGGTGAAATCAATTTCGTTTGCTAAATAATAGGGGTGCATTTGGACTTGAAACTGATTAGGAACCCGAAGGGTGCCCTAGTACCCTTAGGCAGTTGGAATTTAATTAACATGCCCGACTGAGGAATTCAGCAATTCTTAACTTCCTAGATTCTTTTAATGATAAAAATCGTATAAAGAAGTTATCCCAGTTGATTACGTTGGGGAATTTAGTGGTTCTCACAAATCTACCATATAGTTCTTCACAAACTCTAAAGATGAATAATAATAATGCTTGACTGAAAAATATTGTCAAAAACAGAGGCAGCTTATCCTAAATCGGATTTTTTTTTGGGGGGGGGGGGGGGGGAGTGTTTGCTTTACCCCACACCCTCATGAATGCATGTGTATATGGACAGTGACGTTTTGATGATGTACTTTAGACTTCGCATCAGCGAATGTTGTGTTTACATTTTATCAGTTAACATCATGAATTGTTGTTGCACGATATCTCACAATTACTACCGATGGCATGGATGTTAAAATCACGCTGATTACTCCAGAGTACCCTCACCTAGTAGTTTTAACTCATCATTAACATGATTAAGTTATCATAAAAATGGTAACACAATTTAACTCTTAACTCTTAAGTTTACTTCAGGTAAATGCATGAGTTACTATTTTGTATTTAGTTAACAAAACCATGAAGTGTAAAGCGTTGGATCCTGCTTAATAAACTGATTGGCCCAATCTGTTTAAGTTTTGGGCCAGCCCAAGTAAAGCAATCCCAAGTCCAAACTACAAGTCTACAAGTGTATAAACATTAAACAATTAAAAGTCAAACACCATGTTGAATTGTTCAGAGCTCTTCGAGATTTTACCACATAACATTCAACTGAGAAGACGTCTTAACTTAATGCTTGGCCTTTTGATTATGACAAGTACACCGTTTCAAATGCATTCAAGTCAACTGAAAGAAGTTTAGAAAACTATTAATTTCTTTTTCTAAAAATTATATAAAACTCTTAAATTTTCATATCTATCCATATGTTTAAAAGAAAGGCCATCTCCTCTTTCTTTTGTAGATTAGTATGCAAATTTAACGATATGAATTAGTTGTATACAAATGAAATTACTATATACATCATCATTTATGTTATATATTTGTGTTTGATAAATAACCAGTCAAAAAGAAATCACAGTACGAAATACTGAAATACTTATACAATTTTACGCATTGAATGAAGGCGTACACATAGCTCTCCAACCAAAACAAATAGTTTATTTCTCTATCTCCGGTCATTCTTTGATTTTACCACATCTCTTCAAAATGTTCTTTAAAAGGTATAAAAATTTGCACATATGCTTATAAATATACATATAAACAAAAGATTATTACTACAATATTTATAAACAAACTTTAAAAATACTAAAACCAAAATGCATTATAATCAATTTCAATTATAAATAGTAAAAAGTAACGGTTTGATCCTTAGAGCATCCAATCCAAACAACTTATTATTTCTCGCTTCTTCATCCTTACCTTTCCTCTTGAGCTCATTTGTAAAAAGGTATGAGTGTCTCACTCCCATATATAGACTGCAACGATCCAACAAGTCATACATAGTAATCTTATGACTTCAAAATTTAAAAATCTAGTTTTCAATCAATCGAGTCTTATTATTTAAAATAGCTTATGACACAATGACGAGGCCTAAAATAAACATAAAATTATATAAATATTTCCTACATGTTGAATAGTTTTTGGGTTAATAATTACTTTTAATGAATTCATATTTGAAATATAGAAAGCTTAAGGGTAAATAAGGTAAAATATAAATTTTGTCATATCACAATAAATAATTTGAATAATAATAACTCAAGTTGTATTTTTGGTAAGATCTCGTGAGTTTTTGTGATTAAAAAAGGAAATTAATTAAATAAGGAAACAAATAATATTGTCATATTTCTAATTTTTCCTCCAGTGATTTAATCATAAAACCAATGAAGATATATTACTTATACTATTTATGTCTATATAATTAGGCACAGTTAAGAGTTGAAATATGATATGGGCTTCACTTCCAGAATCTTCCATGTTTTTTAGGGTTTGGGCTTGTATTTTCCTATATAAACACCCCTAAACTCAACCTTAAAAAGAACCTGAAGAGCCATACGATTTTGAGAGCTCAGGAGGAGATTTTTTGGAGGTTTTGAAGGCTTGGAATTATACGGTGGTGAGCATATTGATCAAGCACGAAGACCACGGGTTTTATCGCCTTTAATCTTTCGTTTCTTTTATTTTTCACCAAGAATTCCTTTATTATTGTTTTGTTTTATTTTATGATGCTAGGATAAACATTATAGACTGCCTAGGCATATGATGAACCTACTCTGATGTTGTGTTTTGATTTGGGATTATTTATCGTTATGGTTTTATAATTTAGTAAAAGGTTTAATCATATTAAATTGATGCATATGGATACTTAGGTTTGTTTAATTGATTATTATTATTCCATAGTTGCCTTGATTATTGTTTGTCATTATGATAGGTTGCTATTAGGTCATCTACTTTGTGTTTTTGACTATTTTATTATTGATATGCATTAAGATCATAGGAATAATAATTATTAATTAATTAAACCTAAGTGTACTGCTAACCTAAATAGCTGTAAAGTGCTAGGTTATTGATAGATCTTTATTATTTGATCTTGCTAGATTTAGTTCTTCGTAAGGAGTCCGCTTAGGTTTGATTATTTAATTATTGCCTATTGAATCAATTAAATATATTAAACTGTCTTTGATTTCCGCGCTGTAAGGTAGGATTTCGTTTAAAGGAACTAAATCATAAATAATTAGGTTACCGTAAGGAAACTTGATTTTTAATACTGGTGTGCGTTGAAAATAATTAGAAACCCATATGTGTCTCTTGAGAAGGGTTAGGGGTCCTGTTCGGGTTTTCTCTTAGGTGTCTATTTTACGATCCCAGTCCAAAACTAAATATTTTCCCGATTAATTAACAACTGAAATTTAGGGGATTCTAGCCTAGGTAGTTATCTTATCATCATCTAAATTAAGTCCAAGTTCTAAGTTTGGTCGTCTTTAGTTTTCTTAATTAGTTTAAAATTAGTTTATTAGTAAAACACCCTTTACACAAATAATAAATAAATAGTCGTGTATGTAGTTGAGTCTAATTTAGCTAGTATACGTAATTAAAAGAGTCTCGTGGGTTTGATATCCGGACTTACTTAGCTGTACTAGAGTCGATCGGTTCACTTCCCGGTTAGTAGTTTAGTTAAGTTTAAGAGTAGAATTTATTACTTAGTGTCTAGATTAGCGTAATTTTAGTTAATAATTATTAAGACTACTTTTAGCACATCACGATGTTGCAGCGGTGACAATTTGCAATGTGCTACTCGTTTCTATTAGTTTATCAATCTATCTAGGGGTATACTCTGTTAGTTTATACATATTATATGAAACCCAATTTTTTTTCTAACAAAATAAAATTTTTTTAGTAATAAACTAAAGTAAAATTAGATTCTCGTAAATGGTTCACAAGGGCTGGTTTCCATGTTGACTTGAATTTGTTAAGCAATTTTGGTTTATGATCTATTTATGAAGTAAATCCAGCAGATTCCATCAAAATTAGATGTTGCACACGCACAGGATACTTCAGAAATTGGCAATTAACAGTAGTGGGAAATCATTAGAAGACTTAAAAAATTTAATTGCATTTTATACTAAATCATAATAAAAAAAATTACATTGCACACGCAAATGCGAACATCTATATCAACAATGGTATGATAGGAGATGACCTGAGCAAGAATAGAAGGAAAAGGGATTTGAAGAGATGAAATTAATATGGGATGGAGCAGTGAAATGACCGCTTGAAACTGTTTTTTTAAAAGAAAGGCTACATTATTAATGTTTTATAAGAGGCTTGTGTTTTGATGCATCTATAACTTGTACATTATAAACCGTATATCGATATTCAATAAATTTTACATTGAAATATTGATAAAAATAAGCACGTCGTGATGCTATGCTCAAAATTTTTTAAAACTTAATTCATTCAATGATATATAACAAAAACAAATAGAAAATAAATAGAGAAATATATGGGTAAATTTAAAGGGGTGGAAGGGTAATTATTATATAAATTTTCAAAAGTTTAGTATAGTTGAAGGATAAAAGTTTTAACTATAACTAAACAATTAAATCTTGGCTAAAATACCAAAATACCCTCTTAATTTTCTTAAATGCTTCAAGGAATCAAGGTTATTAGTTATGAGGAATTTCATATATATTCATGCAAAATTAAGAAATATCATATATATCCTTATAAATTTTAAAATATCATATATGTCCCTCTCTAAATATTGAAATATCAAATATATCCTTCTATAATAGTTAAAATATCATATATGTTTCTAATATATTTTCATTAGAAACAATTCATAACATTGCAATTTTATCTTTCAAAACCTAACCATAAAAGCGAAACTATAAAATCAAAAAACCCCTCAAAAACCTAAACCGTAAAGCTAAACCCTAAACCCTAACCCCCCCTTCCACTCACCCACGGCTAAAAAACCTAAGCCCCACAAAATCTAACCCTAAAAGCTAAACTAAAACAAAAAAAACTATGAAGGCTAAACCGAGATATTTATTTATATTTATTTTTTTAGAACAAGGGATGCTAGATAAACATTTTTGTTTTTTTACTTTTTAGTTTTTTTTGTTTTATAATTTTTGTATTTTTTGATTTTTTTATAAAGGTTTTTTTTTTCCTTACAGAAATGATTTAATGTGGGTGATCGAGGTGTACTCGGTTCTTC
The DNA here is from genome assembly GCF_021521415.1 of Bidens hawaiensis. Classification (NCBI taxonomy): domain Eukaryota; kingdom Viridiplantae; phylum Streptophyta; class Magnoliopsida; order Asterales; family Asteraceae; genus Bidens; species Bidens hawaiensis. Next base: position 686,531 of record NW_027491950.1, read on the forward strand.
GCTTTTTTAAGTCGTTTTTTGAATGTACCTCTTACAATAATTTTGCGATTCAAAAAGGGGTAGCGGCGCAGCTTATTGTCCGCTTGCCTTCTGTTTCGATGTAATCCAATAAACAATCAATAAATTTAATAATTTTTATTATTTTTCTTACTTTTTTTTATTTTAGATGTGTTTTTTAATCATTTTAAAGTCAATATTAAAAAAGGTAATTTTATCCTTGTTAAACGTTTATAACAGAAGAATATATATGATATTTTGAATTTTTTAGAGCAATATATATGAAATTAATCCTAGTTGTTATTACAGTAAGCAATCAAATTAAATTTTAAGATATTTTTTTTGGATAATATATGGTATAGATATAGATTATTATTATTAACGTAAAACCCAAACCAATTACAATAATATTACACCCGAAAATCAGACAAAACCAAACCCAAATCCTAGAGAGAGAAACATTCGTTTGCAAGAAACCAATCAAAATCAAAGCTTCTTCCTTGTTTCTAACGCCTTCAAATTTGATCAATTGGGTGTCAAGAAAGATGCATATTGAGGAATATGATGGTGAATTGGATGTGGGTTTGAATACGAAACGGGTTTTAGTCGGAGCAAGTGCTCGTGCTCTGTTTTACCCGACTCTGTTTTATTATCTTGCCAGGAATAAGATTCAGACTGAGTTTCACTGGTGGGATACAATTGATCAGGTATTATTATTATTTAACTTAGAAGGATTTAATTGGTTTGTTTGTTTGAGGATTAATAATTGCTTAATGTGATACGATTAGTTCTAATAAAACCAGATAATTAAATCAATGAAATTTGGATTGGCCGATAATAATCCTTACCGGACCATGCGTAGTCAAAAGTCAAAACTCTTTACCCTTAGACGTTTTATGCCACGTGACGTCCAGTCAACTTTTTGGAGAGTTATGCAAAAAAAGTAGCTTAGTCAAAACTCTGGGGCAATATTACACAATTATTATTTTTTAGTTCTTTAATATAAATAAAAAAAACTTTGATTGCCTAAACTTTCCTCCCTTGGGCGATGCGTTTTTGGTCCCAAAACGTTGCACTACGCGGTCTAAGTCCTAACTTTCCTGTCATTGTGAAGGGCAATCTCAATAGCATAATAATCATAAATTTTACAATCGATTTATATATTACTTCCACTTGATTTTTACTTTTATGTTTTTCATTTGGTTCGTAATCATCACTGTGAGCGAAATCGAGGCAAAATCAAATATAAATCGATGACTGTTATGCTATAGGGATTGCTCTTGATGGAAGTGAAAGTTAGAACTGTCAGTAGTTAAACTGATAGTATTAATTATTAACGGCCAATATGTCTTAGTTTGGAATTTGGATTATAAAAATCCATTTTTTTTAAATAAATGGTAATAAGTTAATAAGTTATCATTCTAACCATGGGTTTATTATCAGTTTGTATTATTAGGTGCTGTGCCTTTTCCAACCGATGTTTTCCGCTTGAAAGAACTTGGTGTTTATGGTGTCGTTACACTTAATGAATCGTACGAGACGTTGGTTCCAACATCGTTGTATATCAATCAATCAATCAATCATGCCCAGTAAAATCCCACCGACAGCAAAGCTATAAGTAGGGTCTGGGGAGGGTGGGATGTAGGCACACCGTACCTCTATCCAAAGAAATAAAGAGGTGGCTTCCAGAGAGACCCTCGGCTCTAAGTACATGTATGAAGCAAAATAAAGGAAATCAAAGTTTAACAGTTATATAAAAACTACTACTAATTATAATAATATTAATAATAAGATCACATTTTAACAGCTATATAAAAGCTAATAATAATTATAATAATAATAATAATATATGTAAGGGAAATACCATTATGGTATGTGACCTAAATAAGTTAAGTCTAAGCCCTAAGGTATTCAATTCTCTCTAAAAATCCTTAACTTTTATGTAAGGGAAATACCATTATCGTTGTATCATGTAAGCATTTCAAGTTAAATATTTTCTTTAATTCTTACTTTATATAGGCTATATTTTTATGTTGGTTTTCTTTTTGATATTGTTTTATTATTAGGCTCATGGAATTGATCATTTGGTGATTCCAACAAGAGATTATTTGTTTGCTCCATCTTATGATGATATTCAGAAAGCTGTCGAGTTCATCCATGGTAAGTACATATATATTTAACGAATCTCCATTTAGACTCATTAAGCGTATAGGTCACATAATGGCAGGTCCGGTTAAGTAGCGTATTAAAACACTTGATTTTTGTCATACACCATTTTTTAAACGCGCTCAACTGTTTGGTCTCGTAACCACGTTTTTCTAATTTTGTCCATTAACAAGATATAAACCAAGAGAACCTGTTTCATGTAATGGGTTGAAATTTCTTGGGCTGTAAACAAGCCGAGCCTGAGCTTGCCTAAGTTCGAGCTTGGCTCATCTAACTTATGAGGGCTCGAGGTCGAGGTCGGTCGTTTCGAGCTCTAAATCTAAAGCTCGAGCTCGGCTTGTGAGGAAGTTTTTCAAACTTAAGCCGCACTTGTTTATTATTTATTAATATTAATGTATTTATACTTATTTTTATGTATATGTATAATTGTAAATTATTGCGCATTATAAGTTATTTAGTTATTTTTATTATAGTTTTATATATAATAATCAACATTATTTAAATATATTTGTTTAATATATTGAAAAAGAATAAGACGTTATTAGGCTCGTTTAGGCTCATGATCCAACTCGAGCTCAATAAGTGAAACTCGGGCTCAGGCTCGTTTATCTAACAAGCTTGTTTTTAGGCTCGTTTATTAAATAGACTTATTTTTAGGCTCGACTCAATGCGAGTTTTTAGCGAGCCAATCTCGAGTGGCTCACAAACTCCTTGGTCCGTTTACACTCATAGAATTTATCACCTCTTTTTGAGCCTATTATGATGTTTGTTCTGTTGTTTCTTTATTTATGAAGAGAATGCATCCGCGGGTAAAGCTACTTATGTTCATTGCAAGGCTGGCCGAGGCCGCAGTACAACTATCGTTCTCTGTTATTTGGTATGTATCATTGCAAGTTGTGGCTCGTTAACCAACCATCTTGGTACCTCTAATTCTGGTTATTAATAACAGGTGAAACACAAGCAGATGACACCTGATGCTGCTTACGAGTACGTTAAGTCAATTCGACCAAGGGTCCGTTTAGCTTCATCCCAGTGGCGAGCTGTTCAAGACTATTACTATGACAACAGAGTTAAAAAGCAACCGAGTTTTGAACCGTTTGATGATGCAGCCGTTGTGTTGGTGGCAGAGTCAGATTATGAGGGTTACAAAGAGAGTTTTGACTTGGGCTTGACTCGAAACAGAAGTATTTTGGCGGAACTTAGCTTGATTTGCAGGTCACAGTTTGTTAGTCAAACGACCGTTGCAAGACTTTCTAGCCTATGGCTTGGGTGCAGTGATGCGAGTCGGAAAATGGGGTCGGAGGATTTGGTGAGCTCTGAACAGATGGCGGATGTTGGGATTAACATTCGTGTTCATTGACTCTGGTTTCGCGTTGCAAACCGAAGAGTTGGTGTGTGTAGTGTGAGGGATTCTGAAGTGTGTATATGGAGAGTATGAGTGTCTTTGATGTTTGTTATTAAGAAATAACTAGAATTTGTGCCCCGCGCGTTGCGGCGGAACATGTTTTTCACATGAAATAGTAATATACATAATAACATTGCCAACAAAGATCAATTTGAGAGTACTTATGTGATTCTTAAAGTCATAGAAATTAGTAGCTTGATCCAAAACAAAAATAGAAAAAGATGTACAACTCACCCTTTTGCCAGGTCTAAATGTATCATCAATTTCTCAAGTGTGTTTGGGTTCGTGTTAGAAGTTTAATATATTTGCTAGAAACCCAAACGATTGTGCTTGAGTTCTTATTGAGGGTGGTGAGGACCCTCTATGATGAAATCTTCTTAGGTAGTGTTTGTCATATCCTACAATATATGACATCTTCGTTGCCTCATCGGGTTTATCTTGTAATGCATATTGCATAGGTGATAGCCCACCTGAAAATAACATACAGACTGATAAATTATTTGGTGACTACAAATGCTCACAAAGAATATGGCTCTGATATCAAGTCTAGTTAAAGACAGTATTTAACATTTGGAAATCAAAATTTTACGTCTAGTGCAACAAGAAGAAGGGCTTAATTTAAGTCTTCACTCAAAAGTCTCAGATCCCTACAAAAAACAGAACACCACTGCAATAGCCAACAATAATTCAAACGAAAACTACCGCATTTTCAAACACTATAAACTAAATTTAGTGTGTTCATAATATTATTTTTATTTATTAAATTAAGATTGTGACTTCTAAATCTAAAACAAAAGAAAAACAAAATATGTGATCTATTTGTTATATGACCCCTTAGTCATTGTTTACTGAGGTCTCAGGCAGCTGAACTCTAGTTACTGTATGTGGACAGGTTGCATTTCGTAGATAAATAGACTAAATTTCCTAAACCACTAAACATTTAAAAATCATATTAAACAATTTGTTGGCAAACACAAAACAATTTTTGGCACACACAAAATTAATTCACTAACGAACAGATCGCATGGTCACCCATTTCTGCTCACAGTCAACATGTTGTTATTCAGCTTGTTTCTATATCACAGAAAAACTACTCAACATTAACTCAGCAAGAGTATGGAACTTACTTTCATCCGGATGATTAATCACCTCTTTCGAGTAACCATTATATTCATCTCCTTCCACCAAAATATGGATTTTGACCTGTTCGGTTTCGGAACAGAATCCTGTGCATCGGTCTCCAATAATATCCTATTAAAAGGCACCATTTTTAGCATCTTCTTTGCCTTGCTTTCTTTCACTCCCATAAAAAAAACCTGAGAATGAAAAAAGTAAGAAGAAATCAAAGTATAAAATGAATTTGGGTATAGCATGTATGCAGTTCAGAAGATATATGATGGTCTAATCTCGGTCAGGTCCTGGGTTACATTAAAATTCGTTAGTTTTTGAGTCAATATTTATCTTCTTATGTACAAAAACTATTTTGGATGGGGACGGCTAGTTTTAACACGGAACGGGCTTACCTTTTATCCCATCAGTTCATGATATCCTCCTATATAGAAAATATGATGAAAACATACGATGATCATGGGCTTATTAGATATTGATGTTGTTTATATTTTACCACATGCCATTAAACGATGGGATCCACACCTGTAGGTGGAACCGAAGTATACGACAGAGATTGAGGATCTGAAGTATATGACATAGATTGCTGATCATCATACGCATTCGTCCTCATATTTCTCTCTTTCTAAATTTCTTTGTGAAAACGATGGCAACCTGCAGGTGGAACCGTGGAAAGAATTTCAGGATGTGATGAAGAGGAAGATGCAAATGGAAAGTGCCTATTGGATGTCTCGTCGGTGGCCGTTGAGATCATGTAGCATCAAATAGTTGTACATCGTGTCTAACAATTGTACATTTTATCTACATGTGAACTTTCAAATGCCTTATATATATATATATATAAAATGTGAAGGATGGTGTAAGGCATGGGCTTGTGTATGAGTACATATAATATATAGAGTTAATTGCAAATATGGTCTCCCTGGTGGAATCTCAAACGCAGGTTTTAACCTTGTGTTGTTCTTTTTGTGGATATGGGTATGTGGTGATCATTTTTCTCAATTGGAACGCTGTAAACCTAAAGTTTGGTTTTCTGTGAACAGACCGTTCTACCCTTGCAATGTGCAACCCTATGGTTTTAAATAAATTCAATTTGGACCCCCTGTCTATTAACATATATTCCCTCCAACAGATTTAACCAACAGAATGTTAACTTTTTAGGGTTGACTAACTTTGACCCGTTGACCAAAAATGTAAGTTGCTTATTACAATCTACTAAATATAAGTAATCATAATCTTGACTATCTAAACTGATTATTTCTATAAAATTAACCAAATTGACTTGAAATCAAAAATTTACATAGTTTGTCTTTCCTAAGTCAAACTTTGACTTTACACAATCTTAACCAATTGAAACATAAGGTGCACACATGTCACACCCCGACAAGGGAGTTGGACGTGACGATTGAATACCAATTAAACACAGCGGAAATAAGGTAACAAATGTATATTAACACACTAGGTCAATGCTAAAATTAAATGTCAAATACAACTACAAGCTAGAAGTTCAACTACCATCTAATTAGGGGATAGGTTCTACTATCCATCATGGCTGGGGATAGGTTCTACTATCCATCATGGCTTCTTTGGGTTAATCTCTACGGTTTGATGCAGGTTTTCTAAAAAGGGTCTTCTATCTCCAAACAAACTCATGTCTAAATCTCTATATTTCCACATCTTGAGAAGAGGTACCTGAACACATGCTTAAATAATTGGGTCAGCTAAAAAGTTGATGTGTTCATGAGTTTATGTTATAAAACATTTATATAAAAATGATCTAAAAGTATGGTGCACATTAAGCAAGTTCACAATCACACCTGTACCCACGACCTGTGAACATCTAAAATATATAAACCCCTTTGCCATACCCCTTATTGTTATGGGTCAAATTTACTTATGTCTGCCAACATAAGACATAAAACAGCGCCGGTATATGTCACAAGATAACCATTATATCATTAAGTGGGAGGTCGTCCATGATATAGGCCCATTGTGTGCGGGGGTCTTCCCCAGATAGTACTACCCATATATCCCGTGGCTCCTAATGGAGTTAATGAGTGTGCTACAAAGTCGGGGATTGTTTATGGCGAAAAAATCGGTCTTGATTAATAATACACCAATAATTTTAAAACATATAGAAGCATGTATTCACCCAAAAGTTTAAGAAAAAGGGTGTGCATGAACTCACCTTGGTCTATGCGTATGCGTGAGGATAAAAACGCTAAAGAATCTTGTATGCTACGCGGGAAACAGCTCCAACTCACAGACATTCCTAAATTCATGTAATGTGTCATTAAAAGTAATACGTGTCATATTATATGTGCCCGTGACTTAAGTTGGTTATGGTTATTTATATTCTTATGTTATTTGAGATATGGTTGCATATTGTGACATGGATCGTAACAAAGTCTCCTAACTTATAAAGTTGTGGGATTTATCTTGCAAAATTATTCAAATAAAAGAAAATATGGTTTATAGTAAAATAAGGTTTTCTATAGAATGATTTAAGTAAAAATAATTAGGTTTATGTTAGTCCCGAATATACAATTTTGTTATTTTGGCAAATTTTAATCCCTCGATATTTGATATGTAATATACCTTAATAGTCTTTAAAATTAAACTTTTGACTTTTTAGTAACTTAATATATATCTATGTATTCTCATATTCTATAAAAAGTATATATTTTAGGTATAAGTAATATGAAGTGCTTAGAAGCAAGTAACAATGCTGTCGGGTTCTCTAAAATTTGGCGTTTTAAGAATAAGTTAAAGATTATGTTTCTCAATTTATCTTTCAAATATCCTTTTTTTATGCTAGATAATCAGCAAAAATATAGATTCTTAAATTTTTACATTTTGATTTTGGTTTCGGTTATACATATATTCGATATTTAATGCATTAAAACAAATTATAATATATAACAAATTGAATGGCTTGTATAATTACAATTTGGTTATATATTATGAAAATAAGTCATATTAAAATATGGGTATGAAAAATACACGGTTAGGTCGGTTTGGGGTTAAATCATGTGAACTTTCAGTTTAACCGCGTGATTAACTCGTAAGTTAAATGAAGGTGATTTCCCTTCCTAGTATCTTAAATATACATATTTTAACTATAAATACGTTGGTTTTAATATTGGTAGTAAAAATCACGTGGTTTTCGGTTAGGTGACATCATTAACATGTAACTTAATAGTTTTTGTAATTTTAATCTTGTGTGCATGTTTTTAAAGCACAACTCATTTTAAACATGTTATATAAGTATTATGAATTGAAGGTAACTTTCATAAAAATACTGTATATGCATGATATCGCGAGTGCCTATAGTGTATATAAAATTATGATTTTAAGCAAAACAAACGAGTAGACGTGTTAGAAAATTATACCTACTTTCTGAGCTAATTCAAGAGGTTTAAAAGAGGCTTCAAACAGGTCCAAAGGTTCTGTAAAAACATGGTTAGGATATGGATAAGGGTTTGCAGCAACCATGTGAAAAACTAACATTGAAAAAGAGAAGATGAAGATTTTGATAACGGTTTAGGCGTACCTTGATTGTATTGACCACGAGTTTGATTTAGGGCTATGTATGGAGTCCAACAATAGGACTTATCACTGTCAAGATGATGATGGAAAGATTAGAAGCAATATCAAAGGAAATGAATTCTAGAACTTACATGATTGGACAATGGTTTTCACTACCGAAAAGTGAGGTGATTGAAGATTAATATGAGGCTTTTCTCTTGATTGATTCCAGCCAATCGCAAGGGTTCAAGGGTATGTTTTGTTTGTTAATGGAGGGCTTTGAACCTTGCAAGAGTTAAGAAAAGTTTTGTGAGCATAAAGGCTTTTGAACTCACAAAAGAACAAGAGTGCAAACTCGCCTATGATGCCTCTAGAACTTGTGATTCGTTTGGACAGATTTCAGGTCGTCTCTGGGCATCAAATGCGCCCAGAGATTCAACCAACATAAACTTTATTGAAATCCTTGGAAGTTGGAAAAAGATTCAATGAAATTGGAGTTCGTTTGATACCTTAAACAGGATAACAAAGTAAAAGTATCATTGCAGTTTTGGTTCTTGCGCAGTATTGACATTAAGTCGATTTGGAGGTCGAAATCTTGATAAAATAAAGTGAGGCCAGTTTGAATCTTTCAGGAGGAGATTGAAGGTTTTTATAGAAGAATAATGGAGTCATTTGGTTGAGTCTGGAGCAAGATATGGGTCTCCAAAGTTGACTTTTGCATGCTGGCAGAATCTAAGTGAAAGATTTGGTTGAGATATAGGGAGATTTCTTGGTATTTAGAAGATATAGGAAGATATGGGGAGGTTTGATGCAGGGATTTTGAGAAGGATGAATGAGCTAAGACTTTTCATTGGTCTTATATAATTCTTTCTATGATGAAGTAGAGGCTGACCTTAGGGTTGTAGGCATTATAAACAAGAGATTTGGGGAGATATGTAAACCGGATCATGAGATTTTATGAATCTTGATAATATTATGCTCAAGTCAACCTTCTTCTAGAAAAAAGTAAAATATGCTATACAAAATGATTTATTAAAACAACTAATATTAAAATTGGTCAAGTACACAGGTGATTTATTAAGTTTTAGGAAGTTCAATTTCAAAGTTAATTTATTTAATCAAAACATGTGTGTAGTCGAGAAGAGATCAACGAATTTAGGAGAAGATATAGTTGGTGATTTCATATTATTAAGTTCCTGCTAAACCATCAATTAGAGAAAAAAAAGTAACAATCTAATTAATTGTAATGTGTGTACAGGTTTGGAATGGGGGAGTCGACAAGAGAATGAAAGCCACTTGCCATAGGGTTGGCTCATTTTGTATTAGTAGATAATCTTAACAAGATATTATGGAGTTTTTATAAAGTAGGTCTCCTACACTTGTGATTTTTATAAAATTAGTCATGTAGTTAATAAATATCTTTATATAGACTAAGTAATTATATAAAATAATATGTATGCATGAACATTTATATGTTGTTTGAAGATTTATTTAGTCTTGAAAATAATACTATATGTATACATATATACCAAATAAACACACTCAGTAACATGAGTTATTTGCACAAGTGTTATGCAATTACGTATATATTTTGATACGATTACATAGTTTTAAAATTAGGTAGATTGGTTTGGTATTTGCTTTACATGCACATACATGAATTATATAAATGTTGTAAGGTAAATATTTTTAGTGGGTTTGGTAATTGTGTGGGCTTGCCCAACAATGTGATTTTGAGTGCAACGGGTTCTAAATTGTATTAATTGTTTTCCTAGTTTGCTTCTATCTAATAGTTATTTGTAAATCAAATACTAAATAGATAACATTTAAAGAAAAAAAATTATGCCCAAAATCAAGGTTATTACAACACATGTATATACATTCAAATCCATACAATACACACAACACACAGTTTGACTTTCCAAGGTCAATTGTGACTTTACATACATTCTGTCACACCCCAACCTAAGGCGGAAATGCCGGGGCGTGATCCGATTGCTCACAGTTCGAAGATACTATCATATATAAAATGTGATAATATCTAATTAATTATTTAATTCAAATAATACAAAATATTCAAATACAACAATACAACTCAAATAAATAAATACAATCAATTAAATTTAAATTTGTATTCAATATAACCCTAAGGTCTTTCTAAGTGTCCAAACTTCAATCTACAATCGTCCTGCATATGCGTAGAAAATGAAGTTTGATCAACAACACATGTTGAGTGCGATGATCACCAATTTTGAATCAACAAATAAGAATATATATATATATATATATATATATATATATATATAGATAGATAATTGATAAATGATAATGATAAATGCGCAAACCAATCTATGTGGTAATAATCAATCAAATCTTAACAAATCAAAATCAAGTATATTTGTGTGCCAATGAATCGTTGCCAAGCGAATCGAGCATTGATTACAATGACTAAATTGTCGGTTTACCTTTGCCAAGAGAATCGGGCTCCGGTTACCAAGACGGTCGTATGATCATACAAATGAGAACCCTATACAAGGGGATATGTTGGACCTCTCCGAAACGTTATCAAATAAACAATTAAGCATGTAGCAATTAGCAAATAGTATTCAACTGATATTCACACAATAATTATGTTTGCGATTTTGAGTATATATTTAGAATAGAAAATATGAGTAAGTACGCATATGTCCCCAAAACATTTGGAAAACAGTGTATAAAAAGGGGAATGATCATACTCATCTGGTCGATTAAGCCAAACAAAAATGAGTACGACAAGAAACGACAATCACGATCTTCGAGAATTACCGACAAGAATCCTAATTAAATGATATGATGAGTGAATATAGATGATATAATACATAAAATGAATTTGGGATTTGATATGATTTGAGTTACAATTATGTTTGGTACGTTATGGATTGAACGATTGATCTCTACGGAGTTATTGTTATTATTTAATGATAAATCATTGTAAAATCGAATTTACAACTAATTATAATGATAAACGTTTAAATATATAATTAACATAAAATTTATATTTTAGAATCTTTTAACAAAATTCGATAGTAGAAATATAAATAGCACTTTTAAATACATTAATATATTTATCACAGTTTAGTTTTAAAAATAATAAATTTATACATATATATATACATATACTTTTTTATATGTTCATAATAAACATAAGAAAATTGATAAAAACATTTAAACAACGATAAGTCCCAAATATTAGTGTCGGTTTTTAATAAAATAATAATAATTTATTACCAATAATATATATATATATATATATATATATATATATATATATATATATATATATATATATATATATGGAAACATAGAACGAACTAGTCGACACGAATCGTTTACTTTATGATATCGGCTAAGTAAAATATTGTTTATTTAATAATTAATATTAATTATAATATATTTTATATCATTAAAATAATCAAATAAAATAAATACCAAAACAATGAGCCGGCCGAGACTCGAACTCAGGTGGGAAGCCGGCACACAGAGTTTGAACACACACACACACCAGCCATGCGTGCTGGTGTGTCAGTTGGTATATGTTTGTAAATGGTTTATTATATACAGAAACAATAAAAACCCAAATTGTTCATGAACCCTAGATTATACAATCGCTTAATCCGTTAATCGTTTGTTTAAATTGATATGGGGTTTATGTTTACGGCTGATATGCGATCCTTATGGATGTTTTAATTACCTGAATTAACGAGGAAACCACAGAGAACGATCACTCCATCGCCGCGGTGAGAACGGGATCCAAACAGGGGGTTACGACCAAGATTAACGCAATTAGGGGTAGGGCTTTTGATCGCCGGATCATAAAGAAGGTGCAGACGCGTTTAATTAAGTTATTATCACTTCTAGCTTATATAATCAATTTTTAGGTTAGTCGGTTCATAATTAAATCAATTACGCGTTTGTTTTGATCTTGTTTCCTAATTGTTGATACCAGTTAGGCTGATTATGGCAATAATAATCATAAACATAATTCAATTCTAAGTTTAGATCGTTAATTTAGGCTCAAGTAACCTAAGCGGGTACGGTTTGGGTAAACGGGTATGGGTTACGGATATGAGCAAATGGGTTATCAAAAGAATATGTTAAAATTGCATTTGAGTCCCTGGAGATTAGTGGTGGAAACAGTGAAGGATTAAAGTTTACTTTTGGGCTAAAAACGTACATTTTTCAAAGTTATTTATATATTAAATAAATATAATAAATAAATATAATTTATATAGAAATTTCTTGATAAACGTGATACCTTTTTAATGATAAATTTCCCGAATTTACAACGGGTCGGGTTAAAAGATATAAATTCGTTCGTTGGAAAACCCGAGTTGTACAGTCTCCCCTACTTTAGGGAATTTAGTTCCGAAATTAAGGAAAACCATAGCATAATCGTTTTTGAAAATAATTAACTTTAAATAAAAATATCATAACATAGAATTTCTAATAACCAAAGCAACGTTTCAAATAACAATACGATAAGGGCACTTATATATAGGATGTACCAGCGGCGTATCCACCATGTCCTTATCATCTCATCATTTGTACCGTTACCCAAGCTACCTTAGGTTCTAGATCATGTCACATAATTTTACGTATTATGATTTCCATTCGAGGACTCGGATAATTATGTTCGCGACCATAATTACCCTTATCACCGGATGATCCGCATAATTCGTTCCGTCATGTGGTTTGTAAAACATAACATTTTTAAGAGAAAACAACTGTTTTGATAATTCTACATATAATTTCAAATCATAATTAATAAATATTTAGTTAAATTAATAAAATCGTATGATTTCGAAACCTCTTTTGCGTTTAAAAGTATAATTTTGTAAATTGAAGAAAATAGATTTGGTGATTTAGGTGTTATTAAGATAATCGAGAATAAGGTAATGAGATGGAGATACAAGATCCTAATAGTTTAATTTTGATAAATGAAACTTTATTCATGTAATGAAATACTTAAATAGTTCAAATTGAAATCATCAAATGTCGCGAATAACCAAGGAGTCGATACAATGCAATAATGAAAAGATAAGATAACTTAAGATAGAAAACAATAAAAATCTTTAGAGTCTTCTAGCATCTTCAGTTACGGTAGATGTGATTCACTTGACTTGGAGCACTTGAGGTATTTGAATCCATAATAACTTGAGCAGTCGATGCATGTGGATATAGAGTAGGTTGAACTTGGAAAGACGACACTAGTGAGGTTTAGGTGGTGTAGGCTTGGTAAACTTGGACTTGCGGGTATGGAGTTGGATAAGGGTGCATCATATTGGTGATAGGAGTTCGCAATGGATATGGTTGATGGGTCGGGACTTGCGAAGCAATAGGGATATAGCAAGGGGCAGGCATAACTTGACTTGATGTGCATGGATAAGTCGAGGGCACGCATTGCGAAGATGACTAAGATCTCCACAATTATAGCAAGAACGTGTAGTAGGGGGTTTAGGAGTAGATGGTGCACGACAAGTATTTGCAAGGTGGCCATAACGGGTTGCATTGGGTGCATAGACGACACAAGGATTGAGTCGGATGATGATAGTTACAAGTAGAGCATAACGGGAAAAGCCCGGTATAGGTTTTCTTGTTAGGAGCATTTTGGGGGGAGGGTGAAGGTTTGGCTTGGTTAGCATAGTTGAACTTACGTTTGTGATGAGAAGAGTTGTCATTGCGCAAGGTGGGTTTGGGTTCAGCCTTAGCATCAGTTGAGAAATTTGGTTTTGGAGTTTTCAGAGGTAGGGTTCCATCTTCAACAGGATCATCGGGACGTGAGGCAGCAAGAGGAATAGCTTCCTTGAATTCCTCCCATGGCATACTTGTAGCAATCCCAAGCATGGCAGCAGCAATTTTTTTAGTGATCCTAGCAGTCAAACGGTGATCACGGGCAGCCGACGGACGATGTTGATTACGACTATGATTTCCTAAGGAAGACATTCTACAAGGACCAATGATGAAAATGTGTAAGATGACAGGTGAGTTGTAAGAATAAGTTGATATGAAATAGCAGGGATGCGTATGTGGATGTACATGCATTAGTACTAGTGAAGACTCGAGGACGAGTCAAGAATTAAAATAATATATATATGAGTTGGAAACATTTAAGTAAATAATGTTTTATAAATTTTTTTCCAAAAATAAGATAACCAAGCATATCAAACGAGTTGACCTCCCATGAGCTTTTCATGGCAATTTGAATGGCCCAACTAAATAAACAACATAAAGTTTGTGAATTGGCCTCCCATGAGCATTCCATGGCATTTTGTTGGCCCAATTCAAATATCGAGTAATAAACAATTGTGTTGGTAAGCCCATGAGCGTGTACATGACATTTAACTGACCCAACTAATTAACGAATTATCGAATCAATGGAGTTGTTCGGACCATGAGCGTTACATGGCATTTAACCGACTCAACTAAATATCGAATCAACGAATAAAATATAAGTAGTTGGTGTATCTCGGGAATCACCCCGGCCGATACGTTCCAACCAAAAAAAAAATCAAATCGAAAATGATTTAAGAAATGAATATTTGGAGTGCCCATGGAATTCCATGGATTTTTTCACCCAACTAAGAATTTAAAATAATTGAAAACACAATTTGGAAGTATAACCGTTTCGCCGGTTATGTTTACCACGTAACCGTTTAGCCGATTACGGGTACCACTTGAAGTTATGTGGTTGTATGAGATTTGTCATACTCCCACGCTTCAAGGAGAATAAACAAAACAAATACGGGAATTCTTAAGAAATTTCCCACAATAAAAGGTAATCTACTAAAATTAAGAGGATTTAAAAATATCTTGAAAGTTGAGGCACAACCTCAGAATTCGTGTGTGTGTGTAACAAATAAACAAGATAAATACAATTTAAATAACTAATCTAAGCAAATTGTAAACAATTTATTAATTAGCACATAAGGCAGCTTAGATAAGCACGTATAGGGTTCCTAACATATGTCTAGGACCATTTCTAACGACCTATCTTATAACCTTCGGCTCTAATACCAATTTGTCACACCCCAACCTAAGGTGGAAATGCCGGGGCGTGATCCGATTGCTCACAGCTCAAAGATACTATCATATATAAAATGTGACAATATCTAATTAATTATTTAATTCAAATAATACACAATATCCAAATACAACAATACAACTCAAATAAATAAATACAATCAATTAAATTTAAGTTTGTCTTTAATATAACCCTAAGGTCTTTCTAAGTGTCGATACTTCAATCTTCAATCGTCTTGTATATGCGTAGAAAATAGAGTTTGATCAACAACACATGTTGAGTGAGATGATCACCAATTTTGAATCAACAACTAATAATATATATATAGATAATTGATAAATAATAATGATAAATGCGCAAACCAATCTATGTGGTAATAATTAATCAAACCTTAACAAATTAAAATCAAGTATATTTGTGTGCCAATGAATCGTTGCCAGGCGAACCGGGCATTGATTACAATGACTAAATTGTCGGTTTACCTTTGCCAAGCGAATCGGCTTCGGTTACTAAGACGGTCGTATGATCATACAAATGAGAACCCTATACAAGGGGATATGTTGGACCTCTCCGAAACGTTATTAAATAAACAATTAAGCATGTAGCAATTAGCAAATATTATTCAACTGATATTCACACAATAATTATGTTTGCGATTTTGAGTATATATTTAGAATAGAAAATATGAGTAAGTACGCATATGTCCCCAAAACATTTGGAAAAGAGTGTATAAAAAGGGGAATGATCAAACTCACCTGGTCGATTAAGCCAAACAAAAATGATTACGACAAGAAACGACAATCACGATCTTCGAGAATTACCGACAAGAATCATAATTAAATGATATGATGAGTGAATTATAGATGATATAATACATAAAATGAATTTGGGATTTGATATGATTTGAGTTACAATTATGTTTGGTACGTTATGGATTGAACGATTGATCTCTACGGATTATTGTTATTATTTAATGATAAAAATCATTGTAAAATCGAATTTACAATTAATTATAATGATAAACGTTTAAATATATAATTAACATAAAATTTATATTTTAGAATCTTTTAACAAAATTCGATAGTAGAAATATAAATAGCACTTTTAAATACATTAATATATTTATCACAGTTTAGTTTTAAAAATAATACATTTACACACACACACACACACACACACACACATATATATATATAAACAAAAATTTTCAGTTTTGTTTGTTTTATAATTTTTTTAATATTTTTATAGAGGGTTTTTTTATATATAGGGTAAGGATCCTAAGAGAACCATTGACAAATTGAAAACGTTGAGAACCATTTTTGACCACTAAAAAAACCCTCTATAAAAATATTAAAAAAATTATAAAACAAACAAAACTGAAAATTTTAAAAAAGTAAAAAAACCAAAATTCTTATATTTCATTCTGGTTTCATTAAAAAAAAGAAAACCAAATTTTTTTTTTCTTTTTAATTCGTATTATACCTATACACTTCATTTAATCTCTAGTTACGTAATATACACATATGTACATTATCATTTACCTTAAAATTATACATATTTGTATAGGAAAAAACATGTGTGTACATATTATACATATATGTATAATAAAAAAACCGATTTTTTTTTCTTTTTAATTCGTATTATACCTATACACATATGTATACTTTCATTTAATCTCTAGTTATGTAATCTACACATATGTACATTATCATTTACCTTAAATTATACATATGTGTATAGGAAAAAAACATGTGTGTACATATATGTAAATATTATACATATATGTATATGTATAATTTAGCTAAACCGAGAATTTTTTTTACATTTTTTTTGAGAAACCGGGATGATAAATAAGAACTTTGGTTTTTTTACTTTTTTTATTTTTGTGTTTTTTTTTGTTTTATGATTTTTTTTATTTTTGGAATTTTTTGTGATCCAAAATGGTTCTCATAGTTCTCAATTCCCAAAAAGTTCTTATATGATCTTGATCCTATACACACACACACACACGAAAACTTAGAACGAAACTAGTCGACATGAATCGTTTAATTTATGATATCGGTTAAGTAAAATACTGTTTATTTAATAATTAATATTAGTTATAATATATTTTATATCATTAAAATACATTAATTTAATCAAATAAAATAAATACCAAAACAATGAGCCGGCCGGACTCGAACTCAGGTGGGAAGCCGGCACACAGAGTTTGAACACACACACACCAGCCATGCGTGCTGGTGTGTCAGATGATATATGTTTGTAAATGGTTTATTATATACAAAAACAATAAAAACCCAAATTGTTCATGAACCCTAGATTATATAATCGCTTAATCCGTTAATCCTTTGTTTAAATTGATATGGGGTTTATGTTTATGGCTGATATGCGATCCTTATGGATGTTTTAATTACCTGAATCAACGAGGAAACCACAGAGAATGATCACTCCATCGCCGCGGTGAGAACGAGATCCAAACAGGGGGTTACGGCCAAGATTAACGCAATTAGGGTTAGGGCTTTTGATCGTCGGATCATAAAGAAGGTGCAGACGCGTTTAATTAAGTTATTATCACTTCTAGCTTATATAATCAATTTTTAGGTTAGTCGGTTCATAATTATATCAATTACACGTTTGTTTTGATCTTGTTTCCTAATTGTTGATACCAGTTAGTCCGATTATGGGAATAATAATCATAAACATAATTCAATTCTAAGTTTAGATCATTAATTTAGGCTAAAGTAACCTAAACGGGTACGGTTTGGGTAAACGAGTATGGGTTACGGATCTGAGCAAACGGGTTATCAAAAGAATATGTTAAAATTGCATTTGAGTCCTTGGAGATTAGTGGTGGAAACAGTGAAGGATTAAAGTTTACTTTTGGGCTAAAAATGTACATTTTTCAAAGTTATTTATATATTAAATAAATATAATAAATAAATATAATTTATATAGAAATTCCTCGATAAACATGATACCTTTTTAATGATAAATTTCCCGAATTTACAACGGGTCAGGTTAAAAGATATAAATTCGTTCGTTGGAAAACTCGAGTTGTTACACATTCAAATGCATACAATACATAGATACATACATGAATAAATATACACGAGATACACACACACATATATATGCACAGATAAAAATTCCTCCTATATATTTGTATACACAGGCGCATATAGTTATACATACACACACAACCACACATACATAAGATAAGCCAATTCCTCCTATATATTTGCATACACAGATGCATATAGTTATACATACACACGCAACCACACATACATATATACATAGATGCATACATACATATATAAAAAGACTGTTATGCCCCTGCATACATAAGCATACACACATTGTAAGCACTTGATTCCTTATCTAATTAGTTTGTCATTGTTCTATACAGTCAACAAATGCATCTAATTCTACATACTAATGATACATACATACATACATACATACATACAAAGAATGTATGTAAAAATGCTCACTTTCAGTTAACGGCAGGATCGATTGTAGGGCCCGTATATGTAAAAATGGCACAACGGGATTGAAACCTGCCTTTGGGGTTCCATCACAGGGACCACATTTTCAATTAAATCTAATATATATAGGGGCGAGTTCAAAGCGAATAACCGTGAATTTGTGAACAAGTTAGAACAACATGCGTGCTTGTTTTTCTTGATACAAACATCAACTACTGATAGTTATTAATAAATGATGCGGTGGCAATATCGTAAATAAGTGAAGTTTAATAGTATATATATTTTCTTTAATGAATATAGATATATCATCTAGTAGCGTTATTAAAAAATATTAAAATATAGCGTGTACATTATGCTCATGTATGAAATTTTGTCGGCTAGTCCACTTAAAAGAGACACATGTCTCCTAGAGGGGAGGTTCCACATTTAAACCTAGGGAAATGTGTATATAAACACAAGAAGTTGTTGAAAGTGATAAAGCTATTGTAGAAAGATAGAAATAACAGGATTTTCGACAACAAAGTATTGTCAATAGACAACATATTTGAAAACAACATTCATATGAATAAAAAATTGCGTATTATGTATTGCCTAAGTGCTACTGATGAAACTCTTAAAGATATGTATTGATTCATTCAGAGCATATCCAATCCTAGCATATTGTGTATGTTAGTGATTGTAGTATCATACCACATGCATTACTTGTTAATTTGTTATATTTTAGTCTATATCCAAATTTAGTGTTGCGCAATGCATTTAGTTTTTTTTACTTTGATTCGTTCTCTTTCAACATATCGAGCTACTCGCATTGGATTTTAATTGTATTTAGAACTCATTTCATTAGTTGTCGTTCGAATTTGACTTTGAACCAGTTTTAATCCAATTTAGATATTATTTAAAATTAATAATTATAAACATAGCTACAAAATTAGAATTAAAAGATTAACAACAAAATACTAGATAAAAAAGAAAAGAAAAATACAACTATAGTACAAATATAAAACTGTAATAGTTTATGGTTGCAATAAATTCAAATTTATAAAACCTGGAATAAATGTGATTATTTATTTAAAACCACTGAAGAATCATGTGATATAATTAATATCATAGGTATGATTTAATACAATATAATAAGATATATATGATTGTATGATGTAATGTTATGTAAAAAGATACGATGTTATATAATGTAAGATGATATAATATGATATGATATAACATAATTACGCGTGAAAACGAGTCAAGTCACTTATGACTTTAATCAGGAATCGACGGCTAAAAGCATAAATCAAATCAAGCTTAAGCCTAAACTTACGCCTGTTTATTTTTACTAGGCTCATGAACCTAAATAAGCATATTATTTGTACAAATATAATTAACTAGGTTATTGACTCGTGTATTACACGGGCAGAAATATAAAAAACCGTCCAAGTAAACGTATATATAATTTCAAACAACAACATTTTTTTAATATGTATTTTGAGACAGCAATATAATTTATAATTGTAAGTCATATTCAAACGAAAACATAATATTGAAAGACATGGACTTACAAAAAATAACATTACATAATAGAATGTTTACAAACAAAATTTTAAACTTTGAAACATAAACTTCAAAAGCTACAAATTTTTACTTAAAAATAATATTTTTTGCTTTGTCTGCAACTTTCCCTTGCTTATCTAAAATAAGTATTATTTTTTGATCGTCTATACTCTTCACTCTTGATAAATCTACATAAAGTTGACTGTGTGTAAAACGGGTCTTTTAAGTATGCCAACTCTTGCTAGAGACTGGCCTAGACTTTTGTTGATGATCATTGAAAAACCAAACTACAACAGGAAACTGTGTTCTCTAAAACTTAAACATAATTTTTTTATCTGAAGGTGTCAATTATATATATATATATATGCTTATATATTTGAACAATTTGTAAATTTTGTACTTGTATCAAATTATTCTAAATAAATATTATGTTTGTCATTAACTCACATATAAAATGCATTTTAATAATCACAAAATTAATAATTCATTTTAGTGAACATAACAACATCTGTCAAATACACACACACACACACACACACACACACATATATATGGGATGGATCATGCAAGAAGTGATTTTATAGCGAGAAGTGCGAGAAGTAATTTATAACCCTTGATTAAGTTTAATCCACGGCCTACATGTAAGGCCCCAAAACCCGGGAACCCCACAGTTGGTATTCATTCCAAAACACTCGTAAAAATAATTAAACTTTAAAAACAATTCTTTGCATTAAAATAACATCACAGAGTATAATTCGGCGGAAAACGTAAATAAATGAATGAGTTCCCAAAACCCGGGAATTTAACTCCAAAACCAAAATTAAGTATAACTTTTATAAGTCTTTTGAAATAAAATGTTCATAAACAATTCTTCATTCCAGTATGCCCTTCACCGTCCAAGTAGCTCCGTGCACGTCCAAGTGATAAGGCGTCCTCTTCCTAACATGAAACTCACACTAACATGCACACAAATTCAGCTTAAGCTGAGTGAGTTCAAGTTTTAAATAAGTAGCAAAAGTCTTAATAATCATTCCAACGATTTTAAAACAGTAACCGGAAGTACATCGGTTAGGTCACCACATTCAATAAATAGTCATTCTTACGTATGAGCATCTCTATACGTGCATTCCTATATATATATATATATAACATTCAATAATAACATTCAGGGCCGAGAAAACGTACAACCCAAACACGTAACATTCGGCGCATGCAAACACAAAGTAGGCATACGCAACATTCAGTAGTCGAGACGACTACAACATTCGCCAAATATTGGCCATTCTAAATATATATAAATATATATATACATACACATTCTATAACATTACAAGGCCTACCAATACTAGCAAGCCTATGTAAAACCATTTAAAACATTTCATCAAGTGAGAAAACACTTAGGTGTGCATGCTAGCCCAAAACTTAAAAAGAGTTAAACGGGGCATCAAGAACTCACCTGAAATCAATCGAACACCTGCAACGAGCTAGGAAATCCCTAAGTGCACAATCACAAGCAAGGGCCTGTAAAGTATACACAACGTGTTACTAAGCTAGACCGTAAGAACACTCTTGTCTAATGGGCCATTCAAGCCCAACAACTTGGCCCAAGGCCTAACAATTTTCAATTAACCAAATCCACCCTACAATTAAGGTCAGGGGTAACCATGATGCACCACTCGCCCGTCGGCAATCAAATCGAGTCGAATACGCGCGTAATGAACCATAAAACAAATTGTTAAACGAATCAGCCCCAAATGGGCCAAATTCCCATTTTAATCCTTTCATTCATCATAATTAAGTCACCCGAGTTGATAGGGTTGACGGTTCCTTTTTACAACTCTCAATTTAACATTTAAACGAAAATTCGCGCACCGCCGACTCGATTGACCAAGCACCAACCAAAACAACCCCGAGCATCAAAATTTTTTTTTCCCACAGCACTTAAACTCCCCTAGGGCCGTACAACTGATTCGGTTGGTCATTCAACCGTTTAACGCATCAAACTCAACAATTTGCAATTTTACACCCGATAAACCCTAGTTTTCGAACTAAAATCGATTGACCGACCTAAACACCTCCAATGGATACGAAATTTTAATATGAAGTAAATGCCATACCTGGGGATCTTTCTACACTAGAAACTCTAATTTTTATCCACGGGAAGTGGTTCAATTACACCTTGGCCGAAAATCTGTCCAACGAGAAGTATCGGCAAAATTAAGCATCAAAACGATTAGAGGTGAACAAAAAGAGTGTTGGGGATTGTAGTACATACCTTGAACTACTTCTAGGAGCTTGGAATCGATCAAAAAGTCGAAGCAAGGAAGGAAGGGGGCTGCTGCCTTTGGCCGATCGGACCAGCTGCATATAGGTTTAGGGTTTTTATGTTTAATGTTATATTATAAAACATTTTCATTCTAGCCCCCAGAATTTAATAATAATGCAACTTGGAAGAAATGTTAGGCGATTAGACGTACTGGGATGACGTAAAGGCTTCATCATCTCGTCTTCGGTCTCCCAAGTGGCCTCGGAAACCCTACGGTGTTTCCAATGCACCTTCACCTGTCTAACCACCTTATTCCTCAAACGCCTCTCCTGGCGGTCAAGAATAGCAATCGGTTGTTCAACGTAGTTCAGCTTACTATCGAGTTCAATATCATCGAGAGGCATATGAGCCTCTTCATCCGTTAAGCATTTCTTCAGATGGGACACGTGAAAAGTAGGATGAATCCCCGCGAGCTCCTCGGGCAATTCCAGCCTATATGCTACCTCACCTACTCGGGCCAATATACGGAACGGGCCAATAAACCTCGGACTGAGCTGCCCCCTCTTACGAAAATGAATAATGCGCTTCCAGGGAGAAACTTTTAACATAACCCGATCCCCAGCCTCAAACACAATAGGCCTTCGTCTTTTATCTGCATAAGACTTCTGACGATCCTGCGTGGCCTTCATACATGCTTTAATCTTGTCGAGTTTCTCAGTCGTAGCCTCGACCATTTCCAAACTACCCAACTGCTTCTGACCAATGGAACCCCAACAGACTGGAGTCCTACACCTCCTACCATACATCATCTCAAACGGTGGCATCCCAATCGTGGCGTGATAAGTGTTATAATACTAGAACTCTACCAGTGGTAAGTAACGGTCCCAACCACCACCAAAATCGATAACACAAGCCCGCAACATATCCTCAAGAGTCTGAATGGTCCTCTCGGACTGACCATCCGTCTGCGGGTGATACGCAGTACTGATGAGGAGTTTGGTGCCCATCTCCTCGTGAAACCTTTTCCAAAACCTGGAGGAGAAACGCGTATCCCTATCCGAAACAATAGATACCGGAACCCCGTGCCTAGAGACGATCTCACGAATAAACACATCGGCCAGCCGCTCAGAATTAAAAGTCTCTCAAATCGGCAAGAAGTGAGCGCTCTTTGTCAGTCTATCCACGATTACCTAAATGGTGTCGTAATTACCCCTAGGAGTACGAGACAGTTTAGTCACAAAATCCATAGTAAGATGCTCCCATTTCCACTCAGGTATTTCCAAAGGCTGAAGTTTCCCAAACGGCTTCTGATGCACGGCCTTAACTTGCAGACACGTCAAAAATTTACTCACGTATTGAGCCACCTCAAATTTCATCGCAGGCCACCAATAATTTTTCTTCAAGTTTTGGTACATCTTGGTCGCGCCCGGGTGAATAGAATAGTGCGACTTGTGTGCCTCATCCAAATTTTATCCCTGAATCCCCCATACTTCGGTACCCATAACGACCATCCTTATACTTCACCCCGTCACCGACGTTTTCCAACAATTTCTCCTGACCCCAAACACGTTCTGACATAATCCATTCCACCTGCAAAGCCTCATTTTGAACGCTGGCTATTTGCTTCAAAATATCGGGTTTAAGGATGAGCTGGTAAGATTTTACATGGATCGGCTTCGGTCTCTCCTTCTGGCTCAACGCGTCAGCCACCACGTTAGCATTACCTGGGTGGTACATAATATCCAAATCATAATCCTTAATCAACTCCAACCATCGACGCTGGCTCATATTCAGTTCCTTTTGTTCAAAGAAGTATTTTAAACTCTTATTATCGGTATAGATAACGCAGGGAACACCGTACAAATAATGCCGCCACAACTTAAGCGCAAACACAACGGCTGCAAGCTCCATATCGTGAGTAGGATAATTCGCCTCGTGAGGCTTCAACTGCCGTGAGGCATAAGCGGTGACTCGACCTCGCTGCATCAAAACACACCCAAGCCCCTGATAAGAGGCATTAGAATACACCACTAAATCATCGGTGCCATCAGGTAAAGCTAAAATCAGGGCATGCGTCAATCTGTTCTTCAACTCTAGAAAAGCCTCCTCCTGTTCCGTACCCCAAATGAACTTAACAATCTTCTTAGTTAACTTGGTCAGTGAAGAAGCAATTTTCGAAAAATCGGGAATAAAGCGGCGGTAATACCCCGCCAAACCCAGAAAACTACGGATTTCAGATGGAGACTTAGGAGACTCCCATTCATTCACGGCTTCCACCTTTGCAGGGTCAACCAGAATACCACTCGGGTTAATAACATGACCCAAGAAATGTACCTCACGCAACCAGAAGGAGCACTTAGAAAATTTCGCATATAGTTTGTTCTTCCGCAGAGCCTCCAACACTTCCATGAGATGACCGGCATGATCGGATTCACTTTTAGAGTACACAAGAATGTCGTTGATGAACACAGTAACCGAACGATCAAGCATCGATCTACACACCCGGTTCTTAAGATCCATGAACGCAGCCGGTGCGTTGGTCAAACCAAAAGACATCACTAGGAATTCATAATGTCCATAACGAGTGCAGAAGGCAGTCTTAGGAATATCTTCCTCCCGAATCTTCAGCTGATGATACCCAGACCTAAGGTCGATCTTCGAGAACTAACTAGCCCCTTGGAGCTGATCAAATAAGTCGTCGATCCTCTGGAGCGGGTACCGATTTTTAATAGTGAGCTTATTCAACTCACGGTAGTCAATGCACATTCGCATGCTACCGTCCTTCTTCTTAACGAACAAGATCGGGGCACCCCAAGGCGAGATGCTCGGTCGAATAAAGCCCTTATCGAGCATGTCTTCCAACTAAGCCATAAGTTCCTTCATTTCATTCGGCGCTAGGCGGTAGGGAGCTCGGGCAACGGGTTTGGCGCCCGGTACAAGGTCTATCTGGAACTCGACCTCGCGATCCGTCGGCACATCTGATAAATCATCTGGAAATACATCCGGGAAATCCCGAACAATAGGAACATCACCGATGGTAGCCACCATGGTATTCACATTCATAGCATATGCCAGATACGCCCCGCACCCCCGCTGCATCAACTTTCCCGCCTTAAGCATGGATATAATATGTGGCGTCGCAACATTCCGATCACCGAAGACCGTAATTCGAGTCCCATCCGGGGCCCTTAGACGAAAGAGTTTCTGACCACAAATGATCTGAGCATCAATATTCGCGAGTCAATCCATCCCGAGCACCACATCGAAACAACCAAGCGGCATCAAATACAATCGCACCGGAAATTTATAACCAGACAACTCGATGGAACAACCCTGAATAGCCCTAGACACGAACATGGATTTTCCTATGGCAACATCAACCTCAAACACATCGACTACGCGCTCGGGTGATTTATTCAACGAGAAACAGAAAGCGGTAGACACAAAACTCCTACTGGCGCCTGAATCAAATAAAACTGACGCCTATTACTCATCAAGTAGAAAAGTACCTGGGACGATATTATACTACTGCTTAGCTATACGGTCAACACATACGATTTCAAAGGAACAAGAAGTATAACGGTGGAATGAAAGCTAAATAAGGAAAAAGTACCTGAAACAACATCCGCATCCTCTTTCGCTTCCTTCTTGGAGATGTTGAAGGCCTTTGCCTTGGCCTTCGGCTTCTCTTCCATCTTTCCTCATGAGGAAGTCCCCTGACCGGACCCCCCCACCTTACTGGTAGGACAGTTTGATGACAAGTGACCGGAACCCCTACAGCGGAAACAAGTCAGAGTTGGACACTCGTAATGGGGGTGCCCAACCTTATCGCAACGAAAACAGGTGCCTGACCCACTCTTACATTCCCCCTTGTGTAGTTTGCCGCACTTCTTGCAATTACCGAAAGCCGCATCCCTCCTAAACTCAGAAGTTTCAGTCTTCACCCTCTTTCCAGACGAACTAAAATTGTTTCCCCCAGGCCGCTTACCATACGAATTAGTGTTCCAAGTCTTCCTAGCCTCGTTCGGCCGTAACTTCTCCCTCTTCTCATACAATGTACCTGCCAAGGTAACCACCGAGTGAAAGGAGTTCATGTCGGTGGTCACCACACCCCTACAAACATCAACCGGGAGGCCCTTCACATACTTCTTAATCCTTTTTGCCTCAGGGGTAACCAGATCGGGACATAAGCGAGCCATCTTATTGAACTTTGTGGTGTATTCCCGATGTGTCATACTGCCCGCTTCCAAGGTCAAGAATTCCTGTTCAATTTTATTCAATTCGTGTGGAGGACAGAACTGATCGAGAACCAACTTCTTCAATCCATCCCATGTCATCCTCCTAATCGATCGATCACCCATAGCCTGCACCAGATTATCCCACCAACATAATGCCTTGGAACGAAACGAGGCGGTAGCATAAGTGACCATGTCATCCCCCTTGCACTTACTAACCCTCAGAACGGTCTCCATCTCTCTCACCCACTGATGCGCTGCCAAAGAGTCTTTAGTACCATCGAAGGAAGGGGGGTCACACTTCTTAAAGTCACCATACGAGCAACCCCGGGTCGATACACTAACAGTCCGCATCTCATCTTCATCCCCACTCGGCACATACACTTCCTCTTCCTCTTCGACCTGCACCTCCTTACTCTTCCTTCCCCTATCCGAACCCTTACCAACCAGCGACTCCTCCATGGCCCTGACGGCCTCAGCAACGATCTCAGGAATGACGCTATGGAGCACTTGGTAAACCTCATCCGCGATAGCCGCGCGCAAAGCTGGATCTAAGATGGGGTTATCCCCCTCCTCAAGAATCGGGGTCTCCTCCCGCTGGGGAGTAGGAATCTCTCTCTCGGCTTCGGCACGTGGCTTACGACCACAGCCGTGAACACTAGGACCACCTCTCTTAGCAGCTCGAGTATTAACCATGACTTATCCCTACAAAGACAGAATTTTAACACGGTCAAGTACAAGTGGTAATTAGAACTTGTAAGGTAAGGGTAAACTGCTAATGACGTTGATCAAGTGTAATTAGTTGTTTACTTTACCCGCCCGTCCTAACCACCCCTGCCCCTAACCTCGTTAGCCTTCTATCTAACACTTAAACAGTTAATCACATACTGAAACTTTTAAATTTAAAGTAATGATTAAATAATTAAAAATTACCTCTTGGCGTGCAGCTACTCGCGGTGGGCATACTGGTCTCTTTTCTTACAGTTCGAGTCCAAGCATTCGGGGATGCTCGGATCCCTCGAACCAAGGATCTGATACCAACTTGTAAGCCCCCGAAACCTGAGAACCCCACAGTTGGTATTCATTCCAAAACACTCGTAAAAATAATTAAACTTAAAAAACAATTCTTTGCATTAAAATAACATCACAGAGTATAATTTGGCGGAAAACGTAAATAAATGAATGAGTTCCCAAAACCCGGAAATTTAACCCCAAAACCAAAATTAAGTATAACTTTTATAAGTCTTTTGAAATAAAATGTTCATAAACAATTCTCCATTCCAGTATGCCCTTCACCGTCCAAGTAGCTCCGTGCACGTCCAAGTGATAAGGCGTCCTCTTCCTAACCTGAAACTCACACTAACATGCACACAAAGTCAGCTTAAGCTGAGTGAGTTCAAGTTTTAAATAAGTAGCAAAAGTCTTAATAATCATTCCAACGGTTTTAAAACAGCAACCGGAAGTACATCGGTTAGGTCACCACATTCAATAAATAGTCATTCTTACGTATGAGCATCTCTATACGTGCATCCCTATATATATCAATATATATATATATATATATATATATATATATATATATATATACATTCAATAATAACATTCAGGGCCGAGAAAACGTACAACCCAAACACGTAATATTCGGCGCATGCAAACACAAAGTAGGCATACGCAACATTCAGTAGTCGAGACGACTACAGCATTCGCCAAATATTGGCCATTCTAAATATATATAAATATATATATATACATACACATTCTATAACATTCCAAGGCCTACCAATACTAGTGTCACACCCTCAAAATCCAATAACGGAGTTTTACCGTCAGAGGGTGTGAACTAACAGGATCAGAATCATTAGTTATAATCAAACCATAAAAACGTTTAAATGAAATTAAGTGCGGAAGCGTAAAAACCAAGAGATAAAAGTTGCGTCACGCAGGACGACTCAAAACCCCATAATAACAGTTTAAAATCAGGTTGCATAAACAAAAGCGTTTCAAACAATGCATGATCCTATACCGCGCGCCCGCCTCGGCTACTTGAGAATAACATACTAAAAGTGTCAACACGGGGTTGGTGAGTTCACAAGTTTGTATAAAATAAAGCGTTTAGCGTTTGCGTTAAGCGTTTTGCGTTAAGCGTTTTGCGTTCAGCGTTTTGCGTTAAGCGTTTTGCGTTACCAGATAGTGTTAAATCAATTATATATCTATAGGTAGCTAGCCTATAAAACAAGTATTACTAAGTGTTCGACACCGAAGCTGACTGTTTATCATTTGCCTTGCCACCAGGTCTATCCCGACCATGGTATGTGTTTAGCCAAGATTACACCCACTCGACCTCCAGTCGAGTTTAGCGTTGGGTGGGGTTTGTCAAACCCAGTAGTACTACTCAACAATGACTCGCTATTATCCAATATTAAACGGTTCGATGTGAATGAAGGACTTTAGTTATTGCGTTTGCCACTTAGTCTTTACAAGTGGTATATAATCTATATTAACAAAATCTTAAATGCGTTTTTGGAGTATGTTATCTCCCCCAAGTGAAAAGCGTTTGAAAACAGTTTAAAAGGGGTAAGTGAACTCACTGTTTGCGAAGTATTCCCAAAATAATTCACCAAGATGCGCGTCACAGAAAAACTCTCTCTGGCGTTCTAAAACAACAAGGAGATTTTCTAAGTGTCGGAACTATTATCGAGTCTCTAGACTCGGCACATAATACCTATGCATACAACATGTTTCGTGTTTCGTTTGTGAATCGTGTGTGACTTTAACAAGTGTATTTGTGATACGTTACATGTGTGAGCAATTATTTACGTGTCATGTATTCATAATGTACATCACTAGCAATTACTCCCCGTAAGGGCAATTTGGTCACACATAACAATTAACTAGCAATTATTCCCCGCAAGGGCAATTTGGTCAAAACGCGACAACTATTTAGCAAGTATTCCCCACAGGGGCAATTTGGTCAAATCATAATAATTAACTTGCAATTATCATGTTTCATGCATTTTCACAAAATTCAGCAGCTAGTTTCACCGAGACAGAAATTCTACTTGAAATATTGTACTATTCCACCAATCATAGCATCTCAATTAATTTACCAAAAATCATCACAAAAGCATGAATGTATTAGGTTTCCAGAACATATTTTATTTTATTTTTATTCCACATATGTTTCTCACAATGATCAAAACATTACAGCAAACTCATAACAGTCAAATTCATGCGCAACAGAATGTTATTTGAAATTCCCGTTAAACTAAAACTTCAACAAATGCAAGACCACTTGGGTTAGGTTCCTAACTCAACAAGTCAATTTCAAGAAGTGTAACCATCCCAATTGGTCTCGTAGTTCATGAGATATAACATTTACAAAACAACCTAATAGCAGGTCTAACAACTCAGCTTTGCACAACGTTTTTGTAAAATCATAAAGGTTAACTTTTACACGTCCAAAAATTGCAAATTTATATTCTTTAGAAACTAGACTCAACCTAGTTTACTGTAGTATCAATAATCTCAACCAATTTTCACATTTACACCCCGTTACAGTCAATTGAACATCAACAACACAATCTGTCCAGAAACTGTTTGCAACAAAACTCAACCTATTAACTATCTATGGACCATAATCCGTTCATATGACCTTATAAACACCATAATCATTATCCATGCACATCAAATACACATTACATCCATGATTAGGGTTTTACTTGAACTCAAAATCAAGAAACAAATGATTAACATGCAATAACACCAATACTAGCTATCAATTCAACAATCAATACATCTTTCAATCAAAACAAGACATATGAACATCATGTATATAATTTCCAGATTCTAGGGTTTATAATTATACCTTCCAAAGCACAAAAAATAAGCAAGGGGAAGGTAGAAGATGACTAGAATCGGGTGTAGGATGCTTCAATTGTGAAACCCAAGATCAAAAACCAAGCAATATGTGTGTGTGTGTGTGAGCCGATCGTGAAGGGGGGGGGGGTAGCTGCCGTCGGTTTTGGGGAGGGAGAGAAGGAGGTTAGGGTTTAGGTTAATATTAATAATAATAATATAATACACTTTGGTCCCTTAACTTCCAAATGTTACTTTTCTAGCTTAATTAACTAGTTCTAGCACATTAAGTTAATGTTTATAAGAATGTTATCACATAACACATAAGTCTAACACATAATTATCACATAATTATTGTTTTGATGTTTTTCGTTTATTCACCAATTGTTTGCGTCAACTCGTTTGCGTTTCGGTGCAATTCCCGAAAGACTACACATGTAGTAAGTGTTAAGCGTCATTTAAACCCTAGTTTAAATGTAATGAGGTGTGCGTTATAGATTCAATGATCTTAAGTTTGAATTGATGGAGTTGAGTTAACGGAGTTAACCTGAAATTGACTTTTGTCACATCATTCCCATGTTAAAGAATTTTCGTCCCGAAAATTTGAATCATGTCGTGATTAGTGTCTGAAAAAGTAAGAAAAAAATTTTCAGTTTGTCATATCATCCCCTAGTAGAAAGAAATTTCGTCCCGAAATTTAATTCATACCTCCGGTGATTTCTGACGGTTTGTCGGGTTTCGCGGTTTCCGGTGTTTGGTCAGCCATTCAAAAAAGTGAGGATACTTTTTCATCATTTGATCCTCGCGTTCCCACGTGAACTCCGGTCCACGTCTCGAGTTCCAACGAACCTTAACGATTGGAATTTTGCTGTGCTTGAGTGTTTTGGTTTCCCAATCCAAAACTTCAACTTGTTCTTCAATGAAGCGTAGCTTGTACATCAACTTGCAATTCGTCCAAAGAGACTACTTGGGTTTCATCAGATAGGCATTTCTTCAAATTGGATACGTGGAATACATTGTGTACGCCACTGAGTTCCGTTGGTAGGTCCAGTCGGTACGCCACCGGACCAACGCGTTCCGTTATCCGGTAAGGACCAACATATCGGGGGTTGAGTTTGTTTCGCTTCCCAAAGCGAACCACACCTTTCCAAGGTGAGACTTTGAGTAACACTTGGTCATTCACTTGAAATTCGAGAGGTTTTCGGCGCTTGTCGGCGTAACTCTTTTGGCGATCTCGTGCTGCTGCCATGCGATTTCGGATTTGAACAATCTTTTCGAAAGTTTGGAGTACCAGTTCTGGACCAGTGATTTGGCTGTCACCCACCTCTGCCCAGCAGAGAGGTGATCGACACTTCCGTCCGTACAGTGCTTCAAACGGCGCTGCTTTAATACTTGCGTGGTAGCTGTTATTATACGAAAACTCTACCAAAGGTAAGTGAGGTTCCCAACTTTTTTCGAAATCCAACACACATGCACACAACATGTCCTCTAAGGTCTAAATAGTTCGTTCACTTTGCCCATCCGTCTGAGGATGGTATGCTGTGCTCATATCAAGACGGGTGCCTAGCGCGCTTTGCAGTGGCTTCCAAAAGTGCGAAGTGAAACGGGAATCTCGATCAGAAATGATTGTGACAGGCACTCCGTGTCTAGACACTACTTCTTTCATGTAGACGCGAGTCAGTCTTTCCATTTTGTCCGATTCCTTAATCACTAAGAAGTGTGCAGACTTAGTCAACCGTTCAACGATCACCCAGATGGTATCGCATCCCGTCGGTGTCTTAGGTAATCCCGTGATAAAATCCATTGAAATGTGTTCCCATTTCCACATTGGAAGTTCCGGTTGTTGTAGTAGGCCAGATGGTTTCTGGTATTCTATTTTGACTCTGGCACAAGTCAAGCATTTGCTCACGTAGGTGGCAATGTCGGCTTTCATGTTTGGCCACCAGTAAAGTGCCTTTATGTCATGATACATTTTATCTGAGCCAGGGTGGATAGAATATCGGGACTTGTGTGCTTCGTCCATCACCAGAGTTCTCAACTCTCCGTATCGTGGAACCCAAATCCGGTTCTCAAAATATCGGACCCCGTCCGTTTTGGTTTCAAGTTTCTTGTTCATGCCCCGCATGAGTTCTGATGGAAGATTATCATCTTTCAAAGCTTCGAGTTGCGCCTCGAGAATCTGATCGGGTATGCTGACATGAATCGTGAGTTGCAGTGCTCGCACTCGCCTGGGTTTATCGGTTTCTTTTCTACTGAGGGCGTCGGCCACTACATTGGCCTTGCCAGGGGTGGGTACTTGATGGCACAATCATAATCCTTAAGCAGCTCGACCCAACGACGCTGTCGCATGTTCAGCTCCTTCTGATTGTAGATATGTTGGAGACTCTTGTGGTCGGTGTAAATGGTAAACTTGGTACCGTACAAGTAATGCCTCCATATCTTAAGGGCAAACACCACAACTCCGAGTTCCAAATCATGGGTCGTGTAGTTCTTCTCCTGAATCCGTAGTTGTCGAGAGGCATATGCTATAACCTTCTCGAGTTGCATCAGCACACAACCGAGACCTTGTATCGATGCGTCACAATGTACCTCAAAATTCTCTGTTCCCTCGGGGAGGGCTAAAATAGGGCGCTACAGAGTTTGGTTTTCAACAGTTGAAAAGCGGATTCTTCTGCGTCACCCCAATTGTACTTAGTGCCTTTGTGAGTCAAAGCGGTGAGGGGTTGAGCAATCTTTGAAAATCCCTCGTTGAAACGTCGGTAGTAGCCGGCCAGTCCTAGGAATTGCCGCACCTCAGTCGGAGTCTTAGGTGCTTTCCAGTTTTTGATGGCCTCTACCTTACCGGGATCGACATGGATACCATTTTCGTTGATCACATGTCCTAAAAAGTGAACCTCGCGAAGCCAAAATTCGCATTTCGAGAGTTTAGCATACAGTTGTTCGTTCTTCAATAATTCTAGAATTACCCTTAAGTGTTCCTCATGGTCAGCCTTGTCCTTGGAGTAAACCAGGATATCGTCAATAAACACAATCACAAACTTGTCGAGGTACGCCTTGCATACTCGATTCATGAGATCCATAAATACGGCTGGTGCGTTGGTTAGACCAAAAGGCATAACTGAAAACTCGTAGTGACCATACCGTGTTCTGAAAGTCGTCTTTGAAATATCTTCTTTGCGCACTCTTAGTTGATGGTAACCAGATCGCAGATCGATCTTCGAGTAATAACTCGATCCTTGGAGCTGGTCAAACAGATCATCAATTTGGGGTAAAGGATAACGGTTCTTGACCGTCACCTTGTTCAACTCCCGGTAGTCTATGCACATGCGGAAAGTCCCGTCCTTCTTTCTGACAAATAAGACAAGGGCTCCCCATGGCAATGAGCTAGGTCGGATAAAACCCTTATCCAACAAATCTTGCAACTGAGTGGACAGTTCCTGAAGCTCCGCCGGTGCGAGCCGATACGGGGCTCGTGCTATGGGTGCTGCACCGGGGTGTCAATTCGATTTGGAATTCGACTTGTCGTATAGGAGGGAGTCCGGGCAAATCCTCCAGGAAAACTTCCGGAAAATCTCGCACAACTGGTATATCTTCAATTCGCTTCTCCTCCGCGGGTTTCTCAACAATATGCGCCAATATTGCCGGATGACCCTTTCGTAGATACTTCTGCGCCTTCATGAGGGTAATGACGCTGGTGGTCATGCCGCTTCTTTCGCCTCATATAGAAATGATCTCGCCGGAATGGGTAGTAATGTGGACTATCTTGTCGTGACATATAATCTCTGCTCGGTTCTCGGATAACCAGTCCATGCCGACAACGACATCGAAACTACTAAGCGTAAAAGGAATAAGGTCGATATCAAAAACATGACCTGACAGTTTTAACTTACATCCCGCAAGTACATGAGTCGTTATTATAGTCTTACCGTCGGCTAATTCAACAGGAAACTTAGCATCTAACGGGGTTGGAGTTAGGTCTATGAGTTGACTAAAGGCTTTCGACACAAAACTCCTATCAGCTCCAGTGTCAAACAATACAGAAGCAAAACAATCGTTCACAGGGAACTTACCAGTCACCACGTACGGATCATTGCGGGCTTGACCCGACCCAATAACAAAAGCTCTTCCTTTACCATTGTTTCCACCACCACTGCCACTTCCATTACCTCCATTGTTGTCGTTTTGTTTCAGCTTAGGGCAGTCTTTCTTAAAATGTCCCTCTTGTCCATACTCAAAATATCCCTTGGTTGTCATGGGTGGTTTAGGAGCACCCATTGCCGCAAGGTCTCCTCTACATTCCTTTGCTTGGTGACCCATCTTTCCGCATCTCTGACACTTGACACGGTCACACGGGCCAGCATGATGATAGTTGCACCTGTTGCACTTCGGATATTTCCCAGCATATCCGCTCGAACCCTGCCCGCCACCGTTGTTATTGTTATTGTGACCCTGATTGTTGAAGCTCCGGGTGAATTCGGGCTTTCGGTAGTGTTGCTGCTGTGGGGGGTTCGAGGATGAGGATCTAGTGT
Source organism: Bidens hawaiensis (assembly GCF_021521415.1). Taxonomy (NCBI): domain Eukaryota; kingdom Viridiplantae; phylum Streptophyta; class Magnoliopsida; order Asterales; family Asteraceae; genus Bidens; species Bidens hawaiensis. Next base: position 721,733 of record NW_027491950.1, read on the forward strand.
TGTCAAACTTTCTCTTTCCATAGCTCTGGTTGTTGTTGCTGCTGTTGTCAGTACTCGGGTTGTCACGAGCTTTAGTGGTTGAACCCCTAGGTGGTAGCGCACCTTGGGTCACTGCTTGATCCGTTAGTTTGTGAGCTAACTGAATCGCTTGTTGAATCGTGGCTGGTCTGGAAGACGTTACCATGCCCTGAATTTGCAGTGCTAACCCATCAATATACATTTCAATCCTCTTACTCGGCGGGTCTACCATCTGCGGACACATCACAGCTAACTCGTGAGAACGGGTAGTGTAGGCATCGATTTCTGAACCCACCATCTTCAATGACCAAAATTCTGACTCCAACTTTGCAATCTCCTCTCTCGGACAGTACTCCTCTCGCATCATGTTTTTGAACTCCTCCCAGTTCATCGCGTTAACTAGTTCCAATCCAAGAATCTGTACGTTCGAATTCCACTAAGTGAGGGCAGAATCCTCAAGTGTTCCTAGCAGCGAATTTGACCCTACTGGCAGTGGGACAATTACACATCTCAAACGCCGATTCGGCCTTCTCAGCCCAACGCAGGAAACCTATAGCTCCCTCAGTACCCTTAAACGTACTGGGCTTGCAGTCAAGGTAGTTCTTGAAGGTACACGTTCCAATTGGACCCCCAGCTTGGTTCTGAACATGTGCGGCTAGAGCGGCCGCCGGCGTGGTCATTCAGCAGAGTTTGGAGTTCTGCTGCAGTCAAGTTGATGTTACTACGTCCGTGGCCAGTGTTTCTTCCAGCCATTTCCTAGAATCACAGCATAAAATGTTAGACATGAATTTTTCTTTCATATGCAACACGCCTATACATGTAATAAAAAGATAGGCAGGAAAGAAATAAGAAACAAACATCACATCACAACCATATATTAATCCAAATAAAAATTCATGATTAAAACCATTGTATTCGCTACAAAGTATTTCCAATCAATCCTTAAAATCATAGAAGATAATAGTTCGGATGGAGACAACCCCTCCATCTAGGTGTTATCATCACTAGATGTCATCATCTGAGGACACCTCTGAGTGTGCCTCCTCCTCAGCCGGTTCTTCTTCAGGTTCCTCCTCGGGATCCTCCTCAGGCTCGCTCTTCGGGATCTTCTTCAGGTTCCTCTTCAGGCTCTGCCTCAGGTTCGGCTGCGTTCTGAGCAATTTGCATTTGTAAGACATCGCAACGCTCTAAAGCTATCTCGGTTCGAGTCCTTGCTACTTGGAGTTGCTCTTGCAAGTCTATCATCTCGGCTTGCATCTTTCTCATAATCTTCATCTGTTGATCACTAGCCTCTTGCATTTCCTTCATGGCCGCTGTCATGCGGGAAATTTCCTCCTTAGTCTCGGTTCCGTCTTTTAACAGTCCGGAAATGTTAGCTCTCGTATAGCGCATGTAACCAACATCACGCTCTAAGCAAGAAACAACAGCTGCAAGCACACGCTCTACAGGTTCGGTTATGGGTGGTAGGGTGTTGGGGTAAGCAGGATGGTTCGGGTGAGGTAGCGGGGGAACTTGTTCACGGTAGACCATACGCCTGATCAAATTAGGGTACCAATCCCAGCTAACTTCGTTTTCATACATGCCTCCGGATAAGCGATACCTCTTCGGTGCAGGCGCTTCGAGTTCCGGGGACTACACGGGTGGGTGGCGATGAGGTAGGTAACAGCGGTTCTTTCCCATGAGCGTGAGTCATCGGATCAGATGATGATGAGGGTGGCATCGACTTCACTACAGGTAAGCCATGTATGCGCGCGTATGAGTGAAAGAGGTAAAGAGATAAGATAACAAAGACTACACAAACTTATGCAGTGCGTATCATTATAACTAATGGGTCGTCGCGGTTATAGTCTAGTATGCATGCAATTTATAGTTCGCTATAACCAATGGCTCTGATACCAATCTGTCACACCCTTAAAATCCACTAACGGAGTTTTACCATCAGAGGGTGTGAACTAACAGGATCGGAATCATTAGTTATAATCAAACCATAAAAACGTTTAAATGAAATTAAGTGCGGAAGCGTAAAAACCAAGAGATAAAAGTTGCGTCACGCAGGACGACTCAAAACCCCATAATAACAGTTTAAAATCAGGTTGCATAAACAAAAGCGTTTCAAACAATGCATGATCCTATACCGCGCGCCCGCCTCGGCTACCTGAGAATAACATACTAAAAGTGTCAACACGGGGTTGGTGAGTTCACAAGTTTGTATAAAATAAAGCGTTTAGCGTTTGCGTTAAGCGTTTTGCGTTCAGCGTTTTGCATTACCAGATAGTGTTAAATCAATTATATATCTATAGGTAGCTAGCCTATAAAACAAGTATTACTAAGTGTTCGACACCGAAGCTGACTGTTTATCATTTGCCTTGCCACCAGGTCTATCCCGACCATGGTATGTGTTTAGCCAAGATTACACCCACTCGACCTCCAGTCGAGTTTAGCGTTGGGTGGGGTTTGTCAAACCCAGTAGTACTACTCAACAATGACTCGCTATTATCCAATATTAAACGGTTCGATGTGAATGAAGGACTTTAGTTATTGCGTTTGCCACTTAGTCTTTACAAGTGATATATAATCTATATTAACAAAATCTTAAATGCGTTTTCGGAGTATGTTATCTCCCCCAAGTGAAAAGCGTTTGAAAACAGTTTAAAAGGGGTAAGTGAACTCACTGTTTGCGAAGTATTCCCAAAATAATTCACCAAGATGCGCGTCACAGAAAAACTCTCTCTAGCGTTCTAAAACAACAAGGAGATTTTCTAAGTGTCGGGACTATTATCGAGTCTCTAGACTCGGCACATAATACCTATGCACACAACATGTTTCGTGTTTCGTTTGTGAATCGTGTGTGACTTTAACAAGTGTATTTGTGATACGTTACATGTGTGAGCAATTATTTACGTGTCATGTATTCATAATGTACATCACTAGCAATTACTCCCCGTAAGGGCAATTTGGTCACACATAACTTGTACTTAACAAAAAGTAACTGATAATGAAAAGGTTATTTGGT